>NC_136070.1:809061420-809730232 GCF_964261635.1 Lissotriton helveticus
GCACCTGACTGTAAATTTCTTGGGGAAAGACGGCCCCTCTTTAAATCACCCCCTTCGTGTCTCCACTTCAACCCACCCCACCCCGGTAGGCTGCCAGTCTCTCTGTCCTCCTTCTCCCACCTATTTCTCGATTTTTAGGTCTCGCCTGTCGATGCGCATGCGCATCGAGCTTGCGAGACTATGGGGGCTTAACCACTCTTTACCTAACTTGCAAGGAATCGTGGCGATTCCTTGCAGTGCCCGTGACTTTTAAGCTTAATGCGCATGCGCTTAAAAGCGCGTGCACATGCCCCCAGCCGCCTGCCTGCCCCTGCTGCTTTCACACCCTCTCGCCGTCTGTTCCCCCTGCTGCGTCATCAAAGGCTTTCACGGCCGGGCGGCCGTGCTTTCAGTTTCACTGCCGGCCGGCCGTGTAAAGTGCACTTCAAAGGCCGCGCATTTACATGAATTCCCTTTGTAGTGCTTGCAAAGATATTTTTCCGGGTTGCGCTTTGCATACATTTTAACTTGTAACCCTTTTTGAGTCTGCGTAATGTCCGCGCATTTACATGAATTCCCTTTGTAGTGCTTTCAAAGATGCTTTTCCGTGTTGCGCTTTGCATACATTTTAACTCGTAACTCTGTTCGTGTCTCAGTAATGTCCGCACATTTACATGAATTTCCTTTGTAGTGCTTGCAAAGATATTTTTCCGGGTTGCGCTTTGCATACATTTTAACTTGTAAACCTTTTCGAGTCTTGGTAATGTCCGCGCATTTACATGAATTCCCTTTGTAGGGCTTTCAAAGATGCTTTTCCGTGTTGCGCTTTGCATACATTTTAACTCGTAACTCTGTTCGAGTCTCAGTAATGTCCGCGCATTTACATGAAATCCCTTTGTAGTGCTTTTAAAGTTTTTTCTCCGTGTTGCGCATTGACATATATTTCCTTTCTCGCGCGTTTAGATACATTGTAATTTTAGCGCGTTTACATGTATTAAATTTGTTGATCGATTACATGTGTTTCACCGTGTTGCCCATTGATAGATACTTACTTTCTCTCGCGTTTACATTCATTTAAACTCATAACCCGGTTCGAGTCTCTGTAATGTCGCTAAACCTCCTGTGATTCTGCAACTTGCCCCCCTCCCACAGGCATCTGAAGCTTCACCAGCGTGCGCTCGGCCTCACTTCTCCTCCCCCCTAATTACATCCCTGCTCCTGATGTTTCACTTTCATGAGGCAGTGCTTCAAAGGGATCCACTCCCCCGCCCCCTGCTTCACACTTCAAAGGAATGCTTACACACTTTTGTGCCTCGCTGCGCTCCTCTTTCGTGGGCTCTCTTCCTCTCACGCTTTTCTTCTCCCCTCGTGCTTTTCTTCACCACCATCAGAGCCTCTCATGTGAGAGTAAACTTACATGTGTAACTTATTCACAATCGTAAGTGACTTTTGTGACTCGTCCTGGTAGTATGTTTATATACAAAGATGCTATTGTGCTCATTTACATGTCTGTAAGCGGGGCAGCTTTGCCAGCAAACACCACGTAATCTGATATGTGAATCTGACTTCACTTTTGCAGTTCTCATCCGGCCATTGTTGTTACGTGTTATTTGTTTTGTGTTCAGGAACTTTATTTGTAAATGTCAACACATGTCGATTTGGTTAAAAGCACGGGGGCAGCATGCCAGCCGCTTTGGGAGGCGTGCGGTATATTTCCTTTGATCAACACGCCGCTCGTCATCTTTTACCATGGTGGGCATGCTTTTTTTTCATCAGCACAGCTCTTGCCAGCTCCCCCGCCGGGCCTCCCTTCCTTATCCCGTCTCGTCTCTCCGGCCTACAGCTGCTCATCGGCACCGAGGACTCCGCTGTGTGAAGCCACTCCCTTTTGTGCGGGTTTGTTTGTAGTGTATTATTTTTTTTGTCTGTTGGCTGCAAAGCTACGAGAGCTGCTCGCGAGACAGCCTCGTGTTTCATGGAAGGCTTTGTGATACAAGCTAGGGGAAAATGCGATATTAAAACCAGATTAATTTTATCATAACGAGAGAAGTAATGTTTGTGGCTCCAATAATGTGTGTGGCTCTGTGGCAAATCTCTGCTTTGTAGATGTGTGCTGTGTCTGGGACACCTACGCCTGGTTTGTGCCCTTCTGCCCTCTGTTAGACTTGTTTTTCCCTTGTTTTTCTGCCACTCAGCACCACCACAGCATCACTCAGCACCACCACAGCACCACCCAGCATCACCACAACATCACTCAGCAGCACCACTCAGCACCACCACAGCACCACTCAGCACCACCACATTATCACTCAACACCACCACATTATCACTCAGCACCACCACATTATCACTCAGCACCACCACAGCACCACTCAGCACCACCACAGCACCACTCTGCACCACCACAGCATCATTCAGCACCACCACAGCACCACTCAGCACCATCACATTATCACTCATCACCAACACATTATCACTCAGCACCACCACAGCATCACTCAGCACACCACAGCACCACCTAGCACCACCACAGCACCACCAAGCACCACCACAGCACAACTCAGCACCACCACAGCACCACAACAGCACCACTCAGCGCAACCACCGCATCACTCAGCGCAACCACAGCATCACTCAGCATCACTCAGCACAACCACAGCATCACTGGTTCAAATATGTTCTCTCAATGTTTCAAGCTTTATTACAAATGTCACAAAAAGATGTTAATATTTCACTTCTGTTCTTGGATTTTCGTCACAATAAAATACACAACATAATCTTCACAAAAGTTATTTACAAAAGTTTAAGCTATTGCCATTATAAATTACAATCACTTTTATTTAAGTATTAATTATTTAAAAAAATTAAAAGCCATTGTTATTTGTAATATCAATACATCTAAGTCACGTAAATACTAAACATGTTGCATTACAAATGCTATAGGTGTCACATTTGCGAAAGTTATAACTATTGGCATTGTAAATGACAAAGCTATTAATTTAGCTATTTTCAAAAACAGCACATAAATAAAAAAATTGTCATTTACAAGACCAATAGCTCAAACTTTCCTAATGCGAGACCTATTGCATTTCCAATGCTTGTTTCGTAAGACTTCCATCCCATTTTCCCTACCTACCTTTACTTCACTTCTGTTTTTTCTTTTCTGCGTTGCTTTGTTTTTTTCTTTCTGGGTTGCAGCCGATATAGAGGAAAGACTACACAACCCATTTTTTCCCTATAGACCTATTTCTTTTCTTCTGTTTTTATTTAGTCACAACATTCCTGATGGTTTAGAACAGTAAGTTATTTCTATATCTACAGGACGCGGAATTCCACCTCTGGTCAGGTATGTTTTTTTTCCCCACCAAAAATAATTGGATTTTCGTGGAAAGAGTACTTTATAAGAGTTCTCCCCAAAAAGTTTTGTCAGCTTTCATTTTGTGGTGCCCCCAGTTTTAAGGTTTCATTATAATGAGGGAATACCAGCATGACCATCTTGCCATTTTGATATGTAGTCTATTTCTCTGGCCTGTGTGTGAGGCCAGCCTTAGCCAAAACCTCTTGCTTCTGTCTGCAAGTCCCATAAATTGGATCTAATTAATTACATTTATGAGATATTACTTCTCAGCTGAGCGCTCCAGTTTATGTTTAGAGTGAATAAACCAAAATGAGCCCTATGTGTGAAGTGATTCTTTTCAGAAACGACGCCCGCAATATGCAAAATAACACACAGACTTTTGACTGGAAAATCATGAGTCAGTTTACTGAAAGTATTTCGTAAATCGAAAAAGTATTTCTGACTTGCAAAGTGAGTGTTAAAATCCATTCCGAATCACAAACAGGAGCGGGAGTGAAAAGTGTGTTCTTTGTAATCTGATTTTAAACCAAGGAACAGATACTGACACGCGTGGAATAGCTTCCACTTTGTGAATGGTGGGAGACTGCCTCCCCGCTGAGTAGGTAGAGTTCCAAGGAACACTGTTTTCTCCACACGAAGTCTTTACCTGCATGTGAATATTTTTTTCAAAACTGTTGCTTTGCCCAAAAAGTTTTCAAATGCAGGAATGCAAACGCAGGGATGGCGGTCTGTTGTTTCCACTCATAGGCCTCTATCCCTGCACCCTGAATATGTGTAGGGTAGTCTCTAAATGGCTCATTCCTTATACATTTTAATAAAGTAGGAGATATTGCGACTTCTTGTAACTGTGCATACTACTAATGAGTGTTTAGTACATTTTCAGCATCTCAAAATGAATCCCCGGTCCGAAACCTGTAGTTTACTGAACAAGTAGACCCGAGCTTAGCACATCAAATCCTATTGTCCATCTTTTCATACTTCAGCACATAAATGTTTGAGAGTAAATTACTTTGATAACCGAAATTAATATGTCACTTGCTAGTCGGAAATCTCCTGCTTAGTTTCAATTATGCGAGCATAACGTAAGGGTCAGAATCCAACTGGATATGAAGGAGTCCAATTTAAGCCAAAGGAATGGAGGCTAATTGCTAATTGGATGGCAGGAAACAAATGTGGGATCACACTGCTTCACCTCCCAGCAGGTTCGCCCCTAGGCATTATGGTGAATGCAGTGTGTACTTGCAAAGTTTCTCGAGTGTTTCACCAGGTAGGTGCAGATTGGTTCTGACCATCTCTATACACTTGTTTCTGAATTTTTATCCGTCGTCAGTAGAGATTAGGCATTTCAAATATTGGGGGTTGCTGAGCAGGCTGCCAAAATGGCCTCGGTTCACAGTACCACTCAAGACGCGCAGGTGCCTCTCCACGAGCTCGTCAGCTCAAATGGCTCAAATTACTTTGATAGCCAAAATTAATAGGTCACTTGTTAGTCGGAAATCTTCTGCCTATTTTCAATTATGAGAGCATGACGTAAGGCCCAGAATTCAACTGGATATGAAAAAGTCCAATTTAAGCAAAAGCAATGGAGGCTAATTGCTAATTGGGTGATGAGCTGTCTGCAAATGAACGCTGGAAAAACAGATCTCCTAGTAGTAGGGAAGCAACCGTCCTTGTGGTCCTCTGTATGGTGGCACCCAGAATTGGACCAACCCCCAAATCTAAAGTGAAGAATTTAGGATTTTGGTTCGATTCGGCCCTTCGCTTTGATCATCAAATTTCCACACTGGCTGGTACCTGTTTTGGTTTCTTAGTCTTATTTCCAGTGGCAGCTAGGAAAACAGTTATCCTGATGTTGGTAGTATCGCACATGGATTACTGCAGTATCATGGAGTTTCCCAAGGCAGACAAAATATGCTGCAGAGGGTATAGAATTCTGCTGCCCGAATGTTGCTAAAAGTTCCAAGGCGATCGTCGCTGGGTGATGCCCTGGCTAAGTTACACTAGCTTCCAGTACAGGACAGAGTGTTTTTTAAATGGTAAAGGCCCATGCTTTCTATTCCCACTGATCAAACCCTATCAGCCAATAAGGAATCTAAGATCATCGGGCACCACCAGGGTGTTGGTCCCAAAAGTTTATAGGGCTCGCTTAGGTGGCAAATCCTTCTGTCTGTTGGCAGCGAAAAAAGTGGAATCTTCTTCCCTTAGATTTAGAGATGCAGCCTTCTGAAAGGCGGTTTCAGAAAGATCTGAAGATATGGTTTTTCAGGAAATCTACTAGCAGAAGGCAAGACTATCCCTAGCATAGGGACACTCCATTGGGAGAAACCAGGCGCTTTATAAAATACTAACACATAACCGAAAGAGATTAAAGTATTTATCATCATCAGTCAACTTTCTTCGGCTGGAAATCCAGCCATAAAAGCGCAATTAATCAAAATATACATTAAAACTCCTTTCTGTTAGTTAGAACTTCTAAAAATTCATAAAAATGAATGATGAAAGAATACAATGTACAGGAAAAGAGAACAAAGAAACGGACCTCGACTGTGCACAGAGAAAACCACATAATTAATGTTCTTTATGAGCATACAGATAGTTCATACCTCATCCTTGTGACTGAGGCACTCATAATAAAATTAAATACTGCGTAACACATTTGAGTGGTATCTAACTTATGCGAAAAGAAAATGCGGCTGTCTTGCAATGCCTACAATTAGAAGTGAAAAGTACTGGGATCAGAAAGTGCTCTGTGTACGAAGAATACAAAGTACAGAACACCATAAAATGCAGAGTTCTTTGTTTTGTGTCCTAATCACTGGGATAATTCAGGAGATTGGTAAACCAGTTACCCTGAATGGGATAGGATATGCCACAAGAAAATGAATAAGATTAAAACGCAACCTGGTGAGAGAAAATCTGTGCCTCTCATTTTGTATCAGACAAGTGAAACTCCAGACATACTGAGGATTCAATAGGTACATAATATTAAAACTGTGTGTGATTGATAACAATCCCTCAGGTGGCTCTCTTCCAGCCAGTTATAGAACATTTCTGTAACCCAAGATTTAATACCACTCGTGATACTGTCTGGATTTATAAAATACTCTAAAATTCCCAAGGTGTCAAAAAGTATTTAACATACCTTAACCAGGAGATGCCCAACAGTATCCAAACGGAGGCAATCTTGGATTTCTTCCCTGGTGAAACTGGCTTTTTCTAAATCCTTAGCCAGAGGAATAAGGGACTACGTTTTATTCTGTCCTCTAAATAATTTACACCAAGCTCCAGATGGCATACAAGAGTGGTCAGAGATTGTGGTAAAGCCATCGGTTTGCTCAATAACTTATTTTCCGCTTTCTGGAGCGTGTCCTCATGTTTGTATCCCCACAGCCCTTAATCATTAGAGGCAATTGCAGCACATTTAGTTTTGTAAATTGAGATAAGGTCTTTTAATGGTTTGTGGCCCAGTCTTCTTGCAAAACTAAGTAATGAATCAATAGATCTCTGCAGTTGGAGTGGGCATGATCTAAATAAGAGGCCCCAACTCATCCTAGAATCAAACTTGATCCCTAAATATATACAGTAGTCACTTTGACAATCTCAGTGCCCCATAAGTGAAATTTGATTGTTTTGGTACGTTTAGGACCCACTCTCATATTAAAAGATTTATTAAGATTTGTTTTCAGACATAGCACCTCCATAAAAGTTTTAAAATCATCCATGAGAATTTGCAGCCTCCTGGCCATTCTTGCAGTCAGCCCACCATCATCTGCGTGAAGTGGAAGTGAGGAGTCCTTTATCTGTGGCCTCTCTTTCCCCACACAGCTTAAAGATTGCTGTAAGCTGTTGATATATATTAAAAAGAGCAGAGGGGCCATCACATAGCCTTCATGCACACCCATCCTGTACCTAATATCCTGGAGAACTTTCCATTTATCCCATAACTTATTTTTTCCACTGTGTCCGAATGCATCCTATACAACAGGTTAATCAAAGATTGATCAAACCCTTATTTTTCCATAATGGAACGCAGTATAAAGCGGTTTATCATGTCAAATGCACTAGAGAGATCCATAAGTGCAAGATATATGAATCCCCTCCTCCCTGCCCCCTTAACATTGACATCTTTACCTAGGATAAGCTGTAGGTTTAGGCACTGATCAATAGTGCCCAAACCTTTACGGAACCCATTTTCAGCCCTAAAGAGTATCTGCTTCTCCTCTATCCAAGCCTCCAATTTGGAAGCAATAACTCTACCCAAGATCTTACATCGAGTAAGGAGATTGTGCGGTAATGACTGGGTACATTTTTGTTCCCTTTCTTAAAAATTGGAACCGCCGCTGCCTCCTTCCAGGATGGAATTTGCTGTCCAGATACAGCGGCCCTTCACACATTTGTTAGGATAGGTGCCCACAAAGTAACATTTGATTTAAAAGGCTCTATGGGGGCCTCATCCGGTCCTGGGGCTTTACTCTAGCAGCTCTGGTTAATTGCTGTGATATCATCTTTAACCTGGTTTGACTGACAGAGTTGAGTGAAAGAAGATCTTCCTGGCTCGGTGTATCTATTATGAAATAACTAGAGAAGGGGTATCATTTTCACAGCCAAAAATAGCTGGAAAATGTTCAACTCAGGAGTGTACAGTGGTGTCAATAGCAGGTTATTATATCTTGAGAAGAATGGTTTATTCACGATTTTCCATAAAAGTGACTTTATCTCCAGATCCTTCCAAGCTTCCTTCCTACACTTCTCTTTCCTTCGCCCAATGACCATCTTATATTCGCTTCTACATAGTTTAATTTCTTCCCAGCAGCGATGTTTTCCTATTAGGCAGATTTTAAGTCACTTGTTTTTTAGAACAATTAATTTGCGTCTGTGACTACCTGGCTCATATTTATGAGGTACTTGAAGTTTTTCTGGTGTTGAACAAAATCCAGGAAGTTTGAGTAAGTTGAGTGGAGAACGTTTATGTTGAAACTGCTTTCTCTTTGTTCATTTACTCCATAGAAGTTGATGTCATGTGTTCCATCGCTTGTATTCCATTTTTGAAAATTAATGCTGTTAATTCTCCTAAGTGGTTCTCTGTAGTAGTGAAAGGATAAGAAATCCCTTGGGAACCTATACACACACATATGCAGAATTCACATTACCTTACTACTCATTCATTTGGTTCACGCCCCATTCACCGCGTTTTTAAATCTCGATAGAGCCACCAAGTACAAAGGAAAATTATATAACCACACTTTTTTTTTTAATGTAAAACACAGTTTATTAAACCTGATACAAAATCTTCTCAGATTAAAAACACAGCACATAAATACACAATTAAAAACAGGAGAGGATTCGATTCACATTTCATAAAAATATATCCTATCTAATGCATGAAAAGTGAATAGCGAGTGTACAGACAAAAGTTAGACCTAATACATCAGTCTTAACACATTACACATCTGTTATGGATTTGTATACTAGAACACAGCCTGGAGCAGTCACTGTTAATGCTTCTCAGACACCGATGTTCCCCAAGCAGATTATGTACAGAAATTTAGCGTTGACGCGTTTCGATGGAGAAATCTTTATAGGTCCATCTTTATCAAGACTAAAATGGGTATACACTCAGTCTGGAGATTTCTTTTTCATGCGATAACCTTTTGGATAAAGGAAAGAGCGATGGAGGGGAAACGAAACCTCCCTCCTATGCGACAATTTGGGGTTGGACAGAATAATTGTTCCTCCAAACAGCTGGCTGGAACTGTGTGTAAAAGAAGCCAGAGGTTTATCTTCAGTTCGTCCTTTCTGACAATCTATTCTTACTTGGATGGTGGATCCTAATCAGGAATTTTTCCTCCACGGGGCGAAAAAATATAGACTTGTAGACTGTTGGTCTTTTGGCACCGCCACCTAGGTCAATGCAGTATGTTTAAGTCTGTTCATTTAGACGGGATCCGTCAGTCTCGAAGAGCAGCGTGGAGTCACGTCGGACCAATGAGGGCAGCCTGCCCTCATTGGTCCAACAGTCTACAAGTCAATATTTTTTCGCCCCGTGGAGGAAAGATTCCTGATTAGGATCCACCATCCAAGTGAGAATAGATTGTCAGAAAGGACGAACTGAAGAGAAACCTCTGGCTTCTTTTAAACACAGTTCTAGCCAGCTGTGTGGGGGAACAATTATTCTGTCCAACCCCAAATTGTCGCATAGGAGGGAGGTTTCGTTTCCCCTCCTTCGCTCTTTCCTTTATCCAAAAGATTATCGCATGAAAAAGAAATCTCCAGACTGAGTGTATACCCATTTTAGTCTTGATAAAGATGGACCTATAAATGATTTCTCCATCGAAATGCGTCAACGCTAAATTTCTGTACATAATCTGCTTGGGGAACATCGGTGTCTGAGAAGCATTAACAGTGACTGCTCCAGGCTGTGTTCTAGTATACAAATCCATACCAGATGTGTAATGTGTTAAGACTGATGTGTTAGGTCTAACTTTTGTCTGTACACTCGCTATTCACTTTTCATGCGTTAGGATATATTTTTATGAAATGGGAATCGAATCCTCTCCTGTTTTTAATTGTGTATTTATGTGCTGTGTTTTTAATCTGAGAAGATTTTGTATCAGGTTTAATAAACTGTGTTTTACATTTAAAAAAAAAAATTTTGGGTTATATAATTTTCCTTTGTACTTGGTGGCTCTATCGAGATTTAAAAACGCGGTGAATGGGGCGTGAACCAAATAAATGAGTAGTAAGGTGATGTGAATTCTGCATGTGTGTATAGGTTCCCAAGGGATTTCTTATCCTTTCACTGTATCAGTGCCCTAATCCCTTTTGGTGCTAAAGGGGCCCCTCTTATCTACTGCACGTTCTCTGTAGTAAACATGGTCATTGGCTGCGTTTAGTTGCAGCAACTGAACCTTTCAGCTAAACTGCGCTGGACTGTTAGGTTTTGGGCTCAGAAATGTAGCTATAATGTTGATGGCAGTGGTAACCAATGTTTGTGGGTTTTTGGAGCTCTGACAGACATTTTCAAGTTTTTCTTAAATTTCTGAATCTTAAATCTTGAAAGCTCATATATTTTGTTCTAATGACTTATTTTTCATCTTTGCAGGTGACTCAGAGCCATCTTGCTACATTTGCACCACATGTAATGATGAGTTCACCAGCGCCTGGTTCTTACTTCATCACGCTCAGAATGTCCACCGTTTACAGATCTACTTAAGTGCAGATGATGACAGTAGCCCACTTGTGAAACAAATAGATGACTGTGCTTATCGAGGGACCAGTCTACTGCCACAGCCCTGTGACTTGTCAGATCGCAGGAGATCGAGCACCACCAATAGTGTCAAAGAATCCCCCCAGACACCCAGAGAGCGATTTGAGGTCCGCTGCCACTCCAGCTTGATGCCTGCCTTTAAATTTCCGGAGGAAAACCTCTCAGAAAATGCCCATCGTTTTCATTTTGACAGTAATCCGATTGCAGTGTACCGTGGTAATCAGGAGAAAACATTCATCCCATTTCAAGCTACCTCCGTACAAGAGGAAGCCTTAAACTTTTCCACTAAGCTCCGGGAGCTGGCAGGGAATTCCTTCCCCCATAGTCCAGGTCTCACTTGCCAAGCACAAGCACATTCACCATTCCTCCAAGTACATCCAGGAACCCTGAGTGAAGATGAGGCTATGGATTTGAAGAGAAGATCCTGTGAATTTTGTGGCAAGACCTTCAAGTCCCTGAGCAATCTGGTGGTGCACCGCCGCAGCCACACAGGAGAGAAACCGTACCAGTGCAGGTTCTGTGACCATGCTTGCACTCAGTCCAGCAAGTTAAAGCGCCACATGAAAGTTCACCGACTCAAAGAAACTATGTCCATCGGTGATGACTACAATGAGGACACTGACCTAGAAAGGCTAGAGAATGGTCCTCAGGAGGATGAGGAGGAGGAGGAAGAAGGATACGAGGAAATGGATGACAATGGAAAGTCAGACATGGACAATCAAAAACCCGGCAAAGAAGAGCTTCAGAACCAGGGTGACCAGGATAGCCTTCAGGACCCTCCCATGTGTATCAGCTTCATCCTCAGTGAAAAGTACTCAAAAAATAAGAAGCCAGTGAATGAGTCCGAGACTGGAATGGGAATGGGGACCCCTTACCAGCAGGATAAAGCACCTGAGAATGCGCGACGACCAGTGCTCTTTACAAATTCGCCAGGCTTTTATCATTCTAAGGAGAGCACTATGGAGCACAAAGCACAAGATGGAGATGCAGTCACTGGTAGCATCCGAGCTCCTGAGTTTAGTCTTCCGAAGAGATTGCATCCATCTCCAGAGAATCTTCTCTCTTATATCAAGAAAAGAGTGAAGTTAGAGCATGATTCTGAGCCCCTTCTCCCACTGCTGCCACCAGCACTCCATACTTTCTACTCTCAATGGTTCGCCAACTGTTCAGACTCTCAGAACCTTGTGAAAGAACTCTTCCCAGGCTATAGAGAGGTGCGTCCCCCTTTTTTCAACAACTCCTCTGAAAGTTCATTTGATCCTGGCAACTCTCAAGCAGTCCCAGGAGATGACAGCTCGGAGGAAGCCCTGTCTTCAGAGAGTGGCATTGCCAGTGGAAATTGCACCCCAAAACAGAACGGCTTTGATCGGGGTGGCTCCAAGCGTAGCGACACTTGCGAATACTGTGGCAAGGTCTTCCGCAACAGCAGCAACTTGACAGTGCACCGTCGCAGCCACACTGGAGAGCGGCCTTACCACTGCCAACTGTGCAATTATGCTTGTGCGCAGAGCAGCAAGCTAACGCGGCACATGAAGACACACCTACAGGATGGCAAGCCAGCCTTCCAGTGTGAAAAGTGCAACATCCCCTTCAGCGTGTTCAGCACCTTGGAGAAACACATGAAGAAGTATCATGGTGCCACACTCTCCTGCACTGAGCTCAGCAGAGCCAATGACATGGACTAGACGCCAAGTACTTTCAGTGTGCAGAAACCCGATGTACACCTTTTGGTTTTATAAATACAAATATATGTACTTGCACTGATTTTATAACAAACGCTCCAACTTCTGTGTTTTTTATGAACCCTTGACTATGTGGTGGAAAAATGCTGGGACGTAGGCAGCTCCTATTTTATCTGTAGCGACTGGGTTCTCCAGCAATAGTCGATGTGGAGACCTGTGGGTGGCACTTCTTGGTTCTGTGATTGTTCTCACATGTTTCTCAGCCCAAAAGTTCATTACAAGTTTTTTTGTTCTTTAAACCGACTGTGCCATTTTATTTATTACAAAAATGTCAACATACTATGGGTTTCATTGCAGAAAATGAACAGAACATTTTGAATAGGAAACAGGAGTGTCCACAAAGATGCTAAATGCGGTGTAGTTGCGAGGTCTCTAGCCTTGCCAATGCTTTCTTTCAACCTCTCCTTCAGTGCTTCAAGGCCAATGCAGGAGACATTGGCTTCTTTGGATTGAGCGGAGCACACTGGGTAGGCTTGGTGGCCCTTACCTGACTTTCAGGTCTGTGCTGCTGTGTTTGTGTATCTTTTTCCCATAACGCAGTTATTTTCTTACTTCGCCAATGCCTCTTATTAATGTCAATTGCCAAGTATAACCCTCCCTTCGAAAAAAATATTTTCCTCCAGTTTATAAAGGTATAGGCTTTCAGAATGGACTATAGCGACCTGAGAGGCGATTCCTCTGAGCAGCCTAAGGTAACCAGGTGTACGCCTGGCCTCCCAGTGCCTAACCTCTCCATGCCCTTCTTTGCACTAATTCGCCTGTTGTTGGAATATTCCTGTCTCAAATCTCCTGAAGGTATTGATATGGTTTTAGGTTTATATTTGTCAAATGCATTGACTGAGCAATCTTGTGTCTGAGCCGCTAGCCATCGACCCTCCACTCAACAGACACACCAGTGCTGTCATTTTTTCCTCATTTTCCCCCTCATAGATGTGTACATGACATTCCCACCTAATTGTCCTTGTGTCTGTGACAAGAGGAGTTCCTCCAAACCTCTTAACAGTGGAGTTCAAATACTAAATGGCCTGTGCACAAACAATATGGAAGGGTCTGGGTCGTGTTTTCTAGCTTCCGTTGTTTCCATACTTTGTTAATTCGTGAACAGTTCTATATATTTTTGGGAGGAAGTCTGGAACAAGATACTCTACACTTTCTACGACTTGTAGCAAAAAATAGCCTAATCTGGGTGTCTTTGGAGGACCTGCTCCTTTATATGACCCAGGAATAGTCCACCAAACTTATATCCAGGTGTGCCTTGTTTTGATATCTTTTGTCAGCAGCAGCAATTGGCTAGTCACTGGCATGTCTCGCCCATTTACAGCTAGTAATGCTCCTGCTGTCGTTCATTGTTTTAGGTTGCTTGCTTAGCATTGGTTATCCTGTCTCTTTCTTATCCTCTTAGAGATTTGGGGAGAGGATGTAGCCTTACAGCTAGAGCAGTCGACCTCAAAGCTGGGGACCCAGGTTTGAGTCTCAGCAACGATGCTCAACATCCTGTGATTCTGGGCAAATCACTTAATCTCCCCTTACCTAACAAAAAAAATTAATGTGTCCATCTGTAACGAAACTGGTGCTCATGTACAGTGCTCTGATACCTGATATCTACAGGTCTAGTTCACGCTATATAAAACTCCCCCCCCAAAAAAAAGATTTGTGCTTTCCAGGTTCATCTGTATTTCTCTCCTAGGCCACCATCTTATCGCCCTGAAGGACAGATTCAGTCCAGAGATGAGGTTCTAAACTCCCACAGGGTTGACCAATATCAAATTATCCATGTTTGTTAGAGTACCTCCTTATACTCGTCCACTGAGATGTTGGTGTCTCTGTCACAGAAAAACAAAGATGTCCAAAATTTCCACATTTTGCTGTATCATGTCTTGGTAAATGGTCAATCTGCTGTTAAACAAAGGGCAGTCTTGTTTTCACTGATGATAGCAGTCTTGGGGTTTTATTTGTATCCAAAATCCAGGACATGCAGTCTTTCAGAATTTGAATTAGAAATTTAAACTTTGCCTGCTAGGCTCATAACCATGCTTTTATTCCTACTCCAGCAAAGGGACCGAAATATAGGAGGTGGAGTGCCGTGCTTCACTGTAAATATCCAACATTGACATCTTCCTTGCAAAATTGATGATGGTATACCAGCAAATTACGTTGAACTGTGTAGTAGTCAATCATTCACCTGGAAGGAGCACACATTGCACCTCAAAATTGTTTATTTCTAATCCTGATGGAATCTGGCTAGAATCAAGTGTCTTCTAGGGAATATCAGTTTGCAGGTTGATATTTCCAGTGACCCATTGACATAGCAGCTGCCCGTTCAAAAACCCAGTCACAGTTAAAGATTTACACTGCTGCTTTAAGAAGATTGATCTTTCTTTTTCTGGTATGCCCAAACTATTATCCTTGTACTACAGTTCCCACTTCAGGTCCAGGACAGCTCGGCATTTCAATTGATGGAAAAAGTGAGACTCTACCAAAACAGAAGGTTCGAGGCATGTGGGCTGCTAAATTCATATCTGATGCATAGATCGCCGCCTAGTGTTGGGTCCGGATGATTGCACATTGTTGTCCTGGAAGAGTCTTCGAAGTATCACGAGATAGGTGGCTCCTCCCCTGGACTACAGTGCGCATGGGCATCGGCTCCATCCCCAGATAGTTTTTTTCCGCCATTGGGTTCGGATGTGATTTCGACGGCTCCCTGTCTGAATCGAAAAACCTTCCTTCTCAAGGCCAAAAGGCCTTCGGTATTCGCGTCGGTATTGTGTGCGAACGGTCCCGAGCATCGTCTGACTCTTCCGGTCAGTTTTCAGCGGAGTGGTTTACCCTTCGCGCATCGAGGCCCTGTACTCGCAGCAAGACCCCGACGGCTTCATCATGGAACGGAGCCCGTTCAAGCGCTGCCCCGTGTGTGGGTCCAAATACCCACACATCGACGTGCATCCAGTTTGTAATAGGTGTCTTTCGCCGGACCACGACGAAGACAACTGCATGGCCTGCTCCAAATTTAGGTCGAAGAAGACGCTCAAGCATCGGCGCGCGGCACGACTTGAGGCCTTCCAGGCAGCCCCGGCACCCGACGACATATTCGACGACCCCGCAGAAGAAGGCCACGGCCATCAACTTCAGATCTCACCACCATCGACGGAGGTCGAGGCGGATCCAGAGGAATACATCGACGGACAGAGCCAAGACCTTGAATACGTCGAGGAGGTAGGGGATGACGAAGAAGTCTATGGGGCCGCGGAAGATAGCTCAGAGGACGAGCTATGCCCCGAACGTACTCGATTCAGGCTCCGGTCACGGGATCGCCACTCGGCCTTACCCTCGACCCTGCACCGATATCCCCAGCCCCGCCTTCGGGCCCGGCTACGGATACACCGGAGGAGCCACCGTTGCGCGTATCGAAACAGAAACCGCAACTACTGTTGTCGACGGCGCCTAAAATGGCCGACATCACGCCAAAAACGAAACCGAAACCTTCGGTCTCCACGGCTCCGAAGATGGCCGCCGACTCAGTAAAAGCGAAACCGAAACTTACGGCTTCCGCAACATCTAAAATGGCCGACGTCCAAGCCAGCAAAGCCGACTCCGTCTTCAACTCCGTCCGCTTCCAGCCACACGAAGTCCAAGAAGACTGTTGACGCATCGGCGCCACAAACGGTGGCTAAGGACAAGTCCTCAAAGAAGGTCGTCCATCCCGCCTCGGCGCCTACGGCCCAGGATCCGACGACCGGAGCCGCTACTCATCGGCACAAGGATGCCGGGTCGGCATCGCCGGCGTCGGCGCCTACACCGACTGCAAAGCAGCGTCCCGTGGGAGGCCAAGAATCGTCGGTGCCCACTTCTGCTACGCCGAAGGCCTCCGAAGCAGACAAACATGAAGCATCGGTTACCAAACCCTCGGCTTCTTTTACAAAACAGGTCACCGACTCCCTCAAAAGGATTCGGGAGAAGGCACAGACGTCAACGTCTACCGCATCATCGGATCCGACACCGTTGTCCATACCGGCGAAGTCGTCCTACAAGCTTCTCTACGTCCTGCCACCAAAGGTGGCGCCCAAAGCGTTTGTGGCCAAGACGGTGTCGAAGAACACCGACACGTCGGAATATTCGACGCCCAGTCCCACTTTGCAGCGGCCAAAGGCGTCAGGGGACAATTTAGAGCATTACATCGATGCCAACACAGGGAAATTGACACTTTATCATAGAAAGATCACTTCCCAACCTTTAGAAGCGTTTGTTATTCCACTGAAAAAGAAAAAACAAGCACAGGACATACCTCCACTTGTTGAACCTCTTCAGCCTCCGCCAAGGAGGAGTCCAACACCTTCCCCCCACCACTCAGGGGGTGAGGATGATGAACAGGATGACCAGTATAATTTTCCTACTGACACTGACCCTGATGTACACCAGGACCCATATGATGACGCTGGGGACCAGGACAGCCATCAAATAGTACATGACCCTCAGGTTTTTGGAACACGTACATCACCTACTGAGGACTCAGCAGCATTCACTGCTTTAATAGAACGGGCAGCTGCAACTCATAATGTAGACATGCACTCTGACCCGGTGGAGGAGGATTTCCTGTTTGACACCTTTTCTGTCTCCGAAAGAACAGTCAAAACACTCCCCATGCTGAAGGGTGTCCTTAAACATGCACCAGAGATCTTTAAGGAACCAACAAGGGCAAGAGTGGTAAACCCACGTATTGAGAAGAAATACAGGCCAGCACCTGGAGACCCTGCTTATATTCGGGGACAGTTGCCTTTGGACTCATTGGTTGTCGCAAACGCCCGCAAACGGGCCAACTCCCAAACAACGGATGAAGCTCCTCCCCCGGACAAAGAGTTGAAAGTGCTTGAGGCTTCTGGCAAGCGGGTGGCTGCGCAGGCTGCCAATGTATGGCGTATAGCAAATACACAAGCACTACTGGCGCGTTACGATAGGGCGCATTACGACACCCTAGAACAGCTCCTTCAACATCTACCTGATGAGTATAAAGAAGCAGGCGAAATGCTCATTCAAGAGGGGAAGCTTATATCAAATGCTGCCATTAAGTGTGCACTTGATGTCGCGGACACAGCAGCTAGGGGTATTAACACTAGCGTCATGCTGAGGCGCCAAGCCTGGCTTCGTATATCTGGGTTTAAGCAGGACATCCAGACTACGATCCTCAACCAGCCAGTCAATCCTGACAGACTGTTTGGCCCTGATGTAGACACCACACTTGAAAAAATTAAGAAAGACAACGAGACTGCTAAGTCCATGGGGGCTCTCCAATCACAACAGTTCAGAGGCAACACTTTTCGTCGCTCAGGTGCACGTGGTAGTACCAGAGGACACTTGGGACAACAAACACAATTCGCAAAAGGTGGTGCGCAATCCTCGTACCCCAAACAGGGTAGAGGGGGTTACCGAGGTAACAATGCCAAGGGCAGGGGCAGAGGAAACAACAGCTCACGTTCCTCTGCCACCACCAAACAGTGACTCCCTGTCGCTGCCCCCCGACCATCCAACACCTGTCGGGGGAAGACTACAGCAGTTCCTGCCAGTCTGGTCGTCCATCACCACAGACAGGTGGGTGAGAAAACTAATCCAGTACGGTTATTGCTTGGAGTTGACATCCACTCCTCCCAACATCCCCCCAAGACAACGTCCTATGTCGGCAGAGCACTTGCACTTATTGCAGCAGGAAGTGCTAGTTATGCTGCAAAAAGGAGCAATCGAACTCGTGCCAGTGGAGGAGGAAGGAACAGGGGTCTACTCCCTGTACTTCCTCATCCCAAAGAAGGACGGATCGCTCAGACCCATTCTAGATCTGCGCCCCCTCAACATGTACATACTGTCAGAACATTTTCACATGTTGACACTGCAACAAATCCTTCCCCTTCTAAACCAAGGGGATTTCCTGGCAACCTTGGACCTCAAGGATGCTTACTTCCACATCCCACTCCACCCATCCCACAGAAAATACCTCAGGTTCACCATTCTCAACAAGCACTATCAGTTCAAAGTCCTACCCTTCGGGGTGACTACTGCCCCCAGAGTGTTTACGAAGTGTCTAGCGACAGTGGCGGCGCACCTCAGGAGACAAAACATACATGTCTATCCGTACCTCGACGACTGGCTCGTTCAAGCAAAGTCGGAAAGACAGTGCGCCTCACACATGTCCCACACTATTCACCTCCTTCACAGCCTGGGGTTCTCGCTAAACTACCCGAAGTCGCACCTTCAGCCAGCCCATGTGCAGCAGTACCTAGGCGCGACCATAAACACCCTGACTGCTATGGCTCATCCAAACACAGTCAGAATCAACAACATTCAGTCGCTAATCCAGAGGTTCAGACCGCAACACTCCCTGTCAGCGAGAGTGTTCATGCAGTTGATAGGCATGATGGCCTCCTGCATCTTCATAGTCCCGCACGCAAGGTTGCACATGCGTCCCCTCCAAGAATGCTTGGCAAATCAATGGACACAGGCTCAAGGACAACTGACAGACCTAGTGTTGGTGACCGGTCGGGCATACAATTCTCTGCATTGGTGGAATCCACACAACCTTTGCAAGGGACGACCGTTCCAGGAGCCGGTGCCACAGATTGTCCTAACAACGGACGCATCTCTCCAAGGGTGGGGAGCGCATGTGCTCCACTACACAGTGCAGGGACTATGGTCAACCCATCAACAAAGGTTGCACATCAACTACCTGGAATTGATGGCAATCTTCATGGCGCTCAAGTCCTTCAAGGTGCATTTGTGCAACAAGGTCGTGTTGATCCGGACGGACAACATGACAGCCATGTACTACATCCAAAAGCAGGGCGGTACTCACTCACCACAGCTGTCTCATCTGGCTCAGAGCATGTGGAAGTGGGCCATTCAGAGGAACATCTTCCTCATGGCAGAACACCTCCCGGGCAAGGACAATCAGATGGCGGATCTGCTCAGCAGATACAGCCATCAAATGCACGAGTGGGAGATTCATCCATCAGTACTCCACCCGTACTTCCAGCAATGGGGTCATCCAGAGATAGACCTGTTTGCCACAAGGGAAAACGCAAAATGCCAAAGCTTTGCCGCCAGGTTCCCTCACCCAGAATCGCAAGGGAATGCGATATGGATGAACTGGTCAGGCAAATTTGCGTACGCTTTTCCCCCAGCGCCTCTCATTCCGCTGGTGGCAAAAAAGCTAAAGCAACACGCGATGACTCTCATCCTGGTTGCTCCAACATGGGCACGCCAACCATGGTACACCACGTTTCTGGAACTTTCCGTGGTACCGCATCAAAAGCTGCATCTCACACCCAGGCTCTTGACGCAGAACCATGGCGACATTCAGCATCCAGATCCGCAACAGCTCAATCTGGCGATCTGGCTCCTGAGGTCTTAGAATTTGGCTACCTCAACCTGCCTCCTGAATGCATGGACATCATCCGGGAGGCAAGGAAGCCCACGACCAGAGCTTGCTATGCAGCAAAATGGAAGAGGTTTGTCATTTACTGTACTAACAACAATATCAACCCGCTAGATGCATCCATCCCTAACATCATTTGCTATTTGTTACATCTTTACAAATGCAATCTAGCGTACGCTTCCATTCGGATACATCTATCCGCCATAGCGGCTTATCTCCAGAATAGGCAGCACCTCTCTGTTTTCAGGGTGCCTGCCATTAAAGCCTTCCTGGAGGGACTGAAGCGAGTCATTCCTCCAAGAACTCCACCAGCTCCAGTGTGGAACCTCAATGTTGTCCTCACTAGGCTGATGGGCCCACCTTTCGAGCCACTGCATTCTTGCGAAATTCAATTTCTGACGTGGAAAGTGGCTTTTCTCATTGCTATCACGTCGCTCAGACGTGTTAGCGAGCTGCAAGCGCTCACAATCCAAGAGCCCTTCATCCAAATACATTCTAACAGGGTAGTGCTCCGCACTAACCCCAAATTCCTTCCCAAGGTGGTGTCACAGTTTCATATCAACCAAACTATTGACCTGCCAGCATTCTTCCAAAACCCACAAACCGTGGCGGAAAGAATGCTTCATACACTAGACGTTAGGAGGGCGTTGATGTACTACATCGACAGGACTCAACCATTTCGAAAAACACAACAACTTTTTGTTGCCTTCTCACCACAGCACAAAGGCAACCCCATCTCCAAAGCAGGGATAGCCAGATGGATAGTTAAGTGCATTCAAATATGTTACCAAAAAGCTAAGCGCACTTTATCAATTCCCCCAAGAGCGCACTCCACACGCAAATTGGGGGCATCCATGGCATTCCTAGGGAACATTCCCTTAGAAGACATTTGTAGAGCAGCCACTTGGGCTACACCACACACGTTCACTAAACACTACTGTGTGGATGTGCATTCCAAACAGCAAGCAGCTGTAGGACAGGCTGTTCTCAAAACACTTTTTCAAGCTTCTGCAACTGGCACGGGCAACCGCCGTTAATGGAGGGACTGCTATGTATTCTATGCATCAGATATGAATTTAGCAGCCCACATGCCTCGAACTGAATATGCTACTTACCAGTATGCATCTGTTCTTGGCATGTAGGGCTGCTAACATTCATATTGCCCGCCCTCCTCCCCGGTGCCCGTAGCGGCTGCAGACACTCTCTTGCATTCATCATTAACATGGACATCATTTACACTATTTAACTCCTGGCTAAAAACAATCTGGGGATGGAGCCGATGCCCATGCGCACTGTAGTCCAGGGGAGGAGCCACCTATCTCGTGATACTTCGAAGACTCTTCCAGGACAACAATGTGCAATCATCCGGACCCAACACTAGGCGGCGATCTATGCATCAGATATGAATGTTAGCAGCCCTACATGCCAAGAACAGATGCATACTGGTAAGTAGCATATTCATTCTTGTACAGGAAGCCAATTACTGCTAAGACACATTCTTCTGTTGTAGCTACCTCGATTAGACTATTTGGAGCCCACAATGAATTTTGGGCCCAATGTACCAATATTGTGTCACAGCACAGATGCATTAGCACAGCATGCGCGATGTAAAACCCAAAGTTAAGTTTTACGCTGGAACCAGTGGCGGCTCCTGCGCTTAGGCAAAGGAGCGTCTCCCCACTGCTTAAGCTGCAAGCTGAATACAAAACTCAAAATGATAATGTTCAGTTTTTATCATTTTGCTTTTTGTAATCAGCTTGCAGTTTAAGGGGCAGGGCTGGGCTCCCCGCGCCTCTCAGGGAGGAGTGGTGGCAGCACCAAAGTGCACATGAAGCTTTGGCCGGCCGTCTCGGAACTGTCAAAGCGTCATGCACACTTTACATGTTCTCCACCCAGGCTGCACTACAGCCTGGGTGGAGAATATGACCAGCCTGCAGCCCCTGTCTGAGCACCGAACCACGGCGCTCAGACCAATCACAGTGCTGCTAAGGCAGCATTGTGATTGGTCAGGGGATTCTGGCAGGCTGTGTGCTTAACTTCCTGGTTCCAGGTTGCTCCAGAGAAGACGGAGGAGAGACGGCGGTCGGCGGTATGAAGGTAAGTGGTTTATCTGATAGAGACTTCTAGCTGCAGTTTCGTTACCTTTGAATTTCCAAGGCATCAGGCTGGATCTGGAAACTTTTGCTGCGCAATACCCCTTGTACGTGGCGTCGGGTGCCTCCATTCGGCTCTGCATGACCTCGTTCGCAACGGTAGCATCGGTTAGGACGTCGCGGTGCCTATATAGGCACCACAGACGCGCAGACGTCCGTTTGTTTCTTTCCACGCCAATTAAGCGCCGAACCGGGAAAAGCTACACCTCTGCTGCTTTTTGGTGGGCTTTTGCTCAACTTATGTTAACTTTTTTGGAATCCGACTTTGTTTGCGAGGGATGTCTTTGAGGAAGACCGGTTTCAAACCATGCAGGACTTGTTCTCGCATGATGTCGGTTAGCAATCCCCACCGCGTATGTCTTTGGTGTCTCAAGCACGACCACAGTACGAAGTCGTGTTCGGACTGTCAGGCGTTGGCTTCAAAGACCTTGAGGGAGTGAGCGATGAAGTTACTTGCGGCCAGGCAGTCGACACCGTCAAGCGAGACTTCAAGGAGGAGGTCACAAACACGTTCAAAAAAGAGGGGGTCGTGGGACCGCTCCCGGAGCTCAAAGTCCGCTTTCTCCCTTTCGAGGTCCTCGGGACACTCTTGGAAGAGGCACAAGAAGAAGTCCAAGTGGACTTCGTCTTCACCTCAACTGATGTCTGTCATCAAGAGAAGTAAGGAGCACTGACGCTCTAGGCCCCGTTTCGTGGAGCGGGAGCCAGAGTCGCCTTGGTGCCCCTCCCTTTCCAGGAGCCGGAGCGACTCTCGCTCAAATTAAAGAGTTTTACGAGGCCATGCGCTGCGTATTTGAGTGAAACGACCCCGCTGGCGAGCTAACGGACCCCAGTGGGTTAGTCTGCTCCAGCCACGACACCGGTGGGGCTTCCGAGATCCAATTCGACGCAGGTTGTGCCAACATGACCTTCCTCGGCGTTGAACCCAAAGTCGGTGCCTGTAACATCGCCGATGCCCGTTCGTGGCGCAAGCCCCATCCTCCTCCCCGATGACACCGAGCCGGAACGGCGTCAATCAACTCTGATTCCGACGTCAACAGAACCCAGAGGTTCTATGTTGTCACCTGAGCACTTTGAAGATATGCTAGGCTCAGGAGAAGAATGGGAGGGGTCTGGAGTCCCTCTTGAGAACCAGGATGTCTCTGAGAAGAATTTGAACTGGTATGAGGAACTTGGGGAGACCAGTGGTCTGGATACTTCCACAGATACTGGCATGCTCTCTCCACCTAAGATGGCTTCGAAGGAGGGAGCGTCCTTTGCCATGGTGGTAACGAGGGCAGGCGAGGTCCTCGGACTAGAGCTGCCCTCGGTGCAGGTCAGGACTAATCTCCTGACTGAGGCTTCCACGTCCGAACTCCGGTTGGCCTTTAATGAGGCACTTATGGATGTCCTTCTAGGAACTTGGTCCAAACCTACATAGGAGCTGTGAATAGGAAGATTGTACGCTGCCATCGCCCAGCTCCGGGCAACCCAAAGTTTCTCAGTCAACACCCCACCCCAGAGGGTTTGGTGGTGCAGGCCTCTACGTCCCAAAGCGCATTTCCTTCCGCCCCTCCAGATATGAAATCCAAGAGGCTGGATTAACTTGAGAAGAAGATGTTTTCTTCCTCCAGCCTGGCATTGCGGTTTGTGAGTACTACATGCTTATTGGGCCGTTTCTCCCATTCCCTTTGGGAGATGGTTGCGCAAGTGCTGCCACAAGTCTGGGTGAAGACCCGGGCTGTGCTCTCCCAAGCTGACAAGGACGGGAGGGATGCAGCAAAATTGGGCCATATGGTGTGGGTTAGATCTGACCCATTCAATGGGCAGATCGATTCCAACGGCGGTAGCCCTGAGACGCCACGCCTGGCTTCGTACTACTTGCTTCTCGGGTGATGTCCAAGCCAATTTGATGGACATGCCTTTTTGGGGGAAAAGGCAGACTCCCCCCTGGCCAGGTTCAAGGACTCTCATGCTACGGCCAGATCCTTTGGCCTTTCCTCCACCCCTCATGGCCAGTCTTACTTTCGACCCTTTAGTGGCAACGGAAGAGGTTTCCAACCACATCACCGCCCCGCACAGACTGCCAAAGCCATGTGAGGACGTGGACGGCGGTGCATTCCGATCTCGGAATTGAAGCCAGAAGTCTTCTACCACACTGCCCCCAGCAGCCGCAGTCTCCAAGCACTCCTAGACGGATTCTGCAGGACCATACTACTCCAGTTGGTGAAAGAATTCGTCATCACCTCCCCCACTGGAGATCCATAACATCGGGCAAGTGGGTCTTACAGATCGTCTATGAGGGCTATTCTGTACCTTTCCTTTCTTTTCCTCCTACAATTCTGCCAAGTCAGGACAGGCTGACTGAGGATCATTTAAAATTGCTCCAAGAGGAAGTTACTGCTCTCTTGTCCAAGGGAGCTATAGAAAGGGTCCCATGTTCAGAAGTAGGCAGTGGCTGTTATTCCCGCTACTTTCTGATTCCAAAGAAGAACAAGGGACTACGGCCTATTTTTGATCTTCGGCCGTCAAGCTCTCCCTCGAAAAGGAGAAATTCAAAATGCTCACTCTGGCTCAGGTCTTGTCTGCCCTAAACCAAGAAGACTGGATGGTAGCGTTGGACCTGCAGGATGCGTATTTTCATATTCCCATCCTGCCGGGACCCAGGCGTTACCTGCAGTTCAAGGTAGGCCGCGAGCACTTTCCATTTACTGTGCTCTCCTTCAGCCTAACCAGTGCCCCTCGAGTGTTCACCAAGGTAATGGCGGTGGTCACAGCATATCTCTGCAGGTTAGGGGTGTCAGTCTTCCCCTATCTCGACTACTGGCTATTGAAGGTGTCATCATCCTAGTCACTCGTCTCCAACCTTCAGGCTTCGGCGTACTTCTTCCATTCATCGGAGCTGTTCTGGACACAGTGCAGTTTCGGCTTTATCCTCCCGAGCAGCGAGTCCAGGATATTCAGGGTATGATTCCGATATTTCAGCCTCTATCCTGGATTTTGGTGAGACTGACTCTGAGGCTGTTGGGTCTCATGGCCTCCTGCATCCTTTTGGTAAGACACGCAAGATGGCGTATGCGGGCGCTGCAGTGGGACTTGAAGTTTCAATGGACACAGCATCGCGAAAATCTCAACGACATCAGATCTCGGAAGGAACTGCTAAAGATCTGCAGTGGTGGCTAACAAATCGCTAAGGGATCAATGGCAGACCCCACTTCCTTTCCCAGCTGGATCCCCCAGTTGTGACGGATGCGTCACTTCTGGGATGGGTCGGCCATCTGAGAGAGGTGGAGATCAGGGGACACTGGTCTCCAGCGGAGTCGGAGTTCTGCATAAATGTATTGGTTGGCATTGATAGCGTTTCTTCCCTCTGTCAAGGGTAAGTTAGTGCAGTTGTTCATGGACAACACCACCGCCATGTGGTACTGCAACAGGTAGGGTATGGTCTTTGACCCTTTGTCGAGAGGCCTTGCGTCTCTGGACACAGCTGGAACAGCATAGAGATAGAGTAACCCAGGTGGTTCAACACCTGGCCGGTTCTCCGAATGCTAGTGCCGACGAACTCAGCTGGGCGTCTCCAGTCAGAGGTGGCGCAATGTCTCTTTCAGCAGTGGGGAAAACCTTGCTTAGATTTGTTCACCTCTGAAGAGAACGTGGAGTATCAGCAGTACTGGGCACTGGAGTTTCCAAGGCGGCTGTCGCCTAGCGACGCTTTTTGTCGTGAGTGGATCCCAGGCCTGTTGTATGCCTTTCCGCCCATACCACTCCTACCCAGAGTTCTGAAGAAGATCAGGAGCGACCGGGCCCAAGTCATTCTTGTGGCTCCGGACTGCGCAAGGAGATTCTGTTATCCAGAGCTTCTGAGTATGAGTATTGATCCTCCGATCAGGCTGCTCCTTTGGGAGGATCTTCTGTCGCAGCAGCGGGGAAGGGTTCTCCAACCGAACCTGCCAACTCTGCGCCTCCATGCGTGGAGATTGAGCGGCAACAGTTGATAGCTTTTAAAAGGTCCATAGGTCGCACGCTACTCCACCATTCCAGCGGGTATCCCCAAGAGCATCATGGTAAATGCAGTTTTTTCCAAGCGGGTGCGCTTATTCAAAAGTTACGAAGTGTAATGCAAGCCAACTCTGGACACCGGTGTTTCAGGATTATTGTCCTTCATCAGCAGAGTGTAGGAATATTTACAGGGGTTGCTGTGCAGGCTGCCAAAGTGTTCTCAGGTCTGGTACCTCTCCGGGCGCGTAGGGCGTTACCTGAGCTCGTCAGCTCAAAGGCTCGAGGGAGCCGTATATAAGTAAAAGGTCCATAGGTCGCACGCTACTCCACCATTCCAGCGGGTATCCCCAAGAGCATCATGGTAAATGCAGTTTTTTCCAAGCGGGTGCGCTTATTCAAAAGTTACGAAGTGTAATGCAAGCCAACTCTGGACACCGGTGTTTCAGGATTATTGTCCTTCATCAGCAGAGTGTAGGAATATTTACAGGGGTTGCTGTGCAGGCTGCCAAAGTGTTCTCAGGTCTGGTACCTCTCCGGGCGCGTAGGGCGTTACCTGAGCTCGTCAGCTCAAAGGCTCGAGGGAGCCGTATATAAGTAAAAGGTCCATAGGTCGCACGCTACTCCACCATTCCAGCGGTAATATTCCTACACTCTGCTGATGAAGGACAATAATCCTGAAACACCGGTGTCCAGAGTTGGCTTGCATTACACTTCGTAACTTTTGAATAAGCGCACCCGCTTGGAAAAAACTCCCAAAAAAAAAAACTGCATTTACCATGATGCTCTTGGGGATACCCGCTGGAATGGTGGAGTAGCGTGCGACCTATGGACCTTTTACTTATACGGCTCCCTCGAGCCTTTGAGCTGATGAGCTCAGGTAACGCCCTACGCGCCCGGAGAGGTACCAGACCTGAGAACACTTTGGCAGCCTGCACAGCAACCCCTGTAAATATTCCTACACTCTGCTGATGAAGGACAATAATCCTGAAACACCGGTGTCCAGAGTTGGCTTGCATTACACTTCGTAACTTTTGAATAAGCGCACCCGCTTGGAAAAAACTGCATTTACCATGATGCTCTTGGGGATACCCGCTGGAATGGTGGAGTAGCGTGCGACCTATGGACCTTTTAGTTGATAGCTTTTGACCTTCCTCCCAAAGGCTGTAATGTTATTCGGGCGGCCCTCCACTACGACGGCATACGCCTGCCGTTGGTCGAAATTTTTATTATCCTGTACAGAAAAGTCCATTGACACTCTTTCTGCTGTCTTTTAATTCATTCTAACCCTTGCCCAGCAGGGCTCTGCCTTGGGAGCTCTCAAGGGCTACCTTTCGGCTTTTTTGTAGCTGCCTGACCAGCCTTCTCTCCAAGTCTCCTATTGTAAATAGATTTCTAAAAGGGCTGACTCACTTATTTCCACTCACGCCCTTTATTATGCCACAGGGGGACCTTAATTTGGTCCTCACCTACCTGATGTGCGCCTACTTTGATCCTTTGCACAATTGTCCCCTCCGGCTGTTGACCATCAAAACAGCCTTCGTATCGATTACATAGGCCCGGAGAATGAGTGAGTTGCAAGCGTTATCCAGCTCGCCTCTTTATCTTATGTCATTTCTGGACAAGGTGGTGCATCGCACCAGGGCATCTTTTTGGCCAAAGGTTGTGACCCCTTTCCATCTGGGTCAGTCCATCACTTTGCTCACCTTCTTTGCTCCCCCACATCCCTCTAAGGAGGAGGAAAGTCTCCACTGTCTGGACCCAAAGAGAGCGTTGCCGTTCTACCTTGACAGCACTAAAGAGTTCAGGGTGGACAACCAACTCTTTGTGGGTATGTGGGAGCAAAGAAGGAAAGGGCACTGCAGAAAAGGACCATCTCTCGCCGGGCCGTTCTATGCATCTAAATCAGTTATGCCTTGGCGAAGAAGCAGCCCCCTGAGGAATTAAGGGCCCATTCCATCAGGGGAAAGGCTGCGACTATGGCCTTTGATCAGAGTGTCCCAGTCCAAGACTTCTGTCAGGCAGCGACATGGGCTTCTTTGCACTTGTTCGCAAAACATTACTCCCTTGATGGTCAGGTGTGCAGGGGCGGACATTTTGCCCGTTCAGTCCTGCAAGACCTCTTAGTCTAGGATGTGAGTCCGCAACCCACCGCTGGGAAGGTATTGCCCGGGTATCTGATTGAAAGGTAAGGAATCTGCAGCTAGAAGTCTCTATCAGATGAACAAGTTACTTACTTTTGGTAACCCATTACCTGGTATAGACTGTATCTAGCTGCAGATTCCTTACAACCCCACCCATGCCTCCCCACTTTGCGGACTGATATTGTAGGGCTAGGGTTGTTCCCCCTTTTCCGGGCCCTAGTTTTGCACACGACTACGTCAGTTACCTCGTGGCTCTGCGCTTCCGGCGTGGACAGTATGAAAAGTACTGACGTCCGCGCGCCTGGGTGGCGCCTATATAGGTACTGCAACATCATTACCGACGCTGTCACACAGAGCCAAATGGAGCCACCTGACGCCGTGCTCCAGGAGTATTGCTCAGAAAAAGTTTCTGGATCCAGCCTGATGCCTGGGAAATTCAGCGGTAAGGAATCTGCAGCTAGATAGAGTCTCTACCAGATAATACTTTACCGAAGGTAGATAACTTGTTCTTTAATTATTTTATTTTTTTATTCCTCCCCTCTCTAGGCCCCCGCCACACCACCCCTTTTGGGTAGCAGCCGCTACTGCCTTGGACAGGTATACTAATTCATTGAGGAGGAAAAATGGTATTCAGGAATGTTTGCAAAATCTCAGACCCATTTATAGTAAGGTGCCAGGGATCACCTTTGAGAATGTCTGCAGAAATTGGGATTGAAACCAGTGAGGATATTAGGCCTCCATCCTTGCATTTGCTAAAAACCTCGTATTTGTAGGCAAGGCCTCTTGCTGTGTACACAGAAATTGGGCTCTGGGTCACTCACCCCCGTTCAGTAGTTGTTTTTTTTTAAGGTGATCACCCCTGAGCAATTTTCTTTATGGGTTGTCTTTCACTTTTTGCACACCCACGGGATTTTGCGGATGTCTACCTTTTTGGCACATCTTGCAATGGTTCCACACAGATTTGTTCGTACAGATGCACCATCTTGGAGTTTTGGCCTTACTGCTGCTCCTTAAAACATCAGCGCCTCTTCTGAATTTGACTTATGCAGCCAGAGAGCCTCGTGGCTTCTCTGCTGCTCCACCTACTTCATTTTTCGGTTTCTTCCCTGCTAATGCAGCATAGAGTGTCTTGTTCAGGATTTGCCTCATGACCCATTTGGAAAGTCTTTTGATCATATGGGGCTTGTGGAAGAATTTCTTCGAGAGTTTTTATTTTTTAAAACTGTCCTTAATCATTTTCACAGCATAACAAAACTTCATATGCAAAATAGCATGTCATGGCACAGTGCATAGTTTTTTTCGCATCACTTATTTCTATAACCGTACCCTACTTTGTGATACAACAAGCATTCCACTGGTCTGTCAGTGACGCATGCAGTTAATGATAAGGTCTCTCTCTCTCTCTCCCTCTCTCTCTCCCTCTCCCTCTCCCTCTCCCTCTCCCTCTCCCCTCCCTCTCCCCTCCCTCTCCCCCTCCCCCTTTCCCCCTCCCCCTTTCCCCCTCCCCCTCCCCCTCCCCCTCTCCCTCTCCCTCTCCCTCTACCTCTCCCTTTCCTCCTCCCCCTCCCCCTCTCCCTCTCCCCCTCCCCTCCCCCTCTCCCTCTCCCTCTCCCTCCCCCTCCCCCTCCCCCTCCCCCTCTCCCTCTCCCTCTCCCTCCTAGTTCGGTGGAGTGGTGCAAGGTAAGTGCTTACAGCTTTAGCTTTTTGGAAGTTGTTGATTCAACTCTCCCTGTCACCATCAAGCTTTTCTTTTAGCTAAAATCTAAAGGTACTTTTCTTTCTGAACTATTTAAATTCCTACATTTCATCAAGTCTAAATACAATATGGGAAAAATAGAAATGTTTCCATTAAAATTGGTTATGAAAAAAATGGATTGTGTTTTCTATGTTTTGTTAAATGCTTACTCGGGCAAATATTGAATACCTCAATATGGAAAGGTAAATGCGTACAGAAGAAGTATATATTGAATAGAAAATGTATACAGCGTTATCTTTCAATGGGACAGTCCAGCCCGAACGGCCAGGCCAGGTCCTCCCTGAACCGGAACATAAGCAAACTGTTTGTGTTTCAGTTCAGGGAGGACCTGGCCTGGTAGTTCGGACTCAACTGTTTCTACTGGAGCAGAGTCAAGACTGACTTGTATATGTCAGCGTCCAAAGTGAGGAGGCATGGTGTGCAGCCTGAATTATGTGTGTCTGAGAATAATTCAAGCATTCTATATATAATTTTTATGGATACTTCAGTGCGATGCCCTAGATGGGACAGGTAAGCAGAGATGGGTCCCGGGCACACTGTGCCACTTGAACCAATCTATATCCGACTGATGAGCCCTAATAAGATCAAACAGGTCTTTGGTTGCTTGTGTTCGGTTAGGACCCAGCCTGTTACTACTGGAGCAGTGTAAAGGCTGATTTGCACATGGCTGTGAGAAGTTAGCCTGGCATATGATGTACACTAGTTCTAGTGGGCACCTTGCACCAGTCTAATCGACCCTTATTGATGGTGTTGGTAAAGTCAACCTTCTAGAAAGCTATCCTAGTGGTAGCATGGACCAGCAGTCATCAGGCTAAGACTTTAGAGAGCGTATTAAGCAAGTTGTTTTACCAATTATAATCCCTTGAGTACCAAATAAAAGGACACCACACAAGGTATATATCAAATATATATGAATTTATTCTAAACACAACCCCTCGGCACTCTTTATGAGGTCAGAGGTAAAAGCACAATACAAGTTACTCAATTACTATACGATAAGTTGTACAGTATACGTTATGCCCTAGGGGCATCACAAACCATATACTAAAATAGTGGTATAAGAACCACAAGAGAATTAGAAAGCAGGCCTGGGGCCTGTGGAATCGCTGGGGCTACTCTAAACAACCAAAGGTTAGGAAGTAGGAGGCCCGCGGGAGACGTGTGCAGTGTCTAAACACAGCCACGGGTTACCATTGACTTTCTATGGGAAACAAAGAAGTTACACATTTACAATTTAAGGACGCTTCCAGATGGACTACGATGTAGCCCTTTTAAACTAGGACACTTCGAGAGTCAAGACCCACGGGAGCACCGGAGTACTCGTGTTACCTCACCCATGGAAGCCGGGTGCATTGGTGTCTTCGTGTCGGGTTTTGTCGTCGTTTTCAATAGAGAGCTGCAAAGAAGTGCTGCAGGCGACCAGAGGAAAAGTGTCCGGGTGGATCCAAGGGTGGGTCGAAGATCTGTAGAACCTGAAAGCAGAAGGGACAGTCTGGGTCACTTGCCAGTGACCAGGGTGGCGACAAAAAGATGCCACCAGATGTCTGGTGATTTCAGGTGAAGATGTGAAGTTTGTCTCTTCAGCCACGAGGACCAGGAGGCGTCGAAGACGACAAGGAGCTGGATTCGAGCTGTCCCACGAAGGATCTAGTTGACTGCGGTGTCGGTATCTGGACTGGACCCAACAATCCTTGGCAAACGCAACCCACGCAGGATGTCGAGATTGGCTTTGGTGCAGACCAGCAAGGTCTGAGGAACTTCTCCTTTGTAGGGAAGTTGGAGCAAGCCTGGAGCAACCAGGAACGCAAGTTAGATTCAAAAGAAAGTCTTCGGGGGGCTCACTAGCCAACGGACTAGGATCCGTGAAGACGTGTTGAGCTGAAATGCAAGAGCGGGGCCCACGGGTCACTTGCGGAGTGGGGGCCTCTGAGCTTCGGTGCAAATGGTGCTCGGGTCTGGGGCTTCAAGCACCCCAATGCACGACTTCGAGTTACCTCATGAAGTAAGTGCAGCTTGCAATATGCAGGATGTCCAGGAGTTCCGGTCCCACGTCTCTCGTGTCCGCCACGAGTCTCAGCTTTGCTGTGAGCGAAGGTTGGGTCAGAGATGTCTCGAAGTCTGTGTCCTGTGTCGCAGATTCTTCGGGAGCCTTGAAAATGCAGACCGGCAAAGTTCCTAAGGGTGCCTGTTTGAACAGGGTGGTCACTCCTTGACCACAAGGGAGATGTCTTCCGTCTTCCAGTCGAAATGGAATATCGAAGATCCAGGATTTATGTTTCAAAGTTTCATCCAGGGTAATCTAAAGTCCTAGTGACTGGGCTCCTATACTTATACTAAGTTTAGGGGCTGGACTACCCTTAAGGTCCCTCCTATGGGTGAACCTGGGAAGGGGGGTGGTTACACCCCTTGCCCTTTGTCCAGTTTCGCGCCAGAGCTGGGGCAGAGTGCCCCAGCAACCGGTTTGAACTGGGAAATGCATGGAGCACCTAGTGTGCCCCAGGCAGGGTCTGGAAAGCATTCACTGAATGCAGCCCTCCCTGCCCCAATACACAAAAGCCTGTCTGGGGAGGTGCCAGCACCTCCTTGGACAGGAAACCTATTGTCCAGACCTCCCCTGCCGGAGTTTCGTCCATCAACAGGAGGTCAGACTCATGTCTGTGGCAGCAGCATCCATTTTGTGATGCTGAGGCTCTGATTAACTTTAACCGGGTAAACCAGTAAGTAGGGGCCAGATGTAGGTCGGCCAATACCGGTCGGTAATGGCCGAAAACCGGTAATTTCGGCTGTTACCGACCGGTATACATGAAATGAGATGTAGGAGCCTAATTTTCACCGAATCGGAAAACACGAGTCGGTATAATACCGACTCTGTAAATATGAGTCGGTATAATTCCGACTCTGTAAATATGAGTCGGTTTTTTACCAAAGCGAAATTTTCCAAATTCATATTTACCGATTCGGTAAATACGAAATGGTAAAACAATGGGCATGGAGATGTAGGAAACCCGAAAAATACTGAATTTACGGAAATTCGGTATTTATGAGTCGGTATTTACCATGGATTAAATGCAGGTGGTAACCAGGTGAAGGCCATAAAATGAGTCCCAAAATGCAAGTGTGAGCAGAATGGCGGCTTTCTATGTCATTGCAAGGAGGCAAAGACTACAGGCAGCAGGAGAGAGGGAATGGCTAAGGGAGGAACAAGTGTACAGGCAGAGGATAACACTTTTCCAACTGACAGAGCCAGAAATACTCCAGAGGTACAGGCTACATCCCCAAACCATCCAGGACCTGATCAGGGACCTACACCGACTCCTGGAGCACCCAACACCCAGGGCCCACGCCATCCCACCCCATGTGCAGGTGCTGTGTAGCTTACACCTGCTTGCCTCTGGGAGCTACCAGAGTGTGATAGCTGCAGTGGGTGGTGTGTCCCAGAGCTGCCTGTCCCGCTTCTTCAGGAGGTTTCTTGACACCATGATGCAGAGGATGGAGCATTATATTTCATTCCCTGACACACCTGCGGAACTTGCAAAGACCAAGACTGATTTCTATCAACTGGCACACTTCCCACACGTGATAGGCTGCATAGATGGCACCCACGTACCACTCTGTCCACCTGCAGCCACAGAACACATATACAGGAACCAGAAGTCAACGCACTCCATCAATGTACAGGTCATATGCAACGCTGGCAACATCATCACAGACATTGTTGCAAAATTCCCAGGAAGTACCCATGATTCGTACATATTTCAGAATAGTGGGCTATACACATGTCTAGTTGCCGTAGAATTTGGAAACGGATACCTGCTAGGTAAATGACATTGACACACTCTGACACTCACAGTAGAGAAATGTATCATGTACATGCAACTAATGTCAATCTTACTCCCCCCTAGGCGACAGTGCATATGCCCTGCGGTCCTTTGTGCTCACCCCCTACCTCAACCCATCCAACTGGAGTGAAAGGCGGTACAATGTGGCTCACAGATCTACACGCAACGTTGTGGAGCGCACATTTGGACTCCTCAAGAGCAGGTTTCGCTGCCTCCACAAGAGTGGAGGGGCACGCCAGTACACTCCAATCCTGTGCTGCAAAATCATTGCGACCTGTGCCATGTTACACAATCTCGCCACCAAGGAAGGCATAGAGGTGGAGATCACACATGAGGACATTGATGATGACACAGAACAGGCAGAGCCCCATGCTACAGTAGCAGCACCAGCTACAGATGGGAGACTGAGACGGGCAGAGATCACACAGCAATATTTCTGAGTAAGTAATGAGACACAGACAGGCTGTGATTATGATGTACGTAGTTTTATTTTCACTACGCAAGTGCAATGATACCACACAATGGTTAGACGAAATAGCAATGTCCATGACTGGGTGGACACAGTTAACAGCACTGTGACCTGTCCTGTGGGTGGGGGGCAAAGTCAATGTTTACGTCCACGGATTACAGGGTGGGACTGATGTGGCAGTGTGTCATGGTTTTCGGTGTGGCCTGTCTCTGTAGAATGACGCCTGCCACTCCTGAGTATTTCTGGGACAGGAGTGCGTGCGCCACTCCTGCTGGTGGAATCCTCACTGTCAGCCACACATGTGTCGCCTCGGGTGGCTGTCTGTTGTGCGAGCATGAGCTCCATGCCAGAGGTCACTCTGGCCAACCCCACAGATAGATTGGTGCAGCACTGTACAATAGCATCCTGCATCGCCACTGACCGTCTGCACAGCAGGGAGGTTGCAGTGGCAAATCTGTTTAAGGCTTTTGTCTGCTGCCGCACATCCACACGAGCCTTGCGCCTCTCTAAGTGGTCCCTGTCCAACTTGTCGCACAGGACAGTCATGCACTGTGTCATGTCTGTAATGCCAGATGCCATCGACTGCATGCTCTCAGAAATGTCTCCTATGCCCTTGCCTATGTCATCCAGCTTGTTGTTGGTGCTGCGTGCCTGCCTCTGAACACCCATCATTGCCCTTGCCTGCAGGCGCTGGACCTTGACCATGGTGGCCTCCAGTCCGCAGAAGACCCCCTGACCGTGATGCTCTTCAGCTGCCTCCGTGACCTTCATCCTCGGACACTGGCCCACAGTTCCAGGAGTGGGCTGCTGCTCAGCGTTGGCTGACTCTAGTGGATTGATGGCCATGTCACCCTCATCCTCTTCCTCCTCAGATGTTTCCAGTATGCGGGGAGGGGGCACATCAAGCCGCCTTGCCCTTTCCAGCACAGGGGACGGAGTTGTCGGGGTGGGGGACTGTGCAGCTGCTCCTGACTCCTGACTCCCAAACAAAAGAGGAGACTAAGGCTGTGGTGTGGTTGTCTCCTCAGATGACTTTGCTGCCTGCTCTGCGTCCTTCCCTCCTTGTTCTGTGCTGGGACCAGCTTCATCTCTCCTCTTCTCCCTATCCTTTTCTGTGCTGCGCGATGACTCTCCTGTGGACAGACATGGACATTGTGTCAGTGGAGTAGTTCACCTGTGTCTCTTGATTAAATCACACTACTATCACACATTTGCCTGTCCCTCATTTGCTTATGCTAGTAGTGTGTCGCATCCCTTGCTGTATGGTATGCTGACTGCATAGAGGTATCTACTTATGACTACGTCTCCCATTATGCACTGCTGGGCATTAGTAATACCTGTTCTGGAATATGATGTAGGCACACAGAGTGTGGGAGGGGAATAGGTAAATGGGTTCATGACAATGTACATGCATCTTACCTTGTTTCTTTGCAGCTCTTGCGGAGCTGTCAGCATCCCCAATGCCATGGATGGATTCAGGCTCACGGGTGGATTCCACCAGCTCCTCAATGTCGGTGAGTCGTGGTGCTCGGTTTCTGCCTCCCCCTGTTGCTGCAGCTTCTTTTCGGTGGGCAGTTAGGTTTTATTTGGTAATGATGCGAAGGTCATACCACCTTTTTTTAAAAGCGTCTATTTCACGGTGGGTGACACCAATGGCATTTACCTTTGCTTGAATGTCAATCCAGGTAGTGCGCTTGATGGACTCCGCAACATGCAGTGATTGTTTTTTTTTTTTAAAAACCTTTATTTGCATCAATAGGATATACATGCGTGGGCCCACAACCAATCCGGCCGGCCATAGGTCAAAAATGACAAAAATCGAAATAAGCGCTACAAGGTCAGCTGGCAGGCAGGCAAACATATTCAAAACAATACTAAGGAAAGGACAAGCGACATCAACGGCCCAATATCAGGAACAGTGAGGTCCATTTTATACTAAGGGGGACAAGGCTCATGGCAGACTCATAAAATACGGGAAAAACAATAAACAGAAATATACCCACGCCAAAATGGGAAGAGGGGGGGGGGAGCAGGATGTGAAGACACGAGTCGATCGTAGCACAAAACAAGCGCAAAATAGAAGCATACAAGTACTACCAGCATCTCATGCCCCCCACCCAATATCACGCTAACAAATGCAAGGGGAGCGGATAAACTGCACGATCTAAACCTACTCGCCATACTAGCCTGGGGAAAAAGGGGGGGGAAGGGAGGGGAGGGAAAGGGGGAAAAAAACAGGGGGGAGACTGAGGGGAAGAAACCAATAAGGACAGGAACAGGGTAAGGAGAAGAAGGAGAAACAAAGAAAAAGAAATATAAAAGGAGAAACACAATCGTGCAAGATGGGCGCCACCCCGGGCCAAGCGTCTCGCAGCCAATAACACAGAAGAAAGTGGAGAGCTGGCGAGAAGTAGGGTACGGCAGTCGCGTCGGAAACACCGAAGCTGATAAAAGTGGCAGAGCAACAGACCCCAACCCACTATGCCAGAGAAGCGAGGACAGAAGCGACACCTCTATAAAGGGATAGAAAAGGGCCATAGAACCAAAAAAGAAACATCTGAAAGACCCCGCCCACCCGTCCCACCCCGCACCCCTGCAGAAGGCTACGGCCTACCCTCCAAACAGCGTGCCTGTCGCCCTAATCCGAAACCCGAAATATAGTAAAGAAAGAAAGTAGAAGAAGGAGACAAAAAGAAGAAGGAAAGGGATTATGAAACAAAAATAAGATGTGAGGGAGGAGCCAAAGGGTACGAACAAACACACTCGGCCACGACCCTCCCGGGACCATCAATTGAATGACTATCAAATCAGTACTACACCTTCACATACAGCAGTAACCCGCGGGAGGGAAGGAGGGGGAAATTGAAACGTTTCACAATGTCGAAAATACAAGCATCAGTGCAAAGGACAAGTAAACCAGCAGACTATCAGTGTTGCGCAACTTACCCCCAGCCCTTCCTAACCACGAAACCAACCCAATAAAGGATAACATGGAGCGGACCACCCAGCACAGAATAATCGCAATGTTGACCAGGGTTAAGGCAGTGATGTAGATTAGGGAGAGCTACCATACCAATGAAATACAAAAAGTCAATGAAGCCAGTCAATTGTAGCAGCAACGACAGGGCAAGCAAAGGCAAGCCGGAGCCCAGTTTCGCAGTTCGACAATGCAAAGGTCCCCCTCCAGGGCAAAAGTTCGATTCCATCGAAGCGGGAGCAAACAGCGGTCCACCATAGTTCCCAGTTGTCCGGTATGGAGCAGATCTCCGCGTCGTGTGCAAGTCCTCGAAGTCCGGGCGGTGAAAAGGCGGAGGTTCAAAAGCCACCGGCCCATCAAGCGGCCGAAGAACAGCGGCAGCAACTCCTGGCGCAGCCGAAGGGGGCGAAGCAATGGAGGCATCAGGACGATAGGGGTGCATGAAAGAGCGGCGACCAAAAATGGCGGCGGGACGCACAGGGTCGGCAGAAGCACCGGGGGCCAAGACAGCGTATAAGGACATCAAGGCGTCTAGGACATCTCCGAGCGTGGGCGCTCGAGCACACGCCCAGGCCCCCGCGCAATCCGGCCAGCAAAGTTCTTCGGTGCAGAGCGGAGCACTCCCCACGTTGTCGGTAGCCATTTTGTGAGTTTCGCCGCCCCGCACTCCACCGCGGGCCCCCAAACAGTTCCCAAATGTTGGACTTTACAGACCGCCGGAGGTTCCCAACAACGGCCTCACCGGCACAGAGCGGGTAGGCGCTCGATGGGGGGGTGCCCCCTCCGAACAGCGGCGGGCCCCAAAAGCAGAGCCAGGCACGGGGTCCAGGGCTGCCGGACAGAACAAAGGCGAAGGGACCCCTTCACACAGTTAGCCCCCAACACATCTCGTCCCCCTCCAGCCGCACGGTTCACAAATCGGGGCCAGTTCAGGATCACCGGGGCATACACACAACGGCTCCCACCAGTGGCTCACTCTCGCGGCCGGGTCCGGCAATCTCAGCACCGCCGGTCCGGTCCCACAGGCGAGGTCCCGGTCTTGAGCGCCCGGAGGCCCCAATCTTTCCGAGGGCACAGCTGCGGACCCACAGCACGCAGGAGCTTCCGGACCAGACGGTAAGTAAGAGTGGGTCGTTAAATTCCAAAATCTGTAGTGAAGATTCGTCGCAGTACAGGATATATTGCAGGATATTCAAGGCTGGCCGGAGGGCCGACGGAGCCGAGCTAAAAAGCGGCCATTACGCTCTCAGGCTAGGCTCCTCCCTCCATGCAGTGATTGTTATCCAAAAATCTTGCTGTAATGTTTGACAACCTCTGCAACAAGCACCTGCAGTTCTTCAGGGCTGAATTTCAATTTTCTTCTGCGCTCTGCAGCATCCCTCTGTCCATCCTGACTCTCCATGGTGCTGTACAGGTAAGCTCAGGGAAGCCTGCTCCTCAGTCTGTCCTCCTGCTCTCCCGACTGTTGGTTTCTGCACCTGCATGGTTGTGGCCACTCCCAGGTACTGGGGAGGGGTGCTTGACTCTGATTGGTTGATTCCACTGTACCTTTGGTTTTGGGTGTGGTTGGTGATCCTGATTGGTTCACAGGCTCACATGTTTGTCAGTTTCAAATTTCCGAATCGGTATTTACCGATTCGGTATTTTCCGATTCAGTAAATTCCGAATTGGTAAAACACATTCATTCCTATGGGCCATGAGGCCCATTGGAATGTATTGGTTTTACCGATTCGGAATTTACCGAGTCGGTGAATACCGAATCGGTATATACCGATTTCAGATTCCGAGTGAATCCGATTCGGTAATTTTTACATATTTTTTTTTTTTTTTTATCTACATCTCATTTTCCGATTCTGAAATACCGATTCGGTATGAGTCGGTATTTTAGAATCGGTAAAATTAATTTACCTACATCTGGCCCTACATGTCTTCTCCCTCTGGAAGGGTGGAATGCTATCCCCGCCGCCAGGACTGGCGGTGGGGGGTAGTATTACAAAGTGTTTGACACCTTACACGACATGTTTTGATAAAGCCAAACCAGAGTTAGCATTAACCGCGAGGATTATAATGCACTTAAAGTATATGGTATGGCTATATCATAGAACAGCTATAAGGAGATGGTTCCGAAAGCTGCAGATTGTCTCAGCTCATGCTAGGGCACCCTCTCACATAAAACCAAGCACTCTGCCTCCAGGATTGTTAAGGCCTGCCATAGGAGTGACTTATAGGTGTATATGTGTCTATGTGTATAAATAGATATAGGTATACCATATCTAAGTAAGGGGTGATTACACCACCTTACCCAGGCTGTGTGAACAGACCTGTGGTGTCAGTTTGGAAGGCAAACCAGGGGTGGCACAATACATGCTGCAGCCCCTGGTAGGCCTAGGATGCACCTATGCCCTGGGTACCTATGGTACACTATACAGGGGCTCACAAGGGTGATCCAGTAACCAATCTGGTATGTACCTAAAGTACATGGTATCAATTTAGAGAGAGAACAGCTGGGCTGAACAGCTGGGCTGTGGGCCTGATTAGCAGGTCCACAGCCACACTAAAGTAAAAAAAAACAGAATCACAGCAAAAAGTGGTGGTAACCATAGGAAGCAGACCCTACTCTCCTACAATGGCCAAACTGAGATGACATGGTGTGCAACATAATTGACTGGGATGCAGCCAGAGTAATTAGTAGCATCTGAGATGAATTCAAGCATTCCATCCATTACTTTTTTTGTATTCTTCAGTTCAACATTTTTTTTGTGTTCAAAACTTTTTATTGATTGTTTCCAGAGAACAAAAAAGAAACATACAAGAAGGATATAAGCGACATTGATGGATATCAACAGAATGAGGGGCCATTACAGAACATAAAAGTGCACAAAATCTGCATGGGTGATGCCAAACAAGGGGAAACAGGGTAAAATAAGTACTAAGTATAAAGGTATACAGAAAAGACGAAGGCGATAATCAGTATAACCTCGAACATAAACATCATATAGGAGCATCAACACAAGACGAGTGACCCACAGGTAGACCAGAGCCGGAAGTAGCTGGGACAGCTGGATTAACGTGGAGGGAGCAAGTACGTATGTACAGGACAGGCCCAGTAGAATAAATGTGAGATTGTATGGGGCCGGGGGTGAGGAAGTGTGGTGAGTTCAAGGAGGTTTCTGTGCACTAAAGTAATTGTCAAGTGAGACCCACAATTGTCTATGAGGAGGGCGCCATGGGGTGTTTTGGAGTGAGATGTTATCAGCACCTCTCAGATTGGTTACCCAGTTTAACCAACATTTGAAGGAGACTTTACGAGTGTCTTTCCAATTATTCAAAACCATCTTTACAGCGGCAGTGATGAGAAGGTCAACTAGGGCCTTATCATGATCTGTTAAAGAGTCGGCTCTTAGGAAGCCGAAAACCAGGGTGGATAGCTCTCTGGCGGGGTAGAAGGAGAAACCCTTGGTAAGGAAGCCGAAGATTTTGTCCCAGAAAGAGGTAACACATACACAATGGAGTAGGAGGTGTTCTAGGTCCCCATCTTTCTCGTTACAGTTCCAGCAATTGGCATTGTCTCTACTATTATGTGAGAAGAGACGTGCCGTTGTCCAGCAAGCTTTATGGAGAAGCCAAAACTTCGTCTGGGAGAGTGTAGGGCTTATTTTGTGTCTCGTGGTCTACTCTCAGGTTTTGGACCAATCCAAATCTGAAATCGTTAGTGAGGAGTGAGATTCCCAGAACTGAATAAGATCTTTTGTTGTGGGCGTAGAAGTTTGTAGAGACTGGAGACCTGGTGGCCTAATTTGTTGAGATTAGCAAGAAAGTGTAGGAGAGAGGGAGACTTAGTGGATAATTTTGCTTTGGTGATCGCTGTCTTAATGTTCAAGAAATAGTAAAACTCCACTCGATCAAGGTTATATTTGGCTTGGAGTTCATTAAAGGAGAGGGGGTAAGAGTCTCCAAACAGTTGATGTGGGAAGAATATACCATTACTGATCCATTGCTTATTGTATAGTGGCTTTACTTTGTAGAGTATAGAAGGGTTGCACCATAGCGACTCCCAGTCAGAGCGTCTTCTGCTTTTGTTCAAGAGTTTCATAAATTTTCAGCAAGGCGAGTCTCGTGTTTTTAAAGATAGACTTCGAACAGTAGGACGCACTTGCCTTAGCAGTGAGGATGGATGCTGGTGCAAGATTTCTAAAAAGGGCTTTTTCTACAGCGAGCCAGACAGGAGTGTAGTCATTGGGAGGTGATAGCCTTCCTTGCCAAACAAGGCTCATATTGGCTGTCTGATATAGTTTAAAATCCGCTAGATTGACCCCTCCCAGGGATTTATCGAGACGTTGCTTCTTTATGCTGATCCTAGCCTTTTTCCCTTTCCATAGGAACTTAGAGAGGATATTATCTAGTTTAAGTCTTGGGATAAGGTAAGGGGGAGCATTGTAAAAGGGAATTAACTAGGGAGGAGATCATCATCATCTTGATGGTCTCAACCCTACCCCACCAAGTTATAAATCGGGGAGATCAGCCATCAAGTTGTGTTTTAATTTTATTTAGTGTGATGGATTCATTATGATTAGGGCTCCCGGTTTTATGGCATTTATTTTTTTGCCATTTCCGTCTGTATTTATCCATATTTATTTTTTGGGCATTTTTTCTGTATTTATCCACGTTTATTTTTGCCACAAGCAAAAGACGATTCTACAGCTAGTATTCTTCCACATTTATTAAAATTGGCAATGCACACATGCGCTCACTTAAATTAGCGATTTGTTGTGGCTTTAGCAGTGCTTTAAATGGTCCGGTACTGAGTAATTTGAAAAGGAGAGTACCTGTGCTTCTCAGTTCTGCTACAAAAAAACTTTTGCATAGTGAATGGGTCAAAATATGTGTAGAATGACGTGTTGAGAAAACAAAGCAACATTGATACCAACGTGTGTACATCAAATGGCAATGGGAGGTTGGGATTTAAAAGGAGATATGTGGTTTCCAAATATTCCATCCATGAAGATCATCCTTTGGTAAACTAATAACTACTGCTCGATATTCAGTGGGGTGGTCTGTGTCTGTGAAAGCATAAAGGAACCCGATGAGACTGTCCTTCTGATGGTTGTTAAGAATAAAGTCAGAGTATCCATTTTTTTTAATATTCCCATTTTAGGATATGAGCCGGATAGAGTGGAATAATTTGTATAAACAATGCGAAAAAGAAAGCGACAGGCTCATAAATATGAGCAGTGTCCACGTCTCCCAGAGTAGTCCACCTGTGCAATAAAACGAAGGGCTCAGAAGTTGTTCGAAATAAAATCAGCCAGTCGTCGCATTCCTGTTTTATAATATGGCACAAATAGGAGCTTAATAATTTGAACTAACAGCTCGAGGAAGACGGTGGCAAATCCATGAATACTGAACTGCACTGCGCCTCTACCTCCCAGAATATGCACACTATATGTGCAATAAACTCAGGACCTCAATATCGCTTTACAGTTTTACCACCTCCTAACTCGTTTACAGTCTGCTAAGTGTACAAATGCTCACCTAGGCAAAAGCCATTAAAACCACTTTGAAATTTTGTCTGAAGTAATGCGCCCCACACAAAAGACCCCGCAGCCCTACACAAGCCATTGGTGACCCGCATGCAGCATGAACCTGTGATTTATTGCTCCGTGTTTGAAAATGACCGTTCTGCCTTCCTTGCTCCAGCAGGGATCTCTCAGGCGGCGTCACCGCTCCGTCATACCCCTGCAATGGGATTTGAATGCTCTCGAGTGGCTTTCGAGGGCAGAGGTTTGTGTGTGCCTCACGCAGCTGTCTTGTTAATTGCCATGTGAAAATTGGCTTTTCATGAAAGTCCTACGGAAATAACCTATTATTTCATTCTTTGCTCAGTAGAAATACAATGTCATGTTTCTATTTTTCTATAGAGACTAAATATTCTGAATGGCACAAAATGCTATCTGACATATAAATACTCCTAAAGGCATCAGTGGGCAGAGCTGAGCAACTTTATGGGGCCTGGGACAGGAGGTGTCAGGGGCGCTGGAGGAGGCAACGGCATCGGGTGAAAGAACAATCAAGCCTCTTTAACAAGTAAATGGTCATTCAAAAGACCTGTGAAGTACTCGGGTGTGGCTGTGTGTGTGCCCGGGAAGGAATTTCCAGCAGCAGGAAGGGGGCGTGGGGAGATAACTGTATTCGAGATGGCAGCGCAGCAACATTTTCTAGTATTTTACCGTTTTTAAATATAAATACAGACCAAGGAAAAATTGTTTTCCGTCTGTATTTATATGTAAAAATCCATTTAAACGGAAAACCGGGGGCCCTAATTATGATGTAGGGTTTCGAGAAGGGAGCTGCCAAATTCAATACCCAAATATTTAATGAAGCCGGTCTGCCATGTGAGACTCGAGCTTCCGAGCATGTCTCTGGTGCCATGTATGTTTAGGGGCTTGACCTCAGATTTGTCCTGGTTCAATTTGTAACCGGAGTGTATAGAGTATTTCTCAATAGACGCCATAAGGGCTCCGATATAGGTCTCTGGGTTTTCCGTGACTACTAAAATATCACCGCGTAAGCCGCTAATTTCACCTGTGTGTCCTCGAAATTTACTCCCGCTATGTCTTTATTTTGCTTAATGTCTGATATTAGTGGTTCAAGGGCCAGGAGAAACAGAGCTGGCGAGAGGTGCAGCCTTGTCTGGTGCCTTGTTCTAAACGAAATGGGTTGGAGAGGGTGCCATTAATGGCGATTCGGGCGGTTGGAGAGGAATATAGTGCCATTACCATATTAATGTAAGAATTCCCCAGATTAAAGTCTCTCATGGAGTGCTGTAGGAAAGAAAAAGAAACTCTATCAAACGCTTTTTCTGCGTCCAGGGTGATGGCGACCAAGGGGGCGGATATTGTTTTGCTTTCTCAAATATGTGGCACAATAACCTTGTGTTAATGTTGGACAACCGGTATTTTAGGAAGCCCACTTGAGAATTGCTGATTAACTTAGGGAGGACGGAATTAAGTCTGCTAGCCAGAATCTTAGCGTAGATTTTGCATCCAGATTTATGAGTGAGATAGGCCGATAATTTTTAGTTAGGAGGGGATATTTACCCTCCTTTGGGATAACGATTATAGTGGCTCCACCCACTGTATCAGAGACACTGCCTGAAGTAGCAATCAAATTGAATAATTTTAGAAGTATGGGGGTGATTGATTCATGAAATGCTTTGTAGAAGCCCGTTGAAAACCCATCTGGGCCCAGGGCTTTATTGCTTTTGAGGAATTTAATAGCGCCAGAGATTTCCTTGTCCGTGATGGGGAATCCTAGTGTAGCGCTATCTTCGTCAGAGAGCTTGGGGAGTTTCAAATCGTCTAGGTATTTAGTGCAAGCGTCCGGCTCGAACGACATCTTCCTCATAAAAGGCCTGAAAGGAGGCTAGAATTATGTCTTGTTTGGTGTGAGTGTTATTAGCTGAGTCTTTAATTAATGTTATTGTTAGTAGTTTTGGTCTGTGTTTGAGGTAGGACGCAAGCTGTTTGCCTGCTCTATTCCCCTCACATAGTTTCATGGCCTTGAATTTATTGATCCATACACCAGCCCACCTACTAACAATAGCGTTATATTCGTATTTCTTTTGGATTAGTTGGTCTAGAACAGGCTTGTTCTCTAGATTTGATGAGTGGCCAGTTTCCAGGGCCTTGATATCTTTCTCAAGAGTGATCAGTTATGCGTTTAATTTTTTATTAGTCCTCGCTCTAATGCCAATAATCGCTCCCCTTATTTTGGCTTTTAGGGCGTCCCATACGGTGGAGATTTTCGCTTCTGAGGTATCTTTCAGTGCAATATAGTCCCTGATAGCGGTTTCTATTTGTCTCTTTCCCTCAGGGTCCGAAAGTATTTCCTCATTGAAACACCAGCCTTTTGGGGGTAAAATAGAGTGAGAGCCCACAAGTTTAATACTAATACAAGAATGGTCAGAGACTAGCTTAGGCGCAATGTCTGTTTCTTCTATGAGGTGCCTGAAGGGATTAGATAGTAGAATGTAGTCAATCCTGGAGTATGAATTGTGTGGAGCTGAGTAAAATGTATAGTCACTTCCATCAGGGTGTTGGAGGCGCCATGAATCCTGAAGGAGAAATTTGGTGCACAGACGCAAGAGTGTCTCATGAGAGCGAGAGGGCTGGAATGAGCATTTGGATTGTCGGTCTAGTATGGGGTCTAATGGGAGGTTGAAGTCACCGCCTGAAATTAAAAGTTCGTCTTGTGGGATATTCTCTATGGCTAAAGAGACTGATTCCCAAAAGTCTGGGTCGACAGAGTTAGGATCATAAATATTTACCACATGTATGGGGTATTCGTCTCTCATCAGGTGGGTGATTATTAGCCTACCATCTTAGTCATGAGTGTGCGAAGTGATTGAAAGGTTTGATTTCTTAGAAACTAGAGTGATCATTCCTCTCTTCTTGTGAATAGCCGAGGAGCATAACGTGTGGGAAATCCATTTGAGGTTTATAAAGCTTACATCCTCCTCTAAGAGCTTAGTCTCTTGGAGTAGTATAATATCTCCTTTTGATTTCGAAAGGTAATCAAAGACCTTGTGAAGTTTCACTGGGTGGTTGAGGCCCTTGACGTTCAGAGAGACAACAGTGAGGTTTCCTTAAAGGGATTTGGGTTTAGTCATCTAGAGCGTGGTGGTCACTGGTGGAGTAGAAGACATTTGGTTTTGCAACCATGAGAGTGTTGAACTGGGTTGCCACCAACTGGGTGTCAAACATGGTAAGGTGTGAGACTAGCAATTGTGGGTTATGTGGATTTTCTTCAATGAGAAGGCATCTGTGGAGTCTAGATCGAGACCTGTGGTAAGCGCACGTCTTGTGTGGTTTTACTAAAGAGACATTGTCACCAAAATAAAGGTAATAAAAAACAGAACAAAGGGAAACAACCAGTACACTTTTCAACCCTAGGAAGGAAGACAAGCTATAAACTGTTGACAAGGCAAAATCTATACTATTAAAGTAGAGACAACAAGGTCAATAGAGACGGTAAGGTTGGTAAGCAGTATACAACAATACCAGTGGCGGATAGTGATCAAGTATGCCAGGCGATAGAAGAGTCTTGGGTCTCCGTTTTCCTATTGTTGGTGGAGCCACTAGACAAGTTCATGCACTGTGTTCTTTTTTGTTATTTTTGTTTGGGGCAAGTTGTAACACATTGGGATGGCTTTAGCGCGTTGCGGAAGCTGAAGTGGGTGGGGGTAGGTGGGTAGTGGGTCAGGGTACGATATTGGCATTAGTTATCTACATGTCACGGGATATTGAGATGCATCACTAAATAGCAGACGAATGACTTGAGGAAACATTGTCTTCTAGGTGTGTACTATGGTACGAGCGATATGAGTGGTAAAGTGAAGTGCTTGACCTGGAACTTGTGGGGTCTGAATACACCCAAAAAAATTCGAACTGTGCTGGCATACTTGGATAGGATGGATGTGCAAGTGGCACTCCTTCAGGAAACACACCTTACTAGATCCTCTGAATGCAATGTTGGTGCTAGGTGGGCAGGAGTGCAAATTGCTTCATCTTACTCTACCTACTCACGGGGCATAATGATCCTAGTTAACAAAGGAGTCCCATTTACGGTCTTGTGGTCTGATACGGATGAGCTGGGACGGGTGTCAATGGTTTATCGTCATTTGGGTCACATGAGTGTATTACTGGTGAATGTATATGATACAAATGTGGACGATCCCTCCTTTTTCACAGATGTATGGCACCGAATAACTGGGTACCCATCAGCTGAGATTATCTGGGGGGGGGGCGACTTTAACGTGTGCTTGGATGGAGCACTTGACCATATGAGTAGAAGTGCAACCAGGCTTAAGCAGGCATCAGAGATGCTATCGGGGGTCATGGAAGCTTGAAACTTGCATGATGTGTAGCGTCTTCAGCATACGGGGGAACATGAAAGCACCTTCATATCCTCTGTCCATGGGACATGGTCCCGCTTAGATTAATGGATCATCTCTGCAACTGTATGTACTTGGACGCTGAAAGTTAGTAACATGGCTAGAAAACGATCTGACCATTCCCCAGTGATGATTGCACTACAGGTCCCAACTTGTGAGCCACCACCCTTCACATGGTGGCTACAACCGTCTTCATTGACTGACCCTGTGTTTAGACCGACTATTGGGGAGGCGATCCAAACTTTTTTAGGGAATAACAGTGGCTCGGTAGACAGTGCAGGAGGACTGTGGGAAGCATTTAAAGTAACTATCAGGGGCACTTGTATAGGAGCGCAGGCTGGAGTGTTGCAGGATATTAGGCGTAGGATAAGTAGGCTTGCAGGAGAAATCTCTACATTAGAACGTGAGTACGATCAGTCCCTCTCCTCCACAACGCTAGCTGCAATACGGGATCTTGTTACGGAACACAACAGCACCGTGGCTCAAGAACTGTTGCACGGATCAAGGCGCAGTATAGCTCGTTATTATGGGGAAAGAGGTCGCCCAGGTAGATCTCCAGCCCTGAAACTTGCAATGCCGTGTAGTTAGGCTTGTATCACTGAGCTGATGGATGAAGATGACAAGGCTCATTATACAACCCCGAGGTCAGCGATGTTATTGTTAAGTATTACACTACATTATATGAGAGGGGAGCCACTGTTCCACAAACGGAGACACACACTTACCTTGACAACGTTGCACTGGGGTGGTTGTCCCAAGGGCATAGGGAATACATTACACCGTCCTTTGATGTTGAGGATGTAAAGTTAGCCATAATGTATCTTCCCACATGTAAGGCTGCTGGGCTAGGCGGACTACCTAGTGAGTTTTACAAAGCTTATGCGGATGATTTGACCCCTTGGCTGCTGGAGATGTGTGCTGAGGCATACAATAAGGGAAAACTCCCACCTACTCTAAAAGAGGCTCTCTTTGTGACACTCCTGAAGCCAGATAAGCCAGATAAAACTGTCAATTGATGTGACTCCTACAGACCTCTTTCTATAATTAATATAGATGCCAAGATACTAGAAAAAATGATAGCCACTAGGTTGCAGCCGCTTGTACCTCTCCTGGTTCTGCCGGATCAGTCAGGTGTTGTGACAGCTAGATCCACTGCGCATAATTTGCGTACAGTGTTTTCCACACTGCATTACTTTGATCTGGGCTTTCAGGCAGTTGCTGTGTTACTGGACGCAGCAAAGGCTTTTGACTCCCTTCTGTGTGATTAGATGTTTACTGTTCTCACTAGAATGGGGCTTCCTCTGTACTTTCTGTGGTGGATAAGGGTGCTGTACACTGATCCTCTGGCACGAGTATGGGTCTCCTCCCCTTTTCCTATAGAGCGGGGAACCCATCAGGGCTCGCGCTAGAGCCGCTGGCTTGTAAACTCTGGCAGGGACATGCAGCGGCTGCGTTGCGATTTCATCAGCGACCACTGGTGGTTTCCCTATACGCGGATGATATGCTGTTGTACATTAGGGAGCCTGCCACCTACCTACCAGCACTTCTTCTGGAATATGTTAAGTTTCAGTGGTATTCTGGCCTGGGGATTAGCTGGGCAAAATCTACTATGTTTGAGCTCACAGTTGGAACCCTAGAAGTGGAAACTGAGTTTCCGCTGGCGTGGACTCAGGACCCTGTGAATTACCTGGGTATATGGTTACATAGAGATCCAGATTGGGTGCTCACTGAGAACTATGGCCGGGCGATCACACGGATTATTGAGCGTGCGGTGGACATTTTTGCCTATTTCATTGGCTGATCGAATTACAGTAATTAAAATGACTATTCTGCCCAAATTGCTCTATCTTTTCGGTAATATCAATCAATCAATCAGTGACACTTATATAGCGCGCTACCTACCCGTAGGGTCTCAAGGCGCTGGGGGGGGGGGTGCCGCTACTGCTCGAACAGCCAGGTCTTCAGCTTCTTCCTGAAGGCGAGGTGGTCTAGGGTCAGGCGCAGGTCGGGAGGGAGGGAGTTCCAGGTCTTGGCGGCCAGGTAGGAGAAGGACCTTCCTCCCGTAGTCGCTCTTCGGATGCGGGGGACGGCGGCGAGGGCGTGGTTGGCTGATCGGAGGTGGCGGTTGGGCGCGTAGAAGTTGATTCGGCTGTTGAGGTAGCTCGGACCCTGGTCGTGTAGGGCTTTGTGTGCGTGGGTGAGGAGGCGGAAGGTGATTCTTTTGTTGACGGGGAGCCAGTGGAGGTCTCTCAGATGTCCGGTGATGTGGCTGGTTCGTGGGATGTCGAGGATGAGTCTGGCTGAGGCGTTCTGGATCCGCTGGAGTCTCTTCTGGAGCTTGGCGGTGGTCCCGGCGTAGAGGGCGTTGCCGTAGTCCAGTCGACTGGTGACGAGGGCCTGGGTGACGGTCTTCCTGGTCTCGGTGGGGATCCACCAGAAGATCTTCCGTAGCATGCGTAGGATGTTGAAGCACGACGAGGAGACGGCGTTGACTTGTCTGGTCATGGAGAGGGAGGAGTCCAGGATGAAGCCCAGGTTGCGTGCGTGGTCTGTCGGTTTGGGTGCGGTGCCCAGGGCGGGAGGCCACCAGGAGTCGTCCCAGGCGGAGGGTGAAGAGCCCAGGATGAGGACCTCCGTCTTGTCAGAGTTCAGTTTCAGGCGGCTGGTCGTCATCCACTCGGCTACCTCTTTCATCCCTTCGTGCAGGTTGGCTCTGGCGGAGGCGGGGTCGTTGGTCAGGGAGAGGATCAGCTGGGTGTCGTCGGCGTAGGAGATTATGCTGAGGTTGTGTTTGCGTACGATGGCTGCGAGGGGGCTCATGTAGACGTTGAAGAGGGTGGGGCTCAGAGATGACCCTTGGGGGACGCCGCAGATGACTTCGGAGGCTTCTGACTTGTACGGTGGTAGGCGGACTCTCTGTGTTCTTCCGTCGAGGAAGGAGATGATCCATTCCAGCGCCTTGTCCTGGATTCCGACGTTGCTGAGGCGCTGTACTAGGGTGCGGTGGCAGACAGTGTCGAATGCCGCGGAGAGGTCTAGGAGGATGAGGGCCGCTGTTTCTCCATTGTCCATCAGGGCTCGGATGTCATCGGTGGCGGCGATGAGGGCGGTCTCGGTGCTGTGATTGGCTCGGAAGCCTGACTGTGAGGGGTCGAGGGATCCGTTCGTCTCGAGGAAGGCGGCCATCTGCTTGTTGACGGTCTTCTCGATGACTTTGGCTGGAAACGGGAGGAGCGAGATGGGGCGGTAGTTCTTGAGTTCAGTGGGGTCCGCTGTTGGTTTCTTGAGGAGAGCGCTGAGTTCGGCGTGTTTCCAGCTCTCAGGGAAGGTGGCGGTGTCGAAGGAGGTGTTGATGATGTCCCGCAGGTGGGGTGCGATGACAGCGTCGGCCTTGTTGAAGACGTGGTGAGGGCAGGGGTCGGTCGGTGATCCGGAGTGGATGGAGTTCATTGTGCGTATGGTGTCTTCGGTGCTGATCGGGGTCCAGGCGTGGAGGGTGGTGGTGGGGGGTGGTTGTTCGGTCATGGTGTGCGTTGGTTGGTTGTTGAAGCTGTTGTGTATGTCCGAGATCTTGTTGTGGAAGTATGAAGCGAGGGAGTTGCAGAGGTCTTGCGATGGGGTGATGTCGTTGTTTCCTGCGCTGGGGTTGGAGAGCTCTTTCACGATGTTGAAGAGTTCCTTGCAGTTGTGTGCGTTGTTGTCCAACCGGTCCTTGAATGCTGTTTTCTTGGCGGCGCGGATCAGCTGGTGGTGCTTCTGGGTGGCAAGCTTGAGGGAGGTCCTGTTGTCCGGTGTAGGTTCCCTTCTCCAGACTTTCTCGAGGGCTCGGCAGTTCTTCTTGGAGCTCTTGAGTTCGTCGGTGAACCACGGGGCTTTCTTGCTGCCGGGTCTGCTGGGCGGGGTCCTCAGCGGGGCGAGCTCGTCCGCGCAGTTGCTGATCCACTTCGTGAGGTTGTCGGCGGCCTGGCTGGGGTTCGCTGAGCTGGCAGGAGGGTGCTGGCTCAGGGAGGTGGCGAGCTGGTCTGCTGTGATCTTGTTCCAGCTTCTGCGGGCGGCCTGTTGCTGGTGGCGGTGGGTCGTCGTTCTCGTGAAGGTGAAGTGGACGCAGCTGTGGTCCGTCCATTGAAGCTCTGTGGCGTGGCTGAAGTCGATGTCTGGGCTGGAGGAGAAGACTGCGTCCAGTGTGTGTCCGGCGAGGTGGGTGGGGGTGGACACCAGTTGCTTGAGTCAGATATCCTGATCGGATTAAACATTGCATTATTCCGTACTCTTCAATCTGCATTACTCATGTTTGTCTGGGGCGGTAAGAAACCCAGATGCAGTTGGGATGTCTTGGTACAGCCCTTTGACCGCGGCGGCTTCGAGGCGCCAAATTTACGGCTTTATTATCTCTGCGCACAAGCGCAGTTTGCGCACTATTGGCACTTTCGACAGCGTTTTCAACCTCATACTGCGATAGAGGCGGATGCTGTACTACCCTTGCCGCTTCAGGCAACTACCCTCTCTGGGGGTATGGGTGGTCCTAGACTGAAATAAACCCTGCTCTTTGCACAGCGTGGGCATGGAGGGCCTTAGCCAATAGGTCCAAGCTTCCCTATCTGTATGCCCCGTCGCTGCCAATTGCTGCGCTTCCAGACATTTCGGTGGCGCGGGAGAAACTTGCGTTACGGGAGCTGGCTGCTGCCAGCATTACCACCTTGGTGGACTTGTATACACAAGGGCAGTTTCGTACTTTACAGAACATACAAGGGGATCGACGTTGCAGCTTTATGCTGGGGTTCGTTTACGTCCGGGTGCGGCAGGTGGTTAGGGTTCCATTACCAGTTTCTGGTGTTGCCTTTTCGGCCTCTCTCCTGCTCCCTGGATTTTTTCCACGGTGTTGGCTCTTGTTGTGGGGCTTTTGCTGGGTCTGGGTATCCCTGTGTTTACCTATGTTGCTTTTATCTGGTTTCTGCTTCCACCCTCCTTTAGACTCTTCAGGCGGTGGTGGCGTCAATGGTCTTGTTCCAGGTTCTGGGGTTTGTGTTGGGTCTGGCCTTTCTCATCTTGTTCCTGTTTGGGGACTTTGGTTTATCGTAGGCCTGTTTGAAGCTTTGCAGTGGGCTGTTTTTCTCCTTGCCGTTTGGTTCTCTGCCCTATTGATTCTTCTGCAGGTCCTGCTGGTTCGCCCTTTTGCCCCAGATCGGGGTTGGTTGCAGGCCCGGGGTTTGGTGGCTGCCACCACTGCTGTGGTTCCTTGGGCTCACCTGCGCGTTGGGTCCTTGGTGCTTCTTCTGTTGACTCGTTGAGACCCTTCCTGTGCAGGTTGCGTGGTTCTGGTTCCTCTCTCCCCTTTTCCAATTCCTTCTTTGGACTGGTGGCTTTACTCCCCCTCCCTGATGAGGGGGGTGAGTTTTCTGCTTCATTCTCTCCTTTGTTGACTTCAGACGCCTGTCCTTTGGGTTGGCGGACCTCGTTGTGGTCCTTGGTGGTCGCCGAATCTATGGGTTTGTACCGGCTCTCTGGTGGCTTGTTGTTACTTGCGCCTTCATGGGGGGTCCTGGTGCTGACATCTGTGATTTGTGTCTGGGCATTATCTCGTCTGTTGGCATTGGGGCTGTTTGTGTTCTGGGGCGTCTGTTTTTCGTACGGACGGCTTGGGCCACTTCCTCTCGTCCTCTATTTTGTGCCGTCCCGCTGTTCCTCTGTTCCGGGACCTTTGTCTTCGGATTGAGCCTTTCTGGATCGGTCTTTTTGCTTCCCCTCCCGATGCTCTTCTGCCCTGGTTTTGTTCCCTGGTGGTCTTTGCTCAGGCTTGAGGGTTGCTCTCTCATTTCCTTGGCCTCCGGGCTTTCTGTATGCCTTCCCTCCTATTTCCCTCCTCCCGAAGGTGCTGCAGCGGATTCGGGGGAGTGAAGATGTCTGTGCTCTTGTTCGCTTCTATTTGGCGTTGCTGCCTTTGGTTTCAGCTCCTGCTGGCAGGGGGCGGTTTTCCCGGCTTCCCTTGTCTCCGGCTCCTCATTGTGTCCGCACCTGTATTTGTCGCTTGCATCTGCCGGCCTGGCTCTTGAGCGGCTGTCGTTGGCATCTTTCAGCTGTTCTTCTGTGGTGGCCTGTGGCGCTCAGTTGTCGTGTCGGCCTTCAACACTTGAGAACTATGGTGCACGTTGAGGCTCTTTTGTCTCCTGCTGCTCTTCTCTTGGTCTGGATCCGTGGTTGGAGATCCGGCTTCTGTTCTTGTCTTGCTCCGTGATGGGTTTTTAGGGACCTTTCTCCTTCTGCCTTGTCTGCTTGTTGGGCTGCAGTTCAGGCTTATCGGGGTCCCTGGCCTCTTTGGATGTTGTTGCTACTTTGGTGAGTTGGATTCTGCGTAGTTTTCGGCTTCAACGTCCGGTTTCTCTTGTAGTTGTGCCTTCTTGGGTTTGCCTACTGTTTTGCTGGGTCCGCTGTTGCCCCCTTTTGTGCCTTTGTTGGGGGTTGTTGTTGTGGTTGACCACAACGCTGGATTTTTAGTTGACCGTCGCCTCCGCGCTTCGGTTGAGTGAGTCGGGTGCTTTGCTTCTCTCCTTCCCTTATTTGTAGTTTCTGCTGGATGGGGTTGTTTTGTGGCTGGGACCGGCTATTCTCCCTGGGTTTCCTCCGTGTTCCATTTGCAGCTGGAGGTGATTCCTTCCTCTTTGCCTGGGGATGGGGATTCCTTTGTTCCTTCAGCATTGGATGTGCGCACCCTTTGGTTTTTCTTCCTCCGACCTTCGGTTTTTCTTCCTCCAAGCCTTGGGATTTTGTCTTTCTCCTGCCCTGTTTATCTACTGTGGGAGTGTAGCTCGGGGTTGGTTAGTTTCTCTTTCTGTCTTCGCTCGCTATGTGCATTTGGCGGTCTGCCTCTCTTGTGGGTCTGCCTCCTCCCTCGCAGGTGCGAGGTCATTGAACACGTTCTGTGTCCTCTTCCTGGCCTGAGGCGTCTGGGGTCTCTATCCTGGAGTTTTGTAGGGTGCCCACTTGGCAGTCCCATCACTCGTTTGTTCTGCATTTTCACCTTGCTGTTTTCAATACCTCTGTTGGCAGTTTTCCTGTTGGCGTTTTGAACGCTGCTGTTCATTAATCATTTGTTTGATTAATGTTTTGTACTTTTGCATGGATCCCTGGTGTCTTACGTGTTTTATACTTGATTCTCTGCTTGTGAGTTCCTCACTTTGTTAGGACTGGGACGAGGAGGACCCATGAGGGGGTAATGTCTTGTTACTTACCAGTAATCTTCATTACCCCGATTAGGGTCCTCCTCGTTCCAGTCCTCTTCCCTTCCTCCCTCCCTCCCGCTGTGTTTGCGTCTGGGACTTGTTGATAACAGGCATGGCGGTGGGTGGGAGGGGTTTATATGACCTTTGACTTTTGGTTCTAGCGTTTTGATTGGCTGGCTCGAGGCAGGACTGCCTCACTTTGTTAGGACTGGGACTAGGAGGACCCTAATCGGGGTAATGACGATTATCGGTAAGTAACAAGATTATAAATCGTTATCACCTGCAACATCAACTGTACAACCTGAGGTTCTAATTCTGACAGGCTTATCTCTTTCATCATGTAGTGTTTAAGAAATCGGTTCAAATATCAGTCTGAGTCTGAAAGGGTTAATTGACAAACAAAAATTAGTCTATGAATCACAGAATTAATCCGCATTGGATTCATAGCATTAGTTATTGGAGCAAGCTCTCAGAGTTAAGACAAAACACAAATGTGTGCTTTAGCTAAGAAAGTTCCTAGCAACTGTTGCATATGAATGCGTTTTTTACTAGAACACAAGCAGTTGCCTAGTCTGCGATAATGTGGACAAAAGATGGCATTTAGATAACAAGCATTTACAATGCAATGGTTTCGCCTTTGGAAAAGTTAGAGCTATTGGCATTGTAAATGACAAAAATTGTATTTATGTGTTGGTTTTGAAAACAGATAAATAAATGGCATTGTCATTTACATTGCCATTAGCTTAATCTCTCGCAAATGTGAGACTTATTGTACCCTACAGACGAGCTCAGCAGACAGCAATTACTACCACACACACACCCCCAGAGCCACACACACACACACCCAGAGCCACACACACACACACCCAGAGCCACACACACACACACCCAGAGCCACACACACACACACCCAGAGCCACACACCCACCCAGAGCCCCACACACACACACACACACACACACACACACACACACACACACACACACACACCCAGAGCCATATATATATATATGTAAAGTAATTATCCAAATGTGGGCAATACAAGCACCTCGCTCAACAAGAGCTTTATCAAAGGGCTGGTTGGTGGTTGACCGTTTTGCATGAAGCACAAGAAATGTGCTTTATGGCTCACAGGCACTCATAAATGTCCTCTGAAGGGTAGACAGGCGCAAAGTTTCCTGGGAAGTAATGGAAGAGGAAAGGAAGAGAGGAAATGGCAGGATGAAGATTGAAGCGAGGGAAGGAAGAAAGGGTCAGGGAAGAATAAAAAGAGGAGACGTGAATAGAGAAAGAATGAGGGTGAACACAGTGGTATAAGCTTGAAACACAGCTAAGTATGGTGGCCAGATTTCGAGAAGCAAAAACTGGGACGCAAATACCAATACCATATTCAGAACAACAACAGCTGCAATATGTGCAAGGTAAAATTGCATGTATTGTCATTACTCTGCCATAAATATTAACTTGTATGCATGTTCAATAAACACATGAGCACAAACACAATCATAACCGTATAAATGTATTCCCATCAATATAAATAAAGTGGTAGTACCATATCATATACTACGTCCTTTAATCACGTTACCGGTTTGCTTTTTCGTATTTTTGGATTCTATCAGGCAGCGTTAGGACAGAAGGGCGCAAAGTTTTCAGAAGCTCTGAGCCTGGTTTGTTTACTGCCGCCGCATCAAAATACACGAGAAATAAACAATCCATGAATTCACAGTAGCAGGGCTGCTGCTAAACAGCAACAAAACAGAAGCGCAAGCTACAAGTTTTGGTGTTACAACCTGTTGCAGCGGGTGTTGTGGGGCTAGGTGCTGACCGATGCCACGGTATTTTACTTTGGAATTATTGTGCATTACACAGCGGTGTTGATTCTTCTCCAGGCGGCTTTGTTCTAGACTGGTAACAAAGGATGAGCAGTTAAGAAGATATGCTGCACGAACTTTCCTGTGAAATAATGGCCATGAGAGGGAATCAGGAATAGGAGAGAGGGAGAGATGCGTGTCATTAAGTGTGAAAGAGGGCCAGTGACAGAGAGGGCAGGGAAAAAGAAGCAGAACATAACGAGTGAGACTTGGGAGAGGGCAGGAAAGACAGGAAGAGAAGCAGAACATAACGAGTGAGACTTGGGAGAGGCCAGGAAAGACAGGAAGAGAAGGCTAAAACGAAAACGACCCACATCATTAAAGGGGGAGAAAAGACACACGGCGAGAGCAGGACAAAAGTGAAAGGGTGCAAAGAAATTAAGAGAGAGGGTAGTGATGAAGCACACGAGAAAAGGGAAACAGAGCAGGGACAGGGACGAAAGGGGAAAGGAATCTCAAGCCGCGGGGTCAGGGGCGTGGAGCCCGGATTCAGCACACACGGCCATCGGAGCAACCCCCGCCGGAGCGCACCGGGACCGGCCGGCAGCAACCCCAGGTAGGCAGCCTGGCACCTCTGTCTCTGAAATAGGTAGGAGTCTGAAACAGCAACAGGTCGCCTCTCTGACCTATCCTCTGAGCAATCATCTCTCTGCAAGGCTTTAATTCGTCATTAATGATAACATATGGGGCTGCAGTATAATCAGTGACTCTAAGGCAGGCCAGTAAACAAACATCTACAAAGCAAATGATAGCAGGCAGCCTCTTGAAAGAGATCTCTTCCTTACAACAGTCTGCGGGAAAGGAACAAAGCGCCGAACTGGGTTAGCCTAAGAGTAGATAAAACTTTTCATATCAAAGCAATTCGTGAGCGTCCTTTTATCTCAGTCCCCAGTGACCTTCTAACCACCTGGCATTATGCATGTTAATGGGTTTCTGGGTCTGCCACAAGCGCTGCCTCTGGGTATAAATATCCAGGCCCCTGCCCTCAATTTATACCACAGCAGCTGGTATCCTTGGCTGCTCCAGACATCGGCCCCTGGAAATGGCATACAAGTTTGAGGTTCAGGGCGCAACTGCACAACAGCAAGATTCCGGCATAAACAGAGCACAACCAAGCATGCGCCTAAAAGTTAGTGCTTAGACACACAGGCATGGTAGCACTAGAATACATTGTCAGAATATCAACTGACATGAATATCGTCTCCTAGAAACCGTTTACTAAAATATCACTGTACTGGAGGTAACAAGAGAACAGCTACAAACGATAATTGGGAAACTATATTTATTACAGACGATATTTCTCAGATTGGTAATCTGACACATCATCTCAACTTCTTGGTGCACATCTGTCTCCCTAGAGGCATGTGCGTTCAAGTAATGGCCACTTAATCTCTGTTATGCAATTGCACTTTAAAACAAGAAGCACGTGCACACAGACAGCGGGAGGGGGGACGGGCTCACGGACAGCGGGAGGGCGGCGGGTTAACGGCACACGGACAGCGGGAGGGGGCGGGTTAACGGCACACGGACAGCGGGAGGGGGGTGGGCACACGGACAGCGGGAGGGTTAACGGCCTCACGGACAGCGGGAGGGGGGGCGGGTTAACGGGCTCATGGACAGCAGGAGGCGGGGCGGGTGGACGGGCTCACGGACAGCGGGAGGGGGGCGGGTTAACGGGCACACGGACAGCGGGAGGGGGGTAGCGGGAGGGGGGACGGACAGCGGGAAGGTGGTCAGGAAACAGCCAGCGGGACAGGGACAAGGTTAACAATGAACACAAACATCGGTGTAAAAAAAAAAAAAAAGTACACGCCCACAGTGGCCACGTCTTCATGACGTTGCGGAGAGGGAAAGAATCGGCGGAACGCCCACCAATCGCCTCGGGAAATGACAGACAGTTCTCTCTTCCAATGGCTAGCCTCCATTTATGGAGCTAGCCAATGGAAGAGAGAGGCGGAACTAAGGCCATGCTGTTCTAACATAAGATTTCGCCTGCGTGAAAGGCTGCGCAGTGCGCAGCTTTCAACAGGCGAAACCTAAAAACGGTTTCAGGTGAGCAAGACTTTCTTGGTGTTTCATGCACCCATGTCGGAGACGGAAACACCTCTGTGGACTGCATTAGCATGAGCAAGAAAACATGGGTGAAGCAGGTGGCAGTTAAACAAATGCTAGTAAGTGCAGTTCAGGTTTTCACGTTCCTACTCCTTGCGCTATTTTATTTGTGCAACCTAAAATAGTTCAATTTATGGATTTTGTAGAGCGAAACAATCATCTCACAGGGGACATCAATGCGCTAAAATGCTCCCCATCTTTTTGGAGTGGCTCTAAATAGCACAGAGAAAATAATCATTGAGTCCTAAACAGCCAAGTCTAGTGGTAGCATATTCCACTGAACAGCCATCAGATGCGAGAACGTACAGCCTCCTCATCTGGCTTTTTAAATTCATTTTGTTTTAGCCAGCGCAAGATTGTGTGGTCTCAGATCATGCGTTGGAGTGTAAAATTCTACTCTAGCTTGTATGATTACGGGGCCTGTATTAGAAAGGACTTTGTGAGCATTGCAAAAAAGTTTAAAGTTCCTTTGTTGATTCATGGGCAGCCAATGCAGGGTGGCCAAACAAGCAGAGGCAGAGCGGTGTCTGTCTTTATTACAGATCCATTTAGCTGCTTCATTTTGTATCACTTGGAGTCGTGAGAACAAATGAGCATCAATGCCCACATACACTACATTTCCATAGTCCAGTCTACTTGTTATGAGAGCTTGGGCTATAGTTTTTCTTCAATTGACTGGTATCCCGTTGAATGGTCTCCTTCATAGTTTAAGACTGCACTCGCCACAGGTGGCATTAATTTGTTTTTGCATAGATAATGAATTATCTGTGAAGACTCCAGTTTTTGTTACCTTCTTGGTCTCAGGAACAGGACCCAGTAGGGTCGGTCACCGTGAGGAGTTCCAGATCAAATTTGCCTCTCCGAAAAGTAGTATCTCCGACTTGGCGCAGTTTAATTTAAAGCAATGATCTGTCATCCAATTTGCTGTGCCACGATGCTGTTTGTTTATAGTTTTGAGATGTCTTTCTCCTATTGATATCATCAACTGTGTATCATCTGCATTGGAGCAGATACCAAATTCCTAATCTTTTAAAAATCTTTAAAAAAGGAGGAAACATAGACCTAAAAACATGTTGTACTCCGAGATGAGCCCTGTGGGACTGTACAATTGGCTATCTGGGGGCGTGATTTAAAGGATCCAAGCTTTACTTTTTCTTCTGTTTTTTAAAAAGGAACAAAACCACTGTAGAGTTTTAGAATGGAGTCCAGTTTCATGCAGTTTTTTGATCAGTAAGCTGTGTGACACGGTATCAAAAGCTGCAGAAAGATCTAGAAATATCAGGGCAGCACCTTTGCCCTGATGATCTAGTAATCTAATGTTGTCCATCAGGGCAAGAAGTGTAGCCTCTGTGCTATTTTTAGGTCTAAAACCTGTTTGATAGGAGTCCAATAAATCATTGTCCTCCAATTAAGTGGTCAGCTGACCATTGACCAATTCCTCCAACATACTGAACATATAAGGAAGCTGAGATATTGGCCAATAATTAGAGAGAATTGAGACATCAGAGGAATTACTAATGCTTGTTTTCAAGAGTCCGGATATACTGCCTCAGATAATGAACAATTAAATATCTGAGTCGTATAAGAACTCCGTATGGAAGCTAGCCGAAAATAGATAAAATTAGGGCACGGGTCCAAGGAGTAACCTGCTTTTCTGAGATCATGTTACATTTTTCCAACTGAGTTGACAGTTGGAAGTCGACAGAAATGCAAAGGGATCATCTGGCTTAAAGGCAGTCCATTATAGGAAGTAAAGACCTACAAATACCTGGGATTTTACATAGATAATCTTCAAAATCATACTGAGCAAAAGAAGTATATGTCCCAGAGAACCAGTTCACTCGTATTCACCCTCACCATCTTAAGAGTGGTGGGAGTGCAGGGACGCGCTCTAGCACTCTAGCACTCTCCGGGATACGAGCCTACATAGCCCTATGCTCTACCGGAAGCGCAGCGGGCGTGCCAAAGGCGCGCCAAAGGCAAGCCCGTCTGCGCCCGTCCGCGCCGGGCCCGCGCTTAGCGCTGAAAACTATGCTCATTTTCCCAAAAAACAATACTCCAGGTCTGAGCTGCTTAGGTTGGATCAACATTTTTGTGATCATCCGGTAAGGGCACACCCTGTAGATATATCCATGTCCTCTAGCTGTGTCTCTTGTGGTTTTCAGACCCTTTTAATCCTCCCCCCACACCACACAAATCGCTAGACCCGCTTTTGGCTATGGATGAGTGCACCACTCTAAATAATCCTCAGCGCACAAACAACAACCATAAGCATGTGTCAGAGCGTCTAACCAGCAGGAAAAGAATCCTGAAATGTATTCTGCTAAATGCTAGATCAATGTCTAAGCATAAACACGAAATTGAAGCATTGATTACTGACCACGGTGCTGACTTAATGTTCCTTACAGAGACTTGGGCATCTGATGCCTCAGGCCCGGACTGGAATGTTGCAGTACCTGAAGGCTACTCTGTAGAACACGTAAATAGATCAGGAGCAGTGGGTGGTGAAATTGGGATAATCTACAAATCACACCTAAAAGTATTCGCTCTCCCGCAATTGGACCTGAAGGTCAAAGCCATGAGCTTTAAAATTAAAGACAACAATTGTCTGATATTCCCGGGCCTGCTGGTGTACCGCCCCCCCCCCCCCGGTCCTAGAGCCCCTTTTACTAGAGCACTACACACCTACCTAGAAACTACCTCAGACTCAACTACCTACACAATTTTGGGTGACTTTAATTTTCACCTTGAAGCAAATAACGACTCTGATTCAACCACATTAATTGATAACTTTCTTAGCTTTGGCATGAATCAATTAATCTTGAATTCCTCGCACTCAGCAGGACATACCATTGATGGGATCTTTACAAATAATGACCATATTAAAATCATCTCGGTCCAACCTGTTCCTTGGTCCGATCACAAGGCTATCTTTTTCAATTTGCAATTAAATAACCTCGTAAATTGTCGTAGAGGTCTCATGCTCCCTGAAAAAATACGCCCCTGGAAGAAGCTTGACCCCAACCTTTTAGCTAAGACAATTGCTAAGGATCCTCCAGTTTTCGAACCCTGTAACATTGAAAATGGAGCGATCAAATTCCATAATTGGATTAGCCAGGAAGTCGATGAGCTAGACCCAATGGTAACAAAAAAGCCCAGAAGACGCTCCGCCACTGCACAGCGGTATTCTGCAGAGGTGAAATCAATAAAACTTAAATGCCGGCGACTGGAGCGCATGTGGCGCACGGATTACAGTCAGCAAAATAAACTAGAATACACCAAAGTCCTGCATGAATATAAGTCAGCGATAGCCCAGGCCAAATCAGTCTATTTCACAAATAGAATTCAAGAAGCCGCTAACACTTCCAAGGAATTATTTAAAACACTCACCCACCTGGCAAAGAGCCCCCGTGATACTGTCTTCAGTCCCAACCAGAACTTTGTGATGAGTATCGCCACCTTCTTTCAACAGAAGGTCCAGGCAGTCTATGATGATCTTAGCACCCTAGCAGCAGACATACTTACTGACAACAGTGAGAATACCATTCTGGCTGCTTCCAACTATTCTTGCTTCCCTCCATTAGAGGAATCGCAGGTTAGTGACCTACTCACACAGATGAAATCAGGATCTCCGTTAGACCCTTGTCCTCCCTATGTACTGCATATGATCCCAGTGGCTATAACGGCAGTCCTGACACCCCTGTTAAACAAGGCTATCAACTTAGGTGAATTACCCAGTAGCTGGAAGAAAGCCTGTATCCGGCCCATCCTTAAGAAGGATACCCTGGATCCTTCTGAACCTAAGCACTATCGGCCCATATCCTGTCTGCCCTTACCAGCCAAGATTCTGGAGAAAGCCATGAATCAAGAGATAATGAGATATGTAGACCAGAATAAGTTATTAGACCCCTCACAACATGGATTCAGACCCTGTCACTTAACAGAGTCTGCCCTAATCATGGCAACGGAGGACATACGCAGGACAATGGATGAAGGTGGCAGAACGGCGCTGATTTTATTAGATCTTACAGCGGCGTTCGACACTGTAAACCATTCGGTCCTGTTAAATAGATTAAGATCCTTAGGCTTCACAGGTACTGCTCTGGCCCTTTTAACATCTTTTCTGGATACTCGAATTCAACAAGTACACTGGGGAGGTCTTCAATCTGACGAATTCTCTCTCCCAGGAGGGGTTCCCCAGGCCTCGGCACTGTTGCCTACATAGTTTAATTTATATGTTACACCTTTAGCCGCCATAATTAAATCTCATGGCCTACGATTAGTGTCGTAATGCGACGACACTCAAATTGTAGTGTCGGTCTCCCAGTCAGTAGAAGCTACAGCGCAACGGTTCAGGAACTGCCTCCTGGGTGTAAAAAGCTGGATGAGCCATAACTTCCTAAAATTAAACACGGATAAGACCGAAGTAATAGAGTTCGGCCAGAAACATCCATCTGGAGCGACCTTTGGTGGCCTCCTGAGGCGGGCTCCTGCCCCAGTCCAGCAGATAAGGTCAGGAATCTTGGCTTTCTGTTAGATAAAGACCTGTCCTGTATGGCGCAAATCAACCAGGTGACTTCCGCCTGCTTCTACACCATTACGAATCTCAGAAAAATCTTGCCGTACATCCCGCCTACGTTAAAAAAGACGGTGATGGGAGCCCTGGTAATGTCCCGAGTGGACTATTGCAATTCACTCTACCTGGGCACGGGAGAAAAACAACTGACCAAGATACAGGCAATTCAAAATGCCGCAGCTACGGTCCTGTTGAACCTGCCAAAGCGTCACCCAACCTCCAAAGCCATACGCGAACTTCACTGGCTCCCAGTTAGGCGTAGAATACAGTTCAAGGCCCTCTGCTTGGTCCACAAATCCTTGCATGGCAAAGGTCTTGACGATCTAGCCAAACTCCTTCCTCGTTACACGCCACTATGTACCTTAAGGTCAGCCAACCAGGACCTAGTATGTCAGCCCAAAATAAGGAGAGGCCGTTGGGGTGGAAAATCTTTTTCCCACCAAGCCTCCAAATTATGGAACGTGTTGCCCCCGCGCTTCGCTCACAAAAATCCAAAATGAGCTTAGCTTTAGGAAGGCATTGAAAACCTTGCTCTTCTCCTTGCCCTAACCTGCTCACCTGTTCTTCTGTACTACAGCGCCAAGACGCCGCGGCAATCGAGCGCTTTAAAAATATTTCAGTCAGTCAGCTGGCAAAAAAGTTGAAAGGTCCAACACACAAATCCCTACTAGCGGTGATGATGGCGAAAATTCTGCCGACGATAACATATGCGAGTGCCACTTTTCATGGCAAGGATGCAGAGCTTCTAAACCAACTATTAGTTTCCACGTACAAAAAAGTTTTTCAGGTAGAATGGTCAGCCTTCCGGCGCAGGTTCGCCTTCAATTTGGCCTAATAAATGAAAAAATAGGGAGAATGTATGCCACGGTAAAGCTTTGGTGCCTGCTGAAACTGAATGCAACCACATCACCAATTAATAAAGCCCTCTGGACAGAACTAGAAGATAACAGAAAATCACCTTATAATCAATATCTAAATAAATCCTTGTTGTTAACCTGTACAAATGATTTATGGAATAAAAACCTGCCATACCAGTCCTTTAAATGAACCATAAATAAAGTAGTAAAAACTCACTCGCTACTAATAGACAAAACCATTTTCAGGATAAGGTCGCATGCCTAGATGGTGATCAACAACTACAAGGCACTTGCACCAGCCCATTATATGAACACGGCATTTTCTATTCACCTGAAAAAACAACTAATGGCTATACGCTTCGGAAAATTACCAACAATAGCGGATCAGCCTATATGGGTATATAAAGGGCCAAAATCATGCCAACTCTGCGGTTACCATAAAGAAGACTTCATTCATGTAATTTGTATATGCAATCAACTCCATAATGCTAGAGCCACCGTTCTCAGACAAACTTTTAAGGATAGAGACATGAGGTCCTGTAGAGCTGCAATAACAGCATATTTAAATCCATTGGACACACAATTAAAATGTAAATTGATCAAATGTCTCAAAGTCTTTGCACAGGCTCATAAAAGTTTGTTATTAGGACTGACCTCAGTTAAGGATCAATAATGTGATAAAAAAATTGTTGAATAATGAAATCTTACAATGCTTTTAGTTTTTACTCTTTCATTGATGTAATGTGACTGTTTTCTTTTTAATGTGTTTATCTCTATTTTACATAAGTGCCTATATTGTTAAGGTTTTAATTGACTAAACAATAAAAAATGTACTTACTTAATTACTTACATTTTTCCAACTGAGCAGTAGCATCGGGATGGGACCTTAATTAATCCCAATTAATTTCATCTATTAAAGGTTGTGTTTTAAATGTAGAATATATTTTTGTCATTTTATTGTTGAAGAAATTATTAATTTCTTCACAGTGAGCTACAGAAGGGGTGAGTGACTGAGAGAGACGGGTTGGATTAGCAAGCTATTTCACTATTCTAAGAGTTCCTTAGATGAACTGCTATTATCCTCAATTCTTTTCACAAAATAAGATTTCTTTGCTTGTTTGAGTGCTTTATGATATTTATTTGATTCATCCTTATATATTTTCTTGTCCATTATATTTTTTGAATGTCTTCACCGATGCTCAAGAGATTTTCACTTTCTCTTAATTGTTTTTAGTTCAGGCAAATACAATTTTTTTTACAAGATGATCATCTGGTTAGACTAGTTGTAAGTGGGTGGCGAAAATAGTTTGTAAATGAATCTGGATTTATGAGCCTACACTGTCTTTTTGAGCTTGTCGTGGATTTGGTGCACTTTTTTATCCATACCCGAAAATTGAAAGAAAAATCAAAGAATCGTTAGTCCAAGTTAAATGATCGATTCCTAAGATTTTAGTGGATTCTATAATAGAGTTGTCTTTTTAAAATGCAAATTCGAATCACCAATAACTAAATATTGGTCATGTTTTAGGCAGAGAGGGGAAAGATGTGCGAGTAAATTGGCGCAAATCTGGGGATGATAAACTGGTGGTCTATAAATAACCAGTGGTCTATAAATAACCATTCAATATTCATTATTCTGTTCACTTGATATTCCACATCACTTTCATGATGTTCTCAAGTACAATAATTGCATTTCCATTCATCATAATCTTTGTTTTCATTCTTCGTAGTCAACAGGTCATTTGGGGATGAATCATTGCACCCAGTAAGTTTGAGATAGAGGCAATACAGAGTCAGACAAGGACGTAAACCAGTAAGAGAACAACAAGAATGATCAGCATAACTGAGTATCGTCCTTCCCCATTTCACAAAAAATGCATTTCAACCATGACCACAAGTCGCACCCTTCAGAACCCTTTCCTTCATCAATCAATCAATCAATCAATAAATCAATCAATGTACTTGTAAAGTGTGCTACTTACCCAGGAGGGTCCCAAGGCGCTGAAGGGAGGGGGGTAGTGTGCTGCTACAGCTCGAAGAGCCAGGTTTTGAGGAGTCTTCTGAAGGTGAGTAGGTCTTGGGTCTGCCGTATGTGGGTGGGGAGGGTGTTCCAGGTTTTGGTGGCGAGGTAGGAGAAGGATCTGCCACCAGAGGTCGTTCGTTGGATGCGGGGGACAGCGGCGAGGGCGAGGCTGCGGAGCGGAGCTGGCGGGTGGGGGTGTGGAAGCTGAGTCTGCTGTTCAGGTAGGCTGGTCCGGTGTTGTGAAGTGCTTTATGTGCGTGGGTGAGGAGCTTGAAGGTGATCCTCTTGTCGACTGGGAGCCAGTGTAGGTTTCTCAGGTGGGGGTGATGTGGCTGCAGCGGGGGATGTTGACAATCAGTCGGGCGGAGGCGTTTTGGATGCGTTGTAGTCGTCATAGGTGTTTGGCTGGGATTCCTGCGTAGAGTAAGTTTCCGTAGTGCAGTCTGCTGCTGACGAGGGCCTGCGTCACCATTCTTCTTGTTTCGGTCGGGATCCACTTGTAGATTCTGCGGAGCATGCGGAGGGTGTTGTAGTAGGAGGAGGAGACGGCGTTGACCTGCTTGGACATGGAGAGGGAGGAGTCGAGGATGAATCCTAGATTGCGTGCATGGTCGGTGGGTGTTGGCGCTGTTCCCAGTGTGGTCGGCCACCAGGAGTCGTCCCAGGCTGAGGGGGTGGATCCGAGGATGAGGACCTCCGTCTTGTTCGAGTTCAGCTTCAGACGGCTACTCCTCATCCACTCTGCGACGACCTTCATTCCTTCGTGGAGGTTGGTTTTTGCCGTGTGTGGGACCTTGGTGAGGGAGAGGATGAGCTGGGTGTCGTCGGTGTAGGAGATGATGTTGAGGTCGTGGTGGCGGGCCACTAGTGCGAGGGGGGCCATGTAGACGTTGAACCACGTTGGGCTGAGGGATGAGCCCTGGGGGACGCCGCAGATGATGTCGGTGTCTTCGGATCGGAAGGGTGGGAGGCGGACGCTCTGGGTACTGCTGGTGAGGAAGGACGAGGTCCAGTCAAGGGCCTTCTCTTGGATTCCGGCTTCTAGGAGACGTGTCTTTAGAGTGTGATGGCAGACCGCGTCGAAGGCGGCTGACAGGTCCAGGAGGATGAGGGCTGATGTTTCGCCGTTGTCTAGTTGGTGCCTGATGACGTCTGTGGCGGCGATGAGGGCAGTCTCAGTGCTGTGGTACCATCTGAATCCGGACTGGGACGGGTCCAGGATGTTGTTGTCTTCCAAGTGGCGGGTTAGTTGCATGTTGAAGATTTTCTCGATGACTTTGGCCGGGAATGGGAGCAGGGAGATGGGCTGGAAGTTCTTGAGTTTCTTGGGGTCTGCTTTGGGCTTCTTGAGGAGGGTGTTGATTTCGGCGTGTTTCCAGCTTTCCGGGAATGTCGCTGTTTCGAAGGAGATGTTGATGACCTTCCGTAGTTGGGGTGCGATGGCTGCATCTGCTTTGTTGAATACGTGGTTTGGGCACTGGTCAGATGGAGATCCTGAGTGGATGGAGTTCATGACCTTGCGTGTCTCGTAGTCGTTGACGTTGGACCAGGAGGTCAGGCGGTTGGCGCTGGTGGTGTTCACGGAGAAGTGTATTATTGCGTAGTCGGTGCGGTCGTGGTGTTGAAGCTGTCATGGATGTCAGCGATCTTGCGGTGGAAGAAGATGGCCAGTGAGTCGCACAGTTCTTGTGAGGGCGGGATGTCGTTGGCGCTGGGGTCGGAGAGTTCCTTTACGATGCTGAAGAGCTCTTTGCTGTCGTGTGCGTTGTTATCCAAGCGGTCTTTGAAGCTTGATCTCTTGGCTAATCTGATGAGGTGGTGATGTCTGCGGGTGGCGTCCTTGTGGGCTGCATCGTTGTCTGGTGTGCGTTTGTGGAGCCATGTCTTCTCCAGTTTTTGAAATGCGCGTTTGGAGGCCTGGAGCTCGTTGGTGAACCAGGTGGCTCTCCTGTTGGCGTGGCTGTTGTAGGGTTTCTTGAGCGGGGCGAGGGTGTTGCTCCAGTCGTCAATCCACTGTCTGAGGTTTCAGGCTGCGGCGTCTGGGTTGGTGGGGTCGATGGGTGGGTTCTTGGCGAGGGAGGTGATCAGCTGGTCTTCGGTGACTTTGCTCCAGCAGCGGCAATTCAGCTGTTGGGTGCGGTGATGCGTGGTTGGTTTCTTGAATGTGAAGTGAATGCAGTGGTGGTCGGTCCAGTGGAGTTCGGTGGTGTGATTGAAGGCGACGTGGGAGCCTGTGGAGAAGATGGGGTCAAGCGTGTGGCCGGCGACATGGGTGGGTGTGGTGACGAATTGTCTGAGGCTGAGGCTGGCAAGGTTGTCAATCAGGGTGGCAGAGTTGGCGTCGTTGTTGTTTTAGAGGTGGAAGTTCAGTACCCAGAGGAGGATGTAGTCCGTAGAGGCGAGTGCGTGGGTGCTGGCGAGGTCGGCGATGGAGTCGCTGAACTGAGCCCGGGGTCCGGGTAGTCTGTAGATGAGTGTTCCTCTGAGGGTGGTGTTGGGGTCGCTGTGTATTCGGAAGTGCAGGTGTTCGGCGGTGTAGAGGGTGTCGTCTGCATGGGTGGCGACTTTAAGGGTTGACTTGTGGAGGATGTCTATTCCTCCTCCGATTCCGTAGGCGCGATCCCTGCGGGTGATTTTGTAGCCGTCCGGGATGGCTATGGCGATGTCGGGCGCCGAGGAGTCGTTCCACCAGGTCTCGGTCAGGAAGGCCACGTCTGGGTCGGAGGTGTCGAGCAGATCCCAGAGCTCGACGGCGTGTTTGCGTGCGGAGCGGGTGTTGAGGAGTATGCAGCGGAGGTGGTTGGGTCCAGTCCTTGGAGGTTTGGTGTTTCTGTCGCAGGTGAAGCTCCAGGTGCGGCAGGAGAAAGGTCCGTGGGTCCGTTTTGGGGCGGCCTGGAAGCAGGTGTGGTTTCGGCTGGCGTTGAGTGCGTGGAGGCTGCTGGCGTCGTAGTGGACGGGCGCAGACGGGCTTGCCTTAGGCGCGCCCGCTGCACGCGTCCGCTGCTTGGCCTGCATTTGAGGAGGCTTGGGAGGAAGGAGCAGCTGGGAGACAGGAGCAGAGAGGCCAATGGGAGTGCTGGGGGGCAGGGCCGAAAGGAGGCAGCGGCGGGAAGTCCGGGTAGAGAACGGTGGGGGGAGGGGGGGAGACGGCAGTCGAGCGGGTCTGGCAGCGGTAGAATCAGCAGGTGGTGAGTGGCAGTGTGGGGGCGACCTGCCTGCAAGCAGGGTCAAAGGTCGCTTCTGAACACCGTCACTCGGCCCCTTTAAGAGGTTGCCTTGGAGCAGCTGGGAGGCGGGAGCGGGGAGGCCAATGAGAGTGCTGGAGGTGACCAGGAGGCACGGAAGACAAATGCCCACCAATGTCGGAGATGCAGGAGACTTGACTATTCCCTTGAAGTTGCAGCTGTATGGACCAGGCGACACAGAGGAGGACCAGCAGCCATGCTCGTGTTGCCCCATGTCAGATGTCAAGAGCGAAGGGGTCAGTGTCCAGCAGAGGCACGAACAAGCCTTGGCAACAGCAATCAACGTAGGTGATGAAAAAGGTGCGGTGTCGGGACCAGCAAGGTCCAAGTGACCCACCATGAGCAGGTATGTCAGAGAAGGCCCAAACAAACAGTGGAGCCCACTGAAGCCAAAGAAGACCATTGAGAAGAGCCGTGGGCCGAAGGCACATGAGTCACAAGAGGACCTCAAACAGCTCACCAAAGGATGCAGGCCCTCGGTGCAAAGGATGCGATGCAGGCGAAGATCTTGGCTGCAGGAGATGCTTGAGGTTGGAGCTTCTTGGAGCGCGAAGATCTTTGAAGGAGAGAGTCAACAAGCCTTGGCAACGCAAGTCGACGTAGTGTGGTTCTTTTCCAGCCGTTCCGACGAGGGATACTGGCCTCAAACTCAATGAGAAGACAGTGCAGGCCTTGAGGGAGTTGCAGAACCACCACCTGTGTTGCTGTGCCTTTCGGAGTCCATGGTAGCCCACGATCAGCAAACCGGTCAGCTGCGTTGCGGTGCCTGCAGATGCAGGGGAGTGACCTCTTCACTCCAAGGGAGATTCATTCAGGTGTCTTGCATGTCCACAGGCCTTGTGAAGAACCTGTATAGAGCACAGGCACAGACATTGCAGCAGACATGCAGGACAATGAGACCAGGAGCAGCAGGAGTCTTCCCAGGTGCATTCTTGGTTCCCAACTCAAAGTCCAGCGAGGTCCAGAGTGCCCAGGTGGTTGTAGTTAAAGTGGTCTGTGATCTGAATCTTGTCCCACGACGAATCTAGGGACCCACCCACAGGTAAACCCTTAAGTACCCTAAGGAAAGGGTTGGAACAATTCAGGTGTCCCTCCTAGAGCAGGGGCTGGACAGTGGGGAGGATACTCCCATGTCCTTTGTCCAGTTTTGCATCAGTGCAGGAGCCAGCGACTCCCTGAATGGGTTTAGACTGGAGTATGCAAGGAGGACATCAAATGTGCCCTTCAAGCAGTCTGAGTGCCTCTGGCAAGCGCCCCCACCCTGTCCTAGTACACTAAGTCCTGTCTGGGAGGTGGTCACACCTCCCTTTGACTGGATACCTATTGTCCTGCTTTCCTCTGCTCGAGCTTGGCTCATCAGCTGGAGGCCAGAATCGTGTCTCTGGTCGGCAGCAGCCATAGTTTGCTGTTCAGGTCTAGAAGACTGGTACCGGGAGCACTGAGGGCCTCTCGGAGGAGCTTTACAGTGCATGGAATCATACCCCCACACTGTTTACGGTGTTGGGGTATGATTCCAACATGATTGATACCAAACATGACAGGGTTCTTTACAGCCATTTGGAGACGGTCATCATGTAATTACACAGGGCCACTCTCTATGTATCTTAATGGCTGATGTACTTACAACCCGAGAGAATGGACTCTAAAGGTTGTAGGGGTATCCTGCTCATGCAGGGGCACCCTCACACTTAGAACCAAGCACCCTGTCTTCAGGATTGAACGGCCTGCCTTAGGGTGACTTATAGGTTTTAAGTTCATTAACCTCAGATGTAAGGGAATTTATATCTGTTGTAAGTGGTGCTAGCACCAGCTTACACAGGCTGCAATGGCAGGCCTGTAGTCACAATCCGAGTGGTCTCCCATGGGAGGCATAATGCATGCTTCCGCCCATGGGAGAGCCATGATGTACCTATGCCCTGGGTAACTTAGTACCATATACTACGGACTTATTAGGATACACCAGTAGCCAATCTGGAGTGTACCTAAGTACTCACCATGTCCAATTTAGGGATGAAGCACAGAAATTGGGGTCCTGATTAGCGGGATCCCACTCAGACTAGTCAGTAAATCATCATAACAACTAGCAAAAAGTGGGGGTGACCATGAAAGCAGGTCCTACTTTCCAACACCCATCCAGTAGCTCTGAATCAAGATGGCAAAGAATCAGGCAGTTTCTGAAATGTCTGTTGGTTGTCTCCTGTGCCGGAATGGTGGTTGCATTTGAAACTTCCTAATTGCAGGCACAACGTAAGCTGGGTAACTGGATCCAGGCCAGACCTTGGGAAGCCAAACATTGCCTGTGGACAGAGTAATCAGTCGCAAGGGCGCCAGAGTACCCTGCCTGCCAAACCCATGGTCCGCCCACCTCATTTAATTAGGTGGACCGGAAATATTTAGTCGACGGACGGTCCATTGGCTCAGTTGACTGAATACTTCCTCCAAGGGCTTGATGGACTTAAAGATGTCTGGGAGGACATGCCCTGTCCACCTTATTTACGGTTGATGGTGTAATAATGGAAAAACCTGTCAGGGAGGGACAAGGAAAACCAAACACAAACTCTCACTTTGAGGGCCATTATGGTTGATGGTACTGTCCGTCAAACTTCCTACCTTGACAGGGACTGCCACAACGGCAGTTCCTGTCAGTGTGTACAGAGTTGTCTGCAGGGCTGGTGGACAACTCTAAATTTGGTGGCAATCCCTCAGGATGGCAGAGATTTTGTCCTCCATCATCCAGATGGAGTAAACCCGCTCCACCAACCTATAAACCAGGCAATAGTGTTTACTAATGCACACATAATAGGTCCCAGGCTAATCAGCAGTGCTGCTAAAGGTGAACAGTACTTCAGAATGTTAGATGGTTCATGATGTTAAGCTTGAGAATAAGTAATAGATTTAGTGCACTTAGGGATAGGCACATTCAGTTTGTCCCATGAAAATAGTGCTACTCAGTGATCCAATAAAACCGGCTTGCAGCAAAGACTGGCCGGACCCAACAAGGAATTAGGAATTAGGAGGCTTTCCAGTCTGTTTGTAGGAGCATGACTATGGGCCCGATGTAGGTAAATCTCATTTACTGACTCTAGAATACCGAATTTTACCGAGACGGTATTCTAGATTCGGTAAATGAGATTTAGGTAAAAATTCGGTAATTTTTACCAAATCGGTATGATTCGGTAATTACCGAATCGGTATTTGCCCATAGGAATCAATGTCAATTACCGAATCGGTAAATACCGATTCGGTAAAATTACCGAATTGTCAAGGGAGACAGGGTGTAACTTTGACACCCTGTTGCACCCCTGATTCTGACTTGTGTGCCATGTGACACACAAAGGGCATGTATGTGTGCCACGTGGCACAGGTGTACATGCACAGATGTGCATGTATACAGGGATTCGTTATTTACCATGAAATAGTATTTCATGGTAAATAACGAAATCTTAAGGACCTGTGGCACTGTTTTCAGTGCCACCTACATCTAGATTTGCCGATTCGGTAAATTTACCGATTCGGTAAATTTAAGGCCCCCTACATTTCATAAGCCAAATACCGGTCGGTAACGGCCGAAACCGGCCGTTACCGACCGGTATTTGGTGTCCTACATCGGGCCCCTAATCTCTTTGCTCTAATGTCCAAAGTCCACTTGCTGTGTGATGCATGAATTGAGGAAGATTATCCATGGCATGTCACAACATGGTTGGTTATAAGCAAGATTGAGTATGGGCCTCAACACTGAGGCGGGAGCATCAACTTCAACTTGTGAATCTTGATATGAACCCAGCCGTGCTATTGTTGATCATGGCAGGCTTTGTGGGGCTAGTGCGTAATCCACCTTGAACCAAACCAGTTGTTTGCAATTTTCTAAAGTCACATAATCATTTAAGTGCAAATCAAGTAAAGCTGAAGATCTGGAGGGGTAGGAGGAATGTTCATGAATCTGCAGTAGCACAGGGTACAGTGATTGTGATGGGAGACACCGTTTTCTGTCACTTCAACAAGATAGTTGGAACATAGACAATGTAAAGGTGAAAAGGAACTGGCTGCTGTGGGTATATAGTGATAGAGCAAAAGCAGAGCATAAATAGGAAACAGTAGCTTATGTGGGTTTTGCCGGTATGTAGGACAAAATGGCAGCATAGCTCAGTACAACAAGAACACTTGTCCATACAACACCATGAATGGCTTGTAGTTCTCGTTCAAATCTATAGGTGTACTTACTGAAATTGTTGATGACCAAAACGACACCGGTCTGCAATATGCAATTCTCTCTACGTAGTAGTACAAAGTATTTATGATAGTGATGTGACACCTTCGGGGTGGGGAATGGCAAGTCCTGTGTTATTAGGAAAGGTCATTCGTGGAGAAGTTCGAGCAAAGTGATCGGCAGTGGTGGTCTTTGGAATGTGGGGGATGCCCTGGCGATGCACGGCTTGGTTATTACTGCGTAAACAACCACCTTAATTTTTATGTGGAGGGTGGTAGTTCCTTCTTTCTAAATTGTATGATAGGCACTCCTGAACCATTTTCTTACAAATGTGGATGTGTATGTTAGATGTGGCTAACATGCCTTGACTTTACCACAGCGGTGTGTGCAAGCATCTACTCTTGCGTCCCAAAAGCATTGTGTGGTTGTCTGAGGAATCCCTGTCATCTGATACAATGTTTCACCGATGTATGTTCTGAATAAATTCTGTTATGGTAGCTAAAAAAGTGGTGAATGATGTGTTTCACAAAAAAATCTCACCTTATACCAGAAGCTGTGTAGTGGCACCTCAGTGCCAAGATAATACAAAATAAGCCAGCACGTGCATTGTTGCAGTGGTCCCTGCACCCATTCTCACCACATTATACACACACATCACAGTGATGGAGTTTGTGTCACTTTGCTAGTGTTTACCTACCTTATGAGGACCAGTCCAGGCGCTGGTGAGTAGTTATACAAGCCTACCACGGACACAAACTCCCTAATCAACAATAACGAAGCATTTTTCAGTTGTAATCCTTACCTATTTGCCTTGCCAATGCTTGTTTTTATCGCAGCCCTGTCCCTTCGAGACAGTGGCTGCAAAAAAAGCCCCTAAAAATAAGCATTCAGTGAATGGCATTCAGGAAAGCAGGTGAACAGCTTCAACTTTATTAAAGACCCCTCTCCCCCCCATCCCCCCACACACACGCTTGTCAGTATGTAAAGATATCTGCTGTTCAGAAAGGAGGACACACCTTGTATGCTCCTTCTCCTTCCTCATTGCAATAAGTCGCAAAGTAGACATTGCTAGTCCGAAAGCCATTTCTGACTGGCAGTGTACCTTGTAACTTTCCTTTTAGCTGTTGTGTAGCCTGAGGTTTTGCATATTGACGGTTTTGCAACTTCAAACAAGGTTTTGTACATCAGAACACTGGAGACAAAGATGGCCTCTTATAAATATTTAACTCAGTTTCTCCTCTGCTTCATCACGCTTCCATTATGTTTTTATGGTGCATATTTCAAGTTTAGAGAGCTTTATTGAAACAAGTAAAGAACAATGTACAGAATTATACTAATAATCATAAAAGAAGTACAGAGGATAACAAAAATATATATAAAAAACAAAGGGTGAAAACTAGATATTTCATACATTATCAAGAACAAAAACCAATGTTAGGAACAGTCTTAAACAAATGTGTACCATGTTAAATTAGCATTTTTTAAGTTTTATAGGAAATAAAAGGAAAGAGAAAGAGGGTGAAAAAGAGAGAAAGATACAAAGAATCAACAACTTTATAGAATAATCTAAACAAGACTTTCCATTAATAACCAATATAAAATCTCAGAGAACAAAATGCTATCAATAAGATATGAACAATGTGAAAAAGATCGAACACAATGCACACGGAGGCTGAAATACAAAGTTACATGATGTATATTTCTAACAGCAGATTCTCCAACTTTTGAATTCCTCGCCTGGCTGGATCCAGAAACTTTAAACAATTACACCTATGTACCAAATGGTGGCACCATCCGACCCGCAGTGGCTTTGTCCATCTGCCAGGAGTTACAGCATGTGGCCTTATGCGGGTGCCACTCCTGCGTGCTAACATCAGGTTTTTTTTCTGAGACCGTTAACAAATTTGTTGGTGCTATATCAACTCCTAAAATTACGTTTGTTGAGACAGTGTGCTAGGGATAGCTCCCCAAAGACTACAGGCTTCAAGCTATGCCACAACTACAGGAAGCAGATGTCCATTAAGGACCCGCATGACCCATCTTCACATGTGGACATGTTTCAAAGTCATGCGAAAAATGCTTCCTGAAGCACCTGAAGACCATTAGGGAGAGGAAGGTGAAGTTGTATGTCACAAAACAAAAGAAACAGCCCCGGCCAAATTGTAGCCTCTTCCTGCTCCAAGTCCCAATTGTGGTTGATATCAGTGTCCTAGGGTAAGTCTAAGGACAGATTTTGTTGCAAACCTAAGAATTCCAGATGGGAGTCCTTCCCCAAATCTCCTGCTCCAGAGAGAGATCGCCCAGGTGACACTCTGTAGGCCCAGCTCCACACCAGTCATCCAATGGCAATCCCATCCCAATCATTACCCTGAATTCCACCCTTGACTCTGCAGCAGATAGAAGCTTTCAATGAGGCAATACTGTAGCGTTTCTGGACAATGTCTGGCCTCTCTGGAGCACGTTTGGGCCCCGGTGTTCCACTGGCGCCCTCAGTGGATTTTTTCACTGACATGTCCAGCCTGGTTCCAACTGCCCCCTTTAGACCTGTCCCTAACCTATTACCAGTGCTGGGCTGCACCTCAGATTCTTTTTCGATGGCTATGCTGGTCAGTCTCGTATCTGAGTCAGATGCCAATACCAATTTTGGAATGAGTTTGGCTAATCTTGAGATTACTAAGGCTCAGGTAGTTATGTTAGAATACTCTCCAACAGTGACTCTGCCACAGCACCAGTATCTTCGGTGACTTGAGTCTTTATTTAGCTGATACTCAAATGCCTTAGAGGACCCTCTGGATGTTCCACACAATGGGGATGATGATGAGAAATCAGACAATTTGTTACCCTGTCACTATAATGACGGTGTACTATACTTGGTATAACACAAAAATGCCAGTAGGCTTGAAACCTCTCCAGAGACTGTATTGAACTCCACCTACTAAGGAATGTGCCTCCTTTGCTGTGGTGGTATGTGGGGAGCAGAATTGTTAGAACTAAAGTTGCCAATAGGGGAAACCAAGGCTAATCCGCTTGCTGACATTTTGCGACCGGCCCCTTCTACTTCCGAATTTTTACTAAATTTCAATGAAGCCCTGACAGACACTGTCTACAATGTCAACTAATACATAGATGTGAGGTCGGACAGTATCCAATCTCATCCCTTTAAGGCACACACTTGATTGTCTTTCCCATAGGGGAAAAAATTCTTCGACACACTTCAGTATAAGTTGAATATATAGTTCATTTAATGCGCTTATTTATCTTTCATTTTTTCAAACTTCGTAACATTTTCCATATGGATAATACTCCAATGTATTTCAGGCAATGTCATTGTATGATATCCAATGCATTTCGGGCATTTCTCTCATGCCCTTCATCAGGGAATCGACACTAAAAAATGAAATGTGATACTGTTTTATCATTTAGAAAAGTGAAAAGAAAAAAACATGATCATGCATAAACATCAAATGTAACCTAGTATGTATATGTCATATACATAATCTTACAGGTATCATGGCACAATTCTGTGGCTAATGGTTGTATTTCATTTACACATAGGGTGTACATTGATATGGGTAGTTTTAAGTTACTGGCAAAGGTATACGAACGGGCTGAACTGGAAGAGTTAAAAAACAGCAGTTCACTTACAAGCCTTTCCTTTGACAGTTGCGGTGATATCTGTGGGGGAATGTGAAAATGCGCGGTTAGCGTGTTACCAAGCGTTGGACGCAAAAAGTGTTTACAGGGGGCCGGCAGCCCTACCGCTATTGTAAACTAACCTGGTAAGTTGAGGATACACCTTCAGAATGGAATCGTCAGTGGCGGAAAAACCGGCGAACGTCGGTGGTGTTTGCTATGTGGAGGAACCTCCGATCACGTGACCATAGACGTGATAAAAAGACTATGGGGTGTTTCCGAACAGTGTAACTGACGGAAAAATATTTAAAAAGGAATACAAGGCTTGAAAAGGAGTATTGTGTGAATTAAGAGTAATAAAAAGTTAAACTAATGATGAGAAACGAAAAACGAAAAACGGATGAAAATATTAAAATAAACAAGATGCTGGTGAGATTCGAACCTGCATGGGGTCGTGATGATAATATCGGTGCTCTATGAGTGGAGCTAAAGTGAACGCGAGTTAGAATGTGTGTGAAATAGTGTCTAATGGTGGGTGAATCTCGCACATTCTGAACACAGTACAGTCATGAAGTTAATATTTACAAGTAACATGCCAGTTCAATTCTGTCATTTAAACCTGCCGGTTTCTGGGTAGACAGTCTATAAATCCAAAAGTTCTCTCTTTTCAGGAGGTGTTTGGTGTTATCTCTCCCTTCTGTTTTTTGGACTGTCTCCAGTACAATGAACTTAATTTGAGAAATATTGTGGTTTGCTTCAATAAAGTGCGCTGATAATGCTGACTTGGTGTTTTTCAGTCTTATATTCGACTTGTGTTCGGTTAGTCGCACTTTTATTCGTCGTTCTGTTTTCCCAATGTACATTTTGCCACATGGGCATCTTATGCCATAGATCAAGTTACTGGTATCGCACGTTGCATTTACCTTTAGTTTTATTGAATGGCCTTTCATGGGGTGATTGATTGTGTTTCCTCGTATTATGCTGTTGCAGTTGCCGCAATTCAGGCAAGGTTTGGTTCCAGTGTATGTGATAGTTTCAGGAGTCCTGTTTTGCAAGAGTTCACCAATGTTCCTAGCTCTGGTAAATGCAAAAAGTGGTGGATCTTTGAACGTTTGTTTGAAATCGGGTTCCAAATTTAGTATGGACCAGTGTTTCAAGATCACTTGTTTGAATTTTTTACTTGCTGTAGAGAACTTGGAAACTGCCACAATGCGGTTTTGTGAAGATTTGTTTTTGGGTGTTAGCAGTGTTGTTCTGTCCATTTCTGCAATCCTGGTTGCTGTATTTTCCATTAATGTTGGAGGGTACCCTCTATTGATGAATTTCTTGGTAGTTTCTTTGAGTCTGATCTTGAGAGTATGTTCCTCTGAGGTGATTCTTTTGACTCTGGCCAACTGTGAGAAAGGTAAATTTCTTATCAGATTTGGTTCGTGAAAACTTGAATATGCTAGCATGTTGTTTCTGTCTGTTGGTTTGACATAAAGATCTGTGAGGAATCCCTGTGGGGTTACTGTGACTTTAACGTCCAAAAAATTCACTGTGGTGTTTGACATATCCCAAGTAAGTTGGATTCGTGGGTCTGTGTTGTTAAACTCAGTCAGTTGAGTTAATAATTTTTGCTCTGTGTTTGTCCAGATGATGAATAAATCATCTATATATCTGATGATCATTTTCAGGTTGTCCGTCCATTCATTTTTTGTCAAGATGTGTTGATTTTCATACCATTGCATGAAAATATTGGCATACGCGGGTCCCGCAGAATTGCCCATTGCCATCCCGGTCAGTTGTTGATACCATGAATCATTAACTTTAAAGTAACTTTGATACAGGGTAAAGTACATCAGTTCCATTAAAAAGGTCTGAAAGTCCTGGTCCAATTCGGTATTCATGAGTGCTGCTTCCATAGATTCGATCCCCATGTTATGGGGTATGCTGGTGTAAAGACTCCGTACATCTGCTGTGCAGAGTATAATGTGTTCTTGTGGGTCCACATGTACTTGTTGTAATTTCAACAGGAAGTGAGTGGTATCCTTTACATAGGTCTGCATAGCTTGTACTGTTGGTTGTAAGTATTTATCCAGTAGTTGGCCGATTGGTTCATGGAGGCTCCCATAAATACACATTATACTCTGCACAGCAGATGTACGGAGTCTTTACACCAGCATACCCCATAACATGGGGATCGAATCTATGGAAGCAGCACTCATGAATACCGAATTGGACCAGGACTTTCAGACCTTTTTAATGGAACTGATGTACTTTACCCTAAATCAAAGTTACTTTAAAGTTAATGATTCATGGTATCAACAACTGACCGGGATGGCAATGGGCAATTCTGCGGCACCCGCGTATGCCAATATTTTCATGCAATGGTATGAAAATCAACACATCTTGACAAAAAATGAATGGACGGACAACCTGAAAATGATCATCAGATATATAGATGATTTATTCATCATCTGGACAAACACAGAGCAAAAATTATTAACTCAACTGACTGAGTTTAACAACACAGACCCACGAATCCAACTTACTTGGGATATGTCAAACACCACAGTGAATTTTTTGGACGTTAAAGTCACAGTAACCCCACAGGGATTCCTCACAGATCTTTATGTCAAACCAACAGACAGAAACAACATGCTAGCATATTCAAGTTTTCACGAACCAAATCTGATAAGAAATTTACCTTTCTCACAGTTGGCCAGAGTCAAAAGAATCACCTCAGAGGAACATACTCTCAAGATCAGACTCAAAGAAACTACCAAGAAATTCATCAATAGAGGGTACCCTCCAACATTAATGGAAAATACAGCAACCAGGATTGCAGAAATGGACAGAACAACACTGCTAACACCCAAAAACAAATCTTCACAAAACCGCATTGTGGCAGTTTCCAAGTTCTCTACAGCAAGTAAAAAATTCAAACAAGTGATCTTGAAACACTGGTCCATACTAAATTTGGAACCCGATTTCAAACAAACGTTCAAAGATCCACCACTTTTTGCATTTACCAGAGCTAGGAACATTGGTGAACTCTTGCAAAACAGGACTCCTGAAACTATCACATACACTGGAACCAAACCTTGCCTGAATTGCGGCAACTGCAACAGCATAATACGAGGAAACACAATCAATCACCCCATGAAAGGCCATTCAATAAAACTGAAGGTAAATGCAACGTGCGATACCAGTAACTTGATCTATGGCATAAGATGCCCATGTGGCAAAATGTACATTGGGAAAACAGAACGACGAATAAAAGTGCGACTAACCGAACACAAGTCGAATATAAGACTGAAAAACACCAAGTCAGCATTATCAGCGCACTTTATTGAAGCAAACCACAATATTTCTCAAATTAAGTTCATTGTACTGGAGACAGCCCAAAAAACAGAAGGGAGAGATAACACCAAACACCTCCTGAAAAGAGAGAACTTTTGGATTTATAGACTGTCTACCCAGAAACAAGCAGGTTTAAATGACAGAATTGAACTGGCATGTTACTTGTAAATATTAACTTCATGACTGTACTGTGTTCAGAATGTGCGAGATTCACCCACCATTAGACACTATTTCACACACATTCTAACTCGCGTTCACTTTAGCTCCACTCATAGAGCACCGATATTATCATCACGACCCCATGCAGGTTCGAATCTCACCAGCATCTTGTTTATTTTAATATTTTCATCCGTTTTTCGTTTTTCGTTTCTCATCATTAGTTTAACTTTTTATTACTCTTAATTCACACAATACTCCTTTTCTAGCCTTGTATTCCTTTTTAAATATTTTTCCGTCAGTTACACTGTTCGGAAACACCCCATAGTCTTTTTATCACGTCTATGGTCACGTGATCGGAGGTTCCTCCACATAGCAAACACCACCGACGTTCGCCGGTTTTTCCGCCACTGACGATTCCATTCTGAAGGTGTATCCTCAACTTACCAGGTTAGTTTACAATAGCGGTAGGGCTGCCGGCCCCCTGTAAACACTTTTTGCGTCCAACGCTTGGTAACACGCTAACCGCGCATTTTCACATTCCCCCACAGATATCACCGCAACTGTCAAAGGAAAGGCTTGTAAGTGAACTGCTGTTTTTTAACTCTTCCAGTTCAGCCCGTTCGTATACCTTTGCCAGTAACTTAAAACTACCCATATCAATGTACACCCTATGTGTAAATGAAATACAACCATTAGCCACAGAATTGTGCCATGATACCTGTAAGATTATGTATATGACATATACATACTAGGTTACATTTGATGTTTATGCATGATCATGTTTTTTTCTTTTCACTTTTCTAAATGATAAAACAGTATCACATTTCATTTTTTAGTGTCGATTCCCTGATGAAGGGCATGAGAGAAATGCCCGAAATGCATTGGATATCATACAATGACATTGCCTGAAATACATTGGAGTATTATCCATATGGAAAATGTTACGAAGTTTGAAAAAATGAAAGATAAATAAGCGCATTAAATGAACTATATATTCAACTTATACTGAAGTGTGTCGAAGAATTTTTTCCCCTATGGGAAAGACAATCAAGTGTGTGCCTTAAAGGGATGAGATTGGATACTGTCCGACCTCACATCTATGTATTTCACGAGACGACGTTGGACCCTCGTCGTCACCTCTAGGAGCACCACCAAAAATACTTAGCCTCAAACAAACACTGCCATAACTACAGCTGTGCATCTACCCAATAATTTATTATTGTTACAATGTCAACTAAGCCATGCTCGGTACTGCTAAATAGTCATCCAAGAGGCTGGTGTCACAAACCTGCCCCAGGTGACCCACCTTTCTTGTTTCAACACACCCCACTAGAAAGTCTCATAGTACAGGCTTCAGCCAGCAAAGTGCACCTGATGCATTTCCTTCTTCACCAACTGATAGTCTTATTGTATTGATGTGCTTGGCAAGAAGGTTTTGGCTTTACGATCATAGAACACAGTGGGGCATATTCTCTAGGACTTATTGCCGATTTATCGGCACTTTAGCGCCACAAAAGTGGCAATAGATTTATCACCCTATTCTCGAGCTGGTGCAAACTGCCGATATCGCCAGTTTTCCAGCGATAGCTGCCGCAAATAACATCGACACGGATGAGAACGACAACTATCGGTAATGATATGCAGAGTAGGCGTTCCCGTGCAAAAACACATGAAAACACCACTTCGTGATATTCTCAACGATCAACCAAATTGGCTATGTGATCCAAAAACAGTAATAAGGCGCTTTAGCAGCAGGGATTTAACACCTGCCTTCTACTGGTGTTAAGCAGGGCAACAACCTGCAGTATAAAAGGGAGCCCAGCCCAAAGCCACCTCTGAAGACCAACACATGTCATGGAGCTACTGATCATGCAGCTCGGAGACCCAAGAGGGCCACAACACCCACGGCCAATATCACAGTGCCGTTGTCAGGCTTGTGGACATGCGCAGACAGTCATGATAATGGTGTGTCTTAAAAGTGCAAGTGATGCAACTGCGCAGTGCACACAAGTAAATAGGCTCAGGGGAGTGAGGAGCAGCTGTGAGGCAACGTAACACACATGGATGCTGCTCATTTGCCACAAGCAATAGATGGCAAACATGGATCCCAAAGTCACACACATCACACACCACTAAACTAATAAGCCTGCTAACACAGGATGCAGAACCCCGATTGACACATATCTCTCTCCCCTGTCACAGGTGATCAAGGATATACACTTTGCCCGTGGATGATGACACCCCTCCGAGACACGAAAACCCAGGCCCAGAGGCAGTACAATGCGGCCCACAAACGCACCAGGGGCATTGTGGAGCGCTTCTTTGGCATGTTAAAGTCACGTTTCAGGTGCCTGGACATCACAGGTGGAAGACTCCTGTACAGCCCGGAAATAGTGTGCAAGGTGATCATTGGATGTTGTGTATTGCACAACATATTTGTACGCACCAATGCCCCATGGATCCAAGTGCCAGATGCAGCGGACGATGATGATGAAGATGAGGCAGGTGGACCACACCTCAGTGCAGCTGCAGTAGGAATAGCCTGAAGAAACACAATCATTAACAATTTCTTCACATGAGCACATCACATTGTGACTGTCCTCAGCAATCATGGGACAGGACAAAATGACCACAGGCACAGCATGTGCAAATAAATTCTTTTCAACACACATTCTCTGTGTGCATGTCACGCCTCTGCCTAAGCACATCACTCTGACAAGTGTGAGTGCAACATATTGGGGCATGTGTCTCAATATCCCGTTTTCCAAATCTCAAATTGCGAGAATTTCAGATTTGCAATTTCAGATTCGCAAAACGGGATGTGTATAAAAAATCGCTAAAGTTTTGCGATTTCATAAATATCACAAAAAAATCTCAGAATATTGTTTTGTGATTCCTTAATAGCGAAATTCGCAAATTGAGAAATCTCAAAACCAGGAATCTGCAATACAGGCGCAGCTTGACATCACAACCAGAAAGTGGGAGTGATTAGCTGCACCTGTTTGCCTGAGCCACAGTGAGGCTATCGCAGTCGTAGGAACTACACCACATTTTCACATTTTCAGACTCTTCATACAGCGCTGACAGTGATAACAATCAAGGAGGATCAAACACAGGTTACGGATACCAAGGTGACTGGAACCAACCACAAGGCACTTTTCCTCCTTTTTTAGGGGAAGGTCAATGGCGACCACCGAGAGGCAGAGGGGGCAACTGGCAAAGAGGCACATCGCGAGGACAGCACCCATCCAACCCCAAATGGGAGAGGGGCGAGGGAAGCCCCAGAAGCAGGTCCATTTCCCACAAGAGAGCCATGGAGAGATAGCAACACTCAGGAAAGTCTACAGATGGTAGAGAGACGGTCCAACCCTGTGGTCAATATCTCCTAATACGCCATGAAGGACAACAAGATAAATATTCTTAGCAAAGGTTTATCCTTTGTCCCCACTGCACATCCAAACCAGTTTGCTATCAAGGCAGAACGTATGAAGTTTTTTTGAGAAGATCAGACTGAGATACTTCTTTAGGAACAGTCCACCTTCCATAAATACATCAAATACTGTACTCAGAGTACCCTCAACTTTTGTACCACCATCAAGCACCATGACCAATCAAATTTTAGCTTATGAACATATGGTACTTAAGGATGTATGTAGGAACTTGGAAGTATACAAACATACCAGGCTCAATGTTACAAGGGAAGAAAAAGAAGCCCTCACAACGTTGAAAAATAATAAAGACATTGTTATCAAACCCGCTGACAAGGGGGGAGCTATTGTGGTACAGGATGTTGAGAAGTATAAAGTGGAGATCCTCAAGTAACTCGGTGATGGGGTTAGCTATAGAAAACTACACAGCGATCCCTCTAACGATATGGCATTGGAGATCCTCAACCTGACAAAGGAAGGCAACGAAAAAGGGTTTTTGAGTGAACATGAATTTCGATACCTCAACCAAAATGACCCACGCCTACCAACAATATATACTCTATCGAAGATCCATAAGAGTATGCAAGAACCTCCAGGGCGACCGATTGCGTCCGGTTGCAGCTCTATTCTGGAACCGCTCTGTAAATACATCGACGTGTTTCTCAAACCTATTGCTGAAAAAAAGGATACATACCTACGAGACACTCTCCAGACCATTAATCTGGAGGATGGGCTACAGTTTGACACTGATAAGCAATTGCTAGTTACATGTGATATTGTGTCCTTGTATACTAGCATCCCGCAGACAGAGGCTCTCAACGTTATCCAACAAGTACTGGACAGATGGCCTGCACCTATGGCAGTACCCACAGAATTCATTATTGCTCTCCTGACTATTGCCATGATGAAGAACTTTTTCATTTTCCAAGGCTGCTTTTATCTGCAGATGAAGGGCGTCGCGATGGGGGCAGCCTTTGCGCCGGACCTGGCCATCATCTACATGGATGATTTTGAACAGAAGCATGTTCTGAATGGAAACAACCCCTACCATAACCATGCCACGTGGTGGCAACGCTATATCAATGATGTGCTGATGCTTTGGACGGGCACTAAACAGAATTGGATTCCTTCTATAGCTGGCTAAACCAGCGGAGCAATGACATTCAGTTTACACTACAGTCCGATAATAACCAAGTGGACTTCCTTCGCATCACCATTTTCCAAGAAGATAAGAAGCTCTCAACGACCCTATATCGTAAACCAGCCGAGCGCAATTCATTACGACACAACAGCCACCACCCCCGGGGCCTAAGGGACAACTTACCGGTAGGCCAATTCTTGCGAATACGTCGCAACTGTACTAGGAGAGATGACTACTTCAGAGAATCTGAAGATCTGAGTGCAAGACTGCTGGAGAGGGGGGTATCCACATAGACTTATCAAAAGAGCACAGAAGAGGGCATGGTATAGTCCTCGTGACGCACTCCTCACGATACAGGAGAAGAATGAAGAGAGTCTGGAGAGAATGATTTGTGTAACTACATATTGCACGCAGACTAATGCCATTCGGAGAATTGTTAATAAACATTGGGCTTTGATTGCGGATGACATCGACCAACGGTTTCCCCCATGCATTCCTTTACGAAGGCAAAAAGTATTAGGGACCATGTGGTCAGTTCCTTCCAGGACATTCCTGAAACACCTACACTACAAACTATGTGGAACCTGCCTGTGACATTTGGACATTTCAGATGCGGACAGTGCAAGGCATGTAAAATGACTGTACAAACCAAACAGTTTACATACAGACACCATAACATTGACCTTAAATCATTCACAAACTGCAATACCAGCTGCGTATTTTATTGCATCAAATGTCCATGTGGACTTGTTTACGTAGGACAAACCCAGCAAAAGATTAGGGCATGCATCCTGCAACACTGCAGCAGTATAAGGTGTGACGTCCAGGGAGCACCGCTGGTCGAACATTTTAAAACAGCTAATCATGCACCCGAAGAAGAGTTACAGTGGATTGTTCTAGAGAAAGTGTCCCTGGGCCCAAAGGGAGGTAATATTGGTCCCATTGTAAATTTGAGAGAAAGCAAATGGATGACTCGTCTTGATTCCATCCAAGAGGGTTTGAATGAACATGATGCTAGCTATGCCCAGTTAGCATGTCTCAGTTAAAGTGTATGGGATAGGGTTAACGCATCACACTAATGAGTTTATCTGTGTTGTCTATGTACTCTCTTCCCTTCTACAGGTTACTTACAGATGAAATAATGATCATCCACAACAATCTGATTATTCCATTATGTATTTGATCTCCATGTGAATACTGTATACAGTCTGCTTGATTCATTGTAACACTGTTGTTGCCAATGTGTACTTATCATTGTCCAGTTCGGGTCATTCTTGTTGACCCGTCTAACGTCTATTGATAATTGAGCATATACCCCCTCACATGTTCTGTGTAGACCACTTACACATGCCACAAAATACACTTATTCAGCAGAAATGTGTTGTTACCTTTAAAATAATACCACTTGATCATACTTTGTATACTAGGTAGACGCCTTTATTTTAAAGTTCTAATCACCCACCTGGTCACAATCCTGCCTAGGCCCACGCAACGTTATTCCCTTTGATTTTTTCCTTGAGGTTCTCGATCTTATATGGCAGATTTTAAGCAACTTGTCAAGAGATCATTGACGTATCCATCATTCTACCATGAGCTGATTGCCCAACTTTATTACATTCCCAACAGTAACAATAGTATGTGCGGTCACGTTTGGCATTTTACCTAGTCTCTACAGTGTCTATGGTTTTGGCCTCGGTTTGGAGTCTCTCTTCCTTCCCCCGTAACGGCCCTGACACGGTACTGCCGTGCCCTGCTAGCATTTAGCGGCTGCAGGGACACACGCTCTACTCGCGTATTTAAGATGTTGGCGCTGGCCCGCCCGCACTCTCTTTGATCAACCCGGGAGGGAAACGGCCACTACAACGATGTCGTTTCAACTAAAACCATAACCACGCATGCATTACAACGCATGCGTGGTTACAACGACAGCCTTTACCACGCATACTTTTACTACGAAGTACGTAGTAAAGGCATGTGTGGTAAAGGGTACAAATAAAAAAGGGGGGGTTGGGGGGGCTAGCCCCCCCAAAAAAAAAACACTAACCTTTAGAGAAGATGTGCAGGAAATCGGCGGCGCAGGGGAAGGAAACGGCCGTTTTTTTTTTTTACGTATGACGTCACCACGGAAAAAACGTGGAGAAGGAAAAGCGTGAAAATAGTGTTCCGTTGTAACGCATGCGTGGTAAAGGCATGCGTTACAACGGAGTTCGTTGTAATATCATACAACCGATAGCTGTTTTATGAGGTAGTAACGTGACTCTTGCACTGTTTAATTTCAGATTGAAGCACAGGCTTATTTTTATACATTTCTTTTGGACCTTTTGAAAGACCTCAAGGAAATTATCGTTTCTATTATGAACTGAACATACCGTCAGGTATTTTATTTATATGTTGGGCGTTGTGGCTTTTGATGATGAATACCCTAGAATGATTTGGTATTTGAGTTCGATTAATGAAGGACAGACACTGTTTTATATAACAAGCCAGCTGCAAAGCGCTCCGCGCATATTTGATTTTTCTCTGCCTTTCAATAATAAGCAGGTATTTTCTTCTTAATTGGGCTCTACTGTTATCCTGTTTACTAGACATATGTAGTTTATTCATCATGCTGATCTGGGGTCTATATCAGGTGGTAACATTGGTATTTGTTTGCTTTAAGAAGGACAGACACTTCGGTTTTGGTTTATATTAAGTCCAGCCGCTCAGCGCTCCGCGTCTTTCAATGCCATTGCAATATAAACCAGGTAATTGAATTTATTGGATGCCTCTACATTGGGCTCCACTGTTATCCCGACTAGTCATGCTGATTAGGGTTATTAACCGATTTTCACATTGGCATTGTTACACACTACCTTTAACCGCCCCCACTTATTGATTTATCGAGTATCAAGGCTCTAGACACACCGTTTTTGATAAGTAGTGGAGACTACTTTTACTTATTGTGCCAAGCGCCACGCACTGGTACTCATTGATCATGGTTACTGATTGATATATCCTCTTGTTGTGTTTTATGAGAGACTGTTTTTTAAATAGTGCAGAACCCTTATCTCTTAGTGTTAGTATTAAAAATCTGCCTAAATTCTGTGTCTACCGTGCAGTTGGCTAAAATAATTTCCATTTTATTAACATTTATTCTGTACCCCCCTAACTTCTGAAAGTCAGAAAAGATTTTTAAAATTTCTACTTGACCGGTAGGCTTTGAATTTAAAAACAAGACAGTGTCATCGGCATATAATTTTATATTTGTCATGCCGACTACAGGTACTGTGTCAGTCATTTTCCCCCTGATTGCAATCGCCAATGGTTCAATAAATAAAGCAAATAAAATTGGCGACAAGGGGCAGCCTTGATGCGTGCCTCTGTTCATTTTACAGGTCCCAACATTTATATTATTAATAATAATCTGTGCTTTAGAATTCTCATATAATTGTTTCAGGAGGAAAATAAAATTGATCGGAAAATCGAAACTGTGCAAAACCGCAAAAAGACAGTCCCATGCCACTAGATCAAAAGCCTTTTCGGCATCTAAAAGCCAAATCTGTGCTTCCACCTTATTAGTCTTAAAATAGTCCAAAGCCTCAAGTAAAAATGTAGTATTAGTGTGGAGGTGTCTTCCTGCTTTAAAACCGCACTGATCTACACCTATAAGAGGCCCTACTATTTCATTCAGCCGGTTCGCAAGCAGTTTCGTAAAAATGTTATAATCTGTGTTCAGAAGACTTATAGGCCTATATGAGTTTGTGTTTCTCTTATCCTTGTCCTTTTTAGGTCGAGGAACCTATAAGCTGCGCAAAGCGCAGCTTCCGGTCTGGAGATCTTATGTTTTGGAGTAGGGCAGTTTAAACCCGCCTCTCTGCTCCGTTCGCTTCCATTGGCTGGCTTCCTAAACGGAGGCCAGCCATTGGAAGAGAAGGGAGTCACTCCAAACAAGCCCCGTCTCTTTCGGATTCGGGGGCGTAAGTTTTGCTGTTCTTTAGCTCGTGACGTCGTCCGTCACTCAGGACAGCAAAACACGCCCCCAAATCCGAAAAATTTCGGAAGCTTGAGGCCGCCATTTTGCTGCTGGTAAGGTTGAGGTAGGCTGCTCTGCTGCAGCCCAGCCGGTGGCCCCGCCGCGTTCAGTGGTCCCTAGCCCCCAATAATGCCCGACCGCGGAAAGGTGTCCCCTGCACAGACCTAGTAAAGTATGAAAATAAGCACTGCACCTCTCCCTTAAGTCCGCCTGCTTTTCACCGAGCCCCGGTCCACCTCTCATCTATGTTTGACCTCCACAACACAGAAGCAGGCTGTGAGGCTTGACGTGCAGGCTAACCAAACTCATAGAGGCTGCCGGAAAACTCCCTAGTCACAGGGCGAGCGGGAATAGTTTCCCGAATGTGGATTAGGTCCCCTTCGTGTTATTTATTTACAAATAGCGCAATCAGATCTTCCTAGAATTTAGCGCCTGACGAATGTTCTGCTATATTGGTGAAGTCCCGCTATGCCCTCGTAATTAAACGAACTTGCAGCGAAAAATATTTATTGGCACGCATTCCTTCCCTGCTGTGTTTTATTTGTTTGTTATTCTTTTGCTCCCGTGTTGCCCTAAAGTAATGCTTTTCCTTTGGCTCTGATGATGCCATTACATGCCCCTGCGTGTCTTCTGGCACTGGAGCCCCCACCCTCTCTGCTCCTCCGATGCTGCAGCCCAGTCGGTAACCCTGCCGCGTGCAGTGGTCCCTAGCCCCCATTAATGCCCGACCGCGGAAAGGTGTCCCCTGCACAGATGAAGCCCCGGTGCGGCAGCCACAGTGTTTTTTTGGACGCTGCACGGATCAATCCCAGGTCCGGTAAATGTATGTTATAAAAGCGGGGTGCGGGGGAGAGTGCAAACTAGGAAAGAAAACTTGCAGTGGGCTGCCTTTGAGCCGAGCGAGCGAGCCTGTCTGCTGTGACAGGGCAATTGCTAATGGGGAACATTTTCAGCATATGGTAATTGCAGCTAAATATACTTATTTCACGAGTGCTGCAAACACTTGTGTGTAATGTTAATCGTTGTCTTGCATTGTCTGAGTTTGGCAACCATTTTGGGCGGCACAGAAATCGAAGGAAAAGTCAAGAGAATGTCTCTAACAATCTATCCAACAACCACTCCAGATGGAAGAAGCTTCCAGGAAAGTGAATGCGTGCCGTTTCATTTTTTTTGCATACTTCCTCTTGCCACATCACTGACGGGGGCATGATATGCCGCCAGGAAAGGCACTGTAGGCTGTTGGCATTTGTCAAGCTCTGTTGTTGTTCTCATCTATGTCCCCCTCATGCCAACTGTGCCACTGGCTACCCCAGTGCATTCTGGTAATTGCAGTCTCGGTGAAGGAGAACAGGCAATCATTCCTCCCACTGTTCCCAGGTGGCGATTGTATTTAGGGTATAACATGCCTGCGCTGACTAATGTAGGACTGAATTGCTGAGTCATTCCTTCTCACGCGTCTTTGGCAGTGACTAATCCGCACGGTGTCTAAAGATCAGGGGGCGAAGCTAGTGCAAAACTGTTTGAAGTCAGGTGAAAATATAAAATTACTTTGAGCAGACAGTAACGGCCCTTATCATGATGGAACACGGTACAATGTTCTTCTGTGCACACACAGCTGGACGCGAACTCTCCACTCTGGCCAACTGCAATAAACAATCTCTAGAGATTCATTTTGACTATTTCTTCAAAAGGGGAGACCATTAAATTTAGGAAGCATTTTTACTCACAAGCAGGGCAGAAACGTTTTAAATCACTGCAATGGTGAAAAAGTTGCTAATGGGGAACATTTTCAGCATATGGTAATTGCAGCTAAATATACTTATTTCACGAGTGCTGCAAACACTCCTGTGTAATGTTAATTGCTGTCTTGCATTGTCTGAGTTTGACAACCATTTTGGGCTGCACAGAAATCGAAGGAAAAGTCAAAATAATGTCTCTAACAATCTATCCAACAACCACTCCAAACGGAAGAAGCTTCCACGAAAGTGAATGCGTGCTGTTTCATTTTTTTTAAAATACATACTTTATTGATTTTACAGAGTGCCGCATAAAGTGTGGGCGTGAAAATGATGGATGCATAGGCGGAGCTAGAACTATTGAATACGTAGAAAATTCTATGTTCAAATTAGATTAATTCAAGATTTAGGCATTTAGCTATGCAAGACATCAATATTATAACGTCTACATGCAATTGAGGATTTATCGGAGGTTAATTGTCATTCAATGACCGTATGTAAACATTAAAATTCGAAAGAACATTCCTAAGGAAGCCACCCCCTGCCTTTTATTTGGCTCACCTCGTTATCCTTTAGCTTATTCCGAGCTCGGTGGGTGGCTGGTCATGGTTGTTTCTCAGGGAAAGGGGGACTCGTGTTTTATTTGCATTGTGGAAAAGGGGGCTCGGTTGCCTTAAGGGCTCTGATAGAGCGCGCGAGGTCACCCAGCCAATGATTACGCCGTTTCCGGCTTCAGGGCCCATATACTTTCAATTCACACTATTCATTGACCAGGCGACTTCACGGGCTGCTACCAATTGTGTGTGTGTGTTCCCTACTGTTATGACTCAGTGTACCCGACTTACCATTCACCGACACGGGTACCTATGACTTTAATGGATATGGGGCCTAGCTGTAAAAGGAAAGGCAGCAAATGCAATTTCAAATGACATTCAATACTGTTGGAAATGACCACGGACAACTGGAAGTTTTAAAATGTTTATCTAAAGTTCGTTATTTTCATTCATGAGATATACAAGAATAAGGCATTCAATAACTAGGATAATGTAAATGATATAACTATAGAGAAATAAAGACAGGGTAATCATTAAATGCAATAATGAGATGCAAAGGAAATATGCTATGCATTCAAGGCAGGAATTCTTTAGAAAATCTAAGTAAGGTCGTTCTAGACCATATCAGAAAATGACAAACTGCAATGCAAAATATGATTTCTAAAAGATAGGGTAACATGAGAACATATCAAGAAAATTATGCAAATGACTTTACGTTTCAATAGTTTGCGGCAAAAGCATGGAAAAATCAACATGTGCAAGATGTCTTTTATTAAAGCAAAAGACTGAAATATAGAAAGGTGCAAGTTTTAAGGAACTTAGAGCAGTATTTACCTAGACTGGTGTGGAAACCAAACCCTGGCCACGGGTCAGTTAAGGACAGGAAACCCTCAAGGAAGGATACCCCTCAAAGGACAGCAGGTGCAGAATGGACACCCCGGACAGGACAGGATACCCTCAGATTAGGAATCAGGACAGGACCTCAGGACAGGACAGCAAACCCTCAGGACAGGACCGCTCAGGACAGGACCGCACCCGCAGTTTGGAAGCAACGCCTGCGTTCCACCCTCTCTGCAGCTATCGATCAAGACCCCGATTGGGTCAGCGAACTCCCAGCAAAGTGCTTCGCCAGCACTTTAAGGTTCAGTAAAACCTTAGTCTATGGTCAATTTCGGACAGAGTGCTCCGCAGCGCTCTGTATCTTCAGTCACCTATTGAGTACGATGGGTCAGTGACAGGTCAGCTAAACCAGACAAGTCGGACAATTCCCTAGGTGAACCCAGGGTAGATATACTCTTTTGGGACGGTGTACCACCCCCCAATGTTGCAAAGTGTCAGAATCCCTCAATTTGGATTGGTCCTAAGGTAGGATTTGGGTAACACACCAATCAGAATAGACTATTTAGATGCTTCATTATCATATTTGGGTACCGCCTAGCAAGATTGGGGTTCCCATGAGAAACTGTGCAGAAAGACAATGGCAATTTTACAATGTATCATATAAGGAGCAACATTCTCCGTTCTCATAGCGCAGAGGTGGCTTTCCCAGGAGCATCATGACTGTGGCTGCCAGCTGGCTGAGTTCCGCTGTCCAAAGTTGCCACGTTTTAGTGCTCCAGGATCATGCGCAGAAGAGACCTTCAATATGGCTCCCAATCAGTTCGGACCCCCATTCCCCGCGGTACATGAAAAGTAAGCGAGAACAAATTAATACATAGAAATAACATTATGAAATCACATCACAGGGTTGTACTTTCAACTTATCATCATAAAAATATACTTATGCAGTCTAAATGTTAGCTACATAGAAACAGTGACAAGAGCAGTGGCACGAGCAGTACCACATTGGGCCAAGCTATGTATTACGCATGCGCATAATTTTCCCTCCAACTCTGCAGACGCGTCAGGACACGTGAGTGTGGCTGACGCATGCGCAGTAACTAAATACAAGCGGCAGACATTTTAAGTGACTCGAGTAAATTATTTTAGTAAAACACATAGGCAAGCGTCTGGAAACCTCGTTTAAACATAAAATAAACATTAGTAAGACGTACACTTATTACCTTGTTACACATAAACGAGGTTCATGACTTCGGCAAGGTCGCAAAATATGCGAAGCTTTGCTTCATCAATCCCCTCTTTGATGATATTTACTATCATCACAAAATAAATGGAACCAGATGCCAACTTTCTTTCACACTTTATACAATTCTATCTCTTCCAGCAAGCGTTCCAACTTTTCTCTTTCAGTTTTGGTAGGGTGAGAAGTCTTCACCTTTTTGTATATCTGATCATTCACTTCCTCCAATTCAATCTCATCCACACTTCGTTTCACCCCTCTTGCATTCACTTCATGCTTTCCGGTGCGCTTGCGGCATTTGCAGCAGACAAATATGAAAAATAGGATGAGACCTATAATTCCAATTGGCATCAGTACTTTGAGCAATAAGCCTTTACCTATACTAGCGAACCAATGACCTACATTTGAGAGACCATCTACCAGTCTCTTCCAGGCACTATCAACCTCGAGTGGTCTGAGTTCCTTTGCCAAATTAGTAATATTTTTCACATATCTTTTGATCTGTACACTTTTATCCGGAATATAAGTGCAACAATGTTGCGCCTTCAACATCCGGCAGACTCCGCCCTCTTTCGCTAATAAGGTGTCAAGAGCAAGTCTGTTCTGCAAAACCATTGATCTGATCGCAACCATTTCGGTGTTGACCAGCAGAAATCCATGAGCTGTCTCAGTAGACAATACATCCACTATAGTAGACAATTTACAAATTCTGTGAGTGTTCAGAACCACTCCCACTCCAGGTATCAGTGCACTGAAAATACTACCCATTATTTCACCTATGCTTTCTCTTTTACTTGATTGATTGCTTTATTTCGATATGCACATATCATAAAAGCAGTACAAAAGATAAAAACAGCATGTCGAAATAAGTAAGACTGTACATATAGTGTGAGAATTAAAAACACGTTAGGTCGGCATAAATTAGATAAAAAAGAATTAAATTGATGTGGACAGTCTTCTAAGTCTAATCAACCAAGCCCATTTAAAAAACTTAGCAACAGCACAAACAATGGGAGGGGCTGTATTGGTTAAAAGAATCCGAAGTGCAACGGAGTGCTGACGAGTCCCCAGTTCTCTGCAGATGGGACCAAGCCAACGTGATCTGGGGCGACCATAGTCCGGGCATTCGAAGAGGAAATGTGGCACCGTCTCTGGCTTGTCCTGGCAAAGAGCACAGAAGCGTGATGTGGGCTGGGCTTTATTCCACCGCGAGCAGAGGTCGGCCAAGGGCAAGGTTCCTAACCGAAATTTAATATACAAGGACCTATCCATAGCAACTGATATAATGTCCATGTATGGCTCGTACAAGGCAGCGTCTTTGAACAGCAGGAAAGCTGCGGTGGTTTTGCAGTGCTGCTGACTTCTAAAGCGCTTCACACAAACCCACTCCCAGAAAAGTTTTTTTAAGGTCTTCTTTGGAGGAGCGGAGTGACTATGCCAGCAAGAGTCCAAACCTAGTTCCCCTAAGAGATGTTTTATATCCTTCAGCCATTTAATGCTACGCCAACCATCAGAGTGCATCACTTCTGCCAAGCCATTGGCATAGGATTGTAGCTCCGGGACCCTCCACAAGCGTGCCCAGAGCAGAAGGGGTCGAAGCCGAGCCTGGTCCCTTATGGCTTTACAGCCAGTGTCCATGAGCACTGGGATGGTCGGGCTGCTCGATGGAATGGCAAGGAGATCCTTGATAAATTTATTTTCGGCCTTGCTCAATGAGTCAACTTTGCCCAAGCCCCACAGTTCCGATCCATAAAGTGACGCAGGGACCGCACGTGCTTTGTAGATCTCAAGTATAGGAGCAACACAATGTTTTGTAGAGTTATTGAACTCCTTAAGAAGGGCGCCCCCCACCCTTTTGTGGGCCAATGTCATTTTATCAATGTGGGCAGTCCAGCTCATCACATCATTCAGTCGGATTCCCAGGTAATCAAATTCTGCCACTCTTTCTAGGGGTATAGAGTTCAGAATTGGAGGGCGGCCAAGTTTGCGAGGTGGATGCATGACTAGGTACTTAGTCTTGTCTATGTTGATGACAAGGCCCTTGGTGGTACAGAAATCCTGGAAGCGGTTCAGCAGTGTCTGGAGACCTTGGGGTGTTTTAGAGATGAGGAGGGTGTCGTCGGCGAACAACAGAGTTGGAATTTTTACCCCTCCCAAGATGGGAGCGTCTGATGGTTCGCCCAGTAGATGATCTACCACCCCGTTAATGTAGAGGGAGAATAAGGTAGGGGCCAAAACACAGCCCTGTCTTACTCCCCTCTCGACCCTGATCTTATCGGTCTTTTCCCCATTCAGCCCCCATCTAACCTGGGCATAGGTGTTGGTGTGCAGGTTAATAAGGAGGTTTAGTAAGTACGGGGGCATCCCTAAACCGTGAAGCACCCTCCAAAGTTCCTCCCTTGGTACCAGGTCAAAGGCAGTCTTAAGGTCAATAAAGGCCAAGTAAAGACTGCCTTTGCCCAGTACCACCACCTTCCAGTGTAATAACAAGAGCCTAAAGACCTGTTCAATAGTTCCTGTACCCGAACGGAACCCAGCTTGCATATCGGACAGGATGTGATTGTCGTCCACCCATTGGGTGATCCTCCCCAAGATGGTTTTCCCCGCCAATTTCTGGCTTGAGTCTATTAGGCTTATGGGCCTATAGTTCCCGGGTAAGTCCCGACTGCCCTTTTTGAAAATGGGGACCACCTCCGCACCTCTCCAGGAGTCAGGCACAGGGCCTCCCCCCATAATTGCGTTGAGGAGTGCAGAGATTAGTACCCCCCATTCTTCCGGGTAAGCACGGAGGATATCCCCCGGTAGGCCATCCGGACCAGCTGCTTTCAAAGGAACCAAGGTTTTGATCTGCTTTGTTACATCCAAAGCAGAAAAAAGTTCCAGGTCACGAACTAGAGTAAAGGGTGGGAGTTTAAAGGAGTCATTAAGTGGGCCTTCGACAGCAGAATAAAGATTTTGGAAGTGGGAGAACCAAGTCTGGGCGTTGATGGTACACGTCCTCCGGGAGTCGTCAGGACGATTCCTTTTGCCCACCATGTCCCAAAAACCTTTGGCATCTTTCCCACGACTGGCAGCCAGGAGGTCCTGCCAGAAATTAACCTCCCACTCCATCCTTGCATTTTTCTGGCAGAGTGCATAGTATCTCCTGGCCTCCCTAGTCCTAGACGGTAATTTGGATTTGACTGCCTCGATGAGAAGTGACTTCGCCTCCCTACACTTCTGGTTGTACCAGCCCTGGCCCGATCGTAAGCTTGGTTTCCTTCCACTCGGGTGAGCTGGAACTACAAAGAGGTCGCTAATGGCCTGAATTATGACACAGAACCTGGGTGCCACCTCCATCAGCCCTTCCTCTTGGCAATCAAGATTGACTAGGGCTGAGACCAGAAGCTGCCTAATCGCAGAAGTTTTCTCCTCCGAAAGAGCTAGCTTCGCCCACTTTAGCCTTCGACCACAGTTTGTAACCACTGACGGGTCCGGGGCGGGGTTACAAGGAGATCTACTCACAGTGCTATTGAAACACCTGTGCGACAGGGTGAGGGACAGGAGATTGTGGTCACTCTCTACAGAAGGTACAATTACCATGTCCTCCACCAGGCTCCACAGGTGTATGTCAAGGAGAAAATAATCAATCCGTGACATGTGCCCTGGCCTGTTGTAGGTGTGGGCCCCTGCTTTGTCGGACCTAGTCCTGTCGTTGGCAGCTCTAAGACCAAACTCCATAACTAGTGAGTTGATCTGGAGGGCCACTTCTGTCCACTTTTTAATAGGACTAAGCTCGAGGGGCGGAATCCCCCACCCATTATCATGTTCCTCTTGGTCTGTTAGGATATCCAGGTCCAGGGGCTCGAAAGTGCAGTTCAGGTCACCTGCCAACAAGGTACAAGACCTATGAGGAGATGAGCGGAGCTGGGCTTCCAGACAAGCTATTACTGGGGATTCTCTTCCCCCCTTAGTGCCACGGGCGTAGATGTTAAAAATGTTTAGAATGACTCTGCCCTGGGAATTTCTCAGCAAAATATTTAGGAGATCAGGGCAATTAGTGTCCCGCTCCTCCACCCTGCAGTTGAGTTCTGTGGCTACCCAGATTAGTAGGCCACCCGAAGGGCGGCCCCTGCCAGTTGCACTTTGTACTGCCGGCAAAAAGTGGGTGGAGTAGCCCGCCTTGTGTAGGGGCACCCGACTCCAGGTTTCCTGGAACAGGCATATGGAGTATTGCTCCACAAGCTCGTTCCAGTCCGGCAGCGCTAGCTTCCTCTCGAGGCCCGCCACATTCCAGCTGAAAACCCTAATCTGGGGGTCCGTTACAGCCGCAATGCTACAATCCTCGACAGGGAGTGATAAGACCACAGCACCCACACCAAGGGGACTAGCCAGAAGATTATAGGATGCCCCAGTCTCCCCCTTCTCCTCTACAAGCTCGGCCGTAGCCTGAATTTGCGATGAGGAGGAGGAGCCATTGGTTTTGAGGTAAGGTGTTGGCTCAGCAACAGGGCTTGAAGCCACAGCGACCTCCCCGGGAACATTACTGAGTCAGCAACTCCAGGGTCCCCAGTTTGATATCACTGGAGCTAGGCATAGCCGCTGGGGGAAAACTCCCGGGGTAGAAAGGCCGTGGGCAGTGTTCTCCACAGAGAATTGGCCCCCAGGACTGCTGATATAGGTGGGTTGTCCAAGGTGGAAGGTGGGAGTGGTCATAATGGACCGTGGGTAAAAGAATGTCAAATCGACTATGTCGATACCCGTTCCAACCGTGGGTTGACCTTGAGAGCATATCAGATGGGCGACCCTAGCATCTTGGAAATTTACCACCACGCAATCCCCTTCAAGCGATTTTTTCCCGTTTCCAATCCATCCCACCCTGCGTACACCAAGAATAATACCATCCACTCCCAAAGGCAAGGGCCTGTTGGCTTTCAGCCAGTGGATGACCTTATTCTTAAGTGCCTGATGGTTTTCCCGCTGGGTACTCCTAATAGGGGGGACTTTGGTAAGAATAACAACATACGGGTGACACTCAGGGGGGAGGTTAACTGGGGGGCACTTTCGTCTACTATTCTGAGGAGGACCTAAAGGAGAAGGGTTTATAGGTGGGACGGTGATAGATGCAACCTTAGGAGTTGATGCTACACCGCCAGTTGTAGCAGATGAAACGACCCCAGGTTGCGAAGTAGGGCCCGTCCCTCCCTTCTGATGTTGCCTTGGGCCTTGAATAGGCACCGGGGTTGTTACTACTAGGGGAGGGGTAGCATGCACTTGAGCAGCATGAGTGGAAGCATTCGGCTTTATCTGCCTAGGACCATCCTTAGGAGCTACCAAGATAGTATTCCCAGGGGCTGGTCGCTTGGGCGGCTGCGTCAGCTGATCTCCCGAGGGGGGTCTCACTGGAACCTCTGTCCTATTGGTCTTATCTATCCTATCTGTCCTATCCTCACTGAGCTTTGGCTGAAGCTTGAACAGGGTTTTCAGGGCAAAAAAATTATCCCTGGTAACCTGTTCAAAGCAGTCAAGCCTATCCCCCACCCTCTTGACCTGGTCTATAAGTGGCAACAAAAGAGACTTGACCAGCTTCTCGATCGACTCCAGGGAGGGACCCACATTGGCCAGGTCAGGCGTTGATGGGGCCAGCAGGGAAGGTAGTACTGTATTAATAACAGTTGGAGCGCAGATAGGTGTCCCTGAAGATACAGGTCCTGCGGCACCCGGGGGGGAAGGACCCCTCTGGGGCGGGTACCTGGAATGGTTAGTAATCTTGGATGGACAGCCCTTTCGAGTGTAAATTGCCCTTTTCCCCTTCCTTTTGTTAAGCTCCTGGTTAGGTCGAGTTTTAGGCGGAGGTTGTGGGTCAAGAGCAGAAACCTCAGGGCAGTGTTGGGACTGAATGCCAGGGGGGCATGCTATGGAAAACTCAGTGCATGGATCTATAAGCACGGCACAAGGGCTAGTACCGTGGTTACCAGTCTGTGAGCTTTCTACCCCTTCTATACCACCCTCTAATGGTGCGATGTAAGAATCCCCAGGTAGGTCCCCAGGCAAGAGTGCAGGGGAAATAGAGTTTTGTGAGGACAACACTATTGCTGGAGATGGGCTTTTAGAGGGAGGAAAGTCAAAAGAAAGGCGCCGTTCTGATATGGCGAGTTCATTGTCGATGACAGCCGCCACCCTAGTCAGGAATTTGTCCATAGAGCCGAACATAGTGCCCCCGGGGGCACTTTCCCCGCCACCCCTCAAGGCCTTACCGGAGCGAGTTGACATGCTGAGTTCCGGCCCCACAGTGAAGCACCACAAGTTGAAACCGGTACGGTGGATGACAGTGGGGTGGCCCTGCCCTGCCTCCTCCTGCCCCGGACGGCCACAGACGGCCCGCCCTTTGCTCGGGCTTCGCTCGGCGTCCCGCTCGCGTCCCGCGGAGCGCCAGACAGAGCGTGAAAATAGAAGAGTGTTGCAGGCGGGGGGCGTGGCTGGTGGTGGGCGCGTCCGCTAGCGCACCTGTGAGAGCAGGGACTCCTGGGTCTTTGAGTCCCTGCAGAGCGCCAACGCCAGGAAACAGCCTCCGCCCTCTTGTAGCCGCGAAGCGGCACCCGCGGAGCGGGTGCGGCGAGCGGTAGCAGCAGGCGCACAAGGGTTTGTCCCCGGGTCAGCGGGACTCGCTGAAGCTCCTCAACACTGCTCCTCGACACAGCAAACACCCAAGCTGCTTCCAGGTGGGTCCCAATAAACAAGGGAGACACGCGCCTTTTCAGCTTGGCCAGGCGGGGGGCGTGGCTGGTGGTGGGCGCGTCCGCTAGCGCACCTGTGAGAGCAGGGACTCCTGGGTCTTTGAGTCCCTGCAGAGCGCCAACGCCAGGAAACAGCCTCCGCCCTCTTGTAGCCGCGAAGCGGCACCCGCGGAGCGGGTGCGGCGAGCGGTAGCAGCAGGCACACAAGGGTTTGTCCCCGGGTCAGCGGGACTCGCTGAAGCTCCTCAACACTGCTCCTCGACACAGCAAACACCCAAGCTGCTTCCAGGTGGGTCCAAGGAAGTATAACTAGTTTTACTTCCTTCCTAGTTGTGGAGTGGGTAAGAGGGCTTTCAATTGTGTTGTCTGCCTCCCCTCTGTTCTCCCCTTTTCCTCCTAGCCACGCCCTTAGATGCAGGCGCGTCGAGGCTTGAGGCTCGAGGAGAAGAGCTACGGCATACCACGAGTTGCCAGAGTAAAAATCAGCAGCATTCAAGAAATACCGTGTCAAGGCTCGAGGAGAAGAGCTACGGCATACCACGAGTTGCCAGAGTAAAAATAAGCAGCATTCAAGAAATACCTCGGAATCCTTTGTCATTCCCTCTCTTTTACTACGCACTAAGCCATTAGTATTTTCACTGCTTCCAGCAACTCCATTCACATGGTATATTTTCGGGAAGACAATGCCAAAATAGCAACTTCCATACCAGTGATCCGGCAATTTGAAATAAGCCTTGTCCCCACAAATATAATAAATTCCAGGAAACACAGGCTCTGACCCATTTTTGAAACCCCAACCTCCAATTACCTTGTAATTATGTTCGCATTCACTGGAACCAATGAAAATGTTATTATAATAGCTAGTCTTCTCGCGGTGAAGACATAGCTTGCCTTTCTTTTCAAAATCCAGCAACAGAGCAGGACCCGCCCCACCAGTTGAGGTGCCTTCCATGTTCTCTGCCCACTTTGGCTTTTTCTGACTTTCGTCATTAGCCTTCTTTTGTATTTTAATTCTCCTTTTCTCTGCCATGTTTAGGAACATCTTTTCCTGCTCATGCAAAGAACAAGTCAAGTTATCTCTGTGTGCGTCCGCTATGTCAATGTTACCTATAGTCAGGAAATAATCTCCCATGTATCGTATTGCGTCACTTTTGGTATGTACAGGATTCAAGTTCCCACGTATAGGAAGCTCAGAAAAGATCACGTCATTGTTAGAGTAATAGTACTGTAACGGTCCTCTTTTGTAAAATAAACTAGCTAAAATGCTACAGGAAATTCCGTATGTCAGTGGCAAGTGATGGTATGTCACGCCTTCAGCTACAGAAGTAGGTAGCTTCATGCAGACATAGCAATCTTCAATTTCCATAGTCTCTACATAGTGTATTAACAAGTTTGCGAAAACATTTAAGCGTGTCCTGTTTTTGATTCTATGATAGTGTAGTTCTTCCTCATCTGATGCTTCTAAGTCTTGTTTTGTTTGTCTCAGTGCTCTCTCATGTCTAGCTACACTCTGTGTTGTCAGCTCTTCACTGTCAGTATTTACAATTTCAGTAGGGACAATATTAGTATCTTTGCTTACAGCAAAGGGAATGAAAATTGTTAGTCCTATCCACAGTAATATCAGGACAACTATACTACAGACACATACCTTGCAGCATGTTTTGCAACAGCTGCGACTGGGTCTACCATTCACGTTTGAATCAGACATTTTGGCTTCAGAAGAAGTTTGTCAACCCCTCTTTGTGTCTTTACACAAGTATCTTACTTTGTGCAAATTCACGGTGGCTCTTCTTCCTCTTCGTCAGAGTACTCAGGGATGGGCTCTCCGTCGCTTACGTCAGTGATATCGAGATCTTCAAGTTCTTCTAACACAAGTGTCCATTCAGGTGACTTGTACTTTTTGTTTTGTCTCTTTATCCGATCACTCCTTCTTTTGGAAGAGTCTTCTGGTTGTTCTGCTATACGAGCACTTCTCCTTTCTTCTGCACGTTTTTCTTCTACTGTCTTTATTCTCAATCTCAATTTCTTTATGTATTTAGGCTCAAGATGCTTTCTTTTCTTAAGTCTTTTGGTTGGTACTTGGACTTCGTTTCCTTCTCTTGCCCTCTTATTTTCATTAGCTTGTGGCAATTCTGCTTCAGTTTCTTCTTCTTCTATCTAACTAATTCCAGGGCTAGCATCTGTTTCTTCTGCCTGGGTACTAATCTGGCCTTGTTCAGGTATACTGTGTGTTTGCTCTTCGAGTGTCTCTGATTCTGTTTCCTGAACACGTTCTTCTAATTCTATCTGATCCTGTTCAAGCACTTCGATCTCTGGACTTTCTTCTGCTCGAACTATTACACTATGTCTAGTCTGTCCCTTCCCGATATCAGGTGTCAGTGGAGGAGTATCAATCACTTGTTCTGTATTCCTCTCTTGTTCAAGATCCTTCACTTGTTCAGTATCGGGCACTTGTTCAGTCTTATTCACTTGTTCTGTATCAATCACGTGGTCTGTCCCTGTCTGACCTTCTCCTTCCTCAGTTTTGATGTGAATCTCAAGATTCTGAGGCTCTTCGCCTATGCCTTGCTTTTCCTGACTAGTCCACTCTCTACCTTCCCAAAGTCTTTCATTTGTTCGAATAGGGTCTTCAGTGAGGTCAATCAATGGAATCCACTCTTCTGGCCATATGCTTGGCAGCTCGTCTTCAGCTACTTGTGGCTCAGCTTCTTGGACCCCTTCAGCAGGCTGGGCTCCTGGTAGTTCGTTGTCAACTATTCTTGGGCCAACGTCTGCTGATTCTGCAGCTTGACTGGTACTGGGCTGTACGTTGTCAGCTACTTCTGGTCTGGCTCCTGCAGAGTCCTCTGCTGGACGTCCTTCTGCTTCAGGCACTTCGTCTGGTGGTACCTTCTGGGTGTGGCTGGCGTGTATCCAACGCGGAACCCCGGCACACTTGACTGCTGTGGTAGTAACCAGAATCACCTGACGTTTTTCTCCCCACCTTGGCTCCAGGCAGCTCTTCCGAGTATGCTTCTTTATCTTCACCCAGTCCCCCGGGACCAGTTTGTGGAGAGGAGTCGTTGGATTGAGGATGGCGTCTTCTCCGATCTGGCGAGAGATAGAACGCACTTGGTCACCCAATCTCTTGCAGTATTCAAGTACCAAATCATCAGTAATACTCAACAGTTTGCTTCCTGGTACCCATGCTTGTCTCATTATTCTTCCCATAATTATTTCATGGGGACTTAGGCCTGTTTTGCGATCAGGAATACTTCTGAGTCCCATTAGGACCAAGGGCAGGGCCTTCACCCAGTTCAATTTAGTTGCATCACACAGTTTTGCTAGTCTGTTTTTGATAGTTCCATTTATTTGTTCCACCACTCCAGAAGCCTCTGGACGGTAGGCACAGTGTAGCTTTTGTGCAATTCCAAAGGCCTTACATAGTTCATCGATGACGTCATTATGAAAATGTGAGCCTTGATCTGATTCAATAGTGACTGGAACCCCGAATCTAGGTATCAGTTCTTTTAATAAACACTTAGCTACTGTTTTTGCGTCATTTTTGGGAGTAGGGAAAGCTTCCACCCACTTTGAAAATAAACAGACCATGACAAGGACATATCGTTTCCCTTCACAATGGGGCATGGTGATGAAATCAACCTGTATCCTTACAAAGGGACCCCCGGACCTCCCAATTTTCCCCAGTTCCACTACAGTCTTCTTCCCTGGGTTCATCTTTTGACATGACAGGCACCTCTGGCAGAGGGACTCTGCTACTTTCCTGAACTTTTTACTGTACCAAGTCTGTTGGAACACTAGAATCATGGCGTCCCTACCAATGTGTGATCCTTCATGTATCAACCTCGCCATTGCGCTAAGTAGGTGTCTAGGTAACACAGGCATACCAGTTGGACCTATAATGACACCATCCACACGTCTTGGTCTACATCCATCTTCCTTCCACTTCTCTCTTTCTTGCCAAGGTGCCGCCTGCTGCCACTCTTTCACTTCATCCCATGTAGGCACTTCTTCAAACACCTGAAGTTGGCAGCTGGTTCCTGGCCCCCCTCGTTTCGGATTTACGATATACCGATCTCTTGCGCACCATTGGGCCACTCGATCAGCATAATCGTTTCCCAGTGATACCTTGTCCATGCTCTTCTTATGAGCAGCACATTTTACCACTGCCAGTTCCTTTGGTAACTGGATTGCCTCTAAAAGGTCTTGAATAACTTTTCCATTTCGAATAGGGGTACCCGATGAAGTCAGGAACTCCCTCTGTAGCCACAACTGGCCAAAGTCATGCACAACCCCATAACAGTACTGACTGTCAGTATACACTGTTATGCGTATGTTCTTCCCAATTTGGCAAGCTTTTATCATAGCAATCAATTCGGCTACTTGTGCAGACTTGATGTGATATAGATAACCTGCTTCCTCAATTTTCTCTAGGGACACTACTGCATAGGCAGCACTCAGGCCTCCTTGTTCATGCCTTAGACATGAACCATCTACAAATAATTCTTTGTCATGCTCAGGCAATGGCGTTTCTTTTATGTCTGGGCGTGGCTTGGTGTTGAATTCTGTTAGATCAATACAATCATGTTCATCATCCACCCCCCCTTCCATATCCTTTGGGTCGGGGAGTAAGGTGGCTGGGTTCAGAATACTGCACCTGACAATGTTTACATTTGCAGCACCCACAAGAATCCTCTCATATTTAGTCAGCCGACTAGGGGTGAGAAACTGTGTTTTTGTTCTGGTCAACAAAATTACCACTCCATGCGGAACATACACAGTTACCGGATGTCCCATGACAATTGACTCACTCTGTTCTAAACTGGCAGAGGTGGCAGCTACTGCTTTCAGACAACCTGGTAATCCAGCAGCCACTGGATCTAAGGTGGCAGAGAAGTATGCCACAGGCCTTCTCGTAGTGCCATGTTCTTGAGTTAGGACTGACAATGCGCAATTATCGCGAGTGTCACAGAATAGGGCAAACTCTTTGGAATAGTCTGGCATCCCCAATGCAGGAGCAGTACACAGACAATCTCGTAGTTTGGTGAAGGCTGTTAAGCTTTCATCATCCCATTCTACAATTTCGGGTGTTCCTCTCTTAGTCATTTTTATCAAGGGCCTGGCTAGGACTGCAAATCCCAGAATCCACTGCCTGCAGTATCCTATCACACCCAGGAACATTCTTATTTCTTTCTGAGTACGGGGCAACTGCATCTTTTGAATTATTCTCACTCTTTCCGATGTTACTTTTCTGACACCTTTTTCTATCTGGTGCCCCAGATATTTCACCGATTTTGCACAAAACTGTAACTTGTCAGGAGACACTTTATGTCCCTTTTCACACAGGTGATTCAGTAGGGCAATGGTGTCAATCACACAATCCTTATGACTTTTAGACGCCACCAAGAGGTCATCTATATATTGCACTAAGACAGAGTTCCCAGGTAGGACTAAAGTTTCCAAATTTTTTTTCAAGATCTGATTAAAGATAGAGGGGCTCTCTGTATACCCTTGAGGGACCCGGTTCCAGCAATACACGTGACCTTCGAAGGCAAATGAGAAAAGAAATTTGCTATCTGGATGCAAAGGAATGGAAAAGAATGCATGACACAAGTCTATCACTGTGAACCACTCAGCATCCCAGGGAATCTGATACAGAATCACTGCTGGGTTCGGGACAATAGGGCAACAGGGAACTACTATTTTGTTGACTTTTCGTAGATCCTGTACTACTCTGTACTTGCCACTAGGCTTTTTGATGCCCATAATCGGAGAGTTACATGGGCTACTCATTACCTCCTGTATGATGTTTCCTTCTAGCAATTTCTGTATTTCCACAGCAACACCAGCTTTCACTTCTGCATTCATTCTGTAGGGTTTAGTATTGGGGTATACTGCATTGTCTTTTATTGCTATCTGTATGGGGTCCACATTTTTCATTAACCCCACATCTTTCCCAGTAAAGTCCCACACCTCTGGCTTCACTGCTTCCTGGAGTTCTTTGGGTAAATCCTGCATGGTCATTCGTTTAATTTCCGAGTCAGGGCGGACTAACATTAATTTATAAATGCCGTCTTCATCTGGGGTCTGGATTTCAACACCTTTTGGTGTGCAAAAGATGGTACAGTTCATTTTGCACAGCAAGTCACGTCCCAGTAAGTTCACTGGACTGGTGTCGCACACGACAAATCTATGCATTTCCTTAAAGTTTCCAATTGAGATCTCCATGGGCTTGGTAACAGGAGTACTAATCAATTGATTAGATACACCCACTACTTGGATGGCTTCTCCCGAGAGGGGTAGGTTTGGAACGTCCACTGTTCTCACAGTAGAACGGGTAGCGCCAGTGTCCAACAGAAAGGTGACATCGTTCCCGTCAACCTTTCCTTCAATGTATGGTCCGGACTGGTCTACCGGCAAGGAGGCGCCAAGTACGCACTCCTCGTCCTCCCCTCTCAGGCCCCGTCAGTACTGGTCATCACAAAGGAAGGTATCATTTAGAAGATACTGCGAAGTTGCTGCATTTCTGTTCTCATTGCTTTCCCAGACTTCTATCTCATCTCCCTTTGCCTGTTTTCCCCTGTATACTTGCTTTGGTGCTCGGGGCACCTGAACTGTTTTTACCTGTGGTTGAGTCTTTCTTGGTCTCTCTTTCTGCGTCTGTGGAGTTAAATCAGGAGTTTTGGGGTTATCTTCGGGCAAGTAAGGACACTCGTTACGCCAGTGTCCAATTTCGCCGCACTGATGGCAGGGAAATTTCTTCATAGCCTCCTCCCTGCTCATTTTGGGCCGGGGCTTGCCTCCTCCCCCTCCCCCAGGGCCTTCATTCTTAGCATTTTTGACCATGTTACTCAACTGCTTTTCCTGCTGCTCTGCGAGCTTCACCTGAGCCCACATCACCTTTTCCTTGAGAGCCTTTTTCTTTTCTGCCATCTCGTCCTCGCAGTACTTTGCGTACCGCAGGACCTCATCTACCTTTTTGGAGTGCCAACATATTTTGTTATCTTTTATCCACTGACAAATTTCAGGTCTTAACCCATTTACGAACCTGTAAATGAAGTGCGTCATGTCCTTCATCTCGATGTTATCTATACCACTGTATGTTTTAAACACCTGTAACAGCCTTTCATAATAGGAGTGCACTGTCTCCTCTCTTTCCTGCGTTGTTCTATCTATCCTGGTCCAATCAGTTTCCTTTGCTGGGACCTTTAGTTTCAGATGCTGAATTACTTGCTCATATTTTCTCATCACTTCTTTCGATGGTTCCCCGGTTTTTTCATCTCTCGGGTATTCCTCACTAGGCCAGGCTATGGCTATTTTACACTCGGTCCATAGATCGACCGGGACCACAATGTCGAAAAACCCATCCAGGTCTTTCCACAGGCATTTCTGCACCTTTACAAACCTTTCCACTTGCCGGTACCATTCAACTGGCTTCTCCCGCAATTTCGGGAAATCGTTAGTAAAGGACACAATATCCTGTCTGGACCACGGAACGTGCACATACCTCCCACCGGGTACTTCGCGCATGGGGCATAAAGTTTCGGGCTTGTCTACTTCTCTCAGAGGGAACTCAGGGGTAGCTTGTCTGGAGCGGGCCTCCTCTTTCTTATGTGCCCACCTCGTTTTCCATTTTTCCACGTCTCCCCATTTTTGCAAAACTGCAAGCAACTCTTTAATCTGCGACTTTCTTCCTGACACATTCAAATTCTCTAAATCTTTGTCTGAGAACTCAGCTCGGTATGGTTTCTGCAAGGGCTTTGATCTGGATATATCTATTCCCATACTAGCTGCGGTGTCTGTCAGTTTTTCGTGGAGCACCCTAGTACTCCTGGTAAGACTTTTACACATAAACAGCAACTCTTCTTCAGAATAGGTGTTCAGTCTGTCTAGCCCCACATTTCCTGCCATTAATTCCTCTATTTCTACTCTCAGTTTGTAGAGGTTTAAAGGTTTCGTTTGCGGAGCCTGTTTTTCTAAATCACGACTCCAATTTTCAATCTCTTCTGGCGTTACCAAGGAAACACTCCTAGTCCCTGTTGCTGATTCTAATTTAATTTCTTTCGCATCAAAAGGATTATGCCTCTTCTGCACTCCCTTTCCGGTCTGTTTGTTTGGTAGATCCAAGAACACCACTTCGGACTCACACTCACTGGACTGATCGTCTATCAGTAGGGGCTCTTGCCTCGGCGGGGCCATTATCGGGTTCATAATCGGAGGGTTCAGACCTCCTTGACTATTCACGTACAACGGAACCACTGGTCCGATTGTTACCGGAATAGTCAAAGCTTCAGGACTGGTATTTAACTGGGAGATCTTCTGAAATATTTCTGTCCTCTGTCTAGCTAGGGCCTCTTGCTCCCTTTCATCTAGTACTCTTCCTAATGTCCGGTCAGGTATCATCTGTGGGGTCAAGTGAGGGGTAAGACTCGGGGCAGTAGGATGCGTTTCACTTGGACCCCCACCATAATTTGGTTTCGGGAACAAAGTTCCTGTGCCAAATGACCTACGCTCTTCCCCATATGGAGGCTGCAAAAAGGGTACCCCTGAACTTAATGGCTTCTCTTCGTTTTCATAAAGAGGTCTGGGGAAAAAGAGCTTTTCACGGGAATATTTTTCCTCCGGGTTCATGGGCATACTGGGATATATATTTCGTACCTCCGGGGGCTCGGGCTTCTCAAAATAGGGCAATACCTGGCCCCCTCCCCCCCTACATAGGGATCTGTCCTCCTCCTTAATAGATGGACGTTGGGCAATTTCTCCTGCATTGGAAGGTCGGGCTCCCTCATTATAAGGGGGCGGACTTCTTGTAAAGATGTCATCTAACAATTCATCGTCTGACTCCCCAAGGGCCCCCCAATGCTTACTTTTTTCTGTCCTTTTCTCTCCCCCAGAAGGGTTACCTGCTGGCATCATGGGAAACAGACCCTCAACAATCATGCTCTGCCTCCACTGTTTCATCCTCTTATCCCTTGTCTCTTGTTTCAGCCTGGGGTACCACTTGGTCAGACCTTTGTCCATTCGGGGTTTCTCTCTTTCAAAAGCCTCAATCTCCCATTCCTCTAATGCCTCATACTGCGTTAGTCTCGGTCTGGGATGCAATTCATTCATGCGGGTTCTCAAATTAAATAAAATTCTGCCATTGAAAGTGCCGTCTAACGGAAAAGCCAATACTCCATCATCTTTTGTGTACTTCACCCAATTCTCCAACCACACACAGGTGTTGTACCCTCGGTCAAACATCATGAATGAGGCAGGAGTATTCGGTGGCGGGATAGTAACGCCCTCTCTAGACTTAATCGGTTTGTCCGTTTTGAAATAATACTTTACCCTACTTACAAGGGACATCTTTCTCTTAGCTCCGTACATGATATCGTATCTATTAGCTTTCCACTGATCCCTCTCGAACCCTTGGTTTCTTGGATCGGGTCTAGTCTCTGGACAATATGAGTGCCACATACGTTTTCTACGCTTAATTCTGTTTACAAAATCACCTCCAATCAGAACGCGTCTTGCAATTTCGTGCGACCAATGAAGTGCGCGCGTTCAAATAATTTCGGCCAATGGGTGCGCGGCCCCTTCGTGAGACTGTTCTCACGCCTCGGTGCTTCACCCCTCCTTTACAATTCCAGCCCCGCTACCCGCCCGCTGCTTCTACCAATCCCAGCGCGGCACGGAGTGACGTCAGAGGCGCTTCGCGACTGACTCTCTCCCTTCACAAGGTAACGGAAACTTTCTTTCCTTTTAAAGTGCTCAGTGCTTGGTTATTTTACAACAAATACACATTCGCCACAGTGCTCAAGTGTCTAGACAGGATAGCTTTGTTTTACTGCAAGTAAACTACTTCCATTTACTTTTCACGCGCTGCGAGTAGATCTCTTCCGCCTACCCTTCACTCTAGCATCGGTGAACCTGTTATTCCCCTAAACCAGAGGTCTTCAATCTGTGGGGCGCGACCCCCAGGGGGGTCGTGGAGTCCTGGGAAGGGGGTCGCAGATTCTGTTGGAGCGTGCAGCAGTTCCTGGCGTCAGGCTGATTGAGGCCGGGTGATCACGGCGGAGGCCTAATTCACGCCTCATTAACAAGTAAAGGTCTTCTGAAGACCTGTGAAGTACTTGGGTGTGCCTTTCTGTGTGTCCCGAAGCGGTTTCAGCCGGGCTCACTTACACGTGCTGGGGGGGGGGGGGGGGGGGGTCTGGGGGAGGAGGCTGTAGCCCTTTGAGTTCAATCAATGGACTTAGCTGTGGGGTTTATTTTTATTTTTAACGTTTTATATAGCGCTAGCTTAGCCCGTAGGTATCAGAGCGCTTTGCAAACACACATAGTAAACAGCAGAAGGATATTACAGTCATTGGTTCAAGTCCCACGAGCTCTCATACCTGGCGCCTGTGCAGGAGAAATGTGCCTGAGACTGTTCTTCACAGTGAGGTGTTTATACAGCCTGTCTGCCCCCCCCCCCCAAGCAGGGAAGCACAGAGATGCCCTCCCAAGAGAGAGGAAGAAGAAGGAAGAAGACACAGAGAGATACTGACCCCACCCCCATGAGAGAGGCACAGAAAAGGTGGGTGGATGAAGGATGAATGTATGTGTGGATGGAAGGATGAAGGGTGGGTGGGTGGATGGATGGATGGAAGGAAGGATGAAGGATGGATGGGTGGATGTAGGGATGAATAGATGGATGTGTGAAAACGTGGGTGGATGAATGATGAGTGGATGGATGTAAAGATGAAAGGGTGGATGGATGGATGAAGGATGGGAGGATGTGTGAAAAGGTGGGTGGATGGATGGATGAAAGGGTGGATGGATGAAGGATGTATGTATGGATGGATGGACAAAAGGGTAGATGGATGAAGGATGGATGTATGGATGGATACAAGGTTGCATGGATGAATGATGGATGGATGGATGGATGAAAGGGTGGATGGATGAAGGATGGATGGATGAAAGGGTGGATGGATGAAGGATGGATGGATGAAGGATGTATGTATGGATGGAAGGACAAAAAGGTAGATGGATGAAGGATGGATGTATGGATGGATAAAAAGGTTGCATGGATGAATGATGGATGTGTGAAAAGGTGGGTTGATGAATGATGGGTGAATGGATGGATGAAAGGGTGGCTAGATGAAGGATGGATGTATGGATGGATGTGTGAAAAGGTGGGGGATGAATGATGGGTGGATGGATGGATGGATGAAAGGGTAGGTGGATGGATGAAAGATGGATGGATGAAAGGGTGGATGGATGAAGGATGTATGTATGGATGGAAGGACAAAAAGGTAGATGGATGAAGGATGGATGTATGGGTGGATAAAAGGTTGCATGGATGAATGATGGATGGATGTGTGAAAAGGTGGGGGGATGAATGATGGGTGGATGGATGGATGAATGGGTGGGTGGATGAAGGATGGATGTATGGATGAAAGGGTGGATGGATGTATGGATGGAATAATGAAAGGGTGGATGGATGAAGGATGGATAGGTGAAATGGTGGATGGATGTATGGATGGAAGGATGAAAGGGTGGATGGATGAAGGATGGATGTATGGATGGATGGGTAAAAGGTTGCATGGATGAATGATGGATGGATGTGTGAAAAGGTGGGTGGATGAATAGATGGGTGGATAGGTAAAGGATGGACGTATGGATGGAAGGATGAAAGGGTGGATGGATGAAGGATGGATGGATGGATGTGATGAGGTCTAACAGGCGCATTTATGGTTGTCGATAGTTGTTGATGATGAGGAGTACCAGTTTCTAGAATCTTTTGTCGTAAGGGGGTCCTTACGCCTAAAAAGGTTTTACAAGGGGGTCTCGGCATCAAAAAGTTTGAAGACCTCTGCCCTAAACTCATCCACTTCTTTCCGGGATATATCTGAGTCTAAGGTTTCCCAGCGGACCCCTTTGCTTTCACCCAAGCTCCGATGAACCTGCTACTCTTCCGATGTGACCCTTACTAGGTTACGCCACTATGGGAATTTTGCCAATGAACCTCGTTACTGACATTTATTCACACATGTATTCAGAAAAAACCCTAGTTAGTGCTTCCCGGTTATCCTAACCTGCACCTAACTTTCCTTAAGCCTGTGACCTCAGGACAATGGATTCTATTCACCACTTGCCCTTTCAATTCCCCGGGGAGTTCGGACAACAAGAAACGATACGGTTTACAAATGCATGGATTAATACATATAACAATATAAGAACAAGAATAATAACAATACAACAATTCATGAATTTTCAGCAGCGTATTCACAAGAGAGTGATCAGTCCCCTCGGAACAGCCGCTCTTATAGCAGCATTAATGTACTAGCAGCTTCTGACTCAACTAGTCTAACTAGTTCTACCTACCCTTTAGCTAGTCCCTAACCATCCTCTGCTACCAGAAAACTGATAGAGCGCGCGAGGTCACCCAGCCAATGATTACGCCGTTTCCGGCTTCAGGGCCCATATACTTTCAATTCACACTATTCATTGACCAGGCGACTTCACGGGCTGCTACCAATTGTGTGTGTTCCCTACTGTTATGACTCAGTGTACCCGACTTACCATTCACCGACACGGGTACCTATGACTTTAATGGATCAGGGGCCTAGCTGTAAAAGGAAAGGCAGCAAATGCAATTTCAAATGACATTCAATACTGTTGGAAATGACCACGGACAACTGGAAGTTTTAAAATGTTTATCTAAAGTTCGTTATTTTCATTCATGAGATATACAAGAATAAGGCATTCAATAACTAGGATAATGTAAATGATATAACTATAGAGAAATAAAGACAGGGTAATCATTAAATGCAATAATGAGATGCAAAGGAAATATGCTATGCATTCAAGGCAGGAATTCTTTAGAAAATCTAAGTAAGGTCGTTCTAGACCATATCAGAAAATGACAAACTGCAATGCAAAATATGATTTCTAAAAGATAGGGTAACATGAGAACATATCAAGAAAATTATGCAAATGACTTTACGTTTCAATAGTTTGCGGCAAAAGCATGGAAAAATCAACATGTGCAAGATGTCTTTTATTAAAGCAAAAGACTGAAATATAGAAAGGTGCAAGTTTTAAGGAACTTAGAGCAGTATTTACCTAGACTGGTGTGGAAACCAAACCCTGGCCACGGGTCAGTTAAGGACAGGAAACCCTCAAGGAAGGATACCCCTCAAAGGACAGCAGGTGCAGAATGGACACCCCGGACAGGACAGGATACCCTCAGATTAGGAATCAGGACAGGACCTCAGGACAGGACAGCAAACCCTCAGGACAGGACCGCTCAGGACAGGACCGCACCCGCAGTTTGGAAGCAACGTCTGCGTTCCACCCTCTCTGCAGCTATCGATCAAGACCCCGATTGGGTCAGCGAACTCCCAGCAAAGTGCTTCGCCAGCACTTTAAGGTTCAGTAAAACCTTAGTCTATGGTCAATTTCGGACAGAGTGCTCCGCAGCGCTCTGTATCTTCAGTCACCTATTGAGTACGATGGGTCAGTGACAGGTCAGCTAAACCAGACAAGTCGGACAATTCCCTAGGTGAACCCAGGGTAGATATACTCTTTTGGGACGGTGTACCACCCCCCAATGTTGCAAAGTGTCAGAATCCCTCAATTTGGATTGGTCCTAAGGTAGGATTTGGGTAACACACCAATCAGAATAGACTATTTAGATGCTTCATTATCATATTTGGGTACCGCCTAGCAAGATTGGGGTTCCCATGAGAAACTGTGCAGAAAGACAATGGCAATTTTACAATGTATCATATAAGGAGCAACATTCTCCGTTCTCATAGCGCAGAGGTGGCTTTCCCAGGAGCATCATGACTGTGGCTGCCAGCTGGCTGAGTTCCGCTGTCCAAAGTTGCCACCTTTTAGTGCTCCAGGATCATGCGCAGAAGAGACCTTCAATATGGCTCCCAATCAGTTCGGACCCCCATTCCCCGCGGTACATGAAAAGTAAGCGAGAACAAATTAATACATAGAAATAACATTATGAAATCACATCACAGGGTTGTACTTTCAACTTATCATCATAAAAATATACTTATGCAGTCTAAATGTTAGCTACATAGAAACAGTGACAAGAGCAGTGGCACGAGCAGTACCACATTGGGCCAAGCTATGTATTACGCATGCGCATAATTTTCCCTCCAACTCTGCAGACGCGTCAGGACACGTGAGTGTGGCTGACGCATGCGCAGTAACTAAATACAAGCGGCAGACATTTTAAGTGACTCGAGTAAATTATTTTAGTAAAACACAGGCAAGCGTCTGGAAACCTCGTTTAAACATAAAATAAACATTAGTAAGACGTACACTTATTACCTTGTTACACATAAACGAGGTTCATGACTTCGGCAAGGTCGCAAAATATGCGAAGCTTTGCTTCATCAGCTCCAAGCATTCGATCCCATTCTATCGAGATCTGTGTTTTCCATAGGCCCCTATATTCTTCTCTCCTAATGGTTGCCCTTTCTGCATTGCCAAAAAAGTTTGTAGGTGGTGCACTGCCAAGTATGAGCAAATATTGAGATGCAGGTAAGTAGGAGTGGGTGCTCTCGAGGGTGGCGTTACCGTCAAATGCCTGAATTAATGAGCCATGTGGTGTACGCAAAAGAATGCGGATACATCCCCCAATGAGGCACTCCGAATGGGGTCAAACAAATTGATTCCAAAGTTCTTCAACGGTTTAAAGGATTTATTTTTCCATGAATAGTTAATGTAGAAATCTCGTTGATATTCAAATCATATCGACGATAAATGCTTCAATGCATATACGATCATTAGTGAATACTGGCTCCAATGCATTTCAGGCGGAACGCCCTTTGTCAAGGAGAGCTACAACAGAAGAAGAAATATGCCAGTATCAGAATAAGGAAAAGCCATGCCTCAGGTAGGATAACAAATGTTTTAATTCTTAAGTGCCGATCAAAATAAGGTGGTGTGCAGGTTTTAATTAAAAGTAAACTGGATGGTCGATATTAAAAGTGCAATTGACGGGTGGCATAAAAACCGGCAAGTGCCGAAGGTGTGCGGGAACCATAAAGGTTCCGCTCAAGTCTGAGGATATAAGACTTACTTCATGCGGTGAGCGGAAGGGCTTGTCGCTCCTGTCCGAGGATCTGGAAGTGGTGGTTAGTATATTGTTCGTGTGTAGCGGTAAATAAAGTTAGAAGGCTGGATGTGAGTAGAGGAAAAGGACGGGCTGACGTGTGGGGAACAAACAAAAGGTGTTACTGTGGCGGCCATCTTAGAATGGTGTGAAGGAAGTGAGGTGAGTGATCAAAACAGGTAAATGGATAGGTAAAGAGAGAAGTAAAGCAAAATATAATAAAATGTAATAAAGAGCAATCGATGGTGTAATCAAATATGATAATTACAGGTAACAGCTATATTCAACGCGATCATTAAGACCATGTGGTTTTAATGTCTGTAAACGAAAAATCCATTCTAGTTCTCTTTTAAGCAACAGCTTACGATTGTCAGTGCCTTCGGTGGGAGAAATGAGTTCAAGTATAACAAACTGAAGTTGCGCAACTGTGTGATGAAATTCCTGAAAATGCATAGCAACGTTAGATTTCTCCTGTTTTGTGCGGATATTGGATTTGTGTTCATTTATACGAGTTTTTATTTTTCTCTCGGTTTTACCAATATACATTTTACAGCAGGGGCATTTCAGCGCGTAGATCAAGTTCTTGGAATCGCAAGTGGCGTTGACGTGTAGTTTGATAGGGTTGCCTTTCATAGGGTGTCCGATAGTATTGCCCTTGATGACACAATTACAATTATTACAGTTGAGGCATGGTTGCGTTCCTTTGTAGTTGATAGTGTCCAGTGTAGGTTTAGCTAGGATTTCCTTGATGTTCTTACTTCGGGTGTATGCAAACAGTGGGGGATTTTTGAAAATGTCCCGAAAGTCAGGTTCCATTTGCAACATTGGCCAATGCTTAAGAATGATTTTCTTATATTTAGTACTGGCTGTGGAGAATTTGGATACTAGAACCATGCGGTCATCTGATTGTTTATGTTGTTTAGAAAGGCTTTCTTGTCTGGTGATTTTTGTCACGCGAGTTTGAGCTTCCTTGAGAATGGTTTCAGGATATCCTCTTTCACGAAATCGATTGTGCATCTCCTGGATTCTAAGATTAAAGGTTTCTTCATCAGATGCGATCCGTCTGATTCGTAACATTTGAGAGAATGGTAAATGCTTCTTGAGCGATCCCTGGTGGAAGCTAGTGAAGTGTAGTGTATTGTTGCGATCAGTTGTCTTGCGATATAAATCAGTGCTGAATCCTTCTTCAGTAATCTTGATGTGGACATCAAGAAAAGAAATCTCTTTGTCGCTGATTAACCATGAAAGTTGGATGCGTTCATCTTTCGTGTTAAGTTGCAGTAAGGCATTCGTGAGTGATTCTTTCGTGTCAGTCCATATAAAGAACAGGTCATCAATGTATCTGGCGTACATTTTGATTTTATCACTGAAAGTGTTGTTGGCATATATATGTGTGTTTTCAAAATTCTCCATATAGATGTTGGCATATGTCGGAGCAGCACAGTTTCCCATTGCCATCCCGGATAGTTGAAGGTACCATTTTTTGTCCACGTGAAAATAACTGTGATACAGAGTGAACACCATGAGTTCCATGATGAACGACTGCATATCTGTGTCTATGTCACTGTTGAGTAAGGCTTGTTCAATAGCTTCAATTCCTCCCTGGTGGGGTATGGCAGTGTATAACGAACTGACATCTGCGGTGCAAAGTATCAGCGGGTCATTGTTGTCGAATTGGATCTCATTCAATTTAATGAAGAAATCTGTAGTATCCTTGATGTAGCTTTTGGTTTTCATCACCAGCGGTTGAAGATACTTATCAATAAATTTCCCTGTGGGTTCGTGAATTGAACCTTTAGTAGAAACGATTGGTCGAAAAGGCGGGTCTTGTACATTTTTGTGTATTTTAGGACTCAAATGAATTGTGGGGCTCCTCGGGTGTGATTGCAGAAGGTAGTTTCTGGTGCGGTCTTCAATGATCCCGGTTTGGTTGGCCTTATACACAATGTCTTTCAAGATGCTGTGAAATTCCTGAGTGGGGTTTTGATCAAGTTGCATATAGATGGTGTTATCCTCGATGTGTTCTCTAAGTCGTTGGTAGTACATGCTGGAATTGAGAATCACCAGGGCGCCGCCCTTGTCGGCTTTGATGCATTTAATCTGAGGATTGTTGGCTAAGCTTTTGAGAGTGTCATAATCTTTTTTTGTAATGTTCTTGTGTTTGGATGTGGATTTAAGGTTGATGTTCAATAAATCTTTTCGTACAAGGTTTTCAAAAAGGTCAATGCACTTGTGGCTGCTAGGTGCTTGGTAATTACTGAAGGGTCGTAGTCCCTTCAGTTGATCGCTTTTGGTATTAATGTTGGTGGGTAAGGTATTCTCAAAGAAATGACGCAGTTTCAATTTCCTTGTCAATTTGAAAGTACTCACTTCAAGTTCTAGTAAGTTGGTGTGTGCTACAGGTATGAACGATGTGCCTTTCTCAAGGAGATCCATTTGATGTTTGGGGATGATGGTGTCTGATATATTAATAACTAAGTGGGTTTTTTCGGTTTCGGATCTTTCTTGGTGACAGTGCTTCTGGTCGTTGGTGGACTTTTTTCCCTGTCTTTTCTTCTTGCTCCGCCGGAGTCTTCGATGTTTTCTGGGTCTAATCCTTAAAAAGGAACCGCAGATGGCTCTTGTGATCTCGTTTGAGATGTAGATGCTTGTTCTTGGGTTGTGGTGTGGCGAATCGTGGAAGTTGAAATAGCTTTTTGTGAAGGACGATTAGAAGAATCACTTCCGACGATGAGGTATCGGTCTGTGTATTAAAGGGTTTATTACGTCGTCGTTGGGCGTAGACATCAGCCCAAGAGTATACTTCGTCTAGCTTGTAATCAAGCGTGTCCTTACGGAACTTTCTGACTTTACGTTCGTTAATTTCTTTGTAGTGTTTGTCTAGAGTCATTTTAATATCATCAAGTGTTGAAGTGAGTTCTTCTGGAGTAAGTAATTCTTTCATTTCACTGTCTATTTCCTTAATTTCGGCTTCCAGTTCTTTGAGAATCCCGGAAAGTTCTTCCACAATTAAAAGGATGAGGTCGAGACTACATTTGTTGAGTATCCCGTTCCATTTGTCTTTGAATGTTTTGGAATTCTTACATAGGGAAGGCTTCAAGGCTATCTGCAATCCACGTGGGATTCTGAGTGCTCGATGATATTTAAGTAGAGTGCTCGCATGGAGCTTTCGATTAATGTGGCATTTGGAGAGGTACAAAAGTTGTTTTATACATTGCTCTTTATTACGAATGATTGTAGTGGGGCTGATGTCTTCTTCAATCAGCAAATAAATTCGTTGGCGTTCACTTTCGTCATAGGCAAGGGTATGAGCCCTGGTGTCAGTGCTTTTGCTGATTTCATCGAATTGCATGTTGTATGGCGTGCCAACCACTTGTGGGCGGTTGAAAGAGAATTGACAAAAAAGTTTGTAGGTGGTGCACTGCCAAGTATGAGCAAATGTTGAGATGCAGGTAAGTAGGAGTGGGTGCTCTCGAGGGTGGCGTTACCGTCAAACGCCTGAATTAATGAGCCATGTGGTGTACGCAAAAGAATGCGGATACATCCCCCAATGAGGCACTCCGAATGGGGTCAAACAAATTGATTCCAAAGTTCTTCAACGGTTTAAAGGATTTATTTTTCCATGAATAGTTAATGTAGAAATCTCGTTGATATTCAAATCATATCGACGATAAATGCTTCAATGCATATACGATCATTAGTGAATACTGGCTCCAATGCATTTCGGGCGGAACGCCCTTTGTCAAGGAGAGCTACAACAGAAGAAGAAATATGCCCGTATCAGAATAAGGAAAAGCCATGCCTCAGGTAGGATAACAAATGTTTTAATTCTTAAGTGCCGATCAAAATAAGGTGGTGCGCAGGTTTATTATATTTTGCTTTACTTCTCTCTTTACCTATGCATTTACCTGTTTTGATCACTCACCTCACTTCCTTCACACCATTCTAAGATGGCCGCCACAGTAACACCTTTTGTTTGTTCCCCACACGTCAGCCCGTCCTTTTCCTCTACTCACATCCTGCCTTCTAACTTTATTTACCGCTACACACGAACAATATACTAACCACCACTTCCAGATCCTCGGACAGGAGCGACAAGCCCTTCCGCTCACCGCATGAAGTAAGTCTTATATCCTCAGACTTGAGCGGAACCTTTATGGTTCCCGCACACCTTCGGCACTTGCCGGTTTTTATGCCACCCGTCAATTGCACTTTTAATATCGACCATCCCGTTTACTTTTAATTAAAACCTGCGCACCACCTTATTTTGATCGGCACTTAAGAATTAAAATATTTGTTATCCTACCTGAGGCATGGCTTTTCCTTATTCTGATACGGGCATATTTCTTCTTCTGTTGTAGCTCTCCTTGACAAAGGGCGTTCCGCCCGAAATGCATTGGAGCCAGTATTCACTAATGATCGTATATGCATTGAAGCATTTATCGTCGATATGATTTGAATATCAACGAGATTTCTACATTAACTATTCATGGAAAAATAAATCCTTTAAACCGTTGAAGAACTTTGGAATCAATTTGTTTGACCCCATTCGGAGTGCCTCATTGACTTTCTGCATTGCACCATCAGACTGCCTCCATGTGCCATGAGTGTAATGTTGGGGGGAGGGCTGACTTCCACCTCACAGTGTTGGAGCGCTTCGGTATAATTAGGGCCAAATCAGCAAACCGGAGCTGTACTTTTTGTGACTTGGGGCGTCAGTAAAGGCCTGCGTTTTGTTTCATAACAAATAAATTGATGGCAGGAGTTCCCAATATTTTGATAATCTTGAAAATAACTTCATCATTTAGCACTCACAGATGTTCTTCTACATGGTGATAGCTGAACTAGGTTTCCTTTGCTTTCTACAGATCTGTGAGATGGACTGCCCTGAGGCTGCTATGCCAAAATGTCATATGGCCTCATTGGAAGGGCTTAAGATCAGTTTCTCTCTTGAAGAATGTTGAGGTAAAGCATTGAAGTTTGCATTGTGTATGGTGTGCAGAAAAGTGGATTTGAAAGTAAATGTTCGCACATAAGACATTAGGGTCAGGCTGAGCGTCCTAAGTTACATCACAATGGTATGACACCTCAGCTCAAGGTTTAGTTTTCCACTGTAGGCTCCCCATCCCCACTTTGACACATCTGTTACAATGGCCTAAGAGCGTTCTGAAAGGGGACGTCTTGGAGCAACATGTTCGTCTTGGAGCAACATGTTCTTCTTGCATCATCACGCTACAAAGTGAACATATGGTTTGTTCAGCAAGATTTGTTTGTCCCAATTCCTCGACATCTGAGAACACTGGTCTTCCAGAAGCTTTCCAAAAGGTTACATATGAAGTTTGACATTCAGGAAGATGCACAAAACCATAGATCCTTGAACAGAAAAGATGTGTCCTACTGTTCACAGTTTCCCCAGGAACTGACACTTGCTCTGAATTTATGACAGTCTCTCCTCTAAAGGAAACACTTTTGAGACCTGTGTTTCTCGCATTACCATCTGAGCACTGAACGACAAACTGGTTTGGAGGACAGATTTGTTTTCACTGATCTACAAATCTGCATCTTGAAGCAGGCCGACAGCCATCCATAGACCCTGTAGTATGCTATGATCTGCGATGGTCTTGAGAAACAAGTCTACCATTAGCATGCACCCGGACATTGTTTAGGGGTTAATATGCAAGTCAAAGGGGGCGCTTTGTGCAGGTGAAGATTTCCGATGTGCAAGAATTCTTCTGAGCAAACTGGAAACGTTTGACAAATAAAAAATAATCTTTCCCAAGACACATTAAGTACATTGAACGGAGGCCAGACATTGGAGGAGAGGGGCGTCACTCCCTTTAAGCCCCGTCTTTTCCAGATTTGGGGGCGTGTTTTTTAGGTTCTTTCTATCGGTGACGTCATGCGTCACTCAAACTTAAAAAACACGCCCCCCAGTCTGAAAAAGGCGGGGCTTATGTGACTCTCTCGAAGGTGCCTATCGGCAGCTGGCCCTGTGAAAGCGCGTCCGTCCTCTGAACTCTGGAGTTCGCCCTGTGACAGATGTCCCGTAAAGCTCCACGGAGGTATTTCCCTTTTGTGATACGCGAAACCCGATACCGTTCAGCATGTCAATTCAATTCAATTATCTTTAGTCGATTCACACAAAGTGTATCATAAAATAATACATCAGGTTAACATTTCTTTAAAAACATGGGCAACCTTGTAAAATTTGTTAGCATCAAAAGGGACAAAATGTGTGTGGCTCTGTGTGTGTGTGTGGCTCTGTGTGTGTGTGTGTGGCTCTGTGTGTGTGTGTGGCTCTGTCTGTGTGTGGCTCTGTCTGTGTGTGGCTCTGTCTGTGTGTGGCTCTGTCTGTGTGTGGCTCTGTCTGTGTGGCTCTGTCTGTGTGTGTGGCTCTGTCTGTGTGTGTGTGTGTGTGGCTCTGTCTGTGTGTGTGTGTGGCTCTGTCTGTGTGTGTGTGTGTGTGGCTCTGTCTGTGTGTGTGGCTCTGTTTGTGTGTGTGGCTCTGTGTGTGTGTGTGGCTCTGTGTGTGTGTGTGGCTCTGTATGTGTGTGTGTGGCTCTGTGTGTGTGTGTGTGGCTCTGTGTGTATGTGGCTCTGAGTGGATAGCTTTTTTGTAGGTGGCTCTATGTGTGGGTGGCTCTGTGTGGACAGCTTTTTTTGTAGGTGGCTCTATGTGTGGGTGGCTCTGTGTGAGGGTGACTCTGTGTAGGTGGCTCTGTGTGGGTGGGTGGCTCTATGTGAATGACTCTGTGTGGGTGGCTCTGTATGTGTGTGTGTGGCTCTGTGTGGGTGTAAATGTAATAGGGCATGCATATGCGAGCGATTAAGCTATTGGCATTGTAAATGACAATGCCATTTATTTCCCGATTGAGCTATTGGCAATGTAAATGACAATGCTATTTATTTATGATTTAAAAAAAAAATGTAATGAGCAATGCCAATAGCTCTACATTTAATAATTCCGAGACCATTGCATTGTAAATGCTTGTTTAAAATACTAACAACCACAGCAGTGTGACACGAGTCCGGGGGGGATCCTCCTTGTAATAAAAAATTAGCTAGTAGCAGGAGCTCCTTGCGGAGAATACCATCAAACTTTTTAAACAATTCCGCAGGGAGCCCATCCTCACCAGTAGCCTTGCCACTGGGGAGGGAGCCAATTACGTCATCTAGTTCTGTCTTCGTGAACTCCTCAACCAGCCATTTTTTTCGATGTTCCCTAACTTGGGAATTTGGAGTGCACCTAAAAATTCCCAGATCTTTTCTGTGGCGACCCCTTCACTAGTTTGGTAAATTCCCTCATAATGTTTTAAAACATCTCGCCTATAGAAGCTGTAGTCTTCGCGTGTACTTTAGTAACAGGGTCCAAAAGGTGCTCTATTCTATTGCGGACTTGGTTTTCTTTAGCTTGCCACGCCAAGAGTTTACCTGTATATTCACTCTCTTCATAGAGCTTTTGGGCATAGAGGTTACTATTTGTGTCACCTAAGTCATCGTAAAATTCCTTCATTTTTCTCTTTGCTTCTACTACCTTTTGGCCCGAAGCTGAAGATCTCAATCTATAATGCTCTTGATTCGCCTGCACAAGGTTTGTCTGTAAATTAATTTTCTCCTCCCTTCTTGCCCTTTTTTTGGTATTTCTTTAGAGGTAATTATTCCCCTCAAAGTGGCTTTAAATGCTTCCCAGATTACATTAATTGGGGCTGACCCTCTATTCCAAGTAAAAAACTCCTCAATCTTCTCCTCAATATCTATACACCATTGTGCCTTTGAAAGGTTCATTTTATTAAAATATCATCTTCTAGGTACTTCTGATTCTTTATTCCCTATAATTAACTCCATATAAAGGGCTGCGTGGTCAGAAAATGCATTTGTCAGGTGATCATATGTATTGACTAAACCATAAGATGTTAAAAAAAGTCCAATATAGATGCTGAATTGTATTTTGCAGAGTGGCAAGAATATTCGCGTTTAGATGTATTGCGGGATCGCCACCAATCAATAACGTCAAGGTCTGGTTTCCAACTTTGTACGGCGATAGCAACTTTGGGTTTATTCTGACGCCGGTCATTTTTGGATGAGTCAATTAACGGATTCTGCAGAAAATTAAAATCCCCTCCCCATATTATTTGCCCAGGAATACCCGTCAGTGCTTGTTTCAGTTGTAAAATTGCGAGTGGGTCATCTATTACTGGTGCGTATATTGTGGCTAATATTACCTTTACCTGATTTAATTTACCATGAACAAGTGCCCATCGGCCACTGTGGTCTATTAGTGACCCTTCCGGAGAGAAGCCTACATGCCTTCCTACTATAATTGCTTACTCCCCTCTGCGCTAACCCGGCTACTGATGAAACTCTATAACCCGCCCAGGCCTTTAAGATTTTATCGGATTCAGCCTGAACTCTGTGATGGGTTTCTTGTAAGCAAATAACGTCCGGGCATAAACTTTTTAACCAGCATTCAATTGCGTTTTTTTTGCGAACATTATTCAAACCATTTGTATTAAAAGATAAAAACTTCAGCTTATTTCTCATAATGTTCATACATCAGATATAAAACTGATTGTGTACAAAATACAACAAAGACCGGAATAAAATTAAAATCCAGGGAAGTATGTGCAAAATACAAGCATAAAAATTCAAAGATCATAGCAGTTTAGACGACTTTCTATGCAAAATACGCAAACCACCCCACCAAATAGCAGCGAATAATTGTACAAAGTCAGCATTTAAAGTGCAAATAGGGTGCAGCATGTACAAACCCTGAGATAAAAAATAGGGGTTCCAAGGTCGTAGCCGTTTAAACGACTTTCTGTGCAAAATACGCAAACCATCACACCATATAGCAGCAAATAATTGTACAAAATCAGCATTTAAAGTGCGAATAAAGTGCAGCATGCACAGACCCTGAGATAAAAAATTAGGGATTCCAAGATCGTAGCAAATTAAACGACTTTCTGTGCAAAATACGCAAACCACCACTCAACCACTCCATATAGCAGCAAGTGACTGTACACACTCAGTGTTTAAAGTGCAATTAGGGTGGAACATATGCAAACCCTAAGGTATGAAAATGGAGGCAGACAAGTGTATAAGTATACAAGTGTACAAGAAACATCCCTAAAAAAAAGAAAAAACTATAACCTCCTATACTTGGCCTCTGTGCCAAATCAGCAAATAAAGTGCAAAAACATAGAACTTAAACCTTACCATGATTTCCACTATTGATTCAAACTCTGACTGACCATCTAACTTCTTATCAAATGAACTCTCTTTTTTTCCCCCTGCTACACCCCCTTCACCTTCCCCCACCCAACCCCCCCCTTGAGGCGACGGTAAACCCCTGTGTCCCACTTCCGTCTGCCTCTGTTCCTTTTTCTTCTTGATGGATGCCATTTTATTGCATCCTGGTGCGCTTCCTGTAACGCCCCACTGTCGCCCCGTTCACTCTAAAAAAAAAAGAAATGTTTCCAAATCAAGTAATGAAAGGGGAAAAAACAATACAAAAGCACAAACCGCAGACCAAGGTCAAGCACATTAATTCCTGTGTTTTCCAATTATCAGATGGTGCAGTCACTTCCAACATCCGCTGTTTATGGATGTCTAAATTAGACCAGTAGACAAAAACAAAAGGGAAGGTGCACTCCAATGAAGTCAATAGAGCAAAGAGTATTTTTAAAAAGTCTCTTCTTTATTCAGTATCAAAGTTTTTTTTCAATCATCAAAGGCACAGCCAACGCATTTCGTTCCTCTTTGTGCCACGGGAACTTTGTCAGGGCTGTAAAAATTATAACAACATATATATACATAAATACACAAACAAATACACAAAATTACATTACTAAATATCAACGGAACACGCAAAATTCGACCCAAAGAAACATATAACCGATACATGAATATTGACTATTAACAAATGTACAGAAATAAAAAATTGAAAAGCACAACATACATTTTAAAACAACACACAAATTTTGTTGGTCAAGAATAACAGTGAGATCAGGTGCATATGGTTAAAAAAGGAGTTAAAAAGTAGCGAAAGGAGAGAAAGAAGAAGGTGAGGACCAAAGGAAAGAACCAATATAGCCTAAGTGAAATAGAAAGAGTGAGCCCATGTCTCAAAGTAAATGCTTACCTAAACAATATATTTGGTATGAAGTCAAACGTCATGTATTTAGGAAAAAGATGTCCTTGTAGTAGGCATCCCAATGATATAAGGCTAGTGAAAATAAACAATATATGAAAAAATGTGATACGAAAGTTGCTTATAAAATCACATGGTCAAAATAATGTGTCTAATCCCTCATAGACCTTGTGAGAAAGATCATGCCCATCATGAGGGTCTTAGGAATATGTATACCTTTTTAGAACAAATCTGAAGGTGCCACATTCATGTTCCCCAAGGGTTTCATCAATTTGTTCTTTAATACAGTCACATTAGTATCTGAGACAGAGATAGGGAGCATGGGACGCCAGTAAGTAATACATTCATCACGGTATACTGAGACAAGCTCGAACGGCATCATTGCCCGGCCCAACTCGACAAATAAGAGGCCTAAGAGATCAAGGGACATATGAGATAGGTATATAATCCTACCCCCCAGAGACATATTGTACATACCAGATAAGCGCCAGAGTTGCTCGCTGCTCTGTTTGGGTGAAGGGTGATTGCGAAAGTTGAGAAATAAAAGCTAGAAGGAAAGAGTGAGATGGAAGGGAACACATCAGATACGCAATTTAAGATAGTGTGGTCCATAGGACATTGGCAGTTAGTCCATATTAAATATAAATATTTCGTAGATTCTCCACAAGCTTATTTCCACCATAAAGTAGATCGAATACAAATAAGACTAGTGACTAGGGTCAATAAGTAATGACCATCCAAAAACAAAAAACCCAAATATTAGTGTAGAAAGGGTATTAGTCTTACCCTTAGTCGGTAGACCTTTGCACCCAAAAAAGGGATTATGTTTCCCCCGCAGAGAAAGTACCTGGAATCAAAGTGTGACCATATACGTTGTATGTGACCCATTGTTTTCGTTAATGAGCTTATCTTTATTGCTTTTTAAAAAACAAAGTGTGAATATCCTCGTGAACTTATTTCATAGTCCGGTATTACCTGCAACATTATCCCTTGCAGCGATCGGTTTTAAAAAATATTTTTATCATGTGAGACCTTTTGTTTATGTCCTTATATCCCGCTATGGAGAGTCTAATAGTCACAGAGCTATAACCCCATGTGCAATGTTTTATGTCAAGTTCAATCAGACCACCACTAATAACACAGACCCCTCATGGCTCATTCCCAAGTTTAACTCGATCCTCTATTGACCGTCTTTGTCATAAACCGTCCGTCAATTCAACCCCCGAGATCCATTTAAAGAAAAAAAAAGGGCATTTAAGGGCCCACCTACCTCGCTTCAAATCGTGCGAGGTTCCAACAGTAATTAAGTTGGGAGCCGTTCCCAGAGTGATACTTCTGATATGTGCAGCAATCGATAAAGAACACAGTTGCGGCACCTAAGTCAAAGGAAAAGTAACCGCAACCGTCATTATGGTAATAGAACCAATGTCGAAGTAAATGATAGTACAGCACAACCCGCCCCCCTGGGATTTCCACATACCTTTAGTCGGGCACCGGAGTCGTTGGTCGCCAAAAGTTCGAGACGCCAAGAGTCTGCTAACTGGCGCCATTTCTTAAAAGCCCAGTCAATTACAATTCGGCACCGCCCCTTCCCCCAGCGGTAGCCTTATGGTCAGAACAGTGTGCTTCGCAACAAAGCGTGGCGGCCATCTTTGAGGAAGCATTTGCTACGTGCCAGGGAATTTGCCTGAATTGAATTCGTGCATTGGACAGGGAAAACAAAACCCTATGGTTTGGTAAAAGAACTGATAATTGATAAAATATCAAGCCAAAGGTAATCTAAACACACGCGTGTATCGCAGTACACCGCCCACAGTTTGGTGATATTCAGCGCCTGCCCCAAGCAGTAGTCACATGATCAGGGTGGCGTCTGTTACACAGCCGAGCGTGGTGGCCATTTCTTAGAAGGCATTACTTAATACTAGAATATGCCTCAAATCAGTTTACGTATCAGAAAGGTAGGGGAAAGCTTATAAGTCGACAAGAGTCTAAGAGTATATATACTAATTTGAGTCAAAAATGTTTTATATAATAAGAGCATTCTCGTATATCTTAGTGTACCGCCCTTGGTTTGATTGCGGTCACATAGTACCACCAAAGCCAGAGATTCTTAAATCCAGAGTAAGATTAATTCAATTAAGCCATTATATTTATAAAAGTCTAATGCACATGATATTACAATACCTGAAAACAACAAGGAACAGAAAAAATTCAAGAAAATCCTATCAAGAGTCTCTTGAGACAGAGCTACTTTGAAGAGACAGATTTTTTAGGAAAATTCGCCATAAGGTTTAAAAAGGAAAGTTACATAGCTGGTATAGATTGTAAAGGGCGGGATACACCAGAAAGTACGTTTTTATAGAGGAGAAAATACGGAGAAGAATATATAGTACTATGAGATGGACAGGTTCCAAAATGAATTGTACATACGAGTGCTCAAAAGAGTATTCATATTGAACAATGGGTTTCAAAAACTTTTAAAGATTTCTTAAGCTTTTTAACATAAGACCATCTTTAATTTAATACAGATATGCATTAGGATCATTCTATGTAGTAGGTAAATATCCTCTGCATTAATGGTTTTCACTTATTCCTAGATCGTCCTAGACAGATACTGCAAATTCAATCACTCTACCCAAGGAAATAATGTAACTCCCTATCCGTGTTGTGCCCCATCTGAGTAGCCTTTAGATGGCAAATCCATTTTGCTTCTCGTTGTCTAAGTGCTAGCTCGCGATCACCACCCCTGGCATCCTGAGTAATGCGATCTATACCGTGGAACCAAAAGGTTGGATCATTATGGTGGACATCATTGTAATGCATGCTGACCGGATATCGACTGTCCCTATTGATAATCGCTCTGCGGTGTTCTTGAATTCTAGCCTTCAATGGACGAACAGTGCTGCCCACCTAGATGGGGTTACATTTACATACCAACACATACACCACATAAGGGGTGTTACAGTTAATAAAGTTGTTGATCTTATACTTTTTGGTGGTGTTGTACATGAATTCTGTAGTCTTGTTTGGGATCTGCATATTTTACAATATGCGGACGATATTGTCATAATGGACCAGACAAAAACGGGGCTTCAACGAGCATTAAGTAAGCTTCATACATATAATATGGCCAACGCACTAAAAATCAACCAAGAAAAGACCAAGGTGATGATATTCGGCAGATGCAAGAACAAGAGAAGTTTAAGGTGGCACATTGGACCTGTAACGATCAACTCAACAGCAAAATAAAACTACTTGGGAGTATGTTTCTGCGAGACTTCAAGATCAACAGCTCATTTAGCAGCTATGAAAAAGAGAGCAGGTGCAATAACATACTCCCTGACTCGACTGAATCAGTCTCTGTGCAGCCCTTCAGCTGAACCGATCTTGAAAGTGACCAAAGCCACATTACTCCCCGCCTTAAACTATGGGTATCAGGCCTTTCCCGGTGCATGCTCTGTCAGTCTCTATCGCGCCCAAGTTTCCATCTACAAAAAAATCTTTCATCTCCCGAAATTCATCCAGAGGGCAAGACTACGTCTGGAGCTGGGCCTACAAAGGCAATCCATCTACTGCGAGGCAGACACTTTGAAATATTTTATAAGGTCATTAAAAGCAGCAGATACTACCCTAAAATTCTGCCTAAAAGAGATCTTTACCATCCCTGGAAATTCGTGGAATCGTCAGATTACAAAGGCCATCAAATCATTAGAGATTGACAGCTCCCTGCTAACTTCAGACACAATTCCATACTCAGTGTGGAAAAAAGTCATCAACAAGCAGGCGAAACTAATCTCCCATCGGATTGACCTAAAGGCTTTAAATACACCAACTGTCTTGCTTCCTTTGAATGTTTCATACCAGCCTGGGGTACCGCAACTTTATCTATTGGAAAATCTGAACGCAGCTGCACGGAAAAATATAATGTTTATGCGCCTTTTAGGCCTGTGCTCTACGGCCTCCCACAGATGGGCTCCTTCAAAGTAGGGGGGGCCTGCAGACTGTGCTCATACCATAAAGAATCATGGCCGCACCTTCTGTGTTGTTGCCCTGCCATGGACGCCCCCAGAAGGCATTTATTAAAACCTTTATTTTTAAAATGGGGCACCAGGTCATGCTGGGAGGCTACTTCCCTGTGTTTTACCTCCACAGACATTCAAGCGCTTGCTAGGGTTGGAAAGTTTGTGAGACTCTTGGCTAACTTCTTAATACCCTACCTGGCTCCTGCGCTTCCTGCCCCTCCCACCCAAAAACTTATTACTGACTTTTTTTGCCCCCTGGTTTAGCACCTCCTTTCCTAATCTTTTCATTTTTGGATTTTAATAGTAACTTAACATTGGTAGTAATAAGACCGTTTTTAAATGTACAGATTTTTTTTTTTTAAATCACAGTGTATTTCTCCAGTTTTGTTTCTTGACGTGATAATTGTGCTGATATGGATTTTTTTATAGCAATGGTTTTAAATAACTATGCTAAACAAATAAACTAAACTAAAAACTGTAGTCTTGTTGAGGCCTGAGGGGCAGATATTACAAGAGCCGCAAGTAAAGAAACCTTGTGGTTTAGGGGGAGCCATATGCTTCGAGGAGTGGTCACATGACTGACACATAATGTATCACGTAGTGACCTACCTTTGCGGTAAGTGATCAAGGGCCTGGTTGTTATTGTATTCGATAGCCCCGGAATATCCTGTAGCATTTTCCAATTCTTTTTGAGAATCCCATATACTTTATAGCTGTTCGAATTGTACTGTGTCACAAACCTGGTTGTGTGTTCATTACTCCTTTTCTTATTTGTATCTCTATATTTACAACATAGGGTGTCTTCCCTTTTTAGTTTGTTTGCTCTCTGTACAGCTGTATTTATAATATTTCTTTTGTAGCCCCTTTTCAAAAATCTATTACTTGCTATCCTTATGTTTTTAGCAAATGTATCATCCTCGCTACAATTTCTCCTCAACCTGGTCATCTCCCCATAAGGGATATTATTGATCACCGTATATGGGTGTGCACTCTCTGCGTGCAACATTGCGTTGCAAGCTGTTTCCTTTCTGTAGAGTGTGCTTTGTACCACACCCTCTTTTACAAAGAAATGTATGTCTAGGAAATTTATACTGTCCTTGCCTTGTGTCATGCTAAGCTTGACATTACAATTATTGTCATTGAGATACGAGTGGAATAAGTTTAGTTGTTCAGTGGATCCCGACCATAGAACAATAATGTTGTCTATGTACCTCCCCTAGAAAACGATGTACTCAGTCCAAGGGGAGGCACCTCCACGCCAAGCATGCTCCCTCTCGAACCACCCCATGAAGAGGCAGGCGTACGAGGGAGCAAATGGTGAACCCATAGCAGTCCCACGGGTTTGATGGTACCAAGTGGTTTAAAGCAGAAAATAGTTGTTTGTTAAGATGATGGATCATTTCCAGCAACATTTCATTAAAGTCATGTTGCTCTGCTCGTTCTTTGTCCAGGAATGATCGTACCACAGGTATGCCAAATTCTCTAAGTATACATGTGTACAAACTCTCTACATCGAAAGTTACAAAGGAGAGTTCGTCAGACCATTGGAAATCTTTGAATTTACTAGAATGTCCTTGCTATCTCTGATGTAGGAGGGTAGATTGATGACATGTTTTTGAAGATGTAAATCGACAAATTCAGATACTTTCTCAGTGGGCGAGCCAATACCAGAAATAATGGGTCGCCCAGGTGGAAAGGTACCCCCCTTATGAATCTTAGGTAGCATGTATATACAGGGGTATTTAGGTTTATCTACCTTCAGAGGTACCTGAATTCATCCTCACTCAGAAGACCACTCTCTCTCCATTCCATCATTCTGGCTGTTAGCATATTTGTAACATTAGTTATGGGGTTAGCGGGAATGGATCTCAGGGGTTGAATTGACGGACGGTTTTTGACAAAGACGGTCAATGGAGGATCGAGTTAAACTTGGGAATGAGCCATGAGGGGTCTGTGTTATTAGTGGTGGTCTGATTGAACTTGAGATAAAACATTGCACATGGGGTTATAGCTCTGTGACTATTAGACTTCCCATAGCGGGATATAAGGACATAACCAAAAGGTCTCACATGATAAAAATATTTTTTAACACCGATCGCTGCAAGGGATAATGTTGCGGGTAATACCGGACTATGAAATAAGTTCACGAGGATATTCACACTTTGTTTTTTAAAAAGCAATAAAGATAAGCTCATTAACGAAACAATGGGTCACATGCAACTTATATGGTCACACTTTGATTCCAGGTACTTTCCCTGCGGGGGAAAAAGAATCCCTTTTTTGGGTGCAAAGGTCTACCGACTAAGGGTAAGACTAAAACCCTTTCTACCCTAATATTTGGTATGTTTTTTATGGATGGTCATTACTTATTGACCCTAGTCACTAGTCTTATTTGTATTCGATCTACTTTATGGTGGTAATAAGCTTGTGGAGAATCTACGAAATATTTATATTTAATATGGACTAACTGCCAATGTCCTATGGACCACACTATCTTAAATTGCGTATCTGATGTGTTCCCCTCCATCTCACTCTTTCCTTCTAGCTTTTATTTCTCAACTTTCGCAATCACCCTTCACCCAAACAGAGCAGCGAGCAACTCTAGCGCTTATCTGGTATGTACAAATATGTCTTCTTGGGGGTAGGATTATAAACCTATCTCATATATCCCTTGATCTCTTATGCCTCTTATTTGTCGAGTTGGGCCGGGCAATGATGCCGTTCGAGTTTGTCTCAGTATACCGTGATGATTGTATTACTTACTGGCGTCCCATGCTCCCTTTCTCTGTCTCAGGTACTAATGGGACTGTATTAAAGAACAAATTGATGAAACCCTTGGGGAACATGAATGTGGCACCCTCAGATTCGTTCTAAAAAGGTACACATATTCCTAAGACCCTCATGATGGGCATGATCTTTCTCACAAGGTCTATGAGGGATTAGACACATTATTTTGACCATGTGATTTTATAAGCAACTTTCTTATCACATTTTTTCATATATTGTTTATTTTCACTAGCCTTATATCATTGGGATGCCTACTACAAGGACATCTTTTTCCTAAATACGTGACGTTTGACTTCATACCAAATATATTGTTTAGGTAAGCATTTACTTTGAGACATGGGCTTACTCTTTCTATTTCACTTAGGCTATATTGGTTCTTTCCTTTGGTCCTCACCTTCTTCTTTCTCTCCTTTCGCTACTTTTTAAGTCCTTTTTTAACCATATGTACCTGATCTCACTGTTATTCTTGACCAACAAAATTCGGGTGTTGTTTTAAAATGTATGTTGTGCTTTTCAATTTTGTATTTCTGTACATTTGTTAATAGTCAATATTCAGGTTATATGTTTCTTTGGGTCGAATTTTGCGTGTTCTGTTGATATTTAGTAATGTAATTTTGTGTATTTGTTTGTGTATTTATGTATATATATGTTGTTATAATTTTTACAGCCCTGACGAAGTTCCCGTGGCACAAAGGGGAACGAAACGCGTTGGCTGTGCCTTGGATTATTGAAAAAAAACTTTGATACTGAATAAAGAAGAGACTTTTTAAAAATACTCTTTTCTCTATTGACTTCATTGGAGTGCACCTTGCCTTTTGTTTTTGTCTATAAGTAATGAAAGGGGGTTCCCCCCCTCCCGCCAGCAGGTGTTTGGTTGACTGTTTAACTCCCAGCTATGTAGAGAGACCCTGCAAGAATGAGTGGGCTTCTTGTAAATCTGTAAAAATAAAAAATCTCCTTTGGCTAGAACTTTCAATTTAGATTGCTGGATGACCATAGCTTGAGCCCCCTTAGCCTTAAAAGAATAGATCATCTTGTCAAAGTCCCTGCGTCTATGGGCAGATGCCACTGACATGTCCGAGAAGATGCGAAGGTTTTTTGCTTCGTCAGCATTAAATGTTCTTCTTGAAAAGGCCATATTAAGAATTTTCTCTTTACCCTGTAGTCTGAAAAATTAAGTAGTATTGTACGGGGGTATTTAAGATTATCGGGTTTATGAGCCGGGACTCTATGGGCTCTTGTGATTGTTAAGTCACCTTGTAATTCTGGTATGGCCTTTTTTAACAGGGACACTGACCATTTCAATATATCTTTGTCTTCCAGTCCTTCAGTGATACCCACTAAGTGTAGGTTGGACTGCCTGTTATAATTTTCCAAGTCCTGTGGGTTTTCCGCCAGTTGAGATTTCTCTTTGTTTACTGCATGGAGATCTTTCTGCATCATGCTCAAGGTATCTTCTAGGTTAGAAACCCGAATTTCAGCCTCCGAGACCCTTGTAGGGAGATTTCCAAAATGCTCCTCCATTTTTGTGAGCCTGCAGTGCAATTGCGATATCTCATGAGCCTGGGAGATTTTGAGATCCCTTTTTTCGCAGAGTATAGTCTTAAGCATTTCCTCTATCGAAGCTGAAGCTGGGAATTCAGTAGAGGATGGGGTAATAGGCAAAGAAGTTGTATTCAAAAGCGGTACTTTGTCTGCAGCGTGAACAATCTTAATGGGGCTGTGATGCAGTTGAGGCGGTGGTATGGAACCAAGGTGGGGCTGGGATGCAGCCTGAATCAAGGGAGCAGAGGGAGGTAGAGGGGCCTGTAACTGTAGTACTTGTATTGGGATGGGGGGGAGCGAGCTGGCATTCGGCACCGCCACCGCCTCTGCCTCTGCATCTGATGTTTCCTCCAACCCTGCCCCTGCCACTGGCGTTGTTGGTTTTGTCGCACCCCCTTTCTCACCAGAACTTTCTCGCTCCACTGCCTCTCCTGCTTCCCATTGATTGGACTCTTCACGTGTAGGAGTACTCGTGGATCGCCCCTGCTGAATCACTGGTTTTGAAAAGAGGGGGTACTGCTTGGAGCTCGATAGACTTTGAATCCTCCCGGTTATACTCCTGCCGGTTATGGCCGCCTTGTCCACCTTGTCCGCTTTATCATCTCCCTTCGCGTCGCCCTCACCCTCACCGCCAACAGCTAAAAGGCTCAATTCTGCAGATAGTTCCGATAGCGACTCTGCATCCTCATCCTCTTCTTCCAAGTCCTCTTCCTCGTCAACTGACTTAATTGAGGTGTAGTATTTGTTTTGCCTAAACTTTTCCGCCACTTCCATCGCTTTTAACTTTAGGGCATTTTGTTGCTGCGCCTTTCTTCTGCCTTTTTTTTCTCCTCCTTTAGATACAAATGTGGGTTTGGCGGTTGGCTATTTAGAGAACTCTCTCAGCGAATATCTCACCGAGTCTGGCACCGAGTCTGGTTTAGCCTGTTTGTCGCCATATCTGCAAGCTGAAAAATCTCGCCCGTTGCGTGGAAGAAAAATGATAGATGGCCAACAAAAAAAAAACAGGAGGAAATAAAGCGGAGTGTGTAGACGCACAGCCCTACTCAGATTATGCCACCGGAATGGATAAGCGACTATACCAAACCAAATTATGCCGAAAAAAGACAATGGAACTCACTAGGCCTGCAACTGGGCCCTTGTTGCTGGGCCGCAGTGCATTCTGGAGCTGATAGTCTCGCCTGTAATATGGTAAAATAGCCAACCTCAGTGAGAGGGCCAGTAAAAGTGCCCTCTATACGGTGCCGTCTGTGCCGTCTGTGTCCACAAGCAGATGCCAAATGTCAGCCCCAGGCTAGGACCCTCTCTCTCAACATTGGCGCTTCGCTGCACACTTCACACTGCACACTGCACAGTAAAAAAGGGGGAACAGTCCGGCTCACCTTCCCTCTGAAGGTTCAAATCTTTAGTTCCAAGTTAAATCACTTAGTCTCCGTGGCCAATCTCCGCGAAGTCGGCGGTCACAGCAGCTTTGCCAGGTCTCTCATTCCCCACAGGATCTGGCAGCTTGAAAACCTGATGGCTTGGCTTGGTGGCGATTCGGAAAGTCTAGCGGTCCCCCGTCCCCCCCCCCCCCCGCCCGCCTCTGCAGTCTGGGCAGAAGGCAGGGCAGGGCGGTCAGAGCATCCAAAACCGGGCAGCCTCGGGCAATATCGGGCAGTCTCGGGCAGATTCAAGCCCCCGTCCCCTCATCGGGCAAGTCGGGGCAAAACGGGCAGGAGAAGGATCGCAAAATCAGATCCCATTAACGGGAGCAACTCAGCCGCAGTTTTGAAAACATCGGCCGCGGGTTCAGCGGCTCCAGCATTGCATCGTGCGGCTTCGAGGGGCGGGGCTCAGGGAAACAGGAAGCGCTTATGGCGACGTGCGTAGGTTCACGTCAGCCGCATCCTCTTGGATCGCTGTCATGCCCCCAGACCTGGCAAATGTTGATTCCACCAATGCCGCTCTCTCAGACATGACACATTTGTGTGAATTAGATTTCTTAATTTGTGATTTTCTCATATTCGCAATTTGTGATATTTTGTTACATTTCATTGCTTTTTCTTATTTTGCGATATCCACTTTGCAAATTTCGCAAACAGTGAAAATCGCAAATTGAGAAATCGCTAGAAAATGCGCAGAATTCATGGTATCGCAACGTAAGAAATCGCAAGTTTTGCGATTTCTTATTTTGCAGTGTGATTGTGCATCATACATCTGTAATAGCGAATTTTTAGTTGCAAATGCTGTTTTGTGTGATTCGCAGCGTTTGCGACAAAACTTTCAGTTGATACATATGCCCCCTGGTGCTAACAAATTTACAAATGGCACTTAGATGGTTGGTGTGTCACCTCTGTACAGAGAGCCTGTTTAGGGTGTCACATATTCAAATGCCATTTCAGGGTGTCAGAGATAGTACGTAATCCCACTCAGAAGCGTTTCACTTGTCCAAATTCATGACATAAAGGCTGTCATTTGTGACCAAGAAAAGACAACAGGGTGTCATTTGGGCTAAAATATGTACCACCATAATGTAGAGAGTTGCACCCTGCGACTCAAGTCCCACAACATTAACAACATGGACGTGAGGGGGAATCACTGCCCCTAAATTCATCCATACTTTCATACTTGATTGATCATAGACATGACACATTTGTGTGAATTAGAATGTTTTATTCACATTCGGTGCAGTGTTGAGGCTGGAGCAGTACAGGGCCATGCAAACCCTAATTTACATTGTTGCCCCGTGGAGGGCCAGCCAGAGTCCTTTATGGATTGACAAGTTCATCTGTAGAAGAAGCGCTCAGTCCGCAATCTTATTGCTGTGTCCTTGGTACCCAAACAGAATATGGCAGTCCATGTCGAGTTACAAGGTGAGTGTAGCAGAGTGTATCGTGGGACAGTAAAACACACAAGATGATGGACGGAATGTTGCACAATGGCAAAACATTCACCCCCAGTCACAGATCTGGGTTTAATCCATCGTTATTTTGCTCACCAAGCCACCCCAGTTCAGACATGGCCATATGCAAATCAGTCTTGACCCTGTGCCTCATGGGAACAGTCCAGCCCGAACTTCCAAGCTATGTCTTCCCTGGACCGGAATCAAGCATCCTAGGACCGGCTTCTGGCTATCAGCCTTCATCAGCCAGCATAGCTTGACTCCAGTGGCGTAGTGAGCACGGGACCCACGTCTGGGCATACCCTTCCCACATAGGGTGAACAACAGTGGGACAGTACCACTATGGCGGAATCATCCGCATCTTCGTTTTCTGATGCTTCATGTGCCTCACATGTGGGTGGTGTTGTTTTGTCTGTATCACTTTGTGGCAGTGACACATCAGTGGCCAGGGATGGATTGTGTGCAGCACTGTGTGTCACTGACACTTCAGGGGGCGGAGATGTGGATGTAGTAGTAGCAGCAGCAGCAGCATCCATCCACGCCAGGCCTTGTGGCAGCAATGCCATGATGAGGGTCTGCAGGGCATGAAGAACCCAGCTACCTCTCGCTGGTGTGCAGCTTTGGCAGCCATTCTTTCTGCCTGCGTCCGCTCCATGTTCTCCATGATCCTCCACATGTGTCCCAACACCAGGCTGACATAACTTGAAACCACTCTGACTAAACAGTTGTTCTTGTCTCAGAGTCAGGACTCCAGCAATGTCAGCCATAGATCATTGGAGAGCATGAAGCGGACTGTGGGTGTCCATTAGGGACTGTGAGTGGTCCCTGATGGGACATAGACACCCATGTATGTCATCTTGGAAGGCCGTTGGAAGGCGTTGGAAGGCCATGTGTTGTTCCGGGGGGTCCTGGGAGACAGCTGTGGTGATGGGTGCTTCCTGCTGTGTGGTTTGTGCAGGGGGTGGGGTCCCCTCAATGCAGCTGGGCTACCCTGCTCTTGGAGTTGTGGTGCTGAGGGTGTCCATGAGCTGCTGGAGGGTGTCGGGGTCAATGGTGTGGAGGTCCTCTTCATCATCAGTGAAGATATGTTCGGTCCGCTCAGCAGTAGGTGCTGATTTTCCCTCTGCAATGTGAAGAGAAGATGCAGTTTAACATTGTGTTCACATGTATGTTGAACATAAGAGTGGGTCGTGCACTGCCTTTCCTGTTCTTGATTTGCTTTCCTGTTGTTTACTGTGCTCCTGGGACTCACCTCCCACCAGAAGTGTGGGTACAAATGCTTAAGTTGCAGTTCTACAGAATGTAGAACTGTCTCCCTGGGCACTAGTTTGACTGCTGCATAAAGTCAGCTCAATTTCCATAGACAAAAAACTTCTCAATTCTTGTTCTTTTAAACTTCAATGATAACTTTATTGTTCATTTATTCCATGTTGCAGTCACATCCAATAAGATTTCAATCTTTATATTTCTTTTGAATATAGTCGTAAATATCCATTTTGTGCGTTGTTTTTATACCCAATGCATTTCGGCGGGCAACGCCTTCATCAGGGGATAATCTAGAAAAATACAAAGTGTACATAAATGTAATACATGAGCTAATCCACAATTGCATACCTATCAAATTCAGATTGTTGTGTCATTGCATGGTTCGTGAGTTCATCAATAATGTGTTGTGTGTGTGTTTATCTGTTGATCAAATGTATCTGTTCCCTTGCACACCCGATGAAAGGTTTCAAGATTGATTTGAAAGTGAATGCAACTTGTGACACGGCCAATATTGTGTATATGCTAAAGTGCCCATGTGTCTCAGTCTACGTGGGACAAACTGAGAGAAAATTGAAAACGAGACTGAATGAACACAAAAGTAACATCAGGACAAAGATGATGAAATCCACTGTGACCACTCACTTTTTGGAGGCCAAACATCACATAAGCCAACTGAAGGCATGCATATTGGAGGTGGTAGAGAGGAAAGAAGGGACGGATAATAAAAAGAACATGCTCAAGAGAGAAAACTACTGGATATACCACTTGCATTGAAACCAAACGGGTTAAATGAAAGAGTGGAATTTATTTGTTACCTGTGAACAACATTTGGTCATAACATTGCGATTGACATGAACTATAATAGTGAGGGCATGGACAAGCAAGGCGTTAAACAGTTTTCATTTAATTAATAAGGACAGATATGTGATTGTTATAAATTGCGGTTAAGTTCAAATGCAAGTAGATTAATGTATCATAATATTCTACTAAGTAGATCCACCCTTAGAACGTTCCTACTTTGATATAGGGTTAGGTCCCTTTAAAACTTGAAGCATAGCAACAAGCATGCGCGTAAAAAAAGACCCAGATAGCGCTACGCGATAGAGGAGAACAAACCGAGACGTTTGAACAAACACGCGAACGCCGAGTCAGGAGTACAGAGAGCCATTAAATCAAAGGAGAGGTGAGCAGGATCAGGAGGGCGGGGGCCAGCTTAAAGCGCATAACACTCATAAGCCACACAACGTAAATAGTATGATTAGGAGTAACATCGGTGGGGAAACGCCCTGATTAATGTTTAAAAATGTTTTGCAACTAGCGTTGATACATTATTAAATCTCACACGGAAGGTCCACATGAAGTGCAGCAGCAGTTAAAGCGTGAGTAGCTCCAACAGATTATTTAATCTATAGAGGACGACCTACATGTTAGATTTCATGTTGATGTATAACATCTTGTACTCAGTAAGGAAGGAATTAGCTTTAACACCGATGATTCAATGAAATGTGCTGGATATCGAGTATGCAACTAGGAGAGTTGAAAGGGAACAGATACATTTGATCAACACATAAACACACACACAACGCATTATTGATGAACTCACGAACCATGCACTGACACAACAATCTTAATTTGATAGGTATGCAATTGTGGATTAGCTCATGTATTACATTCATGTACACTTTGTATTTTTCTAGATTATCCCCTGATGAAGGCGTTGCCCGCCGAAATGCATTGGGTATAAAAACAACGCACAAAATGGATATTTACGACTAAATTCAAAAGAAATATAAAGAATGAAATCATATTGGATGTGACTGCAACATCGAATAAATGACCAATAAAGTTATCATTGAAGTTTAAAAGAACAAGAATTGAGAATTTTTTTGTCTATGGAAATTGAGCTGACTTTATGCAGCAGTCAAACTAGTGCCCAGGGAGACAGTTCTACATTCTGTAGAACTGCAACTTAAGCACATGTATGTTGACACATTGTACAAGTTTACATACAGACCTCATGGCAATGTACATTGTGACTGTTTCAGAGGAGCTGCCTATTTGATGCGGGACAGTGGACATTTCGACAACATCACGTATGTGTGTTTGTACTTGTACAGTATCAACTCACATTTCCCTGCTATGCCAAATTTGATTGGCCAGTTTTTACACACAAGCAGCACTAGTTGTGTCCTCTATTCTGTTGTGAACGTGTTGCAGTTTGTACCACATTGGTCTCAATGTTGATGTGCTTTGAATGTTATGTGTGTGTGCTGCATTTTGGGAGAGTGGCCCCTGCAGCTCTGATTTTGCTTCCCCTTATCCCTTTCAGGCGGTGTGCCTTTGACTTCTGTGCTTATACAGTGCTGAGATGTTGCATACTTGGGTAAATTGGGCTCTTGGTGGGAGTTGGGAGTCTGGGGCATGGTTTGTCCTCTGATGTGTTGTTGATGTCAGGGGTTGTTTGTGCACATGGATGTGTCAGAGTGTGACCTGCTCCTTTACGGATGTGGTCCACACTCAGCCACCTCAGTGTCATGGCGTGCAACATATCATGATATACTGACTGCAGCCCTGCTATTCGTCATGCAGTGTCACTTGCATTGTCATTGTGGCTCACAAACACGCCGCTTTGCTGGGTTTGGCACATGTGCATGGGTTGGTTGTGAGATTGGTGATATGTGGGAAGGGCCCCCTCTGGGCACATAGTCAACGGGGGACTGCTTGCTGTTTCTAGGTGTGCTGCAGTGTACCAAGGGGATCAGGCTCATGATCCAGAGTCATTGTGGATGTGCACTGTGCTATACTTAATTATGCATGTGTGCCACTGTGCCCATCTGCCCTCGTCCCCCAGTCCCTGGTCGCTACTCACTCTGTTGCTGTTGTGTCAGGTCATGTTGAGCAGTGTCCGGGACCCCAACTCCTGATACCGTCTCCACACTGATGACTGTGGACACCATTTCCTCCATCTCATCCAGCTCCTCCTGTGGTGCTAGACTCCCACCTCCAGTATGCATTGCTGCCTTCTGGTTGTTGCAGAGTTGCTGCATGGTTTTGCGCTTCACATCATTCCAGCGACTCTTGACCTCTTCCATTGTCCTCCTCAGCACTCCGACTACATTCACCTTGTCCACGATGGACTGCCATATTCCATTTTTTGTTGCCAATGACACAGTGGAGGTGACGAACAGTAGTTGATGGTGTTCTACCACCTCCATTATCAGGATTCTGTTTTCCTGCTGACTGAACCGCGTCTTCCTCTTCTTCTCCTTGCCCTTCCCTGACCCCGAGGTCCCAGGCTGGTCCTCCGTGGGGCTTGTGGGGTTCAGGTTGTCCTCTGTACTTGCTCAGGCTACCTCCATTGTGCTTCGCAGTTATTTTGGTTTTGTTTGTGACTTTTTTTCTGCTTTTATAGTGATTTTTCCCACCTGACGTGTGAATTGCAGTCCAGGCTCAGATTATTGCAGATTTTTTTATCGCGGTTGGGCCCAACGCCACTTTTTTACGTCCGGCTTTGGATTTTTATCGCTGTCACTGTAATTTTATCGTGGACTTTTGACACGTTATCAAGAAACTATTGCATGTTACCGCAGTGTTGTGAATATAACGTTAACACAGCGTTATTTTCCCACGATAGACGGCGATATGAAAAATTGCGTTAGCCTATTTTGGCGATGATTATCGCACGTTCTTGAGAATATCCCCCCGTCAGTCTGTTGAATAGATATTCCTACACAGTATGGGAAAGGATAAGCAAGATTTTACCTGCCTATCTGCAGGAATTTAGACGTACCTATGCACACATGTTGCATGACTGGAAGGGTGCAGCCATATACATTGTGAGGGACATGTTGGATGCTACAGCTTGTGTAATCCTTTCAATAGGCAGTGGTTTAGTGATTTAAAATAATACATGGATGGGCACCACAGCTTTCTGTTGTGACATGTAAGCATCCCTCCTGGGTATGCCTTTTGATGCCTACAGGCTCTAAGGCAGATTCAGCCTTGTAGTGATTAAAAACAATTGTACTATGGACAGTTCCTTGGGCTTAATTCTCTGGGTTTGCCAGTTCTCTCAACAATACCAGAAATTAAGGGGCTAGTTCTGAGGCCTGGCTTAACATAGAGCTAGCTATCTCAGCCCATGCAGGAGCCTGCTCAGTCTTTTTGAGGCTCCAGGGAGAGTGGTGGCGGCAAAGGACGGGATCTCCAAGGCCAGTTCTCCTCTTACCCCTGCTGCTGCCAAGCCGCACTGATTCTCCCTTCAGGTATCACTAGCAGCCAGTGGGTGACAGAATATGCTTTCTCATGTCTAAATGGAATCCTATTACCTCGGACCAGAGGGTCCTGCAGGTTGTTGGGGTTAGGCTCTTGCCTTTCTGTCAGTCCCCTTATGGTTTCACCTTTTTCCCAGAAATCAGCAGAGCATCTCTCCATCCTGGCCAAAGAGGTTCAATAGTTGCTGGCTGAAAAGGCAACAGAGAGAGTCCAAAAGAAAGGAGCAGAGCAATGGGTGCTATTCCTCTTACTCAGTGCCCAAAAAGCATGGTGGCCTCAGGCTGATTGGACTGTTGGTTCTTTAACAACTTCCTTTGGAAGAACACATTCAGGAATATAGACTGGCCCAAGTCCTCTCTACCAAGGATCTTGGGCACTGGATGGTGCTTTTGAACTTGATGGATGTATACTTTAAATGCAGTCCCACAGGTGTTTCCTTGCCTTCATTGTGAAGGAAGGAAAACTTTCAGTTCTGAATCCTACCCTTCGTCTTCACCTCAGCTTCCTATTTATTTAAAAAGGTGATGGTGGTTGTCGCAGTCCATCTGTGCAAGTTGTGATTGCATGTTTTCCTGTACCCTGACAACTGGCTGTTGAAGGCAGGCTCCCCACAGTCAGTCGTGGAGCACCTGCAGCCTACCATCTCCCTCCAAACTTCTCCAGAGTTCTCCATCAATGAGCCAAATTCTCACCTTCAGACATTGCAGAGAATTGGCTTTCAAGGGACTTTTCTACACCCAATGGCATTTAAAGCGTTTCTGATCCCCGTGAGTCTGTAACATTTAGCTAATAATCCAGCTGTTACTGTGTTTTGACCTGGACAATTCTGAGGCTTCTTTATCTCCTGGGCTTGTAGTCCTGATGGTACCTTATACCTGTTGGCACATGTGGGCTCTGCAGTGGAACCTCTGCTTTCGGTTGCCTCAGCACTGGCGATACCTCTCAGAAGACCCTCTCAGAAGACATCCTTGTGTCAGGCGGGGCAGTCTGAGCTCTTCATTGGTGGATGAAGAATTTCAATCTAATTCACGGCAGGCCGCTCCCTCTGCCAAATCCAGGTCTCCCAGGGATGATGCATGCATCTGTTGTTAGCTGTGGATGCCACCTGGATTAGGTGGAGATTAGGGCCTTTGATCTGTGTTGGTGCATGAGGTACTACAACAATCTTTTCTGGAGCTGCATGCAATCAGTGTGGATCTCATGACCATTTTACCTTCCAGCAGGTGCAGGCCAATCCAAAGTTTGATGGACAGTTCAACTACAATGTTATACTGCAATAAACAGGGAGATGTGGGGTCTCATGCTATGCCATGAGGGAATGAGACTGTGGCATTGAATGGACTTTCAGGGAATTTCCTTTCCTGTCAGCCATGTGGCAGGGTCACTGAATGACACATCAGAAGAGCTCAGCAGACCAGCAGGCATCTAGCTGAACTTGGGTGGCGTCTGCACCCAGAGGTAGTTCCAGTCATCTTCCCCGAGTGGGGAGTGCCTTGGGTAAAGCTTTTCACAACCATAGTGAACGGTCATTGTTAAGACTTTTGAGCTCTAGTGTTTCTGCCACAAGGCTCTTTGAGAGATGTGTTACCTTTTCTTTGCGTCCTGGGCTCCTCTACACCTTACTGGCTCTGCCGCTGTTTCCCAGGTTTCTAAAACAGGTCAGGGGGGACCAGGCTAGGCACACCCTGATACCCCAGACTGGGCTCTGATGGGCTCTGATGGGCTGGTACTCCAACTTGCTGAGTCTGAGCATTTGTCATCAGCTCCCTCTATCCTCCTGATGGAGGCCCTTCTTTCCCAACAACAGGGTAGGTGCCACATCCAGACCTCCACACCCTGCACTTCTATGCATGGAGACAGAGCCAAATCAGTTAAAAAGTTTGAACTGCCTGAGGTGGAAGTCATCTAAGCATCTCACCACATGTCCACAAAATCAGTCTGTTCTGGATGATTGGCAAAGTCTGTATACTGGTGCGGGGAGTGTTGTGTCAAATCACTGTAGTCTAAACTCTCTGACGTTCTTCCTTTTGTCTTGTCTGAAACTTGGCAAGGACTTGCTGTGAGCACCGTTAAAGACTATTAGTCAATGGGGTAGAGTTATCTAATAGATTCTCAGTTTTATCTAGACTGGACGAGTGCGTCTGACTAATGAAGATCACTGAGCCCGTTGGAGATATATTACACCATCAGGGGTCCCCACGTGTCACTATGGGAAATTATGTTCCCAGTGCCATTGAGGCACTTGAGAAGACCAGCTCCTTGCAGCAGGTGCCTTTACCGGTTACACATCAAGGGATGACCGCAAGCGCAGACTTGTACAATGTCCTATCATGGAACAATACATGTCTGATAGGAAAATTTCACGAGCCTATATGGATGCAGTTTATCAGATAATATCACGTGATTTGTCTCCAGGAGACTTGGCTTGTGAACTGTAACCTGTTTCTGGAGGGTTAGAAGGCCTTCTTTGTTCCCGGGTCCCCATCTCCATGTGGCAGAGCCAGGGGTGGGCTGGTGATTTACATATCATTGACTGTGCCCTGTAGGATACAGCAACTGCCTACGGTTAATAAGGACTTTCAAGCAGTCGTTCTAAAGAGAGGAAACAACAGCATGGGCATTACTCATTTTTATAATGCAACAAGCGTGCAGGGAGAGTGTAAGATTGCCCAATTGGGCTGCTTTATAAAACAGTCTTGTGGCCCTGTTGCACATAAGCTCATGGTGACGGGCAGATTTTAATATCCATCCTTGTGGTGATCCTAAAAGCAAAAGCATGGCTGAGTTGGGATGTGCCAGGATGCGGGGTTTTCACTTTGTCACTCTGCCCCGGGGGACGTACTGAATAATTTGCTTAATGAATTTTACTTATCATATTCAATTTCTTTATCTGCTCCCCTTAGCACACAGCCCGTCCCCTCTTTTAAAGGAAGCAGGAATGGTTCTTTTATAGACCATATCCTGACTTCCTCTGGTCTTCAGTCTAGTTTCTGCAGGTTCACAATCATGGTTAGTGATTATAGCGATCATAACCCCGTTTGTATGTACCTGGATGGCAGGCGTTTAGCAACACAAGCCAGGGTGATAGCCTCTGGCATGATGAGACCAGTGGAGGTAAACCGCCGTTTAAAATGGTCTCCTGTCTCTTTTTATGGTAAAGTTCAAGAGTCTTGTGCATCAGAAATAGCTCTTTGTGTGTCAACTGATCACGATTCGGGGGATGTTCTCAAGGCTTTTGATGTTATTATCACCAAGGTTGGGGCACTCCTATGTGTTCCTTCACATAGGACGGTGTCACCTGATCCTAGATAGTTCAATTCACTCTGCTCTAAGGCAGCAAGACAATTAAAAGAGGCCCTAAAAGTTACCCCAAGAAACCATTTGTGCCCGACGTCTCGATTATTTAACGGACTTTGGCAATCCGCAAGGGTGAATTGAAGGAGGAAATGTGGAGAGACCTACTGGAGGCTAGTACCTTGGGGAACAGTGCAAGGTCCTGGGGTATTATTAACCAACCTCTATTTGAAAAGGCGGGGGCTGGAAATGTAGGCACCAATATAACTGAGGATGAATGGGTGTCTATCTTCACCTGCCCCACAGTTTACTATCAACACCTCGGTAGGGTTAACTCCAATGCTCCTTTAATGTTCGAACAGAAAGAGGTGGAGAAGGGCATTTCAGGGTTTTGCATGCAATAAAGCCCCAGGCCTGGACGGTATTCCACCAGACCTTTTTAAAGCAAATTCACTCCTGTGGGCCCCAAGCCTGATGGCGGTGCTTAATGCGGCAGCCAGGACCGGCTTTCCGGATTCTTGGGGCACCTCGACGATCGTGCTGATCTTCAAGAAGGGGGACCGCAATAGTACTTTGTGTTATCGCCAGGGAATAAGATCATCTCTGAAATACAATACGGGTTTCGACAGGGGCGGTCCAGATTGGCCTAGTGTCTTAGCCTGTATATGATCCTGGGGAAGTACAAAATCGCCTGCCAAGGTACAATCTACATGGCCTTCATGGATCTTTCCTCTGCTTTCGATTTTGTTAGTTGGGGGAAATTGTGGCAATCCATGAGGGCCAAGGGGGTGGAGGCTAATTTGGTTGACTTCCTGGAGGATCTACATAGGGACACCAATGCAAACATTTGATTTGTCAAGGAGCTTCAAGTATCCAGGGATTTTAAAATAGAGAGGAGGGTTAGGCAGGGTTGCATCCTGGTCCCCTTCCTATTTAACTTATACACCAATGACCTGGAAAAGACTCTGGTAAATACAGGGGGCGATTTCCCTTACGTGGGGCGACAGGGTCTGCCCGTCCTGCTATACGCGGACGATGCGGTCCTGGTCGCCCGGACGGCAAGGGGACTACAGACCCTACCTGATACATTCCGGAGTTTTATGGAAGATCGTGACCTTGCAGCTAACAACTCCAAATCCTATATAATGCAGGCCGGGATTCGCCCGAAGAAACAGTACCCTTTTAAAGTGAGTAATGAGAATGTCCCAGTGACCACGTTATTCTCTTACCTGGGTGTCTTGGTAGACGATCGGTTAAGCTGGGGGCCCCTGATTAAGAGGAAAAAGGGGAAGTAACAAAGGGGTGAACGCCGCGATTTTTAACTTTGCTGCGAAGATGGATAAGCGCCCAATAGCGGCAATGGTGAAAATATATCAGGCTAAAAGCATTGCAATTGCCAGCTACGGGAGTGAAATTTGGGGCCACATATCAACCGACGCTTTGCAGGTGGCTGAGAATGTTTTTCCTAAATGTCTTTTAGGAGTGCATAGCGGAACATCAAATCTGGTGGTACATGAAGAATTAGTGTTGCCATTTATAGGGAATGTTGTTTTGGCTTAATTGCTGGTTAAATAAAGATCTAGCTCTCAATAACCAGATATTAAGAGAAATTATGAGCCTCGACCATATGACACGCCTTCCATGGTTAACATATATTAAGGACTGCTTTGAAGAGCTGGGGCGGCCGGACCTTTATACAAACCCTGACTCTACTACATCGAAGGATGTGGAATTTGTAAAGTATACTTTCACCACCTTTAAAAGATTTGGTAGAGATGATACCGAAATAGGAAAATCAAGTGTCTGTAAACACATGGTGCTCAAAACATCTCCATCTATTGAGCCCTATCTTTTGCGGCCACTTTCATCTCACGAACGATTTTAAGTGGTCAGGTGTCGATTGGATTATTTTCATTTGTTGCTTGCCGCCCTAAAAGGGAGCTGCAGAGGTCAGGTGTTAGCATCCTGTGGCTGCGACTGAGTGTCCCTCAGGATTTGCTACACTTTATGTTTTTTTATAAATTTTATGAAGTACCTAGCTGATATTTTTTAACATCTCTTTTAAAAAAGCTGAATTTTATCCAGGTCTGCCCAGCTCTTTTTTATTTACAATTGTTGAAACCAGAATGTGTATCTTTTATAGTAGGCTTTCTGAAATCTTCGTTGAGATCTAGGATCTGTATGGAGAGCTAGTAATTCTTTAATGTTGGTAGGCACCCCTCAATATATCTGTCTGATTAATATTTTGCACAAGATGTACACACTGCTGCTTTTCTATAGGATTAACTCCCTCTGTTTTTATTGCCTATTATTGTATTGTACGGAACTGTGTAACTTTTATGGTTTTAACTTTAAAGCCGAATAAAGTATACTTTGATTTGATTTGATTTGACTATTAGTCAGCTTTTTCAGTCTTTTTACCTTTGTGTGATCAGCTGCCCATGTTGAAGCCACTGATTCTGATGTGTGTTTTTGAAAGGGCTTATATGCTTGTTTCTTCTTCCTTTTGTTAAGCCGCAGTGGAACCTTAATTTGGTTCTTACCTTCTTGATGTGCTTTTGTGCCTATGCACATGGCTCCTTAAGGCTATTGTCCCTGAAACCAGTCTTTCTCATGGCGAGTAATTCCATGCGACGTGTTGGAGAACTTCAGGCGCTGTCAGTGCAACCACCATATTGCCAGTGCTTAATTTGAGCTGGTGGATTCTGGTTTGGCCGATCAGCACTTATTTTTGTGGACTGGCAATTATGCCTCTCATAAAACATCTACTGAGCGGAAGAGAGGGAAAAGCCCACAAAGGGAGGAAGGAGGAGGAAGATAAAGATTGAAAACCCCTTACAAGGGTATAAAACCAGAACCTGCAAGAGTAAGATCGAGGGGCAGGAGCATCTGGTACTGAATTAAAGAGGCATGAGATGGATTCAAGACTACGCAGCCTTGGTATTTAGCACACCAACATTTCATCAAGTCTGTTGCAGGCTCCTGGTCAGAGCTTTGGGCCCCAGCATTCATTCTTTTACAAATTAAGCACTGCATATTGCTCCTTCTTTCTGGATAAGCAGATGCTTTAGACTTTGGCCTCATTTTGACCAAAGGTGGTATCTCCTTTCCATTTAAAGCAGCATATCACGATCCTCTATTTCATCCCTCTGACACATCCCTTTAAGGAGGAGGACATTCCTCAACAGTTGGAACCCAAGAGAATCCTTAGTTTTTTTATCAACCTGACTTAGGAGCACTAAGTAGATACAACTAATAATGAGTGTCTCCCTCTGCCAGACGAGGAAAAGTGTGGCGGTGCGTGTGGAAGCGACGACTAAATGCCACTTCAGTGAGAAGTGGGAGAAAGGAAAAATAATTCTTTTTATATGCAACTGTCACCAACTATAGTAGGGACATTTGAACTTACCGTTTTTGGTGAAGGGGGGGAGGCGAGGAGGCCCCCACTGTAGCCGCCACCGCCAGGAGTCCACTTGTGCAGCCCACAGCGCCGCCGCCCCGGGACTACATCTCCCGGCAGCCTTAGCGGCGGCGCTGCTCTTTTGCCACCACGGAAGCGCCAGGAGGCGCCTAAAAGCAGCGCTCTGCTCGGCGGAGCGCGGGGGACATTTGAACTTACCGTTTTTGGTGAAGGGGGGAGGCGAGGAGGCCCCCACTGTAGCCGCCACCGCCAGGAGTCCACTTGTGCAGCCCACAGCGCCGCCGCCCCGGGACTACATCTCCCGGCAGCCTTAGCGGCGGCGCTGCTCTTTTGACACCACGGAAGCGCCAGGAGGCGCCTAAAAGCAGCGCTCTGCTCGGCGGAGCGCGGGGGACATTTGAACTTACCGTTTTTGGTGAAGGGGGGAGGCGAGGAGGCCCCCACTGTAGCCGCCACCGCCAGGAGTCCACTTGTGCAGCCCACAGCGCCGCCGCCCCGGGACTACATCTCCCGGCAGCCTTAGCGGCGGCGCTGCTCTTTTGCCACCACGGAAGCGCCAGGAGGCGCCTAAAAGCAGCGCTCTGCTCCGCTCCGCGGGACGCCGGGCTAAGCCCGGGCAAAGGGCGGGCCCTCTGTGGCCCTCAGAGGCACGAGGAGGCCGGGACGGGCCACCCCACTTGGCTTCAACGAAGGAGGAGGTACCGAGTTGTTGTATTTTTCCTTCTTATTGATCCCACATTGTACTGTTTCTCTGATTTCCTCTCAATATGTCCATCTGGGAGGAGCTGAATGCCTTGTGTGGTACGAACTACGTCCAGGACGTATCTACCCCCCCTATAGTGGGTAGAGATGCTGATGAGGAAAAAGACAATGACACTGAGAATTCATCTAATGCCGACAAAATGTGTACTAGCCCCTCATTATCTCCCTCCAACCCACCTTTATTATTGCCGATTGAGGCCGTGAACAGAATACCTGACTCCGTATCACCCCTGGTTATAAAAATCAACGCCCTGGGAGACAGGTTAACCAGTATTGAAAATACAATACTAAGGAACTATACTCCAACTGAAAAAACTGCTACACCCATTCACCCCATTCTCCCCAGCAAAAATGAAAAGCTCAAGCCTACAACAAGTACGAAAGCTCAAACTCTTGAACCCCTTATGTCTATACCTAATCCAAGAAGCCGGAATATTACTTTTAACTCCGTACCTGCACCCCATAGAGTTCCCAGGACCGCACATCGGATTCACTTACCTCCAGAAGCCGCCCCCTACATGGCTGTTCTCTCTGGGGTCCTTGCACCGAGTCAGAGTAAATTTGAAACTCACCAAGACCTGTTAAACAAAACCATTTCCTGGCTAAAACAAAACAGACCATTGCCATCTGTTTTAGATGGTGGCATCCTGAGTGTCAGGAGGGTGGGGTGGCTAGGTACGTCGCCCAAAGTCATCCCGGGCGATCTGATTTTAATTAAATTCAAGAGTATGAACATTGTCCCCTATCTGCGTTCTTCCCTGCCCAAAGAGGGAGATGGCCCCATTTGCATCTGGGACCTGTATGATTTCTATCCTGGCCCCCGACTCCATCCGTCCCTAAGGCAAATGACATTGAACCACAATTCATGGTGAAAGGGGATTCTATGAACTTTGTGCCACTAACCATCTACCCTTTTTCGATTTTGCATGTACCTTTTTCTTTCAGCTACATTGTCAAATTGATTTTAGTTTGTTTTTAATAGTTGGTTCCTTCTTACCTTGTACATGATATGCTGAGTCATTTATACATGTATGTATTTTCACTTGCTGCTTTTATGGTTTTAAACAAAAAAAACGAATAAAGCTTATTTTGAACTTGAGCTTTGAACTAGTAGTGGCATGCTTCATCTTCTGGTTCACCCTAGTTCAACACTTTTGCTTATTTGGCAGAGCGATACCCATTTGTTAGCTGTATATTACTGTCACAGAGCAAACGGTTAACTAACCTTGAAGCCGGATACAGCAGGAGCGATGACCGATGCTAAGGTACCTTTTTCCCCTTTCTCTGGCAGCACCTGCAAGTAATTATATTAAACTCCACAGAATATACCACAGCAGGGGAAAGGGTAAAAAGAGACAAACAAAACAATAAAGTTGTGGCAGCAAGTACACTCAGTGGCGTGCACTCTGAAGTTGTAGTCTTCACTTCTCTACTCGCCCCATGTTTCCTGTAGATAAGACGCAACATAACATAACGTGAGTGGAACCCTGCCCCTCCCTCATGCATATACAATGATCATCATAAGGCTGCCACAATCAATCCAAGAAAAAAGGCACAAAAGGTAAAAATAAAGGAATGAAAATAAACAAGGTTTTTTAGCTTATCTCAAGGACTGAGATAGAGCCCTCAATCGAGGGCCCAGCCCTCCAGGTAAGGACAAGGAATTAAGCAAAAGAATAAAGTACTTAGCTGTCTCAGTAATGCCTTCTGAGAATATCCGTTTGAGTACGCTGCGTTGGATCCAACTCGAAACGAAAACCCAAAAGCACCAAGGTAGTCAGCTGACCCTCCGAGCCTCTCACCGGCTCAAAAATGGAAAAAATATACCATGGTTTATTTTGCGCTTCAACGCATCCTCTCTCCTCAAGTCCAACAGCCTTTGAAGAGTGCCGATCCTTCTGCAGCACTCCAGCGCGAGCCAGGCTTCTCTAAACAGGAGCGTTTCAGTCTGCAGCAGCGCAGACATGGAAAAGGCACCACTGTTCTCGAACCATGAGAACTAAACAATGCGGAACAGCAAACGCGGTCGCGCTCCAACGCAAACGCGTAAACAAGGCAAGTCCAGGCAGCTCGAACTCCGATGCACGAGAAATCCAATCCAGGAAAATCAAATGAAACAAGGGGAACTACCTCTTCCCCAGGAACGTTCGCTAACGGCCACAGGTGACAAGCACCGGAGAGAGGGAGGAGGGAGTTTAGATAGGGAGAGAAAGAGATGCAGGACTAATGCGCTTCAGGTGTTCTGGGAGTTGAAGGCCCACATTCATTCCCCATGCAAGCAGCCTATCGCCTAAGTGTGACAGAACCCCCTCTCAATGACCGACGTCTCTGCGGACCAACCGGCTTATTGGGGAACTGCATGTGTAAACGCCTGAGGAGACCAAGGCAATGCAAGTGGGTTCTCAGTTTCCAAGACCGCTCCTCCGGGCCGTATCCTTTCCACTCAATGAGGTACTACAGCCTACCCCTAACCCTCCTTGAATCCAGTATGTTTTGAACCTCGTACTCCTCCTCCCCATCAATCTCAACAGGCTTTGGTCTCAGAGGTACTCTAGTACCGGGGAGACAGGGCTGAAGGAGAGATACATGAAACACCGGATGAATATGCCATTGTGTGGGAATCAGCAGCTTCATCGCTACAGGGTTGATTATGCTAATGATTGGATAGGGTCCCACAAATTTAGGTTGTAGCCTAGTGTTACCCTTTATTCTCAAATGTTTTGTATTAAGCCATACGTATCCCCTTGCTTATATGATGGTTCAGGGACTCTCTTTTTGTCTGCATTAAGTTTGTCTCTGGCTACTTCCAGATGCGTTTTGACATTGACTAATACCTGTTTGAGATGTGCATGGTGTTCGTGTATGGTAGGATTTGGAGACACCACTGGCAGTTCAAATGGCAACATATCAGGGTGATAGCCATTTAGACAATAGAAGGGTGAACAACCCAACGATGAATTTTCAGCGTTATTGTATGCAAACTATGCAGTCCATAAAAGTGTTCTCCATTCTTCACCATGCTGTAGTGTCAAACATCTCAGATATTGCTCCAATGTGTGATTTAGCCTCTCGGTTTTCCCATCTGTCTGAGGATGGTGACTCGTAGACAATCTTGCATCAATTTTCAATATGGCACATAACGCCTTCCAAAACCTGGAAGTGAATTGGGTCTCCCTGTCTGTGATGATAATAGAAGGGATTCCAAATAATCGTACTATATGTTGTAGGAAGGTAGTAGCTAGTTCTCCTGATGTGGGTAGTTTGGTTAGACTATAAATATATAAGGAGATACCCTCAAATCCAATAGGGGACAGGGTGCATAATCAGATGAAATTCACAGAAGTCCCTCAAACAACCTTATGTTGGAGAATCACTAATGCACTACTCCTGCCTGCCACAGTAACACTATGGGAGGTAAGGAGCTACTATATTTCAAGATACAATATTCTAATTGGAACCAGTAACACCACAATACACTTTAGGTAAAAATGGAAACAAAAGCACATAACAAGGACGTCATCAGAGCACTGAATACACCATACACAAAGAAAATATGAATTAAAAATGTATCACATTTTATCTGTAAAAACAAGATATAGCCATATACATTTAGAATAACACAAGTCTACAATTCATACAAGGAAACCAAAAAAAGTCGACGCAGCGTTTCGGTGCTTATATTGAAGATATGGCACCTTCTTCAGGACGGTTTCTTCTCTAGTTCTAGGGAACTAGTATTAATACTTCATAAACCAACAGTCGTTTAATCAATTACGCTGTGATCAGGTCCCAATGTGGGTCAATATGTATAATCCCTAAATTCCTTATGGGCAATTAGTCTTGGATATTCTGGAAGCGGTATTTATGGAATTCACCTCCCTTTAGAATTATACAAACATGATGGTTTGCAGTCTTAAGATTTCTCAGAGCCGTGCTTAAAGATTCTTTATAAAATTGGGGACCTCGTCGGTATCCAAGGTTCAACTTTTGTTTCTCATTACAATGGGAGACCCGTTCGTATATACCAGGTCTTTGGTCATTTGATGTGTCCACCCTGGGGTATGGCGTCCGCACGCTTCCAAGAATCGGGAGACCTGGGATATACGGCTCTGAGAAATCTTAAGACTGCAAACCACACCTGATCACAGCGTAATTGATTAAACGACTGTTGGTTTATGAAGTATTAATACTAGTTCCCTAGAACTAGAGAAGAAACCGTCCTGAAGAAGGTGTCATATCTTCAATATAAGCACCGAAATGCTGCGTCAACTTTTTTTGGTTTCCTTGTATGAATTGTACACTTGTGTTATTTTAAATGTATATGGCTATATCTTGTTTTTACGAATAAAATGTGATACATTTTTAATACATATTTTCTTTGTGTATGGTGTATTCAGTGCTCTGATGACGTTCTTGTTATGTGCTTTTGTTTCCATTTTTACCTAAAGTGTATTGTGGTGTTACTGGTTCCAATTAGAATATTGTATCTTGAAATATAGTAGCTCCTTACCTCCCATAGTGTTACTGTGGCAGGCAGGAGTAGTGCATTAGTGATTCTCCAACATAAGGTTGTTTGAGGGACTTCTGTGAATTTTTTCTGGTAGTTTGGTTAGAGCCACAAAATGACCCATTTTGGTTAAATGGTCTATAACCACAAGAATTGTGTTAGTACCAAGGCTGAGAGGCAATTCTACGATGAAATCCATGGACACTGTGTGCCAAGGAGATGGGGGTATGGTTATTGGCCTGAGTAACCCACTAGGTCTTTTATGTAGAGCCTTGGCTTGAGTGCAAACGGAACATTCTAATACATATTGTTCTGTGTCCTTTCGTATATTTTCCCACCAGAAGTATCTCAAAATGGTTTGTAGAGTCTTTTGTTTTCCCAGATGTCCACCCAAGGTAGAATTGTGTGTCCATTGTAATACCTGTTGTTGAAGTGGTCCCTCCGGGACATAAAGTTGTTTATCATAGAACAGCAATCGGTCTTTGCTGGAGTGGTGTACTGGATTTTGAGCAACCCAGGCATCTCTGTCCAGTGTTTCTAACTGCTTACTTGTTTCTTCCATGAATTCTGAAGATGTTGCTACTGCCATCAATTCTGTCTGGAACAAGGCTTTTTGAAGGATGATATATGGTTCTTCGGTGGCAGTTGTTTCAATGTCTAGAATGGGCATGGTTCGTGATAGAGCATCTGCTTTGCCGTTTTGTGGTCCAGGTCTATATTTTATCACGAAGTCGAAGTCTGAGAAAAACAACGACAAGCGAAGTTGCCGAGGGGTCAAGGCTCTAGCACTTTTCAAGAAGAGCAAATTCCGATGGTCGGTGTATATTTCCAACGTATGTCGGGCCCCCATCAAATGGTGTCTCCATTCCTCGCAAGCTCTCTTGATCGCCAACAGTTCCTTGTCGGTAATACTGTAGTTCACCTCACACGTGGACAGTTTCTTGGAAAAGAAAGCAACCGGGTGGAACTGTCCTGTATCAGGATGTCTCTGGGACAGGATGCCTCCCACAGCATAGTAAGATGCTTTGGTTTCCATTACAAAAGGCTGACTCGCATCAGGATGTCTCAAGATTTGGGCACTCGTGAAACGGGACTTTAAAGTTTGAAATGCTTGTTCCACAGCTTCGGTCCATAAAAAGGTTGCTTCCTTCCGCAGCAGCTGTATTAATGGTTGAATAATCTTAGAGAATTCCTTGATGAATCTCCTATAAAATTTGCGAAGCCTAGGAACCTTTGCAACGCCTTAATACAAGAGGGAGATTCCCAATGGACGATAGTGTGAACCTTCTTTTGGTCCATACATAAACCATTGGTCCTATGATGTACCCCAAGAACTCAACTTTGGTGGTGTGAAACAGACACTTTTCCAATTTGGCGTACAGAGCATTTTGCTGCAAGCGCTCAAGCACTTCGGACACGTGGCAAGGGTGTTCTTCCATTGATTTTGAGTAGATCAAAATCTCGTCTATGTACACTTTACATGAGACATCCAATACACCCCTTAAAACTTCATCCATGAAGTACTGGAATGCGGCGGGGGCGTTACATAGTCCAAAGGGCATCACTAGATACTCGTACAGCCCAAATTTCATACGAAATGCCGTCTTCCATTCGTCCCCTCGCCGCACTCGCACCAGGTGATATGCTCCACGGAGATCCAGTTTAGTGAATATCTTGGCTCCCTTCAACTGGTCCAGTAGCACTGGTATCAAGGGAAGGGGATACCGATTCTTCTTTGTCACCCTGTTAATCGCCCTATAATCGATGCAAGTTCTCAATCCCCCTTCACGTTTTGGAATGAAAAACAGAGGCGAGGAAGCGGGAGAGGATGATGGACGAATGAACCCCGCTGACAACATTTTGGCCAGATATTGTTGCAAATAGGTAGTTTCTGCCTCTGTGAGAGCGTATATATGGCTACAGGGGATGCTAGATCCAGGTTCCATTTCAATCAAGCAATCATAGTTCCTATGTGTAACTTACACTGTCCCAGAAAAATGCCAAACTTCTTTGGATCTCCAAGGAACCTTTCAGGTGGGGCTAATGGCAATTGTACAGGCTGTATTACCTGAATAGTGGATGTTCCGACATTCCCCCCTTGGTCCTGTACTGTGTTTGGGGATGCGGGTGGAGGTAGAGTTCAATTTCTAATGTACGAGGGCCCTCATGCACCTGAAGGACTAGCACGGGACAGACCCGCTACTTCGCGTCGTATAGTGCCCATCAAGTCAAGTCAAGTCAAGTCAATGAATTTATATAGCGCGCTACATACCCAGAGGGTCTCAAGGCGCTTGAAGAAGGGTGGGGAATTACTTGTCGAATATCCAGGTTTTAAGTTGCTTTCTGAATGCTAGGTGGTTCTGAGTGAGGCGAAGGTGAATGGGAAGTGAGTTCCAGGTTTTAGCCGCCAGGTAGGAGAAGGATCTTCCTCCCATGGTGGTTTTGTTAATGCGGGGTACAGCGGCAAGGCCTTGGTTGGAAGAGCGTAGCTGGCGGGAGGGGGTGTAGAAGGAAAGTCGTGTGTTGAGGCCTTCGGGTCCAAGTTCGTAAAGAGCTTTGTGTGCGTGGGTTAGGAGGCGGAATGTTATCCTCTTATTGACGGGGAGCCAGTGGAGGTCTTTCAGGTGACCAGAAATGTGGTGTTTACGTGGGATGTCTAGTATGAGTCTGGCTGCTGCGTTCTGGATGCGTTGGAGTTTTTTCTGAAGTTTTGCGGTGGTACCTGCGTATAGGGTGTTTCCGTAGTCCAGGCGGCTTGTAACCAGTGCGTGGGTGACCGTTTTTCTAGTTTCGGTGGGGATCCAGCGAAAAGTCTTTTTGAGCATGCGGAGAATGTTGAAGCAAGATGATGAGACGGCGCTGACTTGTCTGGTCATCGAGAGTGAGGAGTCCAGGATGACGCCCAGGTTCCGTGCGTGGTCCGTCGGGATGGGTGCTTTTCCAAGGGCCTCTGGCCACCAAGAGTCGTCCCAGGCAGAGGGGGAGGTACCTAAGATAAGGACTTCTGTTTTGTCTGAATTCAGTTTCAGACGGCTGTGCTTCATCCACTCGGCTACTTCTTTCATTCCTTCATGTAGGTTGGTTTTGGCGGTGTTAGGGTCTTTGGTGAGTGAGAGGATCAGTTGAGTGTCATCAGCGTAGGAGATGATGTTGAGGTTGTGTTGGCGTGCGATGGACGCGAGGGGGCTCATGTATACGTTGAAGAGGGTGGGGCTAAGTGAAGATCCTTGTGGTACTCCGCACATGACTTCAGTGGCCTCTGACTTGAATGGTGGGAGGCGGACTCTCTGAGCTCTTCCGGCAAGGAACGAGGTGATCCATTCCAGTGCTTTTCCTTGGATTCCGATGTTTCTGAGGCGTTGTAACAGGGTGCTATGACAGACTGTGTCGAAGGCTGCGGAGAGGTCAAGGAGGATGAGGGCGACTGTGTCTCCATTGTCCAGTAGAGTTTGAATGTCGTCTGTTGCTGCGATGAGGGCGGTCTCAGTGCTTTGTTTGGCTCGGAAGCCCGATTGTGAGGGGTCAAGGGATTTGTTGGTTTCGAGGAAGGCGGCGAGTTGGTAGTTGACAGCTTTCTCAATGACTTTGGCCGGGAAAGGAAGGAGCGAGATGGGGCAGTAGTTTTTGAGTTCGGTGGGGTCAGCTGTGGGTTTTTTCAGGAGGGCGCTGAGTTCGGCGTGTTTCCAGCTTTCCGGGAAGGTGGCGGAGTTGAGGGAGCAGTTGATGACGTCTTGGAGGTGTGGTGCTATGATGGAGTCTGCTTTGTTGAAGATGTGGTGAGGGCATGGGTCTGTGGGGGATCCTGAGTGGATGGAGTTCATCAGGCGGATGGTGTCCTCAGTGGAGATTGGGTTCCAGTCATTAAGGATGTTCAAGGGGGGTGAAGGTACAGCAGAAGGTTGTGTGGGTTGGTCTCCGGGTTGGTTGTCGAAGCTGTTGTGGATGTCTGCGATTTTGTCGTGGAAGAACGAAGCTAGGGAGTCGCAGAGAGTTTGAGAGGGGGTGATGTTGTTGGAGTTGGCAGTGGGGTTGGTGAACTCTTTGACGATGTTGAATAGTTCCTTGCTGTTGTGGGCGTTGTTGTCTAGTCGGTCTTTGAATGCGGCTTTCTTGGCAGTTCGGATCAGTTGGTGGTGTATGCGGGTGGCGTTTTAGAAGGCGTCCCTGGTGCTGGTGTTTGGGTCTTTTTTCCAGGTCTTCTCAAGGGAGCGACAGAATTTCTTGGATTTCTTAAGATCATTGTTGAACCAGGAGGCCTTTTTGCAGCCTAGTTTGATTTGATGTTTTTTCAAAGGTGCTAGGTTGTCGGCGCTGTTGGTTATCCATTGGGTGAGGTTAATGGCTGCTTGGTTGGGGTTCGAGGAGTGGGCGGGGGGGTTTTGAAGAAGCGATGAGGTGATCTGGTCGATGGTGATTTTGTTCCAGTTTCTTCGTAGAGTAGGTTGAGGATGGTTGTGGGTTGTGGTCTTTTTGTAGATAAAGTGAACGCAGCTGTGGTCCGTCCAGTGGAGAATTGTGGTGTGACTGAAGGAGATATGTTTGCTGGAGGTGAAGATAGGGTCGAGTGTGTGACCTGCGTAGTGAGTGGGGGTATTAACGAGTTGTTTGAGTCCTAGGTAGGCGAGATTGTCCAGAAGGGTGGGTGCGTTGCGGTCGTTGCTCTTTTCCAGGTGAAAATTGAGGTCTCCCAATAGAATGTAGTCCTCGGAGGGGAGGGCGTGTGGGGTGATAAAGTCAGTGACGTCTTCACTGAATTGTGCCCGGGGTCCTGGTGGCCTGAGTGTGGTCTTGGGGTCGGTGTGGATCTGGAAGTGAAGGTGTTCGGCGCTAGAGAGGTTGGCGTCTGAGCTGGTTGAGATGCGGATGGAGTTCTTGTGGACGATGGCGATGCCTCCTCCTGTATGGTGGGTGCGGTCTTTTTGGATGATCTTGTAGCCTTCCGGGATGGCAATGGTGATGTCTGGGGCTGAGGAGGCGTTCATCCATGTTTCTGTTAGGAAAGCGACGTCCGGAGAGATGGTGTCTAGTAGATTCCAAAGGTCGATTGCGTGTCTGTGTATCGAGCGGGTGTTGAGCAGGATGCATTTAAGGTGGTTGGTGTCGGATCTCTGTTTGGTGTTTGTGGATGAGAAGTTGGTCTTGGTGCCGTCATACTTGCAGGAGTTGCATGTGAAGGGTCCATGGGTGTGTCCAGGTGCGGCATGGGCGCAGTTGGGGAGTCGGCCGGGGTTTAGGGCTAAGAGGGTGGAGGCGTTGTATGAGATGCGGGTGGGGTGAGTGGGACGGGGGCCAGGGGGTATGGCGCTGGGCGCGGTCCAGGCGCGGACGGGCGTAGACGGGCTTACCTTTGGCGCACCTTCGGCGCGGCCGCAGCGCGTGGACGCTGCGCGTGTGGACATCTGACATAAATGGAGAGTGAAGGGGGCGGAGCGTGGGAGGGGCAGCAGGGAGGCGGTAGCGGGGATGAGGGGCGGGCCAGGGGAAATCAACAACAAAATGGAGGGTCAAAGGGAAAGCGAGACAGGGGCAGCAAATGCTCAAGTGCGCCGAGTGTGCAGTCTATTGAAATAATATGCAGAACAGCCTCAGCAAGGTCGCGCTATGGTGTATATCAGATAGAGCGGCGCTATGCGTGAGAAACGCTAAAATGCTACGGAGATCGGCTAAACAATGCGATGGCAATTACACTTGTAACGATACCGGTAGTGAATGAAAGTCGGGTCCAGTAAGGTGTTGCAGCACAGAGCGTCGCAGCTGCTAGAGATCAGGAGCGTGGGGGAGCGACCGTTCTGGGGAAGGTCCAGGTGGTCACAGTTTGGCCGGGGAGGTGGAAGGCTCAGTATTCGTGGGTGGGAGGGGCAGCAGGGAGGCGGTAGCGGGGATGAGGGGCGGGCCAGGGGAAATCAACAACAAAATGGAGGGTCAAAGGGAAAGCGAGACAGGGGCAGCAAATGCTCAAGTGCGCCGAGTGTGCAGTCTATTGAAATAATATGCAGAACAGCCTCAGCAAGGTTGCGCTATGGTGTATATCAGATAGTGCGGCGCTATGCGTGAGAAACGCTAAAATGCTACGGAGATCGGCTAAACAATGCGATGGCAATTACACTTGTAACGATACTGGTAGTGAATGAAAGTCGGGTCCAGTAAGGTGTTGCAGCACAGAGCGTCGCAGCTGCTAGAGATCAGGAGCGTGGGGGAGCGACCGTTCTGGGGAAGGTCCAGGTGGTCACCATCTCATTTCTTATTTCCTGACTTTCCCCCCTAAAGGCGTCTATCTCCATTCTTAAAGCAGTCAATGTTTCTAGTACTGAAGTAAGCACTGTGTTGGTGTCCATCGCTCAGGCTGTAATTAACCGTCACTCTGTCACAGAGCAAAAGGTTAACTAACCTTGAAGCCGGATACAGCAGGTGCGATGACCAATGCTAAGGTACCTTTTTCCCCTTTCTCTGGCAGCACCTGCGAGTAATTATATTAAACCCCACAGATTATACCACAGCAGGGGAAAAGGGTAAAAAGGGACAAACAAAACAATAAAGTTGTGGCAGCAAGAACACTCAGTGACGTGCACTCTGAAGTTGTAGTCTTCACTTCTCTACTCGCCCCATGTTTCCTGTAGATAAGACACAACATAACATAACGTGAGTGGAACCCTCATGCATATACACTGATCATCATAAGATATATATATATATATATATATCTACCTCACTTACATTGATAGGCTGCCACAATCAATCCAAGAAAAAAGGCACAAAAGGTAAAAATAAAGGAATGAAAATAAACAAGGTTTTTTTAGCTTATCTCAAGGACTGAGATAGAGCTCTCAATCGAGGGCCCAACCCTCCAGGTAAGGACAAGGAATGAAGCAAAAGAATAAAATACTTAGCTGTCTCACTAATGCCTGCTGAGGATCTCCGTGTGAGTAAGCTGCTTTGGATCCAACTCGAAACGAAAACCCAAAAGCACCAAGGTAGTCAGCTGACCCTCCGAGCCTCTCACTGGCTCAAAAATGGAAAACATATACCATGGTGTATTTTGCGCTCCAGCACGTCCTCTCTCCTCAAGTCCAACAGCCTTTGAAGAGTGCCGATCCTTCTGCAGCACTCCAGCGTGAGCCAGGCTTCTCTAAACAGGAGCGTTTCAGTCTGCAGCGGCGCAGACATGGAAAAAGCACCACTGTTCTCGAACCACGAGAACTAAACAATTTAAATACAATGCGGGACAACAAACGCGGACGTGCTCCAGCGCGAACGCGTAATCAAGGCAAGTCCGCAGCTCGAACTCTGATGCGAGACACGAGAAATCCAATCCAGGAGAATCAAATGAAACAAGGGGAAGGATCTCTACCCCAGGAACGTTCGCTAACGGCCACAGGTGACAAGCACCGGAGAGAGGGAGGAGGGAGTTTAGATAGGGAGAGAAAGAGATGTAGGACTAATGCGCTTCAGATGTTCTGGGAGTTGAAGTCCCACATTCATTCCCCATGCAAGCAGCCTATCGCCTAAGTGTGACAATTACCCTCGGAGAACATATCTCCAGCATCCCTTTGTGTACAAGAAGATCTCCCTTCCCTTTCGGTGAGAAGGCCTCCCGACCTTTTACACCATAGTTTAAGGCATCAAGTAGATAACCAACTTTTTGTGGGCTTCTCTGTTCCTAAGAAGGGAAAGGCAATCCAGAAACAGATGGATACTGATACAGATGGATTATTCTTGGCATGAAATTGTGCTGTACTTTGAACATAAAGGAGCCTCCTCAGGGCCTTCAGTCTCATTAGACCAAAGCTAAGGCTGACACTGTAGCCTTGGCAGGGGTGTTCCGGTGCTGCACATCTGCCAGGCAGCTACATGTGCACCCACCCACACTTTTCCAGATGTCACTGCCTTGACTGTCAGGTCCGCAAGGAGGGCCATTTTGTCCACTCGGACCGCCTGGTTTTCCTGATGGGAAGTCCGCTCCTCAGACCCTCAACCTTTTGGGAGGTACTGCTTTGGTATCTATTCTAAAGGTGAGGAATCGGTGTTTTGTGTTTTTATTCTAGTGCTTGGGGGAATTCAAAAGGTGAGAAATTGGTGGTTAGATAAAATAGCCAACAGAAAGAGTTTTAACCAAGGTAAGTAAATTATTCAAATGATGAAACGAGAAAATTGAAGGCCTGATGCCGAATGTCAGACACAGCAAAAATCTGCAGTTTGGCCACACTAAAGAGCTGGCATATTTATGTAGCACCTTTCTCTTGCTCTCTGTGTCCTAGGTTTCTGAATCTGTGGTCACTGTGGCCAAAGTTCCCTCTATTTATTTTCCTCTGTGTGCAGCAGTGTAAGGTCTCTGTGCACTGTAGCCAAGGCTATGTGTGGCAAGAATATGACCATACATGTGAGACTGACCACTATAAGTAGGGTTGGGAGGTTCTCTCCCACAGAAAAGCTGGGCAAAAATGACACATTCTACAACACATATTTCATTATATATTTAATTGTATTATTTTTTAAAGCATAGTAAATGATTACCTTACTGTGCACCAGGACAGGATAATCTTTGTTGGGGCTATTCAATGATTCCCTCTCTATCATCTTCTAACAGTGCCCCACATCTCTCCATAAACCTTCTCTGACATATATTTCTTTTTTTATAGCACCTCTCATACCAGTGTAGGATGTCAGAATGCTTTACATCACATATAAATACAGAGACAATGAATCATGCGTGTGTAAATCAGTATAGGAAATGTTGCATAAGACTAAGGGGACTGACTACAAGGTGTAAGATTCATGTCATCCATATTGGTAGGCATGTTTTTATGAGTGCTTGGTCTGGAGAAGCACAAACGCAGGATTCAGAAGGTATCACAGTGGTTGACTCTACTAATAGGAATTTATTTTTACCCCAAAAACCCTTTTTAGCAACATTTGGCTAATGAAAGACTCGGAATATAACATAGCTTTCTAACATGTACCAGGTATTTTCATGCACCTTTTTGACGACACTTCATAGCTCACTGTCCTAGATTAATATTGTACTTTATGAACTGCACCGTAACAAAAGGGTCTCTGTGACAAAAGTAGTGACCCACTAAGCTATGGACATATAATACAGTCCTGTGATGTACATGGTACCCGTCCTTTGAAGCAGGCATATTAACCCTCTGCACTACCTTAGTTGAGTCAAAACTGCCACTAGACAAAACTCTGAGGTACATTAATCATCAGAGTTATCGTGACACTTTTACTGCTGCCTGAAAGCCACGTGATATACAAGGAACTCTGCAGAGGGTACTTTCAAAACTGCTGCGCTGCTATACAAGTCCCCAGTAACCAATGATCACATGTTAAAAAGTTACACAATAATCTTTACAAGCCCTGCAGCCAGGCTGCTATTTTTGAAAGGAATGCAGCAAGTGGCATGTACAGGAGACACTTTCTTTTCAACTTGTCACCCTCTTTAACCGCACAGACTGCTGTGGAAAAGGAATGCTTACCTACCACTCATGTTCTCCTCTGCCATGGTGGTCTCCTTCTCCGCCCACTGCCACTGCTCCCGGGGAAGTTTTATGACCTGTTTATGCACATTCAGGCAAACACATATGCAGATGAAACATATTCTCAAATGCAGACAAACCAAAAACATGTGCTTACACACAAACTACACATGTGCGTAGTCAAACGTACTTACTCAAGCATACAAACACACAGGTCACATTTGTACAAATGCACATTAAAGTGCACACAAACACCCAACTTATGCACATGCATAGATGTACTTGTATGCACATTTTGCAAGCCAGCTATTGTCTCTTCTTTCAGTCGCGAATGTACCAATAAGGCCTCCATTGTGGCAAATTTCACAGTTGCAGTACTTAAGCATAAGCAAAACCTTTGTTGGTGTTCTGAGACGTTCAGAATTTTTAAAGTGTTTATTGTGTGGGCATTCTTGAAGGACAATCTCCCAATGGGGCGCATTCAGAAATCTGCTTTCAGGCATGTGCTGATAAAATTCGCAAGTGTTTCACTAGCCTAGTGTGATGAAGTTGCACCATCTGTGCACAGTTTTCAATACCACTATCCTGCCAATCAGTAGTTATTAGAACTAGAGTAAACAGAGAGGTGGCCCTCAACCCAAGGGGACAGGACACCATTCAAGACTCTCAAGTCAAAAATGTTCCCCTTGAGGTTCAATCAGAAGTACATCAATTCATTCAAACTCTTGCACTTTCCATCTTCATTCAACACTTAGGGCCCGATTACAATAAGGGCGGTCAGACCGCAAGACCACCATTGCGGCGGTCGGGAGACCACTGGCGAGCATGCGGCGGTCTGACCGCCGTGTTACAATAGGTCCGCCAGGGTGCTGGTACGAAGTTGATGGTGCCACTGTGGGGGTGTTCAGCACCTTCGCACATCCGTACGCTGGTTACCATGCACCATTTCATGCATGGCACACAGTGCATGCACGATAGTGCCACGGTAGGAGGGCACTACATGTGCAGCCAGGCAAATTTTTCTCCGTCTCCAATGCCAGGGGGCCTTGTTGGGCCCCTTCCTACCCTTTCTGACAACCTTTTCATGGCAGGGTGTCTGTCATGAAAAGGTTGTTAGAAAGGGACATCATAATTATGAAGGCTCTTCCAGCCGCCGCACCATCGGGATCTAGGATCCTGGCGGCGGTGTGGCCTTCAGCTGTTATCGGTCCGACTGCCATTATTCTAATTTGGAGGTCGGACCGTCACCAAAGGGCAGGCTGCAGTCCGACTGCCTGCTTCATAATCGGGCCCTAAGTGTTTGTAAGGTGGGTATAGCTGGAAGTTGGCCTATGATGTGTTTGGGGACTTTAGGGAGTATAACGTTTAGAGTTTTAGTTGTGGGCTCTTGGAAACTGGTGCTTGCTTCTCTTATATCTTGCAATACTTGTTTACTTCTCATTCTGGTGCATTTCGGGGGTGGTTTTGTTGCCTAACATTAAATACAATATTATCTTTTGTAGTGCCCCCCCTCCCATAGCAAGCATTAGAGTAATATTTAGTACATTTCCAGGTGATACTCCTATTGTTGTACTTTCTTGGCCGTAAGTGTAGCCTATGTGAGCTAATAATTGCTTTCCGTTCGGTGATGCGATATATCTTTCTCTTTCTGTCATTATGTCCAAAAATACTGCAATTGTATAAATTATTATAATTTCAAAATGTTTAATATGTTTGTTGTCAACATAAAACATTTTGCATCCCTTTTTAGGTCTCGCCTGTCGATGCGCATGCGCATCGAGCTTGCGAGCCTATTGCGGCTTATACAAGCTTTAACTAAGAAGCAAGGAATCGTGGCGATTCCTTGCAGTGCCCGTGACTTTTAAGCTCAATGCGCATGTGCATTGAGCTTAAAAGCGCGTGCACAGCCGCCCGCATTCCTCCGACACCTTTGAAGTGAAGCTTAGCTTCACTTCAAAGGCCCGGCTTCTTCACACCCACATGCCGCTCTCGCTCTCCCCGCTCCGCCCCCTCCCCTGCCCGCCGTGTGTTCAGCCGTCCAGCCAACCCGCAGTGCACACCGGCAGAAAGTCTGAGTTAATTGTGTGTGCCGCCTCCCTCACCCTCCCAGCTGCGGATACTTTGTTGCAGCTTTTTCCTTTCCCCACTTCCCCTGAACCCAACCCCCCCCCCCAATGGTTACAGAGTACATAGTTCTTTTTTTCAGTCTCCGTTGCCTCAAACTTTTTTTTATCGGAGGAGTCCGACAGGCTCAAGTACCCCTTTTACGTACAACCTGTTACCCCCCTCCCCCCAAACACACTTTTGAAGCTCGGGGTACTGCCATCTCCCGATCTGCTGAACCCCAATGCCCTGCAGAGCCACATTTACCCTCTCGCAGCATGCCTACCTGGCCCAGAGAAGCTGCCCCCCAACTCTACTATTCCAGAAAGAAACATGTTAGCTGCAAGAATCATGTTTTTTTCTTGCGAGTCTCTGTATCTGTACCCTGCCTTCCGCGTCACGCTGCCTACGGGACCAGTCTCCTACAAGCTTCCTTTCGCGTGTTAGCATTAACTAGGGCGCTCCTACCTTGCACGCTCCTTAGTGAATATTCGCACCTGCGAGCTCCCCTTCTCCTGCACTCTATATGCAAACACGTTGCTATTGCAAGCTTCCTTTTGCTGGCACTCGCTGGTTGAAAGCTTTCCTGTTGCAAGCGTCATATTCCTTACACTCTGGTTGGCTGTTGCAAGTTTCACTTTGCTTGCCATCGCTGATTAAAAGCCTGGCTGCTGCAAGCTTGCATGCACCCTCTGGTCGAAAGCTTATGTGGGGCAGGTTTGCTTGCACTCTCCGATTGAAAGCGTGTCTGGTGCAAGCACTCTTGTTGAAAGCTTAGCTACTGGAAACTTCATTACTCCTGCGCTCTACCACTCACGTCCCTAATCTCGCTGCACAGTGGTGCCAGACTACTGCAAGCTTCCATCCACACGCAGGCTCTCCTGCACACCACTGTCCACCCCAACCCCTTGGTCGCAACACCCGATACTCCACTCGGGAGGATGGTGCTTTAAACGGACTCGGGGCGGCGACGAGCGCCTGCTCTGCCAGAGCCCTAGGACGCAGGCTGGCTGATGCTGAAGGTGGTGGGGGAAGAGCGGCGGGGAGGTGCCCCAGCCCCCACTAGTTTGAATGTGCACTGATATCGCCCTGGTTACTGCAGGCATCCAGAGAAGGGGGGTGTCACTCACAGCTCAGATTGCATCTGAGCTCGGAGGGCTGGCAGCCAGCCAGGGCCAGTGTATTTAAGAAAGACAGCCCAGGCTCTGCAGCCAGCAGTCTCTGCAGGAACTTTTCCAGGGGGAAGAGCGCCTCCGAGCACCTCGCTCCGCACTAGACACGTCCTGCTCTTATTTTCACAACAGCGATTTTTGCAAAGACGAGTGAATTTTTTTTCAACGACAAATTTTAATTTTCGACTTATTTTTATTGGCCATTAACTCTGTGGTTTGCGCACTCTGTCAATTTCTTATATTCTCCCATTAGGCAAAGTAACATGTGCTGTGGGCTTACTTTTTTTTATCACTTGTGTTTTTTGTTTCTCTCTCTCTCTCTCTCTCTCTCTCCTTCCCTTCCCTTCCCTTCCCTTCATTTACTCTCTCTCTCTCTCTCTCTCTCTCTCTCTCCTTCCCTTCCCTTCCCTTCCCTTCATTTACTCTATCTCCCCTTATTTCTCTCTCTCTTTGACTCCCCTTCATTCACTCTCTATCACCTTTATTCTTTTTCCTCTTGCTCTCTTTTCTCTCACTCATTCCCACACTTGACAGGACCAACAGTGGGCGCTTCTTACATACAGGTACAACAGAGCGCGCATCTCACACAGACAGGAACAGGGGCCACATCTCACACAGACAGGAACAGAGGATGCTTCTCACACAGACAGGAGCAACAGAGGGAGCATCTCACAGACAGGAACAACAGGGGGCGCATCTCACACAGGCAGGAACAGGGGGCACACACGCAACGCCACTCTCACACGCCACTCATCCACGCAACGCCACTCATCCACGCAACGCCACTCATCCACGCAACGCCACTCATCCATTTGCAAAACGAAAAAAGTTAAACTCTTCTATTGCGAGACCTATTGCATTTTCAATGCTTGTTCTGTTTTATACTTACATGTCTGTTCTTGCTAGATGTTACACACTTTCTTTGCAGGTTTTCCGTTGCGGGTGTTGTAGTGTGGAGCAGGTGGTTTCTTTTCTGTTGGTTAAAAAATAAGCGCATTACTTTCATTTTAAATGTTTGTTTGCTGGTAGGTAGTGGGGTTTACGTTAGTTAGGTTTTGTTTTTTGAGTGTTTTGGGATGAAGTTCCTGTTTAGTAATACTTTCAATTTTCTTACTTTTGATATGTCTTTTTCCAGGTATGTGACTGGTTTTGTTTTTCAATAGATCTGCAGTTTCTCAATGATGTAGTAGTTTCTTTATAGTAACTACACATAAAGAAATAGAAGTAGTAGTGTGTTTTGTTAATTACTTGTTATTTGAAATTTTTAACTTGGATTAATTTAGATAAAATATATGTTTTACTTACTGTGCAAAGGTAGTTGTTCTATCTCCACTTTTGTTTTCAGATTCAGGTTCACAAATACGGCTGAGTCTCCTTTCTTGCAGCTTTTGTAGTTTTTCGAGTAATAAGTTGTTAACATTATGTGTGCCTTTTATATTGTTTGTTTAATTTATTGTGTGATTTTATTGATTACGTTTGTTCATGGTTTTTTATTGGTTAGTTTTCTTTAGGTTTGAATTGATATTCAGTTTATGGTAAAAGCTAATAAATGTTTGTTTTATATGTATTTAATTTTGATATATATATATATATATATATATATATACATAAACACACACACATATCTGTCTAATATAGTAGAATAACTTTATTCTGTTGTTTACTTAAAACCATCAAAGTATACAAATGAATCCATGATTTTACAATTTAAAACAATTCAGTACAAGAATAACATTCTTGGATTATATATAAAATATACAGTAAAAAGTGCAGGAGTATAACGTTAAAATCTTTAAAACAAGTGGGCTTACAGTTCACAGCCTTATGATTATGAGACACACCGCTTGGGAGGCATAGGAGTGGGAACTTGTGTACAACACACAATTCATTTGCTCTAGTAGCCAACATTTCACAATAACAAGTTTTGGTTCTAATAATAACAGTCAGCGCTCTCCCACGGCCACCCAGTACCTAGTCTTGAGCCTCAGTATATCTCCTCTGGTTGCCCTCTCTGGGTGTTTCTATACTTCCGACATACCAAGTAATTTATACCAGCTTGCGACATGTTTAAACCAGGGTAGACTTTTGGCACCACTGATTATCAGAACCTACATCAGGGAATTACTGTAATCAGACCTCTGGAGTGTTGTCCACAAAAATAGCCAGTACATTAGGGGTTTCAATGAGGCCATATCATCTATTCTTTTTATCCCAAAGTCAAAGAAAAAAAGAGATCAGAGGGGCAGTGATAGATACTGAGATAAGGGATCTAGTGAAGATGTTTTCGGATGGCGTCAATTTATTTGTTTTAATGTAGCCCCATATCTCTGCTCCATACAGAGCTCCACTCTGGGCTTCTGCTCGATACACTTCTAGTGCTGGAGTCAGCGATCGGCTGTAAGTCTGCCTGTGGTATCTCAATATTGATTTTGACCTTTGACAAAGAGTAAGATAACTCGTCCAGTTGTTGCCCCCAGCCAAGTGTGTCGCCTAATCTTATCCCTAGGCACTCAACGATTTTCACCCCCTCCAGTGGTTCAAATGCGACCCTAACCTCCTGTGATTTCCCCTTCTCTTTCCCAAACACCATAAATTTAATTTTGGCAACGTTAAGTTCTAAACTCCATTCCTTCCAGAATTCAAAAAACTTGTTCACTAGCGTTTGTAGGCCCATTGGGGTTGTGGAAATAAGTAAAGAATCATCTGCAAAGAGCAGGATTGGAACTTTCGTGCCATTCATACCGGGAGAGTCATTCCTACAGTCCAGTAATCTATTAGCCGCATCATTAATGAACAGGGAGAATAGTGTGGGAGCGAGCACGCACCCCTGGCTCACCCCAAACTGTATGGGTATCCTGTCAGTTAGTTCACTATTTGCTCCCCATATAACCTGGGCATAGTTGTCCTCCTGAAGTCTAGCTATCAGGGTCACCAGATCTATGACGGTCCCTAGGTCAAGCATATTTTTTCATAACATTTCGTGTGGTACTAAGTCAAATGCAGCTCTTAGGTCAAAAAATGCTACATAGAGTTCTTGTTTATTCAGTAGCACATATTTCCATGTTAGCAATGTGAATCTAAAAGCCTGGTCGCATGTACTAATCTTAGAACGAAAGCCTGCTTTGTAAGGGGACAATATCGCCTTTTCTTCTATCCAATTTGGAGTTTGTTCAAAACTTGCCGTGCAAAGATCTTTTGCAAGTTATCAATCAGGCTGATGGGTCTATAATTGGAGGGGATGATAGTATCCCCTTCTTGTGTATTGTGATTATCTCAGCTCCCCTCCAAGTTGGCAGAATAGCCCCACCAGCCGATATGCAGTTTGTCAAGAGATTTATATACGGAGCCCATATCATGGGTTCTGATTTATATAAATCACTCAGTATCTGATCAGGGCTGGGGCATTTCCTGCCTTGAGTCTATTTATTGTTGACAAAGTATCACCCAAGCTAAAAACGAATGTTGTGCCATTTGTAAGCATGGCAGGAACGATGTTAGAAGTGTTTTGTTCAGCTCTTGGGTTGTGTGTATAGTGAGCGTCCATGTTCCTGGAGTATAATGTAGCGAAGTGCTCGACTCAAACCTCCGTCTGGATGTGATAACTAAGAATTTTTGTGTTTTCTGCATTACCCTTTGCAAGGATATGCCAGAACAGGCGGTTGTCCTTGCCTCTGGCAGCTTGTACCAGGTCCTGCCAATTTTTATCTGCAAAATCACGCCTAACATTTGCAAGTGCAGTTTAATATCTATTGCTTGCCATGGCTACCCCAGGCTGACTACAATCCTTAACCGCTAGCTGTAATACCCCCTTTGATAATTTGCATTCACAATTTATCAGAAGGCTCCAATCCCTTCGCGGAGGCAGTATAGATGCTAGTCCCAATCGCCCACCTCCCAGTGCCTCCGCTAATAAGCAGAGTACACTAGCAAGGGGGAAAAGGGAAAGTGGAAGAAAGAAGAGACACCTTGAGAACTGCTGCCACCCACTCCGGCTGCTGGACTCCCAAGTAAAGCTTCTGCCGTCTGTCCAATGGGGGTGCCTAATACACAGAAGGGGAGAGACTAAACAACAACCCACCTTTTTCTAACAACTCTCTATGTAGTAATTAAAGCTTATCCTACCAGCTGTTTCCAAGGTAATTGCTACTCTTCGTTATTTAATTGATGATTTTCTGCAAGGAGCTTTCTTTCTGCAAAATGGAGAAATTACATTACTGACAGTCCTATATCACTATAATTCCCTATACTCAATTATGCTGGCTGCTAGATACCTGCAAAGCTTCCTGTTACTGCCTTGTACTTGTTTCTTCTCAAAGAACTGAGGTATTCCAATTGCCGTTTAATTTGCAGTCTCTTTACCACAGGTAATCCTTCTGTAGCGCGCAAAGAGGTACAGGGTAAGGCACAGAGGGGAAAAGGAAAGGATAGGGCAAGCGCAATAGAAGGGTAGGAATTGTGGGCCAGATACGCTGCTTAACTTGGCAATGCTGCTTGTCTTACTGTCTCTATTCAGACTGAGGCTGCTGTCCAGTTCGAGTGCTCATAGACGGTCTCTATCACGGTGGTTCCTCACTAAGCTTCAGGCGACTGGCAGACTCCTCTGCAACTTCTACAACCAGCTTCTGGAAGTCATCTCTTGACCGGGTGAATTATTCTACAAACGGTTCACTCTGCCGAATAAAACGGGTAGAGGAACCGACCTAGAATTACTGGGACAAAGTCTTTCTCAACTAAACACCGCCAACTCCCGTCAGGAAAGAGAGACGCGGAGTGGCAAAACACAGCTGCGACTTCATAAACAAACGTGGTTGAAGTGCGCAGTTGCTCAACCGCGTTCGTCCCTCCTACACTAGACAGGGCGGAAACTCGGGAGTTAACTTAATGGCCATTGCGGCGGCCATCTTAGGAGGGGAACTTTTTACATAAACAGAGAGGAGCTTTTTACAAATAACAAGGGAAGCTTTTCACATGAGACAAGGATACCAAATGTTAACCCGATTGGGTTTTGATATTGTCCGTGTCTTTGCCCGCAACTTGGGAGCACAAATGGAGGCAATTCTGTGGAACCTGACAGTACCCCCTCTCAAAGACCGATTTATCGGTCCTGGTTTGAGCGGTTTCCGTGCATGAAATCTCTTTATCAGTTGTGGGGCGTGAATGTGAGATACCGGTTCCCAAGACCTTCCTTCTGGACCATACCCTTTCCAATCCACTAAGTAATGAAGTTTCCCTTTCTTGTATTTGGAGTCTAGAATGTCTTTGACTTCATACTCGGAATGGCCTTGAATGTCTAGGGGTTCTGGAGGTTTACCCAATCTCATTTGCGGTTTGGTCTTTTTCAATAAGGACACATGAAAAACTGGGTGAATTCCTATTGGAGCTGGTAATTTCAACTTCACCGTCACTGGTCCCAAAACTTTCTCAACTGGATAAGGACCCACAAACCTCGGTTGAAACTTCCTATTCCCTTTCAAATGAAGATTCTTGGTAGAAAGCCACGACTGATCTCCCACCTGATATTGTGGAGCGGGCTGTCTATGCCTGTCTGCACATTTTTTATATGATTTCTTGGCTTTAATTAAGTTTTGTTCTGCAGATTTATGAAGGGAGGCTATATCTGTTATCAAAGTCTTACTGCAGGTACCTCCAAATCTTCTTGAGTCAGAAAAGGGTTAGGGTGACGACCAAAATTCAAGTAAAATGGAGAGTAGCCCGTAGAAGCACTCTTTGCATTGTTACAAGCAAATTCGGCCATCCACAACCGGTCCGACCAATCACCACCCTGATCAATGAGAAACAAACAGAGGTACTGTTCCAGTTCCTGATTGATTCTCTCTGTCTGACCGTCAGATTCAGGATGAAAACTGGTAGACAATCTACTCTCAATTCCCAAACCCTTAAGATAAGCCTGTCGAAAGTGTGAAGCAAACTGAGGGCCTCGATCTGATACCACTATCTTGGGAACCCCATGCATCTTTACTATATTTTCACTAAAGGCTTGTGCTAACTCGGGAGCAGTAGGAGTGCCAGACATTGGAATAAAATGACTCATCTTGGTGAAGGTATCCACTATCACCAAAATGGTATCAAACCCCTTACTAACAGGCAAGTCTACAATTAGATCCATAGAAATAGTGTGCCAAGGATGAGTTGGAGTGGGGAGTGGTTGTAAAAACCCCTGAGGAGCTTGTCTACTAGGTTTTCTCCGGGCACATAACTCACAAGACTGCACATATTGTTTGACATGAGAGGACATTCCAGGCCACCAAAAATAACGTTGCACCAAATCCAGGGTCTTGGAAATGTCTTTATGTCCCGCTAAAGGATGGTCATGACAACCTTGTAGCGCCTTCTGCTGGAGCGTAGACGTGGGAAGATATAAAGCCTCTTTATAGTAAGTTAATTGCTGATGTAAGTGTCTTTCTCCTCCATGTTGGACCCACTTCTGAATCTCTTCCTGAGACAAACTCTTCCGGACTTCTTCTTGAAAGTTATCAAGAGAGAGAGTACAAATAATCTTTGCTTCGGGAATGATTGGTTGAGGTTCCACCGAATGTTCAAAGTCTTCGGTATTCAAACGGGACAAAGCATCCGCCTTCCCATTCTTAGTGCCAGGGCGAAAGGTGATCACAAAATCAAAATCCGCAAAGTACAAAGACCAGTGTAACTGCCGTGGTGTTAAAGTCTTAGCCGTCTTTAGAAATTGAAGATTCTTATGGTCTGAGAATACTATAACAGTATGTTTGGCACCCAGCAAGTAATGCCTCCAATCTTCAAAGGCATCTTTCACTGCCAACAGTTCCTTTTCAGCAATGGTGTAGTTCAACTCCGCCGGATTCAATTTCCTGGAGCGGTAGGCCACCGGATGAAGTTGTCCTGTCTTCTGGTGTCGTTGTGAAAGAACTCCACCGATAGCTTGGTCCGATGCATCTGCTTCCACAAAGAAAGGTTCGACAGGGTCAGCATGCAACAGTATGGGGGCAGACACAAATTTGCTCTTAAGATCGAGGAATGCTTGTTCCGCATCGAATGTCCACTCGAACTTGACTCCTTTACCAGACGGGTAATAGGTGCGATTTTCTGTGAAAATCCCTGAATGAAACGTCTGTAAAAATTGGCGAACCCCAGAAACCTTTGAATTTCCTTAATGTTACGAGGCACTGGTCAATTCTCCACCGCTTGCACCTTTCCTGGATCCATAATGATTCCTTGGGAGGAAATGACGAATCCTAAAAATTCTACCTTGGTCGCATTGAAAACGCATTTTCCAACTTGACGAACAAATGGTGAGTCTTTAGTCATTCCAAAACCAATCTTACATGTTTGGGATGATCTTGTGAGTTCCTGGAGTAAATCAAGATGTCGTCCAAATAAATAATAGCGATCTTGTCAATCAAATCTCCCATGATATCATTTATAAAGCATTGAAACACTGCAGGCGCATTGCACAACCCAAAGGGCATCACACAATATTCAAAGAGGTCGAACTTAGTTCGAAAGGCAGTCTTCCATTCGTGCCCCTCTTTCATGCGAATAAGGTGGTAAGCACCCCGCAAATCAAGCTTGGTGAAAATCTGAGCTTCTTTAATTTGATCTAAGAAGACCGAAATTAACGGTAGAGGGTATCTGTTCTTAATAGTTACTTGGTTCAATGCGCAGTAATCTATACAAGGCCTCAAACTTCCCTCCTGCTTCTTAGGTATAAAAAATAGTGGAGAGGATACCGGCGACTGAGATGGTCTAATGAACCCATTAGCAAGATAACGGTCCAAGTAATCCTTGAGATGGTAATTCTCTTCTTCCGTCAGGGCATAAATCCTACTACAAGGAAGGACGGCCCCGGGCTCCAAATCGATGGTACAATCGTATGAACGATGTGGTGGTAACAATTCTGCTTCTTGTTCGCTGAAAACTGTTTCAAAATCTTGGTATTCTGGGGTAATTCCTCCGGAATTAATGACTCCAATGGACTGACCCCCATAAGAAAGTAGCGACGCTTGAGAAGGTTCCTCCCTGCCTTCTCTAGGACCGTTGCAATGCTCCAAACAAAAATTGGACTGCATGCTGACAGTTCGATTCTCCCAGTCAATGGTCGGATTGTGGGTTGTTAACCACGGTAACCCTAAAATCAATTGGAACTGTGGGGCATCTATTAGGTTGAATTGCAACACCTCCCAATGACCATCTGATTGGATTAACTCTAATTCTTCCGTATGACTGGTGATTGGGCCTGAAGACAAATTTGTTCCGTCCACGGCACGTACAAGTTCTTGCCTTTCTTTCCGGATGGCTCGAATTCCCATTCGACCAGCGTATTTTATGTCGCAAAAGTTTCCAGTGGCCCCCGAGTCCAACATAATGGCCACTCCCAGTATCTTGTGTTCACGAAACTTTAATGTCATGTGTAGAATCACATGTGGGATCATTGACTGCAGAGTGTTTAGAATCAAATGAGGTTCTGGAGCCGTCTTATCGTCCTTCACCACCAGAGCGACTCCGCCTACTGATGGCTCGCATCGTTTCCCTTAAAAGGTGTCTTTGGACGCTTAGTGCATTCTTTCACGAAATGACCGGAGCCTCCGCAATATAAACATAACTTCTTCAAACGTCTCTGTTCCTTTTCTTCCTTACTCAAAGGTCCTCAAACTGCTCCAATTTGCAAGGGTTCGGTGTCGTTATTACTTCCAGTTCCTTTCACCATCCTTATCCGATCAAAACGAGGAAAATTAACCTTCCAATCCTTCCTCTTCTCTCCTTTACGTTCTGAGTTACGGAAATCCAATTCTAACACTAAATCCACCAATGCAGATAATTCTGTCGGACGATTAGGGACTTGAGCTAACGTATCCTTAATCTCATCTCTCAATCCGCGGTAAAACAGTGCCGCTCTTTTCTCTTCTGGCCATTTCGTTTCAAGAATGAGTTTATTGAATTGGGTGAGATAAGTAATTAAATCCTTTGATCCTTGACGTAGTTCAAGCAACTAGTTATCAGTAGCCTGGGAAATCCTTCTCCTGTCAAAAATTCTGAGAAATTCACTCTTGAATTGGGCAAAATCATAAAGAAGGTGATCATCTCCACTAACCAACGGCATAGCCCAATTGGCTGCATCCCCACCAAGATAAGATAAAATAAAAGCTACTCTAGACTGAGCATCGGGGAAGAGCGTCGGACGGCACATGAACTGTAAAGAACATTGGGTTAAGAAAAGTTGTGCCTTTTGTGGATCTCCTGTAAATCTTTCTGGGGCTGCTAGAGGAATTAATGGAGAGACTGAATGGATCACCTGTGCTACCGTCTTGGGATCGGGACTTGGAATGCTGGTACTAGGAGCTGGAGTACTCTTAACTGGATTTCCAATAGCTAAACCATCAACCTTTTGAGCTAACACTTTCGTCTCTTGACGAGAGGCCACTAATTCTTGTTTTACATTTTTATTTTCCTCTCGAACTGCACCTATCTCCCTTTGGATTCCCTCAAGCATTTCCCCCAGGGCTTTTAGATTCATTCCCTCAGCCATACTGCCCGGGCGAAGTAAATTCGTGGGCACTTCAATCTGTCAGAAGGCTCCAATCCCTTTGCGGAGGCAGTATAGATGCTAGTCCCAATCGCCCACCTCCCAGTGCCTCCGCTAATAAGCAGAGTACACCAGCAAGGGGGAAAAGGGGAAGTGGAAGAAAGAAGAGACACCTTGAGAACTGCTGCCACCCACTCCGGCTGCTGGACTCCTAAGTAAAGCTTCTGACGTCTGTCCAATGGGGGTGCCTAATACACAGAAGGGGAGAGACTAAACAACAACCCACCTTTTTCTAACAACTCTCTATGTAGTAATTAAAGCTTATCCTACCAGCTGTTTCCAAGGTAATTGCTACTCTTCGTTATTTAATTGATGATTTTCTGCAAGGAGCTTTCTTTCTGCAAAATGGAGAAATTACATTACTGACAGTCCTATATCACTATAATTCCCTATACTCAATTATGCTGGCTGCTAGATACCTGCAAAGCTTCCTGCTACTGCCTTGTACTTGTTTCTTCTCAAAGAACTGAGGTATTCCAATTGCCGTTTAATTTGCAGTCTCTTTACCACAGGTAATCCTTCTGTAGCGCGCAAAAAGGTGCAGGGTAAGGCACAGAGGGGGAAAGGAAAGGATAGGGCAAGCGCAATAGAAGGGTAGGAATTGTGGGCCAGATACGCTGCTTAACTTGGCAATGCTGCTTGTCTTACTGTCTCTATTCAGACTGATGCTGCTGTCCAGTTCGAGTGCTCATAGACGGTCTCTATCACTGTGGTTCCTCACTAAGCTTCAGGCGACTGTCAGACTCCTCCGCAACTTCTACAACCAGCTTCTGGAAGTCCCCTCTTGACCGGGTGAATTATTCTACAAACGGTTCACTCTGCCGAATAAAACGGGCAGAGGAACCGACCTAGAATTACTGGGACAAAGTCTTTCTCAACTAAACACCGCCAACTCCCCTCAGGAAAGAGAGACGTGGAGCGGCGAAACACAGCTGCGACTTCATAAACAAACGTCGTTGAAGTGCGCAGTTGCTCAACCGCGTTCGTCCCTCCTACACTAGACAGGGCGGAAACTCGGGAGTTAACTTAATGGCCATTGCGGCGGCCATCTTAGGAGGGGACCTTTTTACATAAACAGAGAGGAGCTTTTTACAAATAACAAGGGAAGCTTTTCACATGAGACAAGGATACCAAATGTTAACCCGATTGGGTTTTGATATTGTCCGTGTCTTTGCCCGCAACTTGGGAGCACAAATGGAGGCAATTCTGTGGAACCTGACACAATTAAACCATTTATTGTTTATTTTCCCAGCGTGCCTAAAACCAGAACTATTTTAGTGAATACGGTTTGTAGTGCACCATAGAATTTGTTGTGCACTGTTAGTATGGAAGTTGACCCCGGGGAATGTACACGATCCAAGAAGCCGCTCAGGCCAGACAGAAAATGTCTAAATAATTAATAAATCCTAGCATATAGGTCTAGCTCTGCAAGTACTTTGGGCAAGGTGACTCTTCTATGATTGTTGGTAATGAGGGGTTCATCTGCCCTGGAAAGACAACTCGGTAGCTGTCTATCCAGTGCTGCGCCCGTCTTTTTTAGCAGCAAGGGGTTATGATCGCTGTTAAGCCTCGGGCGATCAACATATCCTCGACTAGTGACCAAATTCTAACGTCAACTAGAAAATAATGAGTGATGCTAGTGCTGACACCCCGTTTGAAGGTAGCCTGCCTATCTGATGTGGTCCTCCCGTTGCATGCCCTCAAGCTCCTTCCTCTGACCAGTGATGCAATCTGCACGGCCACAGCCGTTTGATGGAGGCAATTTTTATTCGTTGCCAGATTGGGTATGCTCTATATCTCGTTCTCCTCCTCTAGTAAAATACATAGTAGGGGAGAGGATTCAAAAGGGGCATTAAAGTCCCCAGCAACTATGGTTTTAGAGTTGCCTTGGTATGTTCCCAAGAGGTCATCTTACAATGATAATACTGGGGACTCACTGCTATAAGGTTCAGATCTAGCACAGATGTTAAACACAGTTAGGTTTAGACCTGTTGGAAAAGTAAGCTGGACTCCCAGTATATCTTGTGATTTTATTATCAACTGTTTATATTTGCAAGCTAGGGTATTCCTCACAAGAATTATCTGTCCACCGCTAGCTCTACCCAAAAATTCTCTGGCGCATTAGCTTCCACTGTGTAGGCCGTGTAGCCATTTATGTGTACCCTATCCACTGCCCTTCGGGTACAGAGGACGTCTTCTCTTATTATTTAACGGCAGCCTCTAATGTGCCTGATCCTATGGGTAGTCTTATTTATGAGGGAATCTTCCGTTTCAAACTTTACGTGGGGCTGCAGTTTGGGTACCTTTCTCATGGCAACTTTGTTTTTTAGGTCAGTAGACCTGCCTCTAGGGCAAAGGGCAGGCATATAATTCCACCCTCTACTAGTAGGAATGTGCAGAGGATTAACACTCCTTAGGGAATTTGGTGCCTGCATCTGGTGGAGGTTAGGCAAACTAAGGTTGCTCAGAGTACTGTTACTCCGCTGTTGCAAATGTAAATGTATGTAAATGTATTTGAGCTTGTAAAGCGCACTGCTACCTGTCCGTAGGTTTCCTGGCGCTGTATAACTCTGGGGAACTCGTCCTGGCTTTCCCTGTGGGATGGTCCCTGCTGGGAGTCACCAAGGTGGAGCCAGGCATCCCCGGAATTGATGGGGCTGTTGTGGAGATTAGGCAAGCTAATGCCCAGAGTTGCCGAGTGGAACCCCTGATTAGAGTAAGCACCGAAGCGAGAATTATCGAGTCCGCTGACCCAAGTCCACGACCCTCCCGCGTCGGGAATTGAACCCTGGTCCCGGGCCGACTTCTGCTCCCGGGTCTGCCGCCTCTAACCAGTGAGCCACACTACTCCACGATGTTAACTCTTGTATTGTGCTGGGTGTGCAAAGGACAATGGGAGTTTGGCTGGCAACCTAGGGGCCTACTATTCCTACTTCCTGCCTCTTTTACTCCTTTGGTCCCCTGTGGATAGGAAACACAGTGTGGGGATACAGGCTGATGTGCATCAAACTGTTGAGTGGTTTGAATAGTCTGGGTAGACTGGCTATTCGAAATATTGAAAGTATCAGTATTTTGTACACACTTTAATTTACTGATTGTAAGGACCAATCTAGATATAACAGCTATTAACTCTCCCACTTCAGTTCTAAATGTATCAATTAAAACAGTACATTCCCTGTTTATTTGAGTCATGGGTTCAGATGACAGTCCCCAAGGCAGGGTTAAGAGGTGGAACAGGAGTCTGTAAAACCATCAGTTATGTTAGATAGAGGGGTTAAGAGGTGGAACAGGAGTCTGTAAAACCATCAGTTATGTTAGATAGAGGGGAGATTTGATTGCTGCAATGGACAATGTCCGTTATAGTTGATGGGTCAGAAAGTTCTGATACTTCCGGGCTAAGTGATTTTCTCAATGTAACAGCCGTGTTCGCGGGCTGTTTCGCTGCCTTTCCGAACATGCTAGGTATGCGCGGTTGTAAGATGGAAGTACTCGATGGAATATGGTCCGGAGGAGCTGCAATGTACCGCAATACTGTTAATTCGAAATGTAGCAGGTCCTCACATTCAACAATCAGGTTATCAATTCGATCGATTACACAGTTCCCACCAGCAGATTTGGGTGTTTTAAAAAAGATTTGTAGTACCAGAGGACCCCTTGGTTGCCTTCCTCTTTCCCATGGTTGTTGTGATCGTAATTGGAGCAAGAGCAAAAATGCTACTGGGGTATACTAATGCAATAACACAAAATCCAATATATAAAAACAAGGGGATTAAACAATAATATCAGTAGTGCCCCCCTATATACCGTCCCTAGATCTCAGTCAATCAGTCAATAAAACAATCAAGTTGGTCTCTGATATGACACCCAACAGCAGTTGAGGATGGATGAAATAAAGAATGCAAAACAAGGTCTTTCTCTCGTACCTCCTGGAGATCAGATGTTAGAGAAATGTCCCTGCTCAGCCTCCTCTGGGCTCCGACGGGCGTGTACGGACCCGCGAGAGACCCAAGCTGATGATACGCGCCCCTGGCCGGGATGACAGCTAGATGACAGCGTTGGCCGTGGTGCAAAGTGGGGGATAGAGTCCCCTACCCAGGCTAAGGAGGTTGGCTTTGCTGGCAGCAATGACGGGCTCCCGCGCTGCGGGAGCCCGGAGCTGAATAAATGTACCTCCTGGTGCGGTATGACGGCGTAGGCAGCTTGCAGCCACGGTACAAAGTGGGGGATAGAGTCCTCTGCCTAGGCTAAGGAGGTTGACTTTGCTGGCGGCAATGACGGGCTCCCGTGCTGCTATATCTATCTATATTTCTATCTATTTCTATGTATCTATCTATCTATCTATCTATCTATCTATCTATCTATCTATCTATCTATCTATCTATCTATCTATCTATCTATCTATCTATATGTGTGTGTGTGTGTGTGTATTGCTTCCTTCCCCCACGAAAGACTCCAAGGACGGCGACGACACAGTGGGTGAGCTTGTGTTTAATTTATCTTTATTGCGACCACATCAAACGCGTTTCGGCTGAAACTCATCCTTGTTCACTGATGGCAAGATGCCAGTATTCTTGCATATTTACGTAAACACGCTGACTGATGCAACGCCATAAACATAATAAACAGACTACTTCTAATGTTGGCCCAGGCCTACCTCATTAAAAAATATTTACAAATATTTTCATGTTTTTTCATGCAATCAATTTAATAAATATACACAGAAGCCAAAGTAAAAAAATAAAAATATGTTGTTCTTCATGTCCATATAAATACACCAATAAATACATGTATGCTCTTTATAAATACGTAAATATCAAAAGAAATATACACATGGATAAAAAAATCAATGTACACATTTTGTAAAAAAATCTTCTGTTTAAATACATTCTTTGCATAACAATGGATGATTTCTAACTTACGATATTAAAATTACCAACTACCACTTAAAATATTTAATGCTCAAACTGTCACTGTGCAGGGCAAATATAACAAACCTAAATAATCCATATAACTCCCATATAGGTTTTTTTAGTTTCACTTAAATATTCCACTTCTGTTTGATCACTCTTATGTTTCTTTCCCAACCATTAAGCCCAAGTGGGCAACGGTTATTATACAATTGCCACCTTAATCAATTACTCCGCCAACGTTACCTTGTATATCATCACCTGTAAAGTGCATTGCTATCAACCTATTTCATCTTTGTATTAGTGCTCAATCCACTTCTATCTCAAAAATGTATTTAAAAAATATGAATAGAACAAGTCTGCCTGTAACGGGATGGAGGCCCCTTCCCAAATATGAGTGCTATTACTCTGTCATATACCATCGTAGATGTGAGTATAAGTCTTCTTCCAATGTAAGACCCCACAAAGTCTTAGGGGCCAATTACGATGGCGGAAGGCCGCCACCGCCAGCTGTGCGGTGGCGGACCCTCCGCCATCGATCTGTAATTTCCCCCACCATATTACGATGGTGGGGGGAATTGTTGGGGCAGCATGGCGGTCGCAAAGACTATCTGCCACGGTTCCGCCACAGGCAATCATTCCGATTGCCTGGCGGATCCGGCCAGCATGTGTATAATGGTGGCGGTGCCTAGCAGGCACCGTCCGCCAAATTACAATGTTGGCTCAAGCCAGCCTTTCACCGCCATGGAAAGGCTGGTGGGGATTGGATTCGGGGGCCGGTTGCAGGCACCCCTTGTGTTGGGGGGTGCACTGGCGGGTACCCATGGTTCCCCGCTACATTTCTCTGCACTAAGTGGCAGGCACCGCTTGGTGCCTGCCACATAGTGTAGGGAAATGCACAACTTGCTGTTTTAGCATTGAGATGGGTGCTGCAGCCAGCAGCACCCACTGCAATGATAATGTGGCAGGATGCGACCGCCATGGTGGCGGTCGCATCATAATCCGGGCTGCGGGACCACCGCCGTACAGGCGGGCGGTCCCAGTCCCTGCTACGATGGCGGACGAACGCAAGTCCACCCGGCAAACGTAATCGTCCCCTTAGTATTTAGTTTAAAGATGTATCTTGAATCCAGTTGCCTTAATGTTCTTTCTCTATCACCCCCTCGCACATTTGCTGAAACAGCCTGAAGTACAAAGTAAGTTAGCCCTTTTACCTCACCATTGTGGCATTCCTCAAAATGTCTCACTACTAGGTAGCCCTAATCACTGTTCTTTAGGGCCCTCAGATGTTGAAGGACTCTCTTATACCCTGGTAGAATCGTACTAGATATATATGCCAAATGGCATGGGCACCTCAGTAAATACACTGCATACTCGGTCTTGCTATTGTACTGCCGTTTGATGAATCTAGTGTGAGTCATGAGTGGGGAGATGTATTGTGTTGTGTTTTTCCCATGTTGTCATGATTTACATCTCCCACATTTCTGAAAGCCCTTTTTGATAGACAACCAAGTTGTTTACACCTCTTTCCTATTCTCCAGGCTGTTTCTCAGCAGTTACTGTCTCATTGACCTGGCTCGCCTGAGGGTAATACCTGGCCTACATGCTCAATATATGTGCACCTACCACAAAATCTTCACAAGGCCCCCTGTGCCTTCTGTAACTGAGGAAGTAAGACACAAACACCTATTCACGGGTCAAGTAGTAGTGAACGCTTCATTGTTTTTTAAGTGACAATGTAATCACATAAACAATGGACAATAAGACGAAACACTTGTGAAAGCCAAGCTTTTAGGGCGCCATCTTTGACTGTAATGATAAAGTGTTAATGGTTGTGCTTTTTCAATTCTTACCGTGCATATGTACTATTATCGTTGTGCATATAAACTATGTACATTACGATTAGTCAAGTCAATTATGGATAGGACATGAAACAATTTTAAATATTCTTGCATAGAGAACCCTTGTCAAATGTTGTGGAGAGGTTGAGCAGGATGAGGGCCGAAGTTTCTCCTTGGTCCAGGATCGTCCAGATGTCATCGGTGGCTGCGATGAGTGCTGTGTCAGTGCTGTGTTTTTGTCTGAAACCTGATTGGGCGTTGTTTGGTAGGCGGTGTAGTTCGAAGAGGGTTGTGAGTTGTGTGGTGATAGCTTTTTCTATCATTTTGATTGGGTAGGTAAGTGAGGTGATAGAACAGATGTTGCTCAGATGGTTTGGATCGGCCGACGGGTTCTTGAGGAGGGCATTGACCGTTGCATGCTTCCGTCTTCCGGGAATGTGGCAGATGTAATGGAGGTGTTGATGATATGGATGTGGTGCTGAATGGTGATGCTCCCAGGTTGTACACGTGGTGTGGGCATGGATTTATTGAGGTCCTCTGAGTGGATGGTCTGCATGGTTGTCGCTGTGTCTTCTTCTTTAGTGAAAGTTTTCCATTCGGTCAGGTGGCTATCTTGGTTGGTGATGAGCAGGTTGGCGATAAGATTTCTGCATTCTGGGGGGCGTGGCTAGCAGGCCATGATGGCGGTCGGAGTCTGCTAGAGCTCCGCTGCCGCTGGGGGAACAGCCTCCTGTAAGCCGTGCCTGGGGGGGCGGTGGATGCCACCACTGACTGACCACCGCTTTTACAGAGCCCCTACACGACTCGACGAGGACCTGGAGATCCTGTGAGCCCGGAATACCGAGCGAACGGCGAAGTGTGGACTGGGGCCTACCTCCGGGCCGCGAGCCGGGCCCTCGCGTGGTGGAGCAAGCCGCAGTGCCTGAGGTGCCGAGCGCCGGCCGGCGCGGCGGAATGTGCCTGATCGGGGAGTTCGCCCACGCTGTGACCCGTGACGCCGCCGGAGACTGTGGCCGACGGGAGGGTGCCTACTTGCTTGCCTGCGGAGGATCCCGGCTGCCCTACGGGACGAGGACAGGGGAGAGGACCCGAACTTTTGCGGTAGGCCGAATGCGGGAGGGGCCTGGCTGTCACGCTGCCTCCGCGACTTGCCTGATGACCTGGGGAGCTGCCGGGAGACGAGGGGCGAGCTGAGGCACCGGAGCGGACAAACCCGGCTCCCTCCCGGTATTCCTCCTCCTTTCCCTTCCCCTGAAGCGACGGAAAGGGAACCCTGCTGTGGCCCGCGAGAGTGAGTGGAGTGGGCCTTGGTGAGAGCCCGTGGGGGCGAGATACCATCGTAGGCGCCCTGCGCCACCGGGGGCGAAGCCGCCAACACTTCCACGCCGTGGGTGAGAGGGGTGAGAGGGGTGCGGACCAGCACCACATTCTGCGGCCCGCCCTCTGGCCTCAACCGAGGAACTAGATGCTGGGTGCTGTCGGCGAGACCCCATGAGTTGTTCCGGCCGGGGCCTACTCTAAGACACACCTGGCCGTCGAGCACACGGGGGAGCCAGGAGTTAAATCAGAGAGTCGAGCGGGGAAGACAGGGGACTGGACCGTCACCCTTCTCTGTTCATAGCCCTGAACACTGACTGAGCCTGCAGACGGCCACAATGGTACGGAAAGGGGCAAAAACAACGGATGGCAAAGATGGGACACCGCCGGGACCGCTCCCGGACACTGACCTGGGTGGTTCTGCACCAACCTCTGCCCTCACTGAAGACCAACAAATGGACAAACTGGACCTCATCCTTAAGAAAATTAGAGACTCCAGGGCCGTGATGGAAACGCAGGTGGGCACCCTCACGACTAACCTCTCATTGTTAAAGGCCGACCACGACAAGCTGGTCGACAGAGTTAAAGATCAGGGTATGGTGCTGACGGATCTCGCCCCGACGGTTGCAGACCACACGGATTCCATCCAGCAAATCCAGCACCAAGTAAAGTCCTTTATGGAGCGGGTGGAGGATGCCGAAGGCCGCAATCGGCGTAATACCATTCGCGTCATTGGACTTCCGGAACGGAGTGAGGGTGCCCACGCAACGGAATTCATGGAGCAGTGGTTCCGAGACAACGTGGCAACAGAAGGTCTATCGCCGTTCTTCTGCGTGGAGAGGGCCCATCGGATTCCCACTGGACAACCGAGACCAGGACGACCCCCACGACCACTGATTGTTAAAATTCTCAACTACCGGGATCGGGATGTGCTGCTCCAGAGGGCCCGGGCGAAGTCCCTCATCGAATATGAAAATAAACGCATTTCGCTGTACCCAGATTACACTACTATGGGGCAGAAACAAAGGTCCTCCTATTATGCTGTCAAACAGAGACTTCAGAAGGCCAAACTCTGCTATGCCATATTGTTTCCGGCTCGCCTAAAAGTGGTCCATGATAACAAAACTCACTTTTTTGAAAGCCCCACTGATGTGGAAGAATGGCTGAGGGTGATGGACATTGAAGAAGACCCGGGTCCAACCCGAAGATCATCGGCCAGTGGCTCCAAGGACGACTTAAGCCAGACGGGTGGTACATTTGACGCACAGGTCACGAATCCGAAACGGCGCAAACCCACCGCCTTCCAACAAAAAGAAGGCCAAAAAGATGCTGTTGCAATGGTAGGCTCCTTCCGAGAGGAGGGAGAGACAACACACACAGACACTGAAGACAGTACCCTGCAATCCAACTCGGAACACAGTATGGTATTGTTCCCGACGGTCACACCAAGAGCAGCGGATGAACTCTTGGACTATGCTCATGAATAACTGTTGATACAACCGCCTCCTGAGACTGTGAGATCTGTTGATATCCTTTACTGTATACTGATTGAAATGTTGAGTTTCCGAAGGGGGAAGCAATTCTGTAGCACGAGTATTTGAGGTTATTATATGGTCATGTAAGGAGGTCTGGTTATCTTGGGGTATGATTATCACGTGATAGATATGATTTGGGGACCACATGATTCACATCCCTGCAGTGTAAGGGGTGGGACACTCGGTTGGTGTGGGTAGACTTCCCCCCCAGAGGCTGTCAATGATTGTCGTTTATATAATGACTCCCCCGGCGGCGCCGTTGAGCCGGCGGCGCGGACAGGTATGGAGCTCTGGACACGGCCTACGCTAAGCCGACCCCCCAATAGCGTATGCACTGTCGATTGTTTGTTGATGTTTTGCATTTTTTGGTTCGGCACAGCAGAGTTCCTATGCTGCGCCTTTAATGTTCGGGTTTGGGGAAGGGAGGGCGCCGTCTCCTGGTTCATACTGACATCGCACCACTCACAACACGAAATGCCACTTATTGTACTGCCTATACTAGGACATGGCTGACACGGAAGGGAAATATAGAATGGCTACCTGGAATGTGCGGGGACTAGGCGCGATACAAAAACGACATCGAATACACGCCCTTTTACTTCGCCAGCAGGTGCAGATAGTATTCTTACAAGAATCCCACCTAACACCTAGTGGAGGAGTGTGGCTCACTGATTAGAGCGGCAGACCCTGATGCAGAGGTCTGGCCCGGGACCAGGGTTCAATTCCCGACGCGGCAGGGTCCTGAGCCCAAAATGTCCACGGACTCGATAATTCTCGCCTCGGTGCCCATTCTAATCATGGGGTCCCACGCTGCAACTCTGGGCAATAGTTGCTTAATCTCCACTACGGCGGCCCACCCGCTGCGGGATGCCTGGCTTTCACCTTGGGGATACCCAGTAGGGGTTATCTCACAGGGAAAAGCCAGGACGGGTTCCCTAGGCAAGCGCCTTGATGCCTTCGGGTGATACGTGCACTATATAAGTCGCAATACGCAATACATACAACATTGTCTGAGGCACACACGTTACGTAATAAATGGAGGGGGACTGTGTTCACCACAACATACTCTGCATTCTCCAGGGGGGCCACTATCTGGATACGCCATGGCACCCCGTTTGTGGAACTAGAAAGAAAGGTAGACGATCAGGGCCGATACATCTTAGTGAAAGGCACATTAGACGGTACAATGATAGTCCTGGGTAGCATATACGCCCCGAATTTTGATCAGGACAGATTTCTAGCAACTGTAGGGAGAGCCTTAACTGACAGGATAGATATTCCCTGGGTATTGGGGGGAGACTGGAATATGGTTTTGGATGTTGACATGGATAGATCGCACCCCCCCTCCAGGTGACAGGAGTGCGCAGGATGGCCGACTCCTTTGGGACGTGGCTTCAAGGGTGGGGACTGACAGGCGCGTGGCGTACATTGCATTCAGTACACAAAGAATATTCATACTACTCCCCAATGCATAACCTCCATACTCGCTTAGACAGATTCTTGTGCACCAATTCCCTTATAACCAAATGTACGTCCTCTGAATACCTCACAAAAACGTTTTCGGATCACAGACCACTGACACTTGAACTACACTGGGAGAGAGTGCCTTCACCAATAGCCACCTGGAGACTCAACCCTCTACTACTAGAGGATGCCCCGTTCCGCACACACCTCTCCGATACCCTTACTAACTATTTCAGGGAGAACTGGGACTCCACGTCCTCGAATCTAGTGGTATGGGACGCCATGAAGGCTGTGATACGGGGGGATGCGATTGGCCAACTGGTAGGAGCCCGGTAAGAAATTCACAGGAAGCTTTGCGAAACTGAGGCCCGCTTGAAAGACCTAGAAACGGCAGCGGGTATAGACCCGGAGCGACGGAGGGATTTACAGACATGCAACATTGAACGCGCAGAACTCCTCGAAACATTGAGGGTTATAGACTACAGAGATTATTTGCAACGCCAACATGCGGAGGCGGATAGATCTGGAGCTCTGCTAGCTCGCTTAATCCGGGACACTCCTGAAGTCCCTGTGATTACGCGACTCAGGACCGAAACAGGTGGGGAAGTGATCACACAATCCGACATTAATGCTACCTTTAGGGCCCACCTAGAAAGATTATATGCCCCTCCCGAGGACATTGGTGGCGATATGATGGGATTCCTACGGGGACTACCGCTCCCGACCCTGACCCAGGACGCGCGGACTGAGTTGGACGGACCCATAACACGACAGGAAATAAAACTAGCCATCCACTCCCTTAACCGCGGTAAAACCCCTGGTATGGACGGGTTACCTGCGGAATTTTATCAGACCTTTTCTGACACACTAGTACCGGTCTTAGAAAAAATTTATAGGACCGCTTACGAGGTCGGCCACCTACCTACTACGACTATGCAGGCTTCGGTGATATCCATCCCAAAGCCTGGCAGAGATACCCTGGACGTAAATAATTACAGGCCGCTCTCAATGCTCCCTACGGAGTATAAAATCCTTAGCAAAGTTATTGCCATGCGCATACAGACCCATCTCCCTGCTTTAATTCACCCGCACCAATGCAGCTTCCTTCCGGGGAGAAGCACTTCCCAAAACACGAGAAGGCTTCATGCCCTCATGTCGGCTACGCCGCTGGATCTACCTCAAGCCGGCTGCATTGCCCTGGACCTCCGACAGGCGTTCGACTCACTGACGTGGAACTTTATGTTTGAAGTCATTAAACGCTTTGGATTCCCTGACGCCCTGATAAAATGGATACACTTATTATATACCCTCCCGACGGCTAGGGCGCGTACGGGTAGGTACACCTCGGATAGCTATAACATCTACAGAGGTACCAGACAAGGCTGCCCATTGTCGCCATTGTTGTTCGTGTTAACTCTTGAACCTTTGGCAATCGCGCTCCGGACCAGGGCGGCTGAGGTGGGAATATCGGTCGGGGGTACACCTAACCTGATTTCCATATATGCCGATGATATTTTGATATTTCTCCGGGATTTGGAAGGGTACCATTCACACCTGGCGACCATCTTTGACCGTTTTGAGACCATATCTGGCCTGGCCATAAATCCGTCGAAGTCCCTGGGATTCTACTTCCAGGACGGACAACGACCATCCCGTATACAATTTGGTAACTGCTGGATCCAAATAGCACCAACCACATTTAAATACCTGGGCATTAACGTCTATAGGAATCAGGAGGACCAGATTGAGGGCAATGTACGAAGGGCAATTAATGGTCTTCGGGGCAGTGTGAACTTTTGGATACCCCTACCTCTCTCTGTCATGGGCAGAGTGGCTATTTCGAAGATGGTCCTACTCCCCCGGATATTGTACTATTTCGTAAATCTACCAGTCCTTCTTCCACAACAAGTATTTGCCACACTGAATACCTTGCTGATCACACTAATATGGGGTGCGGGGAGACGCCGAATAAGCCTTAAAAAACAACAGCTGAGCACCAGGCGGGGTGGCCTGGGGGTACCGGACCTGTGAGGTTATTACTACGCAAGCCAACTACAGTGGCTGACAAGATGGGTGGCGGGTAGTGACCTACATGAAATTGCGTTTACACAAGACCGACTGACACGCGGGGAACTACACTCCCTTTTGCTACCTGCAGCCAAGATTCCCCGGGATTGCCACCCCCTGCTGCGCACGGCTTTGGAACACTGGCGAAAGGCACTGACGTACACGGCCGGGACCGCCCCATATGCGGATAACATCCCCCTGTTGGGACTCCCTACGCCGCAAGGAAATTTGACACAGCGTCGGTTACGGCCCTGGATGGAGGCGGGAGTGGATAGAGTGGGAGACCTGTTCGGGGACGACACGCTGATGGATCATGCCTCCTTTGCACAGGCCACGAGCGCCCCAGTACGTTTGTACCTGCTGCATGCCTCAGTGAGTCAATATGTCCGTCGTACATGGGCTCCACAACGCAACAAACCGACGCAACATGAACTGGTATACCTCCTACACTATATGGGGACGGGAGGACACTTAGTACGATGGCTCTATGGGGGCATTAGGGAACATGCTGCAATACCCCTTACTACACTCAGAGACATTTGGGTTGAAGACACAGGAGAAGCCATGACGGATGGGGAATGGAAGATTGTCCTAGAGCATCACCGGAGAGTATCCAGAAATGTTAAATTTAAATTTATACAGGCTATGATACTGCACAGAGCGTATCTCACTCCCCATAAGCTCCATAAGATATACCCTTCTTCCTCCCACAACTGCCCCAGATGTCAGCAAGATGAAGCGGATATCCTGCATATGCTGTGGACATGCCAGAGACTACGCAATTACTGGGGTTAGGTCAGATGCACACTGCACGATATTACAGCCCTGCAGATCCCGGAAGGGGCACTACCCTGTTTGATAGGGAATAGGAAGAGGCCCAAGACCCACAGGGTGCAACTGAAATTTTTAGATCTGGCACTCCTGTTGGCCCTCAGGGTTATCACTATGAGATGGAAATCAGCCAGACCACCGAGTGCTGAAGTCTGGTGTTCTGATTTGTTAAAATGGGGCAAAGCAGAGGGCGTGACCCTGCGAGAGGAGGAGGCGAAGGGGGCCCGCAAACACCCTGTAGCGCAAGATTGGGAGCGAATGCTGATGGAGTTAGAGAGTGTAAACATGGAGCCCTCTCAGGGAAATGCCCCATGACCATACCAGAAGAGGGGCAAAACACAGAAGTGGGGATTGCGGATGTCAACGCCACAGGCACGGTTTAGCCAGCTAATGGTCGATACTTCTCTAAACCAGTTATGATCCAGGGACCTAGATAAACAGTGTGTATATGATGGGTAAGCTAGGAGACGGGAGGCTGGGATAGACGCGGGTAGGACGTGGGTTTACTATAAGTTGATACTGTAATGTGAATGAGGGATGTAAATTTATTGAAAGAGGATATTGCAGTGTGAAAGCAATCACTTCCTATTGTAATAAGACTGATATCTGGAAACACATGAAGTTAACTGACTAGACATACCTGCTAAGTCACGGACAGTACATGTTAAGAAAATAGGAAAAGACTGGGAACTGCTGTAATGCTCACAATGCCATGTAATTTTGTTGCAGTCACGAATAAAAAGTGTTAAAAAAAAAAAGATTTCTGCATTCTGGTTGTTATGCGGAATTGCTGTAGATATTTGCGATTTTGCTGTGGAAGAAGTTCGATAGGTCATCGCAGAGTATTTGGGAGGGGGTGATCCTGTTGACAGAGGCCAAGGGTGTGGTGAAGCCTTTGATTTTTTTTTTGTAAACAGGTTTTATTCATTTTCATCTTGTCAATTAGTAGCAGTACATTTCAACAAGAGCGTCTCATCTTTACTTAAGCAGCGGGTGTCAACAAGCTCGGTTGCATCTATACAGTTCTGCTCCCCGCTTTTCGCCCCTTATAACTGTCACCGCAAGGGCAACCATGCCCCACACTCCGAACAACTCCCACAACTTTACATTCAATGTCTTTATATCGGAGATCAGCTTCTCGGTTGTCTGTTCTCATCAGCACACATATCTATCTAAACAACTAATAAGTGAACAAACCCCTCTCCCTTCCCCATCCCCATCCCCCAGGAATGTCACTCTATCATGTGATTCTCAATGACAGGTGCATTATTCTAGTAGCAGAGTGCTCGCAGAGAGGAAGCCACTATACAGTACACATGCATGCCAACCCCCCAGCAGCTTGGTTAGGGAAGGCCTCGATTCAATCTCTACTCATAAATCCGCCTACTCTGGGGGTGGGTCTGCCTCGTCAGTCGGATGTTTGAGTAGATCTACCAGCGCCACCCATGCCCTCGCTGTCTCCATTGTTTTTTCATTACATGTTCTCTGTGCCATCTGCAACCTGAAAATCTCTTCACAGTCAGCCCACTTTGTGAATTTTTGCGGCCAGCGTGAGATATTAGGTGTGGCGGCCGCCTTCCAGTGAGTGGTAATTTCCTGCTTAGCCAGGACTAAGACTAGGTCAATAAATTTGCTGGTCACTTTATTGCGGGCAGTATGGGGGAACCAGTGTAATAAGCAATATCCCAAGGTCAATGAGCTGTCCCTATCCGTATGTCTCCTACTTTAGTCGTCACTGCTCTCCAGAACAGCCCCAGAAGTGATCCCTCCCAGAACATGTGCGAAAATTCTGCGTTGTCCAACTGACATTGCGGACAAAGTGTACGGGTCTCGAAGTATTCGTTAATTTTGTGCGGGTTGAGATAGGCTCTGTGGAGGACAAAGAACTGGATTAATTGGAATCTCGCTTTTCTGGAACACTTCCATGCCCTCTCTACCATCGCCTCCCATGCTTCTCCGCTATAGGTATCCCAAGGTCTCTTTCCCATTTATCACGCAGGTTCTCCAAGGGGCGCCTGAGCTCCTGGGTGAACCGTCTGTAAAGGCAGGTGACCGCCTTGACCGTCCCAGCTGCTGATACCACATACTGGCATGCCAAGGAGGGCGGTGGTTCCTCCATCCCCGCTTTCCAGTGTTTACGGATGGCTGTCGTCACTGCGGCATGTAAGAGGAAGTCCCACCTAGGGAGGTCATACCTCGCCAGCAGGTCATTGAAGGGTAGCAGGGTATTATCCTCATATAGGTCGCCAATGGTGAATATTCCTGCCTCTTCCCAGTCCCGTAACCCCTGCCAGTCCCCCCAATGTGGTAGTGCCTCGCAAACTAGCAACGGAATCTCAGGTGTGTATGCAGGTCCCTGTTTGGCCCTTTTACTAGCCCTGTTCCAGCATTGACGCACCACCCACAGGTCCCTCGGGGACTCTCTTTAACTCAGGAGAAGCCGGAGTAGGATGCGAGAGAGCTGTCGTAGGTCTGGGTCCAAACCCTCGCGAGCTTCCCCAGTTCGAAGCCTCCCCGCCATCCATTTTGTAAACCACTGCATTTGGGCGGCGTGGTAGTAGGCCTCGAAGTCAGGCACTGCAAAGCCTCCCTCCCTCCGCAGTCTCAGCATGGTGGTGAGTGCGACCCTACACCTCCCAGAGCCCCATAAGAATCCCGTAACCATGGTATTGAGTTGGGCAAATTTCTGTTGCGGTATACAAAGAGGAAGTGTACCAAAATAGTAGAGCAGTCGTGGTAAGGTGACCATTTTTAGGAGCGCTACCCATCCCGCCACCGATAACAGGAGAGTCCCCCAGAATTCGAAGTTACTCCTGGTAGTGCGCAACATTGCCTTCCAGCAAGTCAGGGGCTGCGTGGTAAATACGCACTCCCAAATAAGCCAGGCATCTACTTTCCCACTCCACGTCAAGCGAAGCAGGTGGATCATCTCTACCACTTCAAACCGGAAAAAGGCATGTCTTGTTCGAGTTGACCTCGAGGTCTGCCACGCATCCCAACTGGGTCAACAGTTCTCTGGCACCATGCAAGTCTCCCGTGGAGTCGGCCAGGAACATTAGGAGATCGTCCGCGTATAATGCGATAAACTGGGACTGACCCATCCCGTCAAGGCCCCAATAGACCCGTGCTGATTGCGCATGTACAGTCAGCGGCTCCATCGCTAACGTGAACAGGAGGGGAGAGAGCGGACACCCCTGTCTTGTGCCCCGTTACACCGCACAGGCCTCCAAGATCACACCCCCGTGCGCACTCTGGCAGTGGAGTCCTTATACAGTATCGCCGTTCAGGCCACAAACCCCTCACCCAAACCAAAAGCGCGCAGCTCTCTGAAAAGATATGGCCACTCTAGACTGTTGAAGGCCTTCTCTATGTCAATGGATAGTATGCATGCCTCATTCCCGTCCTGCTCAGGGCCGTCTAGCAGCCGGAGCAGTCTGCGTATATTCATGGCAGTGTTCCGAGATGGAATGAAGCCCGCCTGGTCCACATGCACAAGGGTGGTCATGTGGAGCATCAGACGACTAGCCAAAACGCGACTTAGTATTTTATAGTCTAGGTTGAGCATAGCAAGGGGCCGGTAGGCAGTTCGATCCCATGGTGGTTTATCCGGTTTTAGGAGCGGTATGATTATCGCTTCCCTAGTTGATACCGGTAGGCAGCCGTCCCGCCTTGATCTGTTGTACAAGGCCTGCAAGCGGGGAGCCAATTCGTCCACATACGTGGCCTAGAACTCAACCGGGAGTCCATCCGTGCCAGGGGTTTTGTTCCTGGCCATATGCTTTATGGCACCCTGATCTCTCCTAGTTCTATATCCCGACCTAATGTCTCCGCCTCTTTGGGCTCAATTTGGGGAAGTTCTATATTCAAGAATCCCTCCTCCTTCAATACCCTGGGATCTAGCTAGCTTCGATATAGGGCAGTAAAGTATTCCAGAAACTGTGCGTTTATAGCCTGTTGACCATAAAAAATTGTCTCCCCCCCGCAATTCTAGGTCTGGCATCCCTCGGCGTGCTGGGTTGGCCAGCCAAGCCAGCAGTGCCCCAGACTTGTCCCTCTCAGCATGTGCTCGAGCCGTATATGCCCGGTAGTCAAAGCACCTCAGCCGTTCTACCTGAGTTGCTAGTTCTTCCCTGGCTCTCAAAAGATCTGCCTGTTTGTCCACTTTACCTGGCCTATCCTTTTCCACCACTCAGAGCTGTTGTTTCGCTTTCTGTACATCGTTCAAAAGGGTTTTACGTACTCCCACCGCCTCGCTGATACATCGACCCCTTAGGACCGCCTTAAACGTGTCCCACTCAACGAGGGGGCTGGTTGCCGTGTTAGCATTATTCTGGAAGTATTCCTCTATGGCAGTGCCTATTGTGGTTCGAAATACCTGTTCTTCTAGGACCTCAGGACGGAGCCGCCAGCTAGGAATTGTGGGCCTAATTCGCAGCCAGTTCAGAGACCCTAGAAGGGGATTGTGGTCAGATATCGTCCAGGCTAAGTACTCACTCAGTATGATTCCCCCATGCACATCCAGGGAGCAAAGAATGGAGTCCAAACGGACCTGCAGCTCGTGTAGGGCGGAGAAGTAAGAGTAGTCCCTCTCCCCCGGGTGATGGGCTCTCCAGCTGTCTGTCAACACCCAATGACGTTGCCAGTTCTGTCGGGCTTCCGCCACTCTGTGTGTAGGAGCATCAGGGAGGGGCGGATGGGAGCGGTCCAAGTGAATGTCAGTAATACTATTGAAGTCTCCCCCCAAGAGCACGGAGCCAATTAGGGCCTGCGCTAATGTCTGTGTGAGTTGGGCGAAGAATGTCGGCTGGTCAACATTAGGGGCGTAGATACTCCCTGTGGTAATATCCCAGCCATCCAAACGCCCCATCACTACCACAAATCTACCGTCAGGGTCTATTATCTGTAGAACACATTGAAAGGGAACCCCACCCTCACCCAAATGAGCGTCCATCTTGCGAAAGCGGAATACGTGGTATGGCATACCTGTCCCCTACAGCGGCGTTGTAGGGCTGCTCCTTCAGTTTGTGTCAGATGGGTTTCCTGTAATAGGGCAATTTGCACTCCCCGTCTTATCAGGTATACATGTATTTTGTGTCGTCTACTCATAGTGTACTTCCCTCTCACATTCCAAGTCATGCATTTGATACCTACGGGGATCCCATTCTAGAATCAGCAGGACCTGCCTGTGTGTCTCTCTCATAGTGACATGCCTGACCCCCACCCAACTTTCCCCAACAATAAAAACACCCCAACTCCCACTCCCCAGGACAGGCTCACGTGAACAGTTCCCCATCCGAACAGAAGCAATCAAACAAGAAATCCTAAAAGCAACAGTGCATGCTCCGCTCTCGATGGACCCAGAACCCCCCTGGCTCCCCCTTCCCCACGTAAGAAACCCTCAGCAAACCCTCACAATACAATTGTGCCCCTATGTAGTAAAAGTCTTCGGCTTCTAAGGCCACGGGTCAGCATGATGCAATAAACCATCCCATGTGCCCACATTCTGCAGTCCAATCAGCCGAAGATACCATCCGCCGTCTGGTGAGTGACTACCGGTAGGTCATTGTCCGAGAGCCCCTGGACACTACTTGATCTTGAGCTTTCTGATCCGCTGTGCTTAGGGTTCATTGTATTGCTGGGTGGGCTAACATCTCCCTGGCTAATGTCCGCCACCGCCTTCACCGCTCTGTCACGTTCCTGGCGCCGCCCAGCAGGCAAGGAGGCCCTCAAAAGCATTGAAGAGCTGCCCGATCCTGGCCGTGGCGAGTACCCATGTGAAGAGCGGGGTTCGTTGCCGTGTCTGGTTTCCAGCCAGTCCCAAGCGTCTCGTGGGGTGAGAAAGAAGTGAGTCTCCATGTCAACAGACACCCAGAGTCGGGCCGTAAACAACATAGCATGGGGAAGATGAAGCTGGCGCAATTTCAGTTTTACCGCCAAAAAGGAAGATCTTTGCTGTTGCACCTCTCTAGAATAATCCGGGAAGATCATCACCCTACTGTTCCCTATCTGCAGATTCTGCTTCTTTCGGGCTCGCTGCAATATGAAATTGCGATCACAGTAATGTAGTAGACGCACCACCAGTGGGCGGGGTGGGGCACCAGGTTTAGGAGGTCTAGCCGGGACTCTGTGGGCACGCTCAAGAGCATAGAAGGGGGAGAGGCCCTCAGGGGCCACCTCTGTTTTTAGCCATATCTCCAAGTACTGGACCGCGTCAGCCCCCTCTTCCCACTCCGGCACGCCCACTAAGCGCAGGTTATTCCTTCAGGAGTGCCCTTCACTGTCTTCTGCTCTCACCTCCAGTACTCCGATCCTGGCTTCCACCGTCTGCAGGGCATCTCGCAGATGGGAGACCGTGTCTGGAATGTCCTTTATTGTGGTTTCGGTAGTCGCCACCCTGTCCTTTAGTTTGCGGTGCTCATCTTTCAGCACGGCGACATCTGTCCCTATGGCGTCCATCTTTGATTCCAAGGCCTCCCACGAGGAGGTGATGGCCTGCATTATGTCCGCCAAGGTAAAGTCTCCGGTTGGGCCCTCTGCTCGCCTCTCAGATACATTCTCCTCTACATCATTGTGATGCACTGGGTCGGCCGTCCGCAGGACCTCATACCCCTTTTTTCTGGATACTCTGCCCATTCTGCAGTGCACTAGTGGGTGCAAAGGCCGTACAATCCTTGGGTGTGCAAGCACAGCCTTGTTTGAGCGCACTCCCACAGGTCAGGTCTCCAGTCTCCGTTGGGTTCCCCAAGAAGCTCAGGCGGGACACCACCCAGTAGTCAGAAGAGAAGTCTCCCGGGTCAGGTTTCTAGAGGTAGCCCCCGGGAAGTCACTGCAGAATGGCTGAATGGAGTAGCTGTTTGACACCATGTATGGGGACCACAGATAGGCTTGTCTTGGGCACAGGACTCAGAGCCGGCCCTGTACAATGACATCAGCTTCAAGGCATGCGTCGTCAAGGCTCCACTCTGGGGCAGATGGGCACGAAGCAGCAGTGCTATCCCAGTGCCTGTGGCGCCACTCAGGCTCGTGGCCATGCTCCCTTCCACCCTGTCAGGCCACAGTATCTCAGATCTCTCGGTGCCTCGCAGAGCCCCCCTCTTGGACTCCAAGTGCACCCCCAGATCTAGCCAGCAATGCAGCCGCTCTTCGTGCAGGTCAGTGAGCGCAGACTGTCAGCGAGTTCATGATGGGGGAACAGTTGCGCCATCTTGAGATCAGGCAGTCCTTCCGGGCATTGCATAGGGGGCGCTGCAGCACTCACCTGCTTTCGACTGCGTTTGCTAATAGCAGACTGCCCAGGCACCACACACCTTCTCTTGGTAGCAGGAGTGGCACAACAGTCAACTGCCCCGTGTTGGCACCTCTGTATCCGATTGTAGGGGGCCGAAGTGGTCCAAATAGATACAAGTGAGTGGTCTGTCCGATATTAGTAGTGGTGTCTGAGCTGGCCGCGCCACGGTGGAACCCTTCATCTGCTGGCAGATGTCGGATTTTAAGACAAAATTCTTCATCTGTTTTGTTGCTGTAATCCCTGTGTGAGCAGAACCTAGACCTTCTGGTGCAGCTAATATTAAGCCTAATCTGCAATCTATGTTTCGGTATTACTCTATTCCCCACTCCTGGAATCTGAGCATACGGAATGTTGTTTGCATCTAACTTGTAGGAGTATTTAAGTTGAAAACCTTTTGGTAAGGCTGGGCTGTTTTTGCGTAAAACAATGACAGCTACCATTATCCTGCTGTCTATTCTTGTTTTTTAACGAGTTATGCAGCTATGGCAGAAGTACCTACTGCCCCCTTTGTGGCTTCATTGGCCAATGAATTCCTTTCAACGTGAACTCCATCACATTGACGACTCACGAATCAAGTGACCTCTTGGTAGTTCGTTTTTCCACTCAGCTACCTGTTCCCAATGCATTTAATGCTTACTTTTGCCACCCTTTGAGTATTTAAAACTATTTTGACCCCAGCAATGAAGATATTTGTTGTATGGCTGGACACAATAAAAAGAATCGCACACAATTAGTGTGGGGAAATCCTGCTCCATATTTATTAGTGCCAGAAATAGGGCTTTTAGTTCTGCCCGCTGAGCCGTGCAGTCTCCTAAAGAATGCGTCTCCGTATCGCTGGGATGGACCTTACCATCCTGCATACGACCCTTTACAATCGCACAAGCTGCGCTGTATGCTGTTTACTTCCTACGGCCGGCTGAGCAGATCTGTCAGTGTAAATAATGTATTCATCCTGATCTAGAGGCATTATTTCATTTGGGAGAAGATATTCTTGTTCATTTTACAGAAATGCTATTGTTTTTAGACTTGGGTAATGTCTGTATTCTGCATCCCTTGCAGTGAGAGAATTATCCCATTGTATCCATCTTGGATGTAAGGCTTTAGCATTAGGAACGCTTGCCTTTGAAGCAGCCTCCAAGGCTGGTACCGGAGTAACAACAATTATTTGTTTCTCCTGAGCCAGTGCTCTTTCTCTTACTACAGCGGTCAATACTGCTGTCAGGATTTTTTCTGTAGAAGCAAAGCATATTTCAGAGTTTGTGTGATTTATATGATATGGGTACTGTTTCTCCTTCATTGAAGGTTAGATCAGTGTACTCAGATTGACCCGCTATAACACGGATCACCAAGTTGCAGACATTTACGCTTGTCTGCAAGTGTTTTTAAGTTATCATCTCAGCTTGTTTCTGTATCCAATGCCAAATTGAAAAATCAGGTCTGATTAAGTCATAGAAAAAGGTTTTACTCTTTCTGCGTAATCCAAAATGTATGTTCTGCCAACATTTTAAAATCCCAATATGGATTCTCAGTTCTTCAAAGATTTAGGGGGTTGGAGCAGCACACACTTTTCTAAAAAGTTAGCTGCCAGGCTTTTTCCTTCACTTGAGAGCTCGTATCCCAAAAATAGGACATTGTGGTGGGCTATTTTAGATTGTTTGAAGTTGAATTTGTAGCCCTCAGAAGCGAATCCCAAAATTATGTTGCTCACCCTGTCCAAGTGATCCTTTAAATCATCATCCATCAGATAAATTTCATCTACATAGGACAATGCCTCTTCATCCAAATTCTGAAGTAATTCTGTTACCCTAGCGGAAAACAACCCAGGGCTATTCTTATACCCTTGGGGGAGTCAACAAAATTGACGCTGGGAATCTAGGGCTGAGAATGTGGTTAAATACCTGCTTTCAGGCGCTATATTTTGGCAGTGAAATCCATTTGAGATATCTAATGTGGTTTTGTATTTTTCCCGCACAATATTATTCATTAATGCGGCAGAGTGTGCATTCTATACTGCAAATGTTTCAGTGCATGTATTCAGAAGTCGGTAGTCTAAAACTAGCTGGTATGAATTATCGAGTTTTATTATGGGAAACAAAAGATTATTCATTGAGGAATTGCAAGTTTCTATTGCACCCTGGTATTCAAGTTGATCTAAGATCTCCCTGATCTGTTTTTTCACTTCTTGTTTTATTGGGTACTGTCTCTGTGGAGTTGGAGTAGTTTTTGCCGGGATTACATGGTGTGGTGACTCAGCATCTCACCCAACATGGTTGCAATATAATGCGGGAGCAAGGGCCATCACCCACTCCTGCGCGTATGTATTTTTAAAGTAAATTGGAACGAGTTCGGAAAAGGATGGTAAGATTACCATTTCTCCCTTTGGGTAATCCATAATAGTTTCAGGCGGTCAATCTTCTTCAGCTAAAAGGATGTCATAGCCAAAAGTCAAGTTCTCCCAAAAGAGACCTTTAATTTTTCTGGGATTTGTCCCCCTCCATTTGGAGTGTTATCTCATGTAACCTATGTGGGACACTCACCCTTGTATCAGGTGTTTCCACCATGATATGCTCATTCAACTGCGCTGTCACCAGAAATTCCATCAGGTTCTGGTGAGCTATTGCTACTTCTGCTGCGCTTTCTAACATCGTCAGTGCCCATTCCCCGTTCAGAAGTTGAGTCCTCAGAATTCTAGGCATATCTAAATTTGAGACCTTCTACTTCTTTTTAAATTGAGATTTTGATTTTGGCTTCTCTTCTTTCTTGGAAGTATAATCTGAAGTGAGTGGCGTGTCTCTGGATTTTGTACACTCTTCTTGTCTGTGTTCTGACTGTCCTTCCCTTTCGGAATTTCTTGGTGAACCCTGAAAGGAACGAGAGGAACTTTTATTAGTATCCTGATACCTGTCGGGTTTTTTTATGTTATCTCTAGTCCTAAGGTTGTACCTCCTTTCTGAGGGCTCCGGTTGAGGAGACTGACTTCTGGACTGAGATTTATTCTTTTATTGTTATCCCATTTCTTTGTGTAAAAATCAGGTGCTTGCTTGGTGTTTTCCTTTTCAGGACTACCCAAGAGTTGAGGTTTTATTGCTCTAGCTCCCAAACTATCTCTACCTAAATCAGCATAGGTATAGTCAATAATTTTAGGTAATTCATGTTCCTGCTGTAAAGGAGTGAAATCCCTCAGGCGTTGGCGTATTGCCACTGCTGCTGCCTCCCCTTTTATATTTGCTAATATTATAGCTGATACCTGGGCAAAATGACCTAATAATTTCATCCCTAAGTTCAGAGCAGGTTCTGCTCCATACTCAGTTTGTATTTGTCTTAATACATCTGGTATTACTACTAATGAAGGAATACCATGAGGTCTGGTATATATGACAGCAAAAAGTGTACCCCAAGTGGGCCAATCCTCCATTTGGAGAGCTATCCCCATTGGCAAGCAGATTGTTACCATTCTGTGTTTTTCTTGAGGGTTTGTGTGTGGAAAGACTGTCTCTAGCTCTGTTATTTTTTGAGCTCTCCAGAATTGCATTTGCTCACGTTTAGTGGGCATTTTATCCACACCTGTATGGAGCGTGTGTGGTGTAATTTTAGTTGTAGATACCTGAATTTGTCCTGTTGGTGTAGCCCTTGTCGGCTGAACTGTGTCAGGTTTCTGTAAAGATTTATTATTTCTTTATGAAGTGGACGTAAGGCTGCTACTGGCATTGAGTCAAGTCAAGTCAAAATAAGCTTTATTCGATTTAAACAAGTAAATTATAAAAGCACAGTACATAAAATAAGCATTACGTCTTTCACAACCGTTAACATGCTAAATCTAAAAATGCTATCTTATTATGTAAATAAAACAATAAAAGTTTAAATAAAATAAAAAAAATTAATTACATTGATTTCCTACTTCTGATTACGCTCTTCATATATTTAGTTAAATGGCTGGTGAATACTTCATATACTAAAAGTTGTAGTTTACAAAAAGCAGGGCAACATTCTCTCAAGTCTAGCTTCTTTAAAATAGGCAAAAGAATAGAATGTGTATAGTGGACTGGGTCGATGTGTCATCCATCGCATGGACAAGGACACAAAATTTGGGACCAGTCGTTCGTGATTGGAAATGATGTCAATCTATAAAAGTTGCCAAGACGAAAATGGGTCAACAACATCTTATCAAAGCCACCCTTTTCGAATGCTAGATAAGGTTACAACCCTGGCTGTATTAATAACAGTTGGTTCTCTCTAACAGATGGTTTAGTTATATCAGTAGAGAATCTAATAGTCTCCAATAAATCCATACAAGCAATCTTTAGGGATTTTCTGGGCAACCCAGGTCAGCCAATACGTTTTAAACATATTTGAGCCATGGGATGCAAGCCACCCATTCCAACTTAAGGCAATCATTTAATACATCATTATTAAAACTGGTGAAGGCACTAGAACATATTTTTTGCCATAGTAGGACCGGCTGTATTCTGATTCGGTCTGATGTAAGCAGCAATCCAAGCTCAGCATGGCAAATATATGTAGCTGTACTATTGTGAACCGCTAGTAGATATCTCAAGAAAATTTTCTCGACTAGCTGTATTGAATGTACATCAGCGAAGCCCCAAATTCCGGCTCCATAAAATGGCTGTTGAGACACATGTGGCTTTGTACATTTTATCAAATCAATGATCATGTCCCCAACTTTTTTGCAAAATTCACCAGTGCCACCGTAGCTTTTGCAAACAACAATTTTCTCGATGTTATGCCATTTGCCCAATAACCTCTTTTTTCAAAGATGATTCCAAAATATGAAAAACAGTTGGCAAATTCGACCTTTTTGTTGTTAATAAACAAATCTCAGCATTTTACACTGTTATTTCCACAGTTCATGACTTATGTTTTTGAGATGTCCACGTGAAGATCAAATGAAGATTACAAAACTAGAAACAACACGCTGCAGTCCAATTTGTGTATGAGATAATAGCAGAGCGTCATCCGCATATAATAATGCTGGAATTGGTCGGTTGCCAATAAATGGGAAGTCCTAACAATCCTAGTCAATGCTGTGCCTAAACTATTTATGTACAAGGTAAAAAGAAAGGGGGCTAGCACGCACCCCTGCCTTACCTCCTTCCTGACAGGAAATTTGTGACTGCACTCTCCTAAGCTACCATATCATACACTTGCCAGGGCGTCTTGATATCATTGCTCTAAAAAGTTTATAAGTTGGTTTTCCACACCTAAGCCTCTGGAATGTTCCGGAATTTAAGATGGTTTACACAATCAAATGCCGAAATCAGGTGGACAAATGCCAGAAAAGGGTTACCACATCTGGCTTCCGTATCTTTGCACCAGGTTATATTTAGGTTAAATCCTTGTTCAATTGTACCTAGTCCTTGACAGAAACCACATTGCAGTTCCTTTATAACATCTGATTCCTCAGCCCATGTCTGCAATCTGTTTAATATGATTTGCTCAGCCACTTTCACAAATTAATCTAAAAGGGGAAAGGGGGGGAATTGGTCTGTAGCATAGAGGATCGTTACGATCTCCCTTTTTAAAAATGGGGACCAGAATTGACTCTGACCATGATGGGATAAAGCCCTGCTAACAGCAGGTTTTTAAAACAGATGTTTAATAGCGGGCCCCAGAGCTGGGGATTAGACTTATAGAAGTCCACAGGTACACCATCGGTGCCCAGGGCTTTACCTTATGAACTAGCTTTAATTGCAAGTATATCTTCCTCCACTTTAAAGTCGATTTTAATTGGGAGAAGATTCGCTGGGTGAGTCCCCAGATCGTGACAAGGAGTTGCAGGTGATGGCATATCAACACTGTCATCATATAATATGGAGAAGTGGGTCACCCATTTATCCTCGACCATACTTATCTCAATGGTGGGTTGATATTTGGAAGCTAAAAAAGGGGCATTCACAGCTTTCCAAATGCCTGTTATCTTTTAATTTGGAGGCTTCTTGAAGAGCCCGACATGCTTCTGATCTAATAGCCTCCTTACGAACTTTAAGCGCATTTCTATATGCCTTTCTGACCATCTGATCTCAAACTGAATTCTCGTTAGTTTGTGGAAAGCATGTTTCAATGCTGCATGGGCTTTGACGCAGTTAGTGTCAAACCACCCAGTTTATTGGTGTGAGTTTTTTTTGTATCTTACTAATAGATTCCTCTTTATCTCTGTTGATATATTAAAAAAGTAATTGAAAATATCAGAATCAGCAGCAGTCTCGTCTAGGCAAACTGCGAATTTAGATGCACAATTGGTAAATGCTAATGGATCCGTTCCGGACCACCTGATAGTGTATCCATTGCGTTTATTAAGAACAATCTCCTGTACTAAGTGTTCGGACTGGCCTTTTATATTAACCACATTAGACCAAAAATATATTGTGACACTAATAGGAAAGTGGTCACTATAAACAACAGTGTGAGTTGTAAATTCATATTTTCTACTTGCATATCTGTTGGATGCTAGTACATAATCAATAATAGAACGCATATGTCGCCCTTCAAAAGTGCTGCTAAACAATATTGGGGACAAACTCAGTTTGTTGGTGAAACTCATATCAGCGGAGAACTTGATGGTATTTAGTAGGTCCCCAAGAGGATTATGCATGAAATGGCTAGCATCAGTCCCATTCTCAGACGTCAAACCACATATACCTTGGTCAGCGTGTGGGCACAGAGCGGAGTTTAAGTCCCCTCCACAGATTACACACAAATATTTGTTTGACTCCATTTGCAGGCTGCGCAATTCCTTCTGTAAGTGCTTCAAAACCATCTCTGCCTGGTTTTTTGAATAGTTATTATAAAAATTCAGAAGAACAGAGCGATGTATATTATCAATGAACAGTGTCAATACCTGATAATAAGTGTTTGAAGCTGTCAATTTTATTTTTCTTAAGTTCATCCTATGGGAAACATAAATACATAAACTCCCATTTTTCCTCCCTTGACTAGATGGTACTGCCGGGGTGTGAAATGCTTTATATCCATTAATATGCAACGTGTCATCTACCTAAGTTTCTTGAAAGCATACAAAATCAAATGCTTCTACAAAATCTAGCCATGCACGGTTGGTAAGTTTTGCTTGCAGGCCTGCCACATTTCAGAGTAGAACTTTACTTGAAGATGTCCTTCCCAGCCCTTGAATACCAGTCGCAGTGCTTAGTTTATCTGTAACAGTACTGGTATGAGGTTCTGCAAGTAGCCTTGCATAATGGCAAAAAACAGGAGTATTTGTATCATTAGATGCATTTGTATCTATGGGGGGGGATTCCCCGTGGTCATGGAGGGTCGATTTGAGAATTGTACTAAACAACACCTCTGCCTTATTTAATTCTTCAAAGGTACCCAGGATTTCATGTCAATCGATGTCCTCTAATGTGGGCAATATGCCAAATCTATTCTGCGTGGGAATGCCGTATGTGTATAGAGGGGGGCTATAAGGGCCTCTCGGACGGGGGTGCATTATCATACAGCTCAGGGCGGATAGAAGTAACCCAAGGGCAGTACATTAATGTCTGAGGTCGTAATGCAATCGTTACCAAGTCTAGAAAGGATCTCATAAGTCAACTGCGGCGTTCTAAAGGTCAGCATTATTCAGTCACCAGAGAATGTTTTGTCCCTTCTCCCTACCCATCCAACTCTTCTTGGCATCTTAAATTCTCCAAACAGGGCCTCTGTTAGCCCGGTTTTTGTTCCGAGCCAAAAGAGAGCCTTGTTCCTCAATGCATCCCAAGTTTCAGTCACCTGCGATGACAAATGGGGGGCATTGGCCAGAACTATGTTATAGGGGGTAGCCGCTGGTGGTAAATCCAGCCTAAAACCCTCATAAACAGGTTTGATTAAGCAGGAGGAACCAGTACTGCAGATTAGACCCAGTATCTGAAGAGGTTTTCACCCCTGTGTGTAGGTGCCTGTGGCCATTCTTATTGCTTGCATGTGTATTCGAAGAGTTTCGACCAGGTGCTATTGGGTTGTTAGTATGAAACTCAGATGTTCCTTTCTTTACATGCAGCTCAATATGATAGACCCCTTTTGACATATAATCAGTCTGATAGGGTGGTACATCATTATCTATTCCTGCTGTCAACTTTTGTGTATTAGTCGTTGGGTTATTGGAAAGATCTCCTAAGCATCTCTTCAAAATGTCTTCCAAAGCTATCACCCTTGTCGTTAAATTTGTAAGGTCATCAGTGAATGTTTTTTGTAAACCGTCTATTTTGAGGCAGATTTTATCCTGATCCTCAGCCTGGCGAACTTTACCTGTAGTGTGAGTTAATGACCCTTTTCCCCTATTGTCAGGTTTTGACGTGTTGTCAGTTCTCCTTTGCTTTTTTTTGCTGGAGCATTGGGCTTAATTGTGGAAGGTTTTTTGACCAGGGTCTCTGGTGTTACCTCTTGGTAATCCTCATATACCATTATTGGAAGTCTTGATGGGAAACTGGTAACCTTCGCGCTATTTGGTCGTCCTGATCCGGCCCTTGTTGTTATGCTTGACCAGAAGCGGGATAGGTGAACCTGATCCCTCAAGTAGCCACTGCTTTCCCATCCATACTCCGTTTCGCAGCTCTACTAGTGCCCCGTGCTACTTTGGAGTCAAGGGAACCGGCAAGGCCCCAGATAAATCATTGGAAAACCAATCATCCGTGTTGCCATGCCTCGAGGGCCGCCCAAACTTTAACCAAACTTGTGGGATCGCATGCCAAATCAGACTTGCTGGTAAAAATGATTTGTCGTAAGCAGCATGGGAAAGTGGGGGGGCTGGATCCTTCCAGGCTCTACATATTTCTCGCCTTGCGAGGAGGATGACATAAAAGACGAGTTTTGTAGAGGGGTCATTGATATTGTAGCCCATACTTAGCCCTGTCAGGATGGTAGTTATAGTTATTGCAGTGGGGACACCAAGAACCTCTCCCAAGAAGTCGTTGATCTTCCCCCAATAGCCTTGCAATTCGGGGCTGTCAGCGAACATGTGAACATCGTCAGCTTCAGGATGGCTACATCTCGGGCAACAGTGCTCTAGCTTGGTGATCTTCGCTAATTTCTTTGGGGTTATATAAACCCGATACATAGTATACAGGTGATTTCTTTTTAGCGTCGCAGGTTTAACTACTGATTGTAAGATAGCAAAGGAGTCAAGCCACCAGTCTCTGAGGTTAATGATATCCGTGGTTAACTTGTTCATCCAGAGTTTTTTTAGTTCGGGTTCAGTTACATCATCTTCCTCGAGCAGCGATGTATACCAGTATGCGATTTGACTCTTCCACCTTCCTCTTCTAGTTACTGCATCAAATTTGGGGTTTGGGATTTTGTTGCCCTCACTTCTAGTTGACCACCAACCAGATAGCTGGTAGTATTTGAACCTGGTGAGTGATCCCCCTGTCAAGTTAAAAAGAGCGTCCCATGTCAGAAGCTGGGTTCCTTCCTGTAGGTCCCCCCAGCATTCCAGTCCTGCCACCTTCAATGGTCGAGGCAGTTGGTCGTCAAGACAAGCTGGTGTCCCAGGAGAGTCCCATATCGGGGCCTGTACTGCGTAGTAGGGAATGTTAAGCTTCTTCCTGACAAATACCCAGTTTCTAACCGCAGTCCCCAGAATCTTAAGCCTGACCTTCTTGAAGAACTTTGGGTCCCCAAACTTAAACAAGAAAGAGTCCTGTCCCTGGGGGATATCCTACAATAGTGCTAGAAATAATACACCCATGGAAGTTTGGTCAATTTTGCCGGCCATTAGTCTGAAGTGTTTAAAGTGGAAGGCGTGGCAGTAGATAGATAGATCTGGGAAGGCTAATCCTCCAGTCTTTAAACTTCTTCTAAGCTTTTTCCAAGTTATTCGTGGGGCTTTTGTGTTCCAAATAAAGGATCCCAATTTCCCTTGTAACTTCTTAATTGCTGTCAAAGGAAAGGATAAGGGTATTGAATTAAATAAAAAGGTGATCTTGGGGAGGATAATCATCTTAAGTAGGTTCACCCGCCCAAAGATGTTTAAGGGGAGAGATGACCAGCGATGGAGTAGGGCTGTATATAACCCTATCTAGATTAATTTTTGGGAATGTCCTCTATCTTTTTAACTAAGTGTACTCCCAGATATCTCATTTTTGTCCTGCAACCTGCCGTCCCGACCCCCTGGTTCCATTCCATAATCTCAATTTTATCCTTATTGATTGTATACCCAGAGATCTCACCAAAACTTTCTGCTAGTTGTATTAATCTAGGTATGGCTACTCCCGGGTTTGAGGTGTACATCAACAGGTCGTCGGCGTAAAGTGCAAATTTTAATTCTAGGTTAGCAATCTTTTATATATATATTTTTATTAACAGTAAAACAAGAGGAGGCAGTACAAGAATCAGGTGTCAGACAGTAAAATGGGGAGCAAGGACATGCGGGGGAGCATCACAGATAACACCTCAATAGAAAAAGTACATAGCGCAGCACAATTACGGATACTGGAAACAGGGGAACAGGCAATCAATCGTATAATCCGGAGCACCCTCCTAGCGAGACCCCGTCCTAAGCAACACAGGATAGATAAGACCAGCGCAGACACCCGAACAGTAAAGGATCAGTGTACACTAAACAGTCCACCCCTCGTTAAAGGAAAAGGGAGAAAGCAAAGGGGCCATAGAAAAGAACAAAGACAAAATAAAAAAACCCTCCCCGAACCCCCCACCCTGCACCCCTGCAATGGCTACGGCCTAACCCCACTGGCAGCGTGCCTGTCGCCCTAGAACTACCCCAAGGGAGGGGGAAAGATAGAGTGGAGGAGGAGAAGCAAACACACTCCCGGTCTCCCGTGCCCCCCGTCAACAGCGACCACCCCGAGACGTAGTGAAGCCGATATGCAGCAGAATATACAAACCAACCGGGGGAGTGTTGTCAAAAACCATCCGACTCCCGCCACAATATAAGCACAATCCCAGCATTGCGTAAAACCAGTATATCAAGCCTATGTGATCAAGTTCAGCCCTGGCCAGTACGGTCCATCAGGAGAGTCTCTTCCACTCGAGTCGCCATCTTGATGGAAAAGGCAAAGCGTTCACAAAAGTTCAAGTCGGTGCCGAAGGATCGAAAACAGGATAAAAGTCCACAAACTCCACCAATCGAACGAGGAACGGTGTCCAAAAACAGCGAGTATCTCCAATAGTCACTGAGGAACTTTGCACCGTAGAAAAGACGGTCCATAGACGTATCAGGCGTCTGCTGAGCCGGGCAGGAGGCGCTGGCGATAAACACAGGCTGGTTTGTCAACGATAGGGAACCGCATAGGCTCGTTAAATCCGGATTCCGCACAGGGACCTCGATCTCGAGCGTGCAATGCACCGCTGGTACCATAGCTCGCTGGGGACTGAACAAAGAATCATCCTCGGGTCCCAGGATACCGTCCACTTGCACGATCAGTGTCCGAAACACAGCGATAGTATGCGAGTGGAGCGCCCCAATGTCGGCCATGACGGCCTGCAGCGATGGCGCGCCTTCCGTCCGCCCCATCCCCTCTCAGTAGGTGACAGAGCCGGAGTCGAACCCCGGAGGCCGGCACCCCGGGGAAACAGGCCACGCAAATCAGATGTTGAACAGCGGGCGCTCTCAGTCCAGTAGAATACACCGTCGCCACTAGCGAGGGCCCTAGCCCGTCGACCCCGGGAGGTCAGCAAGGTCTCCGGGCAATGGACCCCCACCGCGGCAACCGGTGGAAGACGGTAGAGTGACCTCGAAGTAGGTCATGCACAGGATCGTCACCGGAAATACAAATTCACGGCACACTTCGGGGGACCGGGCTCAGTCCAGGTCTCACGGCCGATGTTATTCAATTCCAACCCGGATAGGCTAGAAATCGAGGTCCCGGCTTCCACACGGCGGTAGGCTGAGAATGGAGACACGGCGTATCTTCGTCAGCCGATGGGGTAGAGAACTCGGGATGGCACCTTTGAAGTCAGCAGAACCTCACGGACAAGGGAATCAGGTGGGAAGTCAGGATAAACGACAGGATAGTCGAGCTGCTGGCGGAGGTCGGCGGAGCCGGGAGCTTACGCGGCCATCTTAGTTGCTAGCGTCTCTAGGTTAGCAATCTTAAATGGTTTAATAAGGGGGTCTGACCTGAGTAAGCAAACAAAGGGCTCGATGTACAAATCAAATAAAAGGGGGGATAAAGGGCAGCCCTGTCTGGTTCCTCGGGCTATAGATATCTGATCTGTGAGAGAGCCATTGACTAGGATTTTAGCTAGCGGTGCATAATATAGGGATTTAACCGCGGTTATAAAGTTAATAGGAAAGACACATTTTACCAAAGCCAACCAAAGATATTCCCATTCCACCTGGCCGAATGCTTTAGCAGCATCGACAGCTACAATAGTCAGGGGCAGCTTTTTCTCGATAGCGACATCTATTGCAGCAATAACTTGGAAAGTTAATTCGTTCAGTTGCCGCTCAGGGATAAACCCCCTTTGGTCACAATGGATGATGGATTTAATTGCCTTGGCCAGTCTTGTCGCTAATACTCCCGCAAAGATCTTATAATCTACGTTCAGTAGAGAAATCGGTCTACACGACTCTACCTTACGCGGATCTTTGTTCTGTTTCAATATTAGTGTAACTGTGGCCTCTGCCCATGATTTTGGAGCCAGCTCCCCCCGTAGCAGGATTTCATTGAATAATATTGTTAAAATTATAACAACTTGGTCCATAACAATCCTATATAGCTCCACCGGGAGCCCGTCAGGGCCTGCCGCTTTGCCATTAACCATCTTTGAGATCTGAATCCTCACCTCTCCTTCCCTTATCTCAGAGCTGAGGAGAGATCTTTCTACCTCTGATAATTCGGGGAGCTGAACTTTACTTAGCCAGTTTCCAGCCTGCTGTCCACTCTGGGGCAGAGTAGTTCTATATAGGGATTGCATATGGGTTTTAACTTCTTCTCTAATGAGATCATCATCGTGTGTAATTTCCCCTGTACTAATGCGAGTATAAAATCCTAGGACATCCACAAAATAAGTGACCATACAAGCAGGACCAATAGAAAGAAAAAATTGTCGGGAGATAATGTGTGTATTTAAAAAAACACCGTATATGTTTAATCATACATAAAAAATAAAAATCATATAGAGACTGATTCAATAAGTCAAACTATATGATACAATAAGACATTGACATGTTAAAACAATTCTTTAACACAATAACTCGAATGCATTCATTGAAAAACAATAAACTTCTTAATAAAAGCATAAATCCTAACTCATTGGACAATTATATACAAACAGAAAATGTAAATTAAAACACCAGATACATCTATAACAATTTAATTCAATTGACTCGACGCGCGTTTCGGCAGTAGGAGAACTGCCTTCTTCAGGAGCCGTTGATTAAATTCTGTAAAAAGAATTTTTTTTAAAAAAAACAAAATTATATCTCAACATATACATATCTTTTAACAGTTTTAGTCTCTTTATCTACTGAAAAATCCAGTAGTTCCTCACACAATGAAAATTTTTTTTTTTTTAAAGAAAAAAACACATTTCTATATCTCCTCTAAAGGTCCAGACATTTTAATTGGTCACTTAACGTCATATGTTAGACTGATATATACAGAAAGTAGTGCGCACTCAGCTTGACTTCAACGGAGCTCTTATTATAGGTACTTTTAATGTTCATATGTATCAATCTTGAGTGATTACCTAATTGGAGACTCAAATATTCAATACACATATAAAATACATTTTGGTCTCACTCCTGGATATACACATATTAAGTCACTTAGATAACTCAAAAGAAACGTTAATATTTTCGTCGTTAAATTAGAAGGATTTGCCAAAATTCACGGATAACAAAGACATTTATTAAAATGATATCTAATTAAAGCCAAAATTTATAATGAGAACAGACTATATGATGAAACGAAATAGAAAGCAGCTTAAACTCAATGGGGCATTACAAACACAATCTGTATACGATACCATTGGGATTAACAAGATATAGGTAATTAGTCCATATCTTTACATTTACACCAGCAAAAGGGGGTAGGTGGGAAAAAAGATTTTGCTTTTATAGTTGAAAGATAAATGGATTCAAAGGACCAGTTACCTATTGTTATTACTGCTAACGTATATACTAAACTATTCACACTGAGAAATCTTCTAGAAGTTGTCTGTTTAAAGGGGGAAAATTACCTTTATATTTTCAGTTGTTTATGTTCCAATATTGGTGGTCAAGACGAATCTTAAAATGCGCAGGGCATAAAAGAGGCTGAAACAATATAAATTTAGGCAATGGCAAGCATTAGGTGTTATCTTAAACCTTGGATCGTGTACATCAACTAATAATGCAACGTATCCTATAGTTCGAGACGCCATAGTGTTACGAGAATAGATGAACATTTACCTTTAAAACCAAGCAAACATGCCTACAGCAAGATGGTGCTGTTTCATTTGGAGAACCGGGTTGGAATGCCGCTATTTTCAGGGTTTCTGCAAATAAATATAAAACGAACTCGAAGTAAATAAAAAGTCATATCTGTGAGGTGGGGTAGTTTTAATATCTTGAGTGTGGAGACAATTGTCACCTTAATTTAAGGGAGGTGGTGCAGACTTCAAGTGGGTTCAGATCAGGGCGATAGATCAGTGAAACTGCTTCGCCGGAACAAGATGTAAAATCCACTACTGGCTGATCTTTAAAGAAAAATGTCATTTCGTAAGGGGCCACATTTTGAGATTCAGACAGTTGCCAATATAAAAGCGGACATAATTCTCACCTTGTAACAGTGTGAATATCGTGGACTGCAAAGTGGTGCAGTTCCAAACGGCGGGATTGCGGAACTGCCTCGCCGAAAGTGATAAGTATTCCGCTTCTAATTAATCCTTAAAGAAAGATATTTACGTAAAGGGCCACATCTGACAGAAATACACGGTTCCTAATGTTTTAGAATGTGCTTACATCTCACCTTGTTAAAATACAAATTTCACAGGCTGCAGGATGGTGCAGTTCCAGACGGCGGAATTGCGGAACTACTTCGCCGAAAAATGATGAGTATTCTGCTGCTATCGAATCTTTAACAAAAAGGATAATTTACGTAAAGAGCCACATCCGCCAAAGTTGTACGGTTCCTAGCATATTAGAGTGGGCTTACATCTCACCTTGTTAAAATATAAATTTCTCGGGCTGCAAGATGGTGCAGTTCCAGGCGGCAGGGTAGCGGTACGGCTTCTCCGGGGTAGATCGGTGTGCGCTCTGTTACTGGCAACACTTTTAAATAGTGATTTGGGCGCGAAAAGAGAAAACACGCAATCAGGTCTGGATGTAGTTGAAAGAGTAAGCGGACTATCTCGAAACCTCCGTCAAGATCCCGATTGAAAGATACCTTCTTTAAGATGGCGCCCAAAGGGCGTAAGGATGTTGATCTATACTGTCTAGCTCTAAAGACACAAAACCAATGTGCTATAATGAAGAAACCAAGAGAGAGAATGTCTCAATGAGGTCACAAATACGAAAATGGCAAATAAATTGTACCAAAATAAGAAAATATATAATTAGATGTTTTAATACTAAAAAACGACATTTATTTACTACACCTATGGCATGATATTTGATACCTAAAGCGGCAGCTATTTATACTTAGGGTAAGTCAGTGATGTGACTCAACTTTCACATATATCTGTAAAATATATTTATTGTATGGGCTAAAGACAAGGGGTGACTGAAGGCTATTATCTTATTTGAAGGGCCAGAAGACAATCTAGCTCTCTTAATATTTGTCTAATGGACTAAGTGTTAAACATATATGTTGACTTACAGTGGGGATCAGAGGAGATCAGTGGGGGGCAGTAACAAAGTTCAGAACCATAACTTACATATTGTTACATGATGTTATATGATTGCGTTCTCCCACGGGATTTCAGCGTTTAATCCTGTTTTGAAGGTCCCCAAAGAAAAGATCCAGAACACCTCTCTTTTCTTCCTAATTTTTTCACCACCTTTACTGTCTGCGAGCCTAATTTTCTCTAAGATGCACCATCTGAAATCCTCTGGGCCATGATTGTGCTCTCTAAAGTGTTTAACTAGAGGTGCTACAGTTTTGTTAGTACGAATGGCTGAGCGGTGTTCCGTGAGTCTAATTTGTATCTGTCTCGAGGTCTCCCCAACATATCCCAGTTGGCAGGGGCAAAGGATCAAATAAATACAATTGGCTGTTTTACAATTCCATAGGCCTGTAGCTTTAAAATGACAGCCATTGTGTACAAAAGATTCTCCGGAGATGATATTTTTACATGATTTACATGAGGAGCATCTAACAGTTCCTTTCATTGGGGAGTTATTATCAATTGATCTTTGGGAAAATTCAGAATTGACCTCTTTGGAAGAGAAACGAGAATGTACGATCAGATCCTTGAGGTTTTTATTCCTTTTATGTGCATACAATGGTTTTTCCATTTTGACGTTGGTAGGGTTGGAGTTAAGTATATGCCAGTTAGAGTTTATAATTTGGCGAACAGTATTATCTAAGGTGGAATGTTTGGTTATGCAAACCAGTCTTTTGTTCTCTGAGGGTGGCTTAGGTCTAAGTAATGAATCCCGATCGTAGTATCGGGCTCGTTTGTATGAGTTCCTGACTAGTCTATGAGGATAGCCTCTATTCAGGAACTTCTGTCGCATGATGTTTGCTTGAAGGTCAAAGTCTGCTAAATTAGAACAGTTCCTTCTCACCCGGAGGAACTGGGAAAAAGGGATGCTTTCTCTCTGACAACGGGGATGAAAGCTTTTAAAATGTAAGAGAGTATTCCTCGCTGTGGGCTTGACATAGAGATCAACTGCCAATTTGTTATTCTGGTGCTTAATAATGATATCTAAGAATTCAACTTGGTTACTATCGAAATGAGCCGTAAATTTCAAATTTGTGTCCACCAAGTTGATCCATTCCAAAAACTCACCGAGTGAGTCTTTCCCATTGGTCCAGATAAAAAAGATGTCGTCAATGTATCTGGACCAATGGGAAATGGATTCAAAAAATGGGGCTATCTCGTTGTGGATAGCTTTAGTTTCGAAAGCCGCCATGTAGATATTGGCAATAGACGGAGCAACTGAAGCCCCCATGCTGACGCCTCTCGTTTGACGATAGATTGTATCACCAAATTCTACAATGTTTTCCGACAGTACAATATGGAGAAGCTCCAACAGAAATTCTTTGGGGCCAGGGATATCGAAATGGTCAATAGACCAACTAGTGGCTGACAGAGCTTCCCGTTGGGGAATGCTACTGTACAACGCTTCCACGTCCATCGTTACTAGAAGGTCTGTGCATGGGTTGAAAGATAGAGTTTCTATCTTTGATATCATGGAACCTGTATCCTTAATGTAGGAGATGATTTTCGGTATGTGTGGACGCAGAAATGAATCTACAAATTTGGATAAAGGTTCCGTATTGGTCCCTATTGTGGATACGATCGGCCTATAAGGAGGGTCTGTGATGTCTTTGTGGATTTTAGGCATCCCGTAGATGCATGCTGTTTTGTATTGATGGAAATTCAAGAAGTCAAATTCTTTTTGATTAATGTCACCTGCAGATAGTGCCTCGGTGGTCAGATTACGGATTTTTTTGGAGGTTGATATCAAGGGGTTACTTCTAATAGGGGTGTACGTGGTGGTATCTGCGAGCATATTTTTCATTTTACGTTCATAGTCTTTGGTATCTATTAGAACGATTCCACCACCTTTATCGCAACTCTTGATGACCACAGTATTGTCCTGACGTAAAGTTTTGAGGGAGTCTGATTCCTCTCTATTAAGGTTGTAGGTCGGTTTTGGGATAAAGCGAAGAGCTTTCTCAAGTTGTTGGAGGACCACTAGTTCGAACGTGGCAACCTCGGGGCCTAGTTGATCTAAAGAAGGATTAAAAGTCGATGGAAGAGATAATTGCCTTGTTTCTTGAAACTGTTCCGTATTATCTAACTGAGAGGCGAAAAATTTCTTGAGTCTAATTCTGCGAAAGAAGGAGATAATGTCTTTCTGAAATTCAAAGATGTCTAAATGGGAATGTGGAACAAAGGAGAGTCCTTTAGATAGGAGAGATTCTGTATAGGGATCGATATTTTTGGAAGATAAATTGAAAATTGGGATCATATCCCTTGTCCCCAATATTGGCGGTTGCGTGTCTCGCGAATAAATTGGGGTTCCTGAGGCTGATGTTGTTGGTAAGACTGTTGGTGTTGGTGTGGGTGCTGTTGTTGGTGATGGGCCTGTTGGAAATTGCCTCTTGTCTGGTTCTGAAAATGAACTCTTTGTCGACCTCGTCGTGGGCCCCTGTTGGATAAAAAAGGCTGTTTAGGGCGAGGGCCATTATATTGGTTGAAGTTATTTTCCTGGTCATAATAGTTTGACGGACCTTCATTCTCTGAGTCAGAGGAGTCAGTAAAGTTATTCACTCTCTGAGGTGTAGATCTCAACTCGTCAACATAGTGGTTCTGTTTATAAAAGTCTGCCTTAAGGTAAGGATAAGTGCTTTCTAAAGTATAGAAGCGTTTGTCTTTAGTTAATTTATCGTTCTTCCGTTTGTTTAAATAAGCACTAAAAGACTCTAGCTCTTTGTTGGCTTCCTCGATTTTCTTCATTGCCTCCTCTATGTTACCTGCATTTTTAAGTTTAGTTTCTAGGGCGTCAATTTCTTTCCTGATGTCGACAGCTAGTTCTTTGGCTGTCTCGATGATAAGGATCATCAAGTCCCTTGAGCACCTATTTGCAATGAGACTCCATTTTTCTAAAAAAGGCCTATGGTGAACAAAAAGTCCTGGTATATTACGTACTCTTAGACCCATGGGGATAATGCCGTTTTTAAGATACGCAAGCATGAATTCCCCATGTGCTTCCATGCGGGTCAGTTTCTTTTTAAGTTCAATAAGATTGCGACTATCTTCATTGTTTGATATATTGGAAGCTCCCCCATTCGTGGTGGTGATACTAGTTCCAACTAGAGAGGCAAACACCTCGTCTGAAAAACCAAACGTTGGTAGTTGAGCCATGATGTGTGGCTGATAGGTTTATTAAAGGAATTACTGTTGGTAGAGGCTGAGGGCACAAGGCACTGGCACTACTAGGTAACACTTGTGATATAACAAAAGACAGGCCCTACACAGACAGGCTGTGGGTAAACATTGAGAAATAAACAAGGACCCCCTGGGTATCGCAAATACACAGATTCCTAGGGCAGGGTAAAGACCAATGCGAGTATAAAATCCTAGGACATCCACAAAATAAGTGACCATACAAGCAGGACCAATAGAAAGAAAAAATTGTCGGGAGATAATGTGTGTATTTAAAAAAACACCGTATATGTTTAATCATACATAAAAAATAAAAATCATATAGAGACTGATTCAATAAGTCAAACTATATGATACAATAAGACATTGACATGTTAAAACAATTCTTTAACACAATAACTCGAATGCATTCATTGAAAAACAATAAACTTCTTAATAAAAGCATAAATCCTAACTCATTGGACAATTATATACAAACAGAAAATGTAAATTAAAACACCAGATACATCTATAACAATTTAATTCAATTGACTCGACGCGCGTTTCGGCAGTAGGAGAACTGCCTTCTTCAGGAGCCGTTGATTAAATTCTGTAAAAAGAATTTTTTTTGAAAAAAACAAAATTATATCTCAACATATACATATCTTTTAACAGTTTTAGTCTCTTTATCTACTGAAAAATCCAGTAGTTCCTCACACAATGAAAAATTTTTTTTTTTTTTTTTTTTTTTTTTTTTTAAAGAAAAAAACACATTTCTATATCTCCTCTAAAGGTCCAGACATTTTAATTGGTCACTTAACGTCATATGTTAGACTGATATATACAGAAAGTAGTGCGCACTCAGCTTGACTTCAACGGAGCTCTTATTATAGGTACTTTTAATGTTCATATGTATCAATCTTGAGTGATTACCTAATTGGAGACTCAAATATTCAATACACATATAAAATACATTTTGGTCTCACTCCTGGATATACACATATTAAGTCACTTAGATAACTCAAAAGAAACGTTAATATTTTCGTCGTTAAATTAGAAGGATTTGCCAAAATTCACGGATAACAAAGACATTTATTAAAATGATATCTAATTATAGCCAAAATTTATAATGAGAACAGACTATATGATGAAACGAAATAGAAAGCAGCTTAAATCAATGGGGCATTACAAACACAATCTGTATACGATACCATTGGGATTAACAAGATATAGGTAATTAGTCCATATCTTTACATTTACACCAGCAAAAGGGGGTAGGTGGGAAAAAAGATTTTGCTTTTATAGTTGAAAGATAAATGGATTCAAAGGACCAGTTACCTATTGTTATTACTGCTAACGTATATACTAAACTATTCACACTGAGAAATCTTCTAGAAGTTGTCTGTTTAAAGGGGGAAAATTACCTTTATATTTTCAGTTGTTTATGTTCCAATATTGGTGGTCAAGACGAATCTTAAAATGCGCAGGGCATAAAAGAGGCTGAAACAATATAAATTTAGGCAATGGCAAGCATTAGGTGTTATCTTAAACCTTGGATCGTGTACATCAACTAATAATGCAACGTATCCTATAGTTCGAGACGCCATAGTGTTACGAGAATAGATGAACATTTACCTTTAAAACCAAGCAAACATGCCTACAGCAAGATGGTGCTGTTTCATTTGGAGAACCGGGTTGGAATGCCGCTATTTTCAGGGTTTCTGCAAATAAATATAAAACGAACTCGAAGTAAATAAAAAGTCATATCTGTGAGGTGGGGTAGTTTTAATATCTTGAGTGTGGAGACAATTGTCACCTTAATTTAAGGGAGGTGGTGCAGACTTCAAGTGGGTTCAGATCAGGGCGATAGATCAGTGAAACTGCTTCGCCGGAACAAGATGTAAAATCCACTACTGGCTGATCTTTAAAGAAAAATGTCATTTCGTAAGGGGCCACATTTTGAGATTCAGACAGTTGCCAATATAAAAGCGGACATAATTCTCACCTTGTAACAGTGTGAATATCGTGGACTGCAAAGTGGTGCAGTTCCAAACGGCGGGATTGCGGAACTGCCTCGCCGAAAGTGATAAGTATTCCGCTTCTAATTAATCCTTAAAGAAAGATATTTACGTAAAGGGCCACATCTGACAGAAATACACGGTTCCTAATGTTTTAGAATGTGCTTACATCTCACCTTGTTAAAATACAAATTTCACAGGCTGCAGGATGGTGCAGTTCCAGACGGCGGAATTGCGGAACTACTTCGCCGAAAAATGATGAGTATTCTGCTGCTATCGAATCTTTAACAAAAAGGATAATTTACGTAAAGAGCCACATCCGCCAAAGTTGTACGGTTCCTAGCATATTAGAGTGGGCTTACATCTCACCTTGTTAAAATATAAATTTCTCGGGCTGCAAGATGGTGCAGTTCCAGGCGGCAGGGTAGCGGTACGGCTTCTCCGGGGTAGATCGGTGTGCGCTCTGTTACTGGCAACACTTTTAAATAGTGATTTGGGCGCGAAAAGAGAAAACACGCAATCAGGTCTGGATGTAGTTGAAAGAGTAAGCGGACTATCTCGAAACCTCCGTCAAGATCCCGATTGAAAGATACCTTCTTTAAGATGGCGCCCAAAGGGCGTAAGGATGTTGATCTATACTGTCTAGCTCTAAAGACACAAAACCAATGTGCTATAATGAAGAAACCAAGAGAGAGAATGTCTCAATGAGGTCACAAATACGAAAATGGCAAATAAATTGTACCAAAATAAGAAAATATATAATTAGATGTTTTAATACTAAAAAACGACATTTATTTACTACACCTATGGCATGATATTTGATACCTAAAGCGGCAGCTATTTATACTTAGGGTAAGTCAGTGATGTGACTCAACTTTCACATATATCTGTAAAATATATTTATTGTATGGGCTAAAGACAAGGGGTGACTGAAGGCTATTATCTTATTTGAAGGGCCAGAAGACAATCTAGCTCTCTTAATATTTGTCTAATGGACTAAGTGTTAAACATATATGTTGACTTACAGTGGGGATCAGAGGAGATCAGTGGGGGGCAGTAACAAAGTTCAGAACCATAACTTACATATTGTTACATGATGTTATATGATTGCGTTCTCCCACGGGATTTCAGCGTTTAATCCTGTTTTGAAGGTCCCCAAAGAAAAGATCCAGAACACCTCTCTTTTCTTCCTAATTTTTTCACCACCTTTACTGTCTGCGAGCCTAATTTTCTCTAAGATGCACCATCTGAAATCCTCTGGGCCATGATTGTGCTCTCTAAAGTGTTTAACTAGAGGTGCTACAGTTTTGTTAGTACGAATGGCTGAGCGGTGTTCCGTGAGTCTAATTTGTATCTGTCTCGAGGTCTCCCCAACATATCCCAGTTGGCAGGGGCAAAGGATCAAATAAATACAATTGGCTGTTTTACAATTCCATAGGCCTGTAGCTTTAAAATGACAGCCATTGTGTACAAAAGATTCTCCGGAGATGATATTTTTACATGATTTACATGAGGAGCATCTAACAGTTCCTTTCATTGGGGAGTTATTATCAATTGATCTTTGGGAAAATTCAGAATTGACCTCTTTGGAAGAGAAACGAGAATGTACGATCAGATCCTTGAGGTTTTTATTCCTTTTATGTGCATACAATGGTTTTTCCATTTTGACGTTGGTAGGGTTGGAGTTAAGTATATGCCAGTTAGAGTTTATAATTTGGCGAACAGTATTATCTAAGGTGGAATGTTTGGTTATGCAAACCAGTCTTTTGTTCTCTGAGGGTGGCTTAGGTCTAAGTAATGAATCCCGATCGTAGTATCGGGCTCGTTTGTATGAGTTCCTGACTAGTCTATGAGGATAGCCTCTATTCAGGAACTTCTGTCGCATGATGTTTGCTTGAAGGTCAAAGTCTGCTAAATTAGAACAGTTCCTTCTCACCCGGAGGAACTGGGAAAAAGGGATGCTTTCTCTCTGACAACGGGGATGAAAGCTTTTAAAATGTAAGAGAGTATTCCTCGCTGTGGGCTTGACATAGAGATCAACTGCCAATTTGTTATTCTGGTGCTTAATAATGATATCTAAGAATTCAACTTGGTTACTATCGAAATGAGCCGTAAATTTCAAATTTGTGTCCACCAAGTTGATCCATTCCAAAAACTCACCGAGTGAGTCTTTCCCATTGGTCCAGATAAAAAAGATGTCGTCAATGTATCTGGACCAATGGGAAATGGATTCAAAAAATGGGGCTATCTCGTTGTGGATAGCTTTAGTTTCGAAAGCCGCCATGTAGATATTGGCAATAGACGGAGCAACTGAAGCCCCCATGCTGACGCCTCTCGTTTGACGATAGATTGTATCACCAAATTCTACAATGTTTTCCGACAGTACAATATGGAGAAGCTCCAACAGAAATTCTTTGGGGCCAGGGATATCGAAATGGTCAATAAACCAACTAGTGGCTGACAGAGCTTCCCGTTGGGGAATGCTACTGTACAACGCTTCCACGTCCATCGTTACTAGAAGGTCTGTGCATGGGTTGAAAGATAGAGTTTCTATCTTTGATATCATGGAACCTGTATCCTTAATGTAGGAGATGATTTTCGGTATGTGTGGACGCAGAAATGAATCTACAAATTTGGATAAAGGTTCCGTATTGGTCCCTATTGTGGATACGATCGGCCTATAAGGAGGGTCTGTGATGTCTTTGTGGATTTTAGGCATCCCGTAGATGCATGCTGTTTTGTATTGATGGAAATTCAAGAAGTCAAATTCTTTTTGATTAATGTCACCTGCAGATAGTGCCTCGGTGGTCAGATTACGGATTTTTTTGGAGGTTGATATCAAGGGGTTACTTCTAATAGGGGTGTACGTGGTGGTATCTGCGAGCATATTTTTCATTTTACGTTCATAGTCTTTGGTATCTATTAGAACGATTCCACCACCTTTATCGCAACTCTTGATGACCACAGTATTATCCTGACGTAAAGTTTTGAGGGAGTCTGATTCCTCTCTATTAAGGTTGTAGGTCGGTTTTGGGATAAAGCGAAGAGCTTTCTCAAGTTGTTGGAGGACCACTAGTTCGAACGTGGCAACCTCGGGGCCTAGTTGATCTAAAGAAGGATTAAAAGTCGATGGAAGAGATAATTGCCTTGTTTCTTGAAACTGTTCCGTATTATCTAACTGAGAGGCGAAAAATTTCTTGAGTCTAATTCTGCGAAAGAAGGAGATAATGTCTTTCTGAAATTCAAAGATGTCTAAATGGGAATGTGGAACAAAGGAGAGTCCTTTAGATAGGAGAGATTCTGTATAGGGATCGATATTTTTGGAAGATAAATTGAAAATTGGGATCATATCCCTTGTCCCCAATATTGGCGGTTGCGTGTCTCGCGAATAAATTGGGGTTCCTGAGGCTGATGTTGTTGGTAAGACTGTTGGTGTTGGTGTGGGTGCTGTTGTTGGTGATGGGCCTGTTGGAAATTGCCTCTTGTCTGGTTCTGAAAATGAACTCTTTGTCGACCTCGTCGTGGGCCCCTGTTGGATAAAAAAGGCTGTTTAGGGCGAGGGCCATTATATTGGTTGAAGTTATTTTCCTGGTCATAATAGTTTGACGGACCTTCATTCTCTGAGTCAGAGGAGTCAGTAAAGTTATTCACTCTCTGAGGTGTAGATCTCAACTCGTCAACATAGTGGTTCTGTTTATAAAAGTCTGCCTTAAGGTAAGGATAAGTGCTTTCTAAAGTATAGAAGCGTTTGTCTTTAGTTAATTTATCGTTCTTCCGTTTGTTTAAATAAGCACTAAAAGACTCTAGCTCTTTGTTGGCTTCCTCGATTTTCTTCATTGCCTCCTCTATGTTACCTGCATTTTTAAGTTTAGTTTCTAGGGCGTCAATTTCTTTCCTGATGTCGACAGCTAGTTCTTTGGCTGTCTCGATGATAAGGATCATCAAGTCCCTTGAGCACCTATTTGCAATGAGACTCCATTTTTCTAAAAAAGGCCTATGGTGAACAAAAAGTCCTGGTATATTACGTACTCTTAGACCCATGGGGATAATGCCGTTTTTAAGATACGCAAGCATGAATTCCCCATGTGCTTCCATGCGGGTCAGTTTCTTTTTAAGTTCAATAAGATTGCGACTATCTTCATTGTTTGATATATTGGAAGCTCCCCCATTCGTGGTGGTGATACTAGTTCCAACTAGAGAGGCAAACACCTCGTCTGAAAAACCAAACGTTGGTAGTTGAGCCATGATGTGTGGCTGATAGGTTTATTAAAGGAATTACTGTTGGTAGAGGCTGAGGGCACAAGGCACTGGCACTACTAGGTAACACTTGTGATATAACAAAAGACAGGCCCTACACAGACAGGCTGTGGGTAAACATTGAGAAATAAACAAGGACCCCCTGGGTATCGCAAATACACAGATTCCTAGGGCAGGGTAAAGACCAATGCGAGTATAAAATCCTAGGACATCCACAAAATAAGTGACCATACAAGCAGGACCAATAGAAAGAAAAAATTGTCGGGAGATAATGTGTGTATTTAAAAAAACACCGTATATGTTTAATCATACATAAAAAATAAAAATCATATAGAGACTGATTCAATAAGTCAAACTATATGATACAATAAGACATTGACATGTTAAAACAATTCTTTAACACAATAACTCGAATGCATTCATTGAAAAACAATAAACTTCTTAATAAAAGCATAAATCCTAACTCATTGGACAATTATATACAAACAGAAAATGTAAATTAAAACACCAGATACATCTATAACAATTTAATTCAATTGACTCGACGCGCGTTTCGGCAGTAGGAGAACTGCCTTCTTCAGGAGCCGTTGATTAAATTCTGTAAAAAGAATTTTTTTTGAAAAAAACAAAATTATATCTCAACATATACATATCTTTTAACAGTTTTAGTCTCTTTATCTACTGAAAAATCCAGTAGTTCCTCACACAATGAAAAATTTTTTTTTTTTAAAGAAAAAAACACATTTCTATATCTCCTCTAAAGGTCCAGACATTTTAATTGGTCACTTAACGTCATATGTTAGACTGATATATACAGAAAGTAGTGCGCACTCAGCTTGACTTCAACGGAGCTCTTATTATAGGTACTTTTAATGTTCATATGTATCAATCTTGAGTGATTACCTAATTGGAGACTCAAATATTCAATACACATATAAAATACATTTTGGTCTCACTCCTGGATATACACATATTAAGTCACTTAGATAACTCAAAAGAAACGTTAATATTTTCGTCGTTAAATTAGAAGGATTTGCCAAAATTCACGGATAACAAAGACATTTATTAAAATGATATCTAATTATAGCCAAAATTTATAATGAGAACAGACTATATGATGAAACGAAATAGAAAGCAGCTTAAACTCAATGGGGCATTACAAACACAATTTGTATACGATACCATTGGGATTAACAAGATATAGGTAATTAGTCCATATCTTTACATTTACACCATGTAAATCATGTAAAAATATCATCTCCGGAGAATCTTTTGTACACAATGGCTGTCATTTTAAAGCTACAGGCCTATGGAATTGTAAAACAGCCAATTGTATTTATTTGATCCTTTGCCCCTGCCAACTGGGATATGTTGGGGAGACCTCGAGACAGATACAAATTAGACTCACGGAACACCGCTCAGCCATTCGTACTAACAAAACTGTAGCACCTCTAGTTAAACACTTTAGAGAGCACAATCATGGCCCAGAGGATTTCAGATGGTGCATCTTAGAGAAAATTAGGCTCGCAGACAGTAAAGGTGGTGAAAAAATTAGGAAGAAAAGAGAGGTGTTCTGGATCTTTTCTTTGGGGACCTTCAAAACAGGATTAAACGCTGAAATCCCGTGGGAGAACGCAATCATATAACATCATGTAACAATATGTAAGTTATGGTTCTGAACTTTGTTACTGCCCCCCACTGATCTCCTCTGATCCCCACTGTAAGTCAACATATATGTTTAACACTTAGTCCATTAGACAAATATTAAGAGAGCTAGATTGTCTTCTGGCCCTTCAAATAAGATAATAGCCTTCAGTCACCCCTTGTCTTTAGCCCATACAATAAATATATTTTACAGATATATGTGAAAGTTGAGTCACATCACTGACTTACCCTAAGTATAAATAGCTGCCGCTTTAGGTATCAAATATCATGCCATAGGTGTAGTAAATAAATGTCGTTTTTTAGTATTAAAACATCTAATTATATATTTTCTTATTTTGGTACAATTTATTTGCCATTTTCGTATTTGTGACCTCATTGAGACATTCTCTCTCTTGGTTTCTTCATTATAGCACATTGGTTTTGTGTCTTTAGAGCTAGACAGTATAGATCAACATCCTTACGCCCTTTGGGCGCCATCTTAAAGAAGGTATCTTTCAATCGGGATCTTGACGGAGGTTTCGAGATAGTCCGCTTACTCTTTCAACTACATCCAGACCTGATTGCGTGTTTTCTCTTTTCGCGCCCAAATCACTATTTAAAAGTGTTGCCAGTAACAGAGCGCACACCGATCTACCCCGGAGAAGCCGTACCGCTACCCTGCCGCCTGGAACTGCACCATCTTGCAGCCCGAGAAATTTATATTTTAACAAGGTGAGATGTAAGCCCACTCTAATATGCTAGGAACCGTACAACTTTGGCGGATGTGGCTCTTTACGTAAATTATCCTTTTTGTTAAAGATTCGATAGCAGCAGAATACTCATCATTTTTCGGCGAAGTAGTTCCGCAATTCCGCCGTCTGGAACTGCACCATCCTGCAGCCTGTGAAATTTGTATTTTAACAAGGTGAGATGTAAGCACATTCTAAAACATTAGGAACCGTGTATTTCTGTCAGATGTGGCCCTTTACGTAAATATCTTTCTTTAAGGATTAATTAGAAGCGGAATACTTATCACTTTCGGCGAGGCAGTTCCGCAATCCCGCCGTTTGGAACTGCACCACTTTGCAGTCCACGATATTCACACTGTTACAAGGTGAGAATTATGTCCGCTTTTATATTGGCAACTGTCTGAATCTCAAAATGTGGCCCCTTACGAAATGACATTTTTCTTTAAAGATCAGCCAGTAGTGGATTTTACATCTTGTTCCGGCGAAGCAGTTTCACTGATCTATCGCCCTGATCTGAACCCACTTGAAGTCTGCACCACCTCCCTTAAATTAAGGTGACAATTGTCTCCACACTCAAGATATTAAAACTACCCCACCTCACAGATATGACTTTTTATTTACTTCGAGTTCGTTTTATATTTATTTGCAGAAACCCTGAAAATAGCGGCATTCCAACCCGGTTCTCCAAATGAAACAGCACCATCTTGCTGTAGGCATGTTTGCTTGGTTTTAAAGGTAAATGTTCATCTATTCTCGTAACACTATGGCGTCTCGAACTATAGGATACGTTGCATTATTAGTTGATGTACACGATCCAAGGTTTAAGATAACACCTAATGCTTGCCATTGCCTAAATTTATATTGTTTCAGCCTCTTTTATGCCCTGCGCATTTTAAGATTCGTCTTGACCACCAATATTGGAACATAAACAACTGAAAATATAAAGGTAATTTTCCCCCTTTAAACAGACAACTTCTAGAAGATTTCTCAGTGTGAATAGTTTAGTATATACGTTAGCAGTAATAACAATAGGTAACTGGTCCTTTGAATCCATTTATCTTTCAACTATAAAAGCAAAATCTTTTTTCCCACCTACCCCCTTTTGCTGGTGTAAATGTAAAGATATGGACTAATTACCTATATCTTGTTAATCCCAATGGTATCGTATACAGATTGTGTTTGTAATGCCCCATTGAGTTTAAGCTGCTTTCTATTTCGTTTCATCATATAGTCTGTTCTCATTATAAATTTTGGCTATAATTAGATATCATTTTAATAAATGTCTTTGTTATCCGTGAATTTTGGCAAATCCTTCTAATTTAACGACGAAAATATTAACGTTTCTTTTGAGTTATCTAAGTGACTTAATATGTGTATATCCAGGAGTGAGACCAAAATGTATTTTATATGTGTATTGAATATTTGAGTCTCCAATTAGGTAATCACTCAAGATTGATACATATGAACATTAAAAGTACCTATAATAAGAGCTCCGTTGAAGTCAAGCTGAGTGCGCACTACTTTCTGTATATATCAGTCTAACATATGACGTTAAGTGACCAATTAAAATGTCTGGACCTTTAGAGGAGATATAGAAATGTGTTTTTTTCTTTAAAAAAATAAATTTTTTCATTGTGTGAGGAACTACTGGATTTTTCAGTAGATAAAGAGACTAAAACTGTTAAAAGATATGTATATGTTGAGATATAATTTTGTTTTTTTCAAAAAAAATTCTTTTTACAGAATTTAATCAACGGCTCCTGAAGAAGGCAGTTCTCCTACTGCCGAAACGCGCGTCGAGTCAATTGAATTAAATTGTTATAGATGTATCTGGTGTTTTAATTTACATTTTCTGTTTGTATATAATTGTCCAATGAGTTAGGATTTATGCTTTTATTAAGAAGTTTATTGTTTTTCAATGAATGCATTCGAGTTATTGTGTTAAAGAATTGTTTTAACATGTCAATGTCTTATTGTATCATATAGTTTGACTTATTGAATCAGTCTCTATATGATTTTTATTTTTTATGTATGATTAAACATATACGGTGTTTTTTTAAATACACACATTATCTCCCGACAATTTTTTCTTTCTATTGGTCCTGCTTGTATGGTCACTTATTTTGTGGATGTCCTAGGATTTTATACTCGCATTGGTCTTTACCCTGCCCTAGGAATCTGTGTATTTGCGATACCCAGGGGGTCCTTGTTTATTTCTCAATATTTCCCCTGTACTAGCCAGGGATAAACTGTCGATCTGATTCCTAGTTTTATCTACTCGGGCTTTCCATGCCAGGAGGCGACCACATTTCTCCCCGTATGAGAAGGATTGAAGTTTACTCGCATCCCACCTGTCTTTCAGGATTTTATCGAGCGCTGCTTGATATTCTGCCCGCAGGATATCAAGTTCTTTTTGTAGAATAGGTCTAGTCTCTAGCTGGCCTAAGGATGCCTTCTGGAGTTCCTGTTCCTTAGATTTAAGTCTCAGGAGTCGGTCTTCCTTCTTCTCCCTTAATAGCTTATTCCTCCTTATCGTCAGGGTACTCAGCCAGCCTCTTATGAAGACTTTATATGTTTCACATACTATCTGTTTGCTTGCCGACCCAATATTAATCCTGAAAAACTCTTCTGACTGAGTTGCTAAGTCTTCCCTTACACCCTCTTCCAGAAGGAGTGTTCTGTCCAGAGTCCACCTCCTCTGCTGAATCTGTTGTTTAAGATGGATTACCATCTCGACAACAGAATGATCGGACAGGATAGCCGGGGCGTAGGATATGGTATCTACTGCTGAGAAAAGGGTTTTATCGAGTAAGAAGAAGTCTATTCTTGAATGGTGTCCGTGTCTTCTGCTATAAAAAGAATATTCCCTTTTCCCTGTATTATTTTTGAGTCTCCAAATATCTATGAGGTTAAAGTCCCTCATAATGTTCTTGAGTTCCAATCTGGACTTTTGGGGAGGGGTGAATCTCACTTTAGAGGTACGATCTAGATCTTTATCAAATATCAAATTAAAATCGCCCCCAAAATTTCAGGTCCGTCAGTCTCTACTAGGCTGTTTTTGAGTTTCGTAAGGGCCCCTGGCGCGTCCTGATTGGGACCATAATAAACTGCACAAGTGAGGGGAGTTTGCCCGGCTGTTAACGAAGCCACCAGCCATCTCCCAGAATGGTCTGTTTCACACTTCAATAGCCTAATCCCTGCATTAGCTCTAATTAATATGGCCACCCCTCTCGTACTACCACTTTGTTCAGAGCAGAGAATGTCCTGAATCCATCTACATCTTTTAAACACTGTCTTACATTCCGCTTTCTCTAGGTGTGTCTCCTCCAACAAACAGATGTGTGCTCCTGAGTTGTATAGATAATATGTTACCCTGTGTACCTTTCTCCTATCCCTCAATCCATTTACATTCCAACTGATACATTTTAACTTATGTGTCATATTGGCCATATGGACCGATTTCTAGACAAAAAAGAGAAAAAAGGCTTGTGCCCAGCACCCAATAAAAGTATGATGTATCTTTTGTGTACATGAGGATTATTTTTTCCATTTTTTGACCTTACAACCCCCCCGCCACCCACCCACCTCCCCTGAGGAACCCCCATACCTGTTTTGGCGATCATGTCGCCAGATGAGAGCTCTCCAGATCCAGTCGGGTACTCCCTCCAATAAAACGAGAGGTAGGCACCAGAACGTGAATTCTAATTTATGTGTATGTGCATATATAAATAAGTTAGGCTTACCCTTTTTGTGCGACAATTATTATTATTTTTTTTTCTTTTTTTTCCCCCTACTCCTAATGTATGTGAGGTTTTAAGTATATGTGAGATTTATTTTTTTTTTCCTCACAGGGGAAACTTAAACTACTCCAGAGAGGATGATAGAGGCAAAGCCATAATTATAAGAGCTATAAGGGCCTTATAACATTTGATCCACACCCTCTGTTTCCTTGTGCTTATGTTTTATGCGTACTTCTAATATTGTGATAGCGCATTACATTTTTGCCAGCTTTAGACAGCCCTTGGATAACCTTTGTATGCTTAGTGAGAACTATCTCGCATTAAAGTTAGAAAGGTGTCGACTTCTTGGGGTGAAGTGAAGTTGTGCGTTTTATTTCTCCATACCACCCTCAGGAAGGCCGGAAATTTCATTTGCACCTGCGCACCCATACTTCTTAAGTCTGGCATCCGATTACCGCTACAAGCCATTGAGCGCTACAAAACGTTGCGTTGTTGTCAACATTCTTTACATAGTTTGCGCCTTATTCATTTTAGAAATAGAAATTGAAGTACAGTACAACGTCCCCATTGATACTAATGGAAACACCGCCTGTCTGATTGAAAGATGCAGGTATATTTTGATGATTCTATAAATCAAGAGTGGTAGTTTTGAGGCGTACAGGTTGTCAATAAAACTTTATTGTTTTTTTGCATCCTATACAGATAAATAACAAAGCCCTGATGAGGGTTTGAGAATTGAGTACTCGAACCTGAAACGCGTCGGCACACCTACAAGAGTTAATTACATCATTGAGTGATATATTAAATTAAAATAGATACATACTGTGTTACTCTTGTGATTTAACGTTGCTTTGTTGTCTCTAACAAGAAATTGATTTGTAAACATTGATGAAATGAATGAAATTTTAAATGTTTAATGTTCTGTGTTAATCGGATGTATTCTTGATTTATGTGTTTTTTGTCAAATTTGTTCAGTTTGTAATGTTGTGTTATAAATGTATATCTTATTTTACCTAAAAAATAAGTCCTTCAAAAAAAGTATATAAAAAACATAAGTGATAGGTATAAATAAAAGTACCTGACCAGGTCTAATGAATTTGTATTTGGTCTTGTTGAAATAGTTGTATCACAAAGATACGAGGGTGTGGGCATCTTCTTTGTCTTTTCTTAGTATAACGGTCCAGCCCACCCTCAGTCCCGATAAGGACCTAACTCCTTTGTGTACCAAGTTTAGAGCGGGTAGCTACTCGCGAGAGTTCTAGGGACAGAAACTCGATTCCTTTATGGTGAAGGGCACTTTGTCCTTCAAATAGTATTGCAGAAAAAGATACTCTTTCTTTTAGTGAAAGTCTCATTCAATCCCTTATTGCTTCGTCACCCTTTGCTTCAATTACCCTAAGTACCACTGCGAAGCAGCAAAATTAATCAGAGAAATTAATAAGACTTTGTAAGAAACATGTTAGGACTGAACTCCACGGACATTTTCTCCTTAGACATTTAAAAGGAGGAACTATCCCCTGGGGACTTCAGGTGAAAAACACGCCTGTTATTTTCATTGAAGACGAAGAGTACAAGAAAGGCTTCAGCTTTATAAATACAAAATGTAGTCGCGACCTCATGGTCCACACCATTGAAACCGCACAACGATTGTGTCTCAAGGAGGTGGAGGAAATTGAGGAATTAACAAAAGCCATTGTGAATAACCCAGCAGTTACAGATGCCAAGGCTCTTTGAGAGAAAATCGAGAAAGACATACAGGTCTCTAAAGACATTACTATCAACAACAAAACTATAAAATACGATCGTGACACCAAGGCATTTAAGATTGAATAGGTATATCCCTTCTTAAAAGAAGATCACTACACCTTGGCAGATTCACGTAGGGCGCTGTACGACTACCAGGGTAGGTCGAGTAATCGATTTACCACCTTCTCAGAAACTTCATCGTCAGGGTCCTCTGACTCAGACTCAAGGGGAAATAGTTCCAGGAAACAAGTGTCTTTTTTAGAAAGGGGCCAACAACCAACAAGCACTGGCGTTGCCAATAGGTTTCGCATTTGGAAAGTTGGAGCTATTGGTTTTGTAAATGACATTTTATATTTATATATCGTTATTGGCATTGTCAATAACGATATATAAATATAAAATGTCATTTACAAAACCAATAGCTCCAACTTTCCAAATGCGAAACTTATTGGCAACGCCAGTGCTTGTTTACTTATCTTGCGCAGATCCGGTCCTACTGGACGGCCCCCTCCCACCCATGTAGTACCAGTTGCTGCGCACTGCCGGCCCGGCCCCTCACCCCGCGATGAACCCGACACTCTGCCCCCGTGTAGGGTTTAGCGCTTTGACACAGCAGTTCAAAGGGGGCCCCGAGCTGGGATGGTGTAATCCGGGTTTTGCAGCAGCTGGGGGCAGGATGGCGCTTATCCACCTGCCGGACTGTGATCTTTACACCGCTCACACTTAGAAGGGAAACCCCCCCTTTGAAATGCAGCGCATCTTCAAACGGGCCGAGCGCACCTCGAGTCAAACGCTCCGGGAAAGGGCGGGCTGGAAATCACCAACTGGAGGAGCAACTAGCGTTAGAAAGAAACGTAAAGTTTGAGGAGGTGCCGTGTGAATAAAGTAAAATCTGTGTGCGGTGTAAACAGTCCGATTGAAAAATGGTGCTGTGATTAAAATTGAAAAGTGGCAGGACTTTTTACACTTAACGTCTGAAATGTTTAAGTGTATTTAGTGTAATTTTTTGGAGCATAGCTCCCTCCACCCCCCGTTATTGGATGCATCATCGTAGCGCGATAGCAAGCACTGTAAATACCAAGTATGTAAATATTTAAAATCTATTTCACTATCTGCTGAAGATCGCACTCTCGCTCTGGCCAAGGGTTTGACTCTTTCCCTATATGTTTAAGTATATTTACTTGCGACTCCCAACACGAGGGCAAGAAGCGGCGGTAGGCTCTAAAGTGAACAAGCACAGGAAACGTAGTAGCCTTGCACTCGTTCACCCAAGAGTGCTTTGGGGCCCCGTCACTGATAGTACAATAGAATTCAGTCTGCATTCTGTTAGACACTGCCTTGTTGGACGTTGTCAAGTCTACACGTAACAGTACCCTGCTTCCATTGCCATCTACCTGAAGTTGGATGTCTGAAGAAAACACACCCTTAACTCTAGCTGCATTTTATTTTAAAACTAAGCATCTTACAGTGGAAAAGATACAATTCAAACAGCTATAGATAAGGCAAATCGAGAAACATTTGAAGACGACATTTGAAACGAAAAGCATAGAAGGATATTATTGTGCGTTTTTCTTTACAGAATTTAATGTTGGCACTAAAAATGTCAGTAATTCTAACAAAGATAACAGTAGGTCAAGGAAAGTAGTAAACTATCTAAAACTATGTGTTTGATTAGGAACAGTCACGAGGTCCATATAAAATGATACGTGGTGACCATCAAATGATTCCCATCAGATACCCGTCCTGTGCCGCCCTACATCATTTGGGATCCTTCAGCCGAAGGAAGTGATGTACAACCACTAAAGATTAGGTGAACTGTAACCCAATCAAGTGGAATCGAACTCAAATGTGGTAGCTTGGTTTATGTGGCATAAGGAGGGTAAACTGACTAGCAGTGCAAAAAGTATAATCAAATAACGGTGCTTAATCTAAAAAAGTGAGTGCTTTAAGATTGGGTTGTGGAAGTGGAAAAAATATATTTTAATAGTATCCTATCCACACCCAACAATAAAAACAGTGCAAGGTAGTTTATACAAATAACTACTCAGATGGATTAAAGGTCGACATGTTTCTGCGGTGGACATGGAGTCTCGAGATCTCCTCCTGGCTCATCAGGACCTTATAAAAATGCTACTGCGTGATGTGAACAAATAAGAAAAAGTGAAATTGGTATCACCTGAAATTCGCCTGTTCGGAAGAACCCAAGGATCACATCGTGACAAGGGACAAACAAACAGTTAAAAAGAAACAAGAAAACACATAGTTATTGTCGGCAGTTTACAAAGCACATATTGTATGTGTAAGTTGCATCTAGCCAATCGTGTTATTGGTCAGAGGGTCCCCTTTAGTAGACCATATATGTAATTGCCGTCTTATTTGAGGCCCGTTTGAAGGACATATTTATATCCACTCACCCAATTTGCGGGGAATATACGCCCCACCTCACCTGGCTACAGCGCAGGTAGAAACGGAGCACCGCTCTGAGGGAGGAAAGGAAGAATGAAGTAAGAGAGGAAGGATACAGTAACTGTACTCATAGCATCTACAGTAGCAACAGAATGGCCATGACATTATTAGTAAATGGCCAAAACTCATGTGTCTATAAGAATGTATAATACGTGATCACATGGTCGCTTGTCTTCACCATTATCCACTAATAGTGTCTACAGTGGTAGCAGAGTGGCCACAAATTTGTTCATACACGGCCAAAAATCATGTATATATAGAGTAATGCGTGATCAAATGGTCGCCTGGCTTTACCTCTATCACAAAACCGGCCATGTTGAGTTAAATATTGCTCTGTGTCGTTTATGGTTTCTACACGCTTTGGCAATTTGCAGCGTTAAACGTTAGATCATGATGCCCAGTGATATCGCATTCTTAGCGTGCACCCGTCTTATGGGGAGCGTACACTTGAGGTGAACACAAATGGCTGACAGGCATGAAAGGATCCGCCCTGCCACTGCAGGCTAACAGATAACAGCCTAGCACGCTGTGATGCGTCTACCCCTAAGAGTGCATTTAAAACAGTGCCTTGCTACCCAACCCGCTTACTTGTCCGTCGGTACTCCGGACATCTGTCTAGGCTGTCATGGAGGGAGGCATCGAGATGGACAGGAAGCGGGTATTTATTCATCCTGTTTAGGTGGTGAAAAAATCACGCTATGATGACGGCGTCACGTCGTGATGCGTGGCGACGTCTGGGTATGCCGGGAAATGTAGTTCCCGCATATTATTACGTTGCGTGTCAGAAACAAAACTCCTTACGCTCAAAAAGAGCGTACATCAATGTCCACCTGTGTTGTGACCTAACGTCAAGAGACTAGGGGAGATGATGTTTTTAATGCGAGAGCCAGGTATTTGCTGTGCATCGACCAGATCATATGTATATTTATACGCGATGCATATTCTGTGTGTATGCGAGCAAAATCACCCAGGTACCCTAAGTGAAGGTGGAACGGATACCAGGAGTGATGAGAGAATCCAATATTCTCATGTGTATGCTCACATAGATAACATTCAAATTGATTTACCTAGCTTGCTCTCTTCCCTAGGGGAGATTGCTGCAGCCTCTAAAACAGAATTGTGTAGCGGACAGTCAGATGACTTTCGTGTTGCTTGGCATCTGGTTGAAGAACAGATCTATTATTGATCGTCAATATTAATTAAATTTACAGTGACATCCACGGGATGTCTTCATTTAGCCCTGTCTAATGGGTTTGCAATTTATATACCCATCTCTGTTCTCGTTTGAAGAGAAATGTGCTTATATCAGCAATGTGAGCAGGGATTACTGGTTGTTCCAGGACTGTCCTCCGCATGTCTGTAGGAAGGTGTTGCGCCGTAAGAAAGTGATTAGTAAGTCTGGTAGCTTGTTTGCTACATCGTATGGAACTCTTGTGTTCTGATATTCGCAACTTAACTTTACGAGTGGTCATGCCCACATATTTTTTATTGCATGGGCACTTGATTAAATATATTAGATTTGCACTATTACAGTTTGTAAATCTGCGTTGTTCCCAGACTTGTTTGGTGCCAATATCAATAGTTGTCGATCTTGATGTCTGGGGGCATGCTGCACATTGTCCACACGGATGATGCCCTGTGACTGCTGGCATGTTCCCCAAAGTTCCAACTGCTCTAGGTACCTCGCTCCTCGGCCTTGTATGGACTAATTTGTCCTTCAAGTTTTGTGCTCTTTTGTAGGCAAAGAGTGGGGGAGGCAATGTATCTTTGCCAGTGTTAAGGATGGCCCAGTGCCTCTTTACAATCTTAGTAATTTGGTTGGAAAAAGTACCAAATGTGCTGACATGTCATGCGTTCGGTCTTAGGCTTGGGAGGCAGGATTTCAAGTAGACTGGCTCTGTTGTTGTTTGCCGCACGTTTTTTAGATGTCTGAATCAGTCTCTTAGGGTATTCCTTATGTGTCAGATCTTTGGCTAGACACTGGGCATGTACCTCAAAGGATGCACGATTGGAGCAATTCCTCTGTATGCGCAAGAATTGCCCATAGGGCAAATTGTCACGCAAAGACTTCGGGTGGCAGCTGTTGTAATTCAGCAATGAGTTGCGCGCCATCGGTTTGCGATAGAGCTCCGACGCAAGGACAGTAGGTGTACTGTGAATAAGCAGATCCAGAAAAGCCAATTTCTGAGTGTCATATTCCTAAAAATGTCAGACCTTTGCTGGAGAAATGCGCTAAAAGGTAGGAAAGCAGGTGAAATAGTGTCGGAGGCAAAGTGGAAAGTGGTGAGGGGGTATCGCTGGAAGCTTAACAAAGTAAACAAAACAGGGTGAGAGAAGAGGAGGAGCAGAGAGAAGAGGAGGAGCAGAGAGAAGAAAAGGAGCACTTGAGCTCAAACTGAAAGCTCAGCAGGAAAAGGTGTCAAAAGAAAACTTCAATGCAAGAAGTAAATTCAACGGTTATACAGTGTTACTCTGCACAGAAACAAAAAAGCCTAGCTTCCTTCCCCAAAAATAAGAAGTTACACTGTAAAATTCACTGTTAATACATCTATAGTGTGGCATTTGGAAGTTGTTGCTCCTTGAATTTTCTAGCAGATTCATGTACAGGATTTTTATGACTTCCACTCAACAAAAAAAAAATCAAATTTCTGTGGAAAGCTGGTGGGGACAGCATAAACGGAATTTACTGTTGTGGTAATCCCAAGTAAATATGATACACTTCAACCAACCAACAGAAACCATGAATAAGAGGGCACAAGAGATATGGGTGTGGCGGGGGCTGCAGCACCCTAGATTTGGAGGTAGATCGGAAAGTAACAGAAAAAAACCGCAGCCTTTAATTCATTTTCCTTTTGATGCAGCATCAGCCGCGTGTTCAAATGCAGGGAAAGAATAGTGGTGTTTAAATGTAGCCAAAGGAGAGCGTTTAACAAACCACCACACATGCGTTTGTCGGGTATGTTTAAGTTTACATTAAGAGCCTTCAAAGAGATGGCCTTTGCTAACAAACGTGTGTCACTCTCCTGGTCGGGTTCTGTGAAGGATGAAAGAACGAACCACATGAAACAAAGCAGTCTGAAACTAGCTTATTTATAACATTTGCAAATATAAAAAAAAAACGAGAGGCCTTTAATTTTGGAAGGTATTGGGAGGCAAGCTTCAAAGTAGGGCGAGAAAACAAGCATTTATTTTACTCTTGTGTGCATATGCATGGCTAAAAACACCAAGATATAATATTAGTTTAATGTACATAACTCCTTTGTTGAGTAACAAATGGCATAATGCACCCGTATTTTTAAGAACAATGCATCACAATCCACGTTCGAGACACATTTTAACAAAGGCCACACCTCACCTAATGCTCTTCCCTCCCACAAACGCAGGTACTTCATTGTATTTTGGGGGTATTGTGCTGCACTCGCTGGTTAGGTAACACTAGGATTTGTTTAAAAACCCCTATAATTTTAGAGCGCTAATGTCTCTGCGAGCAACCTCCTCGTCAAAAACGTGTTCCGGCACCAATGTCATAAATTGGTGTTATTGTGCATTCCTTTCAGAGTCACACCCGACAGTCTTTCATAAAAGGGCAACCTTTTCGACCCAGAGCAGTGATCCGCACACGAGACACTACAACGATCACATCTACAGCAAACTGCTTTTACTTCAACAAAACGAACCATTATTACAGTAGCCCCCTAAAAAAAAAAATCTCACAAATCACAAGCAAACCAACTTGCACAACCGATCGGGGTGACCTGAGGAGCCATACGAACGTTCACGTAGATCAAAAGGCGACACTAATTTGCATTTATTATTTTATTTTGGGTTTTTTGTATAGCGCTACTGACCGCAACGCTGTAGTGTCTGAGGGATGTGGGCGGGGTGTTTTTTTTTTAAAGGGGATAATGTATCCCAATCTTGGCTTCGTTCAGGGATGGGAAAGAAGAAAGAGCCAGTCTGGGTACTTGTCTTGTCCGATCACCGCGCTGGGGTGAGAAAGCCGTACCCCGGTTCAGCCGACTCCATCTGGCCTGAAGACAGTGGCAACGACCGGCGCTAGTCGCCTGTCAGAAAGCGCTATATGAATACAGTGAGTATAGCATAGCAAGACAAGCCGTACCACGAGGAGGGAAGCCGCTAGTCGCCTGTCAGAAAGCGCTATATGAATACAGTGAGTATAGCATAGCAAGACAAGCCGCACCACGAGGAGGGAAGCCGGATGGGGGCGGGAGAGCCTGGGGCGGGAATGCGAGCGAGGGGAGGCAGGCGGATTAGGAGGGAAGCCGGATGGGGGCGGGAGAGCCTGGTGGGGGGGCGTGAATGCGAGCGAGGGGAGGCAGGCGGATTAGGGAGATGCTCGTGCTTGTGTGGTCACGTGACCCGCTTTTGTGCTCACGTGACCTCACATGCACTGTGAAGAAACCGCAGTGGTTTCACTAGTCGATCAAGCCCTTGAATATTCGCCTATTCCATTCGCAAGCGAATGGTAATAGGCGAAACCTAAAAACCAGGTACAAGCCGGTATGGGAAATGCGAACAAGGAACAGGTTCTACAAATCCTAGAAAAACCTAGTGTAGTCATCAATTTGTCAGAGCGAGTCCTGACGCACCATGAAGAGTCTTTGTTAAACCTTGGCCTTAAGTTTGTCCCTAGTAGACAAACTGATTTTACAAAACCTAAAATAGAGACCTTGGAGTTCTGTAGTAAACTGAGACTGAAAGCTTTCTTTTTCAATCAGCCAGCGCCCATAGATAATGAAATAACGGGACTCAGGAACAAATCTAAATTTGTTCCTTATCAAAATATCCCAAAACAGATTCAGGCATTTGAGCAGGTTTTACTGGCATCTATTAACAAAATGGAAACGACCAAGAAATATGTCCCCCACAATATAAGCCAGTGCCAACGTAAAGCAATCCAAAGCCTCAAAGACGATCCTTCCCTAGTAATTAAGCAGGCCGATAAAGGGGGAGCAGTGGTGCTTTGGCCAAGAGAAAAGTATATAACTGAAGGCTTGAAACAAGTAAATAATCACATATGGTACTGAGTCCTACTGGAAGATCCCACAAAACACATCCAGGGTCTCATCATTGAAATATTAGAACAAGGGAAAGATGAAGGATTTTTGGGTCACAAGGAATTTGATTTCCTGAATAAGAAGTTCCCCAGAATCCCGATTTTATATCTTCTACCGAAGATCCATAAGAGCTTAGTCGAACCCCCGGGGAGGCCAATAGTATCTGGTGTTGACTCGTGCCTGGAGCCAATATCCAAATACGTCGACTTTTTCCTGAAGCCCTTTCTCAAAAATGTCAAGTCTTACCCTAAAGACAATACAGATTTCCTGACTAAGGTGGAAGGCACAACATTTGATCCTCTCACACAGATAATGGTGACCATGGACGTTACGTCTTTATATACACAGATCCCCCCAGGAAGAGGCCCTTGAAGTGATTGAACTGTATTTAGAGATGCGAGAACAACCACACAGGGTTCCCACGTGCTTTATCTTGCAACTCGCAGAAATATCTCTTATAAAGAACTATTTTGTATTCAACGATCAGTTCTATATGCAAGTAAAGGGCACTGCCATGGGGTGTCCTTATGCCCCAGAAATGGCAGTGCTCTACATGGCACAATATGAAATGAGATTCGTGGACAATAATAATCCATATATTGGGAACATCGTACAGTGGTGACGCTATATAGACGACGTCTGGCTCCTGTGGCAGGGGAGCCAGGCCGATCTATCGACGTTCCACGAGTGGATCAATGCTAGACATAATGACATCAAGTTCTCTATGGAAGCAAGTACGATTAAAATGACGTTTTTGGACGTGGAAGTGACTTGTATGGATGGTTTCTTAAAAACTTCATTATATAAGAAATCAACCGACAAAAACACCATCCTGCACCATAGAAGCCATCACCCTAGGAACCTAAAAGCTAACTTGACCTATGGGCAAATGCTGCGGATACGCAGAAATTGTACGGAGGCTAGTGATTTTGATAACCACGCTCAGACATTTTGTCAAGAGATGATACATAGGGGTTACCCCAAAAAACTTCTAAAACACTCTTACAAAAGAGCTCGCTTCACGCCACGTGAATGTCTGCTACAAACAAAAGAAAAGAAAGAGCTAGATCGTTTGGTTTGTGTGACCACGTTCGGTCCTGACACACATAAAATGAGACAAACGATATTAAAAAATTGGCACCTGTTAGACGGATTGGAATGTCCTTTTCCCTGCCCAATTTTTGTGTACAAAAAGAACAAAAGCATAGGACAGCAAATTGTGAGGGCTAATTTATCACAGCTTAAACCCAAACATGACCTTTTGTCACTCTGGAACATGAAGCCAATTGATGGTCACCATAGATGCGGCAATTGTGTCGCATGTCCGAACACAATTGAAGGAAATGAATTTGAACATCAGGAGGTGAAGTGGAAACATTTGGGTTTCTCGAATTGCAGGACCAAAAATGTTATATACGTGATTATCTGTCCGTGCAAAAAGATCTATATTGGCAAAACAAATCAGCAGGTCAATTTACGCATCAGCCAGCCAGGTCACGTATTAAAAAGAAGGTGCTATCTGCTCCCATGGTTGAACACTTTATAGAGAAGTCCGACACTGAGAATGATTTTAAATGGTCGGTACTCTTCACAATGGGTACAGTACAGCGCCCCGCTGATGTAGACAAGGTGTAGTTGCTAAAGGAAGCATACCTCATTCTTAAATTTAACAGTACATTGACAGGCCTGAATAGCATGTCTGAACTGTCAAGGATTTAAATGGATCCGTTATTCACAATGGCCAATGGATGACATATGGATATAGTGACATTTCCTTCTAAAAAACTATAGAATAGGCAGATCACCTATCTCACTACACCACCTCATGAAGAAAACAAGCTGGTTGAGGAAGTTGGTAACGTTTTTATCAATAACAGCTATGCAAAATGAGGACAATTCCAGTAAGTGTACATGCCGTTCAGTACCAGAGAAAAAATTCATGTGGTGTTAGATCGAAGTCCCCCTTATCGTCTGAAAATAACAAAACAAGTTGAAAAGAATGCACACAATATTGACCCAAGAGTGGGACACACTTTTTACAACATGGCATAAAACATTTCTTTAAACTTCTGCTGAGCCAAGTCTCCACCGTACATACACCAAAACTACATGTCCCACAACACACTGGGACGCTGAACTCGTGACTTTATAACTATCAAAGATGGCCGTCGCAGTTAGTGAGGCGATCCAGTGGGAGCCTGACAGTTGAGGCGGGGAGCGAGCGCATCAAGGTAGGAATGTTGGAACCGCTGTTGCCCCCCCCTACGCTCCCCCCACTTCCCCCCCTTTTCCTTTGTTCACAATTTGTAACGTACATAACTGGCCCTGATAATCACTGAGCGCATGCCAATAGTTTTTTTACGTAGTGCGTGGCGCTTAACGAGGGACACAACGGACCCCCGGGGTCTTTTGATAAAGACAACGAGAGGAATTGAATTTAAAGACAGGTACGCTTTATTTTATCGAAATGACATGTACACAAAGACTTCCGGGCAGTTAAAACAACTTTGGCCCGTGTTGTTTGTAACTGGTCCTCTATTCTCGATAGGTCGTGCTTACAACGAACTGTCATTGAGATACAGAGAATCGAATCATCCATTCAACGCAGGACACAGACATAAGGTATGGGGTAGCTTGGTGATGGAAATGCATATCGACCCGATATTCATCAAAAAGTAAAATAAGACCATACATAAATCCTTTTTTTGAATTAGGATCCCTGATACAGTGACCACGACCTCTTCCTCCCCTCCAAGAGGCGCTGGATGCTGCATTTGGAGGTATGTAGACCTAAGATACGTGCCATTGAGTGCTATAAAACGTTGCGTTGTTGTCAACATTCTTTACATAGTTTGCGCCTTATTCATTTTAGAAATAGAAATTGAAGTACAGTACAACGTCCCCATTGATACTAATGGAAACACCGCCTGTCTGATTGAAAGATGCAGGTATATTTTGATGATTCTATAAATCAAGAGTGGTAGTTTTGAGGCGTACAGGTTGTTAATAAAACTTTATTGTTTTTTTGCATCCTATACAGATAAATAACAAAGCCCTGATGAGGGTTTGAGAATTGAGTACTCGAACCTGAAATCGTCGGCACACCTACAAGAGTTAATTGCATCATTGAGTGATATATTAAATTAAAATAGATACATACTGTGTTACTCTTGTGATTTAACGTTGCTTTGTTGTCTCTAACAAGAAATTGATTTGTAAACATTGATGAAATGAATGAAATTTTAAATGTTTAATGTTCTGTGTTAATCGGATGTATTCTTGATTTATGTGTTTTTTGTCAAATTTGTTCAGTTTGTAATGTTGTGTTATAAATGTATATCTTATTTTGCCTAAAAAATAAGTCCTTCAAAAAAAGTATATAAAAAACATAAGTGGGATGTATGACGTTACAACGCATACTTTTACCACGCCTACCATTACCACGCATTTTTTACAACGCAGGATCCATGACAACGCATACCATTACCACGCATGTATTTACAACGCATATACCTTTACAACGCATACAATTACAACGTAAGTATTGGTAAGTATATAATATTTTTTAATATTTAATTTAATTAAAATTAATATAATGTAATTTAATTTAATTTAATTTAATTTAATGTAATTTAATTTAATTAATTTAATTTAATTTAATCAATTTAATTTAATGTAATTTAAATTTAATTATATTTAATTTTTACACTGTACCCTTTTACCCAAAAACCCAAAACTGACCCTGAACCCAAAAAATACCCCTTTTACCCAAAAACTCAAAACTGACCCTGAACCCTAAAAATACCCCTTTACCCAAAAACCCAAAACTGACCCTGAACCCAAAAAATACCCCTTTTACCCAAAAACCCAAAACTGACCCTGAACCCTAAAAATACCCATTTACCCAAAAACCCAAAACTGACCCTGAACCCTAAAAATACCCCTTTACCCAAAAACTAAAAACTGACCCTGAACCCTAAAAATACCCCTTTACCCAAAAACTGAAAACTGACCCTGAACCCTAAAAATACCCCTTTACCCAAAAACTGAAAACTGACCCTAAACCCTAAAAATACCCCTTTACCCAAAAACTGAAAAGTGACCCTGAACCCTAAAAATACCCCTTTACCCAAAAACTGAAAACTGACCCTGAACCCTAAAAATACCCCTTTACCCAAAAACTGAAAACCGACCCTAAACCCTAAAAATACCTTTACCCAAAAACTGAAAACTGACCCTAAACCCTAAAAATACCCCTTTACCTAAAAACTGAAAACTGACCCTAAACCCTAAAAATACCCCTTTACCCAAAAACTGAAAACTGACCCTGAACCCTAAAAATACCCCTTTACCCAAAAACTGAAAACTGACCCTAAAAATACCCCTTTACCCAAAAACTGAAAACTGACCCTGAACCCTAAAAATACCCCTTTACCCAAAAACCCAAAACTGACCCTGAACCTAAAAAATACCCCTTTACAAAAAAAACCAAATAATATTTTTAATAAAATAATATACTTACCAATACTTACGTTGTAATGGTATGCGTTGTAAAAGTACCTGCGTTGTAAATACATGCGTGGTAATGGTATGCGTTGTAATGGATCCTGCGTTGTAAAAAATGCGTGGTAATGGTAGGTCGTGGTAAAAGGTGCGTTGTAAAGGTTGTATACCATCACTAAGATACGAGGGTGTGGGCATCTTCTTTGTCTTTTCTTAGTATAACGGTCCAGCCCACCCTCGGTCCAGATAAGGACCTAACTCCTTTGTGTACCAAGTTTAGTGCGGGTAGCTACTCGCGAGAGTTCTAGGGACAGAAACTCGATTCCTTTATGGTGAAGGGCACTTTGTCCTTCAAATAGTATGGCAGAAAAAGATACTCTTTCTTTTAGTGAAAGTCTCATTCAATCCCTTATTGCTTCGTCCCCCTTTGCTTCAATTACCCTAAGTACCACTGCGAAGCAGCAAAATGAATCAGAGAAATTAATAAGACTTTGTAAGAAACATGTTAGGACTGAACTCCACGGACATTTTCTCCTTAGACATTTAAAAGGAGGAACTATCCCCTGGGGACTTCAGGTGAAAAACAGGCCTGTTATTTTCATTGAAGACGAAGAGTACAAGAAAGGCTTCAGCTTTATAAATACAAAATGTAGTCGCGACCTCATGGTCCACACCATTGAAACCGCACAACGATTGTGTCTCAAGGAGGTTGAGGAAATTGAGGAGTTAACAAAAGCCATTGTGAATAACCCAGCAGTTACAGATGCCAAAGCTTTTTTAGAGAAAATCGAGAAAGACATACAGGTCTCTAAAGACATTACTATCAACAACAAAACTATAAAATACGATCCTGACACCAAGGCATTTAAGATTGAATAGGTATATCCCTTCTTAACCCCTTCGACGCTCATGACGAGCTGGGCTCGTCATGAGGTAGCCTCCTCGCACGCTCATGACGAGCCCAGCTCGTCATGTAAAGTGCGGTTTTAAAAAACTCAGCACAGGAGCAGAATTCCGCTAGCGCGCATGCGGTTAAAAGAAGATCACTACACCTTGGCGGATTCACGGAGGGCGCTGTACGACTACCAGGGTAGGTCAAGTAATCGATTTACCACCTTCTCAGAAACTTCATCGTTAGGGTCTTCTGACTCAGACTCAAGGGGAAATAGTTCCAGGAAACAAGTGTCTTTTTTAGAAAGGGGCCAACAACCAAAAACCAGGTACAAGCCGGTATGGGAAATGCGAACAAGGAACAGGTTCTACAAATCCTAGAAAAACCTAGTGTAGTCATCAATTTGTCAGAGTGAGTCCTGACGCACCATGAAGAGTCTGTGTTAAACCTTGGCCTTAAGTTTGTCCCTAGTAGACAAACTGATTTTACAAAACTTAAAATAGAGACCTTGGAGTTCTGTAGTAAACTGAGACTGAAAGCTTTCTTTTTCAATCAGCCAGCACCCATAGATAATGAAATAACGGGACTCAGGAACAAATCTAAATTTGTTCCTTATCAAAATATCCCAAAACAGATTCAGGCATTTGAGCAGGTTTTACTGGCATCTATTAACAAAATGGAAAAGACCAAGAAAAATGTCCCCCACAATATAAGCCAGTGCCAACGTAAAGCAATCCAAAGCCTCAAAGACGATCCTTCCCTAGTAATTAAGCAGGCCGATAAAGGGGGAGCAGTGGTGCTTTGGCCAAGAGAAAAGTATATAACTGAAGGCTTGAAACAAGTAAATAATCACATATGGTACTGAGTCTTACTGGAAGATCCCACAAAACACATCCAGGGTCTCATCATTGAAATATTAGAACAAGGGAAAGATGAAGGATTTTTGGGTCACAAGGAATTTGATTTCCTGAATAAGAAGTTCCCCAGAATCCCGATTTTATATCTTCTACCAAAGATCCATAAGAGCTTAGTCGAACCCCCGGGGAGGCCAATAGTATCTGGTGTTGACTCGTGCCTGGAGCCAATATCCAAATACGTCCACTTTTTCCTGAAGCCCTTTCTCAAAAATGTCAAGTCTTACCCTAAAGACACTACAGATTTCCTGACTTAGGTGGAAGGCACAACATTTGATCCTCTCACACAGATAATCGTGACCATGGACGTTACGTCTTTATATACACAGATCCCCCAGGAAGAGGCCCTTGAAGTGATTGAACTGTATTTAGAGATGCGAGAACGACCACACAGGGTTCCCACGTGCTTTATCTTGCAACTCGCAGAAATAGCTCTTATAAAGAACTATTTTGTATTCAACTATCAGTTCTATATGCAAGTAAAGGGCACTGCCATGGGGTGTCCTTATGCCCCAGAAATGGCAGTGCTCTACATGGCACAATATGAAATGAGATTCGTGGACAATAATAATCCATATATTGGGAACATCGTACAGTGGTGGCGCTATATAGACGACGTCTGGCTCCTGTGGCAGGGGAGCCAGGCCGATCTATTGACGTTCCACGAGTGGACCAATGCTAGACATAATGACATCAAGTTCTCTATGGAAGCAAGTACGATTAAAATGATGTTTTTGGACGTGGAAGTGACTTGTATGGATGGTTTCTTAAAAACTTCATTATATAAGAAATCAACCGACAAAAACACCATCCTGCACCGTAGAAGCCATCACCCTAGGAACCTAAAAGCTAACTTGCCCTATGGGCAATTGCTGCGGATACGCAGAAATTGTACGGAGACTAGTGATTTTGATAACCACGCTCAGACATTTTGTCAAGAGATGATACATAGGGGTTACCCCAAAAAATTTCTAAAACACTCTTACAAAAGAGCTCGCTTCACGCCACGTGAGTGTCTGCTACAAACAAAAGAAAAGAAAGAGCTAGATCGTTTGGTTTGTGTGACCACGTTCGGTCCTGACACACATAAAATGAGACACACGATATTAAAAAATTGGCACCTGTTAGACGGATTGGAATGTCCTTTTCCCCGCCCAATTTTTGCATACAAAGAGAACAAAAGCATAGGGCAGCAAATTGTGAGGGCTAATTTATCACAGCTTAAACCCAAACATGACCTTTTGTCACTCTGGAACATGAAGCCGATTGATGGTCACCATAGATGCGGCAATTGTGTCGCATGTCCGAACACAATTGAAGGAAATGAATTTGAACATCAGGAGGTGAAGTGGAAACATTTGGGTTTTTCGAATTGCAGGACCAAAAATGTTATATACGTGATTATCTGTCCGTGCAAAAAGATCTATATTGGCAAAACAAATCAGCAGGTCAATTTACGCATCAGCCAGCACAGGTCACGTATTAAAAAGAAGGTGCTATCTGCTCCCATGGTTGAACACTTTATAGAGAAGTCCCACACTGAGAATGATTTTAAATGGTCAGTACTCTTCACAATGGGTACAGTACAGCGCCCCGCTGATGTAGACAAGGTGTAGTTGCGAAAGGAAGCATACCTCATTCTTAAATTTAACAGTACATTGACAGGCCTGAATAGCATGTCTGAACTGTCAAGGATTTAAATGGATCCGTTATTCACAATGGCCAATGGATGACATATGGATATAGTGACATTTCCTTCTAAAAAACTATAGAATAGGCAGATCACCTATCTCACTACACCACCTCATGAAGAAAACAAGCTGGTTGAGGAAGTTGGTAACGTTTTTATCAATAACAGCTATGCAAAATGAGGACAATTCCAGTAAGTGTACATGCCGTTCAGTACCAGAGAAAAAATTCATGTGGTGTTAGATCGAAGTCTCCCTTATCGTCTTAAAACAACACAACAAGTTGAAAAGAATGCGCACAATATTCACCCAAGAGTGGGACACACTTTTTACAACATGGCATAAAACATTTCTTTAAACTTCTGCTGAGCCAAGTCTCCACCGTACGTACACCAAAACTACATGTCCCACAACACACTGGGACGCTGAACTCGTGACTTTATAACTATCAAAGATGGCCGTCGCAGTTAGTGAGGCGATCCAGTGGGAGCCTGACAGTTGAGGCGGGGAGCGAGCGCATCAAGGTAGGAATGTTGGAACTGCTGTTGCCCCCCCCTCCGCCCCCCTCTCCTCCCCCCCTTTTCCTTTGTTCACAATTTGTAACGTACATAACTGGCCCTGATAATCACTGAGCGCATGCCAATAGTTTTTTTACGTAGTGCGTGACGCTTAACGAGGGACACAACGGACCCCCGGGGTCTTTTGATAAAGACAACGAGAGAGGAATTGAATTTAAAGACAGGTACACTTTATTTTATCAAAACGACATGTACACAAAGACATTCGGGCATTTAAAACAACTTGGGCCCGTGTTGTTTGTAACTGGTCCTCTATTCTCGATAGGTCGTGCTTACAACGAACTGTCATTGAGATACAGAGAATCGAATCGTCCATTCAACCCAGGACACAGACATAGATATGGGGTAGCTTGGTGATGGAAATGCATATCGTCCCGATATTCATTAAAAAGTAAAATAAGACGATACATAAATCCTTTTTTTGAATTAGGATCCCTGATACAGTGACCACGACCTCTTCCTCCCCTCCAAGAGGCGCCGGATGGTGCATATGGAGGTATGTAGACCTAAGATATGCGCCATTGAGCGCTACAAAACATTGCGTTGTTGTCAACATTCTTTACATATTTTGCGCCTTATTCATTTTAGAAATAGAACTTGAAGTACAGTACAACGTCCCCATTGATACTAATGGAAACACCGCCCGTCTGATTGAAAGATGCAGGTATATTTTGATGATTATATAAATCAAGAGTGGTAGTTTTGAGGCGTACAGGTTGTCAATAAAACTTTATTGTTTTTTTGCATCCTATACAGATAAATAACAAAGCCCTGATGAGGGTTTGAGAATTGGGTACTCGAACCTGAAACGCGTCGGCACACCTACAAGAGTTAATTATATCATTGAGTGATATATTAAATCAAAATAGATACATACTGTGGTACTCTTGTGATTTAACGTTGCTTTGTTGTCTCTAACAAGAAATTAATTTGTAAACATTGATGAAATGAATGGCATTTTAAATGTTTAATGTTCTGTGTTAATCGGATGTATTCTTGATTTATGTGTTTTTTGTCGAATTTGTTCAGTTTGTAATGTTGTGTTATAAATGTATATCTTCTTTTGCCTAAAAAGAATAAGTTCTTCAAAAAAAGTATATAAAAACATAAGTGATAGGTATAAATAAAAGTACCTGACCAGGTCTAATGAATTTGTATTTGGTCTTGTTGAAATAGTTGTATCACTAAGATACAAGGGTGTGGGCATCTTCTTTGTCTTTTCTTAGTATAACGGTCCAGCCCACCCTCAGTCCCGATAAGGACCTAACTTCTTTGTGTACCAAAACAATGAATACAGGCATGTATATAAAATACATGACAGTAGATTGTGTACTCCTACGATGCGACCCTAACTAGATGTACCTAAGTGTACCTAGAATGTATGTTGGTGTAAAAGTCAAGAATCCCTCTAGGATAAAGTCAACCCCATTACCTGAAGTGAGAGACTGTGGGACCCCGTCTTGGTCTTGAGATGGACAACCTGCAAGAGATGTCAGACCACTGCAAGCTGGAGTGTCTGCGTGCAGGAACCTCAGCGTCTCGCGTCAGTGTGCCTGCATGGAAGTCCTTTTTTCCTCTGACTACCTCAGCAAGATATGGTGTTTATATACCCAAAGTGGTACCCTCAGGGGTTCTACCTTGCTGTGTCATATCGGATCTAGGATGACGGAAGGAATGACCCTTGTACCTAGTTATTATGTAGGAAATGGTAGTCCTGCTGAGTTTCCAAGAATCCTTATGCATACAGGATGAGGCTAGTTTTCATGGAAAACCCTATGTGCTGTAAGCAGTACCATAACTGGGTAAAATGTCAATCCCAAGAACCGTTATGTAGTGTAATGGTAGGGGAGAATATAGGTGAAAGGGTAGGTGAGTACCTGAGCCTATATTGGGGTACCTATATGGAACATAACACTATGAATCATAGTTTAGATGCCGACTCCTCAACTCACCATAATCATCAGCATGATTGGATAGCTCATATGACGCAGGTGAAGGCACAAGCTCCAGTTCAGGTAATCCCACAACTAGTCGTTTTTTAAACCAGGTTTAACAAGGCTGGGGCAACAGAGGGAATCAATGGAGTACATGGAACCCGTATTCAGGGGACCACCAGACACGTAGACAGTACTACACCTGGGGTCCAGCTGGACAGTAGAACACAGAAGAATTCATGACATGATCAACTCAAACACTGTATCTCCTAATGATGTCGATATATTGGGAATTAATAACCTTTCTCTTGATAATATCAGCCCTCTACTGTGCATTTTCATCTTTAACCTATCAAACCATGCTGAACAGTAATCAAATATCTCTTCTGAGCAAAGGGTTATCCTTTGTAATAACTAACCCTGGGCAAAGCACTACGCTACGCACAAGTAGTTTGCGAAGTTTCCTCTACTTTGCACTATGTGAATTGCACGTAGCACAGTGCAAACACGCGTAGCGTAGTGCAGAGGTCATTTTTTGCTTGCTCGCGGTCCTCAACGTCAAGTTGGCAACTGCGAGCAAGCAAAATGACATCCTGGCGAGACTTTTTCCTCGTTCGCGATCAGCAACATCAAGTTGTTGATCGCGAGCGTGGAAACTAAACCTCACGGCGAGATTCTCAACGCGGGTAGGTCAGGTTTCTCATTGCAAGTGGTCGCGTATACTCGCGACCGCTCGTGATGAGAAACTACCAGTCTGCGTTGAGAAAGCTGCAGCTCGAGTAAAAATCTACTCGAGCTGCAGAAAACTACAGCTCGCACTGTGCAAGATGCCGTTTTCAATGATTGCACAGTGCTGGATACTTGTACGCACAGTGCGAACAGGCTACTACGCAGTTCGTGTAGTGCTAAGCGTAGCTAAGCGAACTACGCCCAGGGTTAGTAATAACAGAGAAGACAGATTTTTTCAAAGTACAATCAGAACTCCATAAATTTTTTTGAATGATAAGGTTAAGACACTTCTTTTAAGAAATTTGCCCAGCTCTTCTGCTTCTAATTTGCAACCCAATTCATCTTTTACCCCTCCCAATGAGCCATTAGTACAATACACATTGCAGTTTAGTTTACACAATAAGTCTCTATCTAGGAGATTTTCGCAGATGATACAAAGCATGTCAAGGAAATTGTTACTGATGAGTATGATGAGTATGCAACTGTTATTATCCCAGATTATTAAGTATTCAAGAGAATTGAGATAACCATGTTATTTTTATGTTATTTTCTCTTGAGAGCGTAGTTGCATAGGCGTTGGGGTAGCTTGGTACTCAGCTTAGGAAAGGAAACTGGGTGGGTCATGCTAGCTCAAACAAAAAAAGAAGAAAAGAGTGAGGTCTTCAGCACTTTCCTAAAGTTATATGGTAATCATTTAACCTCACCTAAAAAGACCCTCAAATTATTACATGCTACCTCACCCCCACCTCCCCTAAGCCTGGCATGCAATTTCTTTGAAGAATTCTGTACACTCATAAAATACTTCTTCTTACATCTGGTCACTTCCTGATAACTGGAGCCTTCAATGTGGCTTGAATACCAATCCATCCCCTCATCCAAAAAATTCATAGACAAATACTCACACTTCATCATGAAAATCCTCACTCATTCCCAGGATGTTTCATCAAGGGTCATGGCGGGTGTGAGAAGTTGGCCTGGCATATGCTGTCCACTATTCTAGTGGGCACCTTGCATAGTACAAACGACCCTTATTGATGGTAGGTTTAAAGACAACCTATATAGAAAGCTATCCTAGTGGTAGCTGTGGAGAGCAGCATTCAGGCTAAGTCTTGAAGGAATGTAAAGCAGCTTATTTTACCAGGCTATAATCTCAAGAATGACCAAATGAAAGAAGAACAACACCAGGTATATATATAAAATATATGTATTTATTCTAAACACATCCCTCTAGTCTCTTTATGAGGCTAGAGGCAAAAGTACATTCTGTATACTTATGTAGCGCACAGTAAATTAGCACAATATACGTTGAGCCCTAGGGGCGTACCAAACCATGAGCCATATGTAGGTAGCCCAATACCGATCGGTAACGGCCGAAATTCGGTAATTTCGGCCGTTACCGACCGGTATTAGGCATTTGAGATGTAGGGACCAAATTTAAGGATTCGGTAATTACCGAATCGGTAATTTAAGAAATTGCTAAATTACCGAATCCTTAAAATACCGATTCAGTAAATTACCGAATCCGTAATGTAGGGAGCACTTAAGTGAGTGCATTTCTGAGTTAAAGATTCGGTATTTACCACCAACTAAAATTTGGTGGTAAATATCGAAAACCTTAGAAAAAGCAAATTTGTGCTTTTCCAAGAGTGCCATGTGGCAGACATACATGCCCTTAGGGCATGTATGTGTGCCTCATGTGCACACATGCACGATTCAGGGGTGCAACAGGGTGTCAAAGTGACACCCTGCCACCCTTGAATATGCACCCCCTCTTACCGATTCGGTATTTACCAAATCGGTAATAGTGAATGGTATCCCATTCATTCCTATAGGCCTCCAGGCCCATAGGAATGAATGGGAATTACCGATTCGGTAAATACCGAATCGAAATTTACCAAATTTTACAGATTCGGTAAAATTTACTGAATCAATACCTATATACCATTTACAGATTCTGAAATACCGAATTGGTAAAATTCGGTATTTTAGAATTGGTAAATTTGGATTACCTACATATGGCCCCATATATTAAGAAAGTGGTATAAGAACCACGACTGACATATATACAAGGCCTAGAGCCTTTAGAACCGCTGGGGCCACCAGGAACCACCCAAGGTAGTGACACAAGGGACCCATGGGGGACGCGTGCAGTGTCTAAGCACAGCCGCGCATCACCATTAACATTTCTTTGGGGAAAGTCGTGTTTTTTTTTAAACTTGTTTTTATTAGCTTTTCGATATTGCACAATACAGACCATATCATGAAACATATACACTACAGGGTGCATAAACAACAGTGGAGGTCGAGAATGGAGGAACAGTGGCGTGTGGGTCGGGTCCTTGTGGTCCATGTGCTAGCAGTAGCAAGAAACGTGTGGGGTATAAATCAGGGGAAGAAGCATGTGAGTGCGAAGTGTGCGTAGGAAAGGGGGCGGTATGGGTCTGGTGAGACTGGACGTAACCAGGTGTATCGTGGAATCGTGGTGCTATCAGAGAGGGGGTCAAAGGACTGGGGTCATGACTGCGTCGGGGGGCCAGGAGTGGCGGAACTGGGCGGGGGAGTTTACGGAGCTCTCTCCCGTGTCAGTTGTTTGAAGCTGTGTATTAGCATGGCCCATTCCATGGAGATGGGACGTTTCCGGGCCCCCTTAACCTCTTCTTCACGTAGAGCATCCTCCTCCGCTGCCGCCCACTTACATACTGCTCCCACCCATCCTGCCAAGGGGGGACCCGCGGGGGGTCGCCAGTGCATGGCTATGCTCCTCTTTACCAGTAAGAGTGCCAAGGAGATGAAACGCTTGTGTGCCCTGAGATGCTTGGGGATCCTAAATATGCCCAGCGCGCTGGCCTCCCACGTGGCGAGGGTGGTAAGTCCCGTGAGGTCTGTCAGAGTGGTATGGATTGCTTGCCATAGAGTGTGGAGGGTAGGGTAGCTCCAGAACATGTGATGGAAGTCTGCGTTCTGAGAGTGACATCTGGGGCAAAGGAATTGGGAGTCGGGGTAGAATTTTTGCAGGCGCGCTGGCGTTAAATATGCCCTATGAAGAATGTTGTATTGTACGTTTTTGAAACAGGCATTTCTAGATATCTTTTTGGGGGCTTCGAGTGCCTTGACCCATTCAGAGTCGTGTAGTGGGTGTCCGATTTCGTCTTCCCATGTGGCGCGCAGCGCTGTTAGGGGTGTGTGCGCGATGTCGCGCAACGCCCTGTATAGCCAGGTAACCAGGTGTCTACCCGTCCCCATGTGTAGGATGGTGTGTATAACCGGATGCGTATCTGGTTCCCCAGCCTGAAGGTTGTGATGGGGGCGGAAGCCTTCCAGGAGCTGACGATAGCGCAGGAACTGACCTGGGGGGAGGCCGTACTCGGTCACGAGCTGTCGGAAAGGTTTGAGCTGGCCTTCGTCAAAGAGGGATTCCATGTCCGTGATCCCGCATGCCGTCCATGCAGTGAGCGTGTTGGTCGGTAAGTATGTGTCGAGCCTGGGCCAACCGATCAGTGGGAGAAGCGGGGAGTATGGGGGCGTATCGGGCGACATGCGATGTACCTTGAGCATGCACCGGCGTGCCACCGTCACCTGTAGGGGATATGTACGCCGTGGTTTCGTACCCGGGAGAAGGAGTCGGGTGAGTTCCGGAGTGGGGATCTCTCCCGTCGGGGTGTGTGTTTCGCCCATGTACCGCCCCGCCGTCCAGTAAGACAACCACTGGAGTTGAGCCGCCAGGAAATAAGACTCGAAGGAAGGGGCTCCCAGGCCTCCCTGGGTGGTCGTCAGTTGCAATGTCTTGAGTGCTATTCTGTGTCTACCCGATCCCCATATTAGTGTACGTAGGAGGGAATCGAGATCGCGGAAGAAGGCCCTGGGTGGGAAGACCGGAAGGTTCACAAAGTGGTACAGGAGTCGGGGGAGCATGATCATTTTAGCTAAAGCCACACGACCAATCGCGGCGAGTGGAAGCTTGGACCAGAAGCCGACCGCCGAGCGGACACCAGCCAGCGCTCCACAATGGTTTCCTTAGAATAGATCGGTCGGGGAGTGGTAGAGACGGATACCGAGGTATCAGGGGGCCTCCGCTGTCCAGGAAATTTTCTGTGCTCCCACCCAAATGTCACAGGGAGGCAAGTCCGGATGAAAGGGGTAAACTGTGGATTTGTCCCAGTTGACTCGGAGCCCGGAGGCGCTCGCAAAGTCTGTAAGCGCTGACCATATGGGAGTGAGGTCGTCCGAGATGTCTCTTACATAAATCAAGAGGTCATCAGCGTACATGGACACACTGTGGGTGACGTCCGCGAGCGGAATACCCCAGTGGATACCCTCCTGGTGCAACAGAATGGCGAGGGGTTCGACCACGAGGGCGAACAGGAGAGGCTAGAGCGGGCAGCCTTGCCTCGTACCCTTCTGCACCGCGAAGGTCGTTGAGATGTGTATCCCTATTCGAACCCGTGAGGTAAGGTTTGTGTACAGAAGCCGTGTGTACGCTGTGAGGACCGGGCCGATGTTGAGTCGGCGCAGGATGGAGAACAGGTATGGCCAAGTGAGGGTGTCAAACGCCTTCTCAAGGTCTAGGATGAGGCAGGCAGAGCGTGGGAAGAGAGTTTTCGCTTGGTCCTGTACGTGAAAAATACGACGAATGTTCTGGGATGTGTTCCTGCCGGGGACGAACCCGCATTGATCCGGGTGTACTAGGGGGCGTATAATTTGGATATATCTATCGGCCAAGACCTTCCCTAGGATTTTACAGTCAGCCGACAAAAGTGTTATGGGGCGATACGATGACATGAGTTGTGGGTCCCGGTGTGGTTTTAGAAAGGTCACTATGACAGACTCCCGCAGAGATTGGGGAAGCGTCCCCTGTTCGAGGGCTGGTGCAAACATCGAGGTTAATTGCGGTACTAGTAATGGGGAGAATGTTGTATAGTATTCTAGCGGAAGTCCGTCTAGGCCGGGGGACTTTTGACGGGATAGGGCACGTGTCGCGTGGGTGACATCTGTAGACGTTATCGCGGAGTCCAGTATCTGTTTGGTAGCGTCTGTGATCGTAGGCAATGTCAGTGGATCAAGGAAGAGGTCCACCGAGGATTGGGAGATTATGTGTGGGGCGTTGTATACCGCCGCGTAATAATGTTGAAACGCTAGGAGGATTTCGTGTTGGGAACGTGCTAGGGTACCATCAGGGGTGAGGATGTCGGTGATCGGTCGGATCTCGGTGTCTTGGCGCGCCAACCAGGCGAGCATGGTGCCGGTCTTATCTCTATCTTTATGTACTCGGGCCGCGTATGCCCTAAAATTGTATTTGCGGAGGTCGGCGCAAGCCGACTGATAGGCCGTTTTAGCCTCTGCCGTGAGTGCAGCATGCTCTTTGGAGAGGTCGTCCCGCTTGGTGACCATGGCGAGATGTTGTTCCGTTTTGGTGAGGGCATGTTCTAGTGTCCGCCGAACCCCGGTGATTTGTTTGATACATTCCCCGCGTGCCACCACCTTGAAGGCATCCCACTCCACCAACAGGGATGAAGCAGTGCCCGCATTGTGAGCAAAAAAGTCTTGTATGCTCTGCGCGTGTGCATGTTTAAAGACCTGGTCCGTCAGACAGGTAGTCGCCAGGTGGGAACTGGGGGGTGTGGTGGGCGCCGACAAAAGTGTGATGGGGCGATACGATGACATGAGTTGTGGGTCCCGGTGTGGTTTTAGAAAGGTCACTATGACAGACTCCCGCAGAGATTGGGGAAGCGTCCCCTGTTCGAGGGCTGGTGCAAACATCGAGGTTAATTGCGGTACTAGTAATGGGGAGAATGTTGTATAGTATTCTAGCGGAAGTCCGTCTAGGCCGGGGGACTTTTGACGGGATAGGGCACGTGTCGCGTGGGTGACATCTGTAGACGTTATCGCGGAGTCCAGTATCTGTTTGGTAGCGTCTGTGATCGTAGGCAATGTCAGTGGATCAAGGAAGAGGTCCACCGAGGATTGGGAGATTATGTGTGGGGCGTTGTATACCGCCGCGTAATAATGTTGAAACGCTAGGAGGATTTCGTGTTGGGAACGTGCTAGGGTACCATCAGGGGTGAGGATGTCGGTGATCGGTCGGATCTCGGTGTCTTGGCGCGCCAACCAGGCGAGCATGGTGCCTGTCTTATCTCTATCTTTATGTACTCGGGCCGCGTATGCCCTAAAATTGTATTTGCGGAGGTCGGCGCAAGCCGACTGATAGGCCGTTTTAGCCTCTGCCGTGAGTGCAGCATGCTCTTTGGAGAGGTCGTCCCGCTTGGTGACCATGGCGAGATGTTGTTCCGTTTTGGTGAGGGCATGTTCTAGTGTCCGCCGAACCCCGGTGATTTGTTTGATACATTCCCCGCGTGCCACCACCTTGAAGGCATCCCACTCCACCAACAGGGATGAAGCAGTGCCCGCATTGTGAGCAAAAAAGTCTTGTATGCTCTGCGCGTGTGCATGTTTAAAGACCTGGTCCGTCAGACAGGTAGTCGCCAGGTGGGAACTGGGGGGTGTGGTGGGCGCCAGCTGAGTCGTAGGATGTGGGCGTCATGATCCGAAACGACCCTCCCCAGGTAATCCGCGGAAACCACCTTAGGGAGGATCGGCGCGGAGCAAAGGAACCTGTCGAGGCGCACCCGTAAGTTGTGGGGGACAGAGTGGAAGGAATACAAGCGGGTGTATGGGTTTAGGTGTCGCCATGCGTCTGTGAGAGCCCAATGCAGGGCCCAAGCGCGGAGCTTCTCCGATTGCTTATGAGTCGGGGAGCGCTGGGGCGGGGGGTGTGAGCGGTCCAGGGCGGTGTCGAGTGTGCAGTTGTAGTCCCCTCCCAGAAGCCAAGGGGTTGAGGTGAATTGGGCTAAGATTCCCGTGAGGTGGTCCCAGAATTTGTCATGCTCCATGTTTGGGGCGTAAATGCTACCAAGGAGGACTGCTTGGCCATCGAGGAGCCCCTCGAGTAGGGCGTACCTGCCCTCCTTGTCAACCACCCGGCGAAGTTCCCGGAGGGGGGTCCCCGGCCTGACCCATATCAGGGCGCCTCGTGCGAACGCAGAGTAAGACGTCGCGCAGATTGTACCGCACCATTTTGCCTGCAGTCTGCCCACCTCGGTGCTGGTAAGGTGGGTTTCCTGCAAGAACGCTATGCCGGCAGTCTGACGTTTGATGTAGGAGTACACAGAGTAGCGTTTCCGTGGTGTGTGTAGGCCCCGGACATTGAGTGTGAGGACGTTAACGTCCGAATGTGAAGCCGCCATCATCTGATTTGCGCACTATAGGGGGAAGGCACCCATGTGATCCGCGAGGAGTAATGACAGGGTAGTGTGTGCACGCTGATACGCACAATGCTTTAAATGGGGTGGGACCATAGTGAACTGGGGAAAAAACTGGGGATGGGAAACAGTCCCAATACATAGGACATGTCACCGGTGGCACCATATCCAAACGAATACCCTGCTAGGGGGTGGGTATATCAAGAAAACTGCGGGGGCGGCAGCTTGTGTACTTGCGAGGCTGTGCGCGTATCGGGCCTGTGAATGAATGGCGAATGTCGTGCGTTAGCCAACATTGTACATTGGTGGCAAGGGAGCCGTGTTAAGGGCGATGCACATCTGTGTGAGCTAGATGCCCATAGGGGCGGCAAGGAGATACAGTCACTTCAAGGATGCACCTGATTGTCCATCTAGGATAGCGTCCGCTGTTTGTGGGGTGACCAGAGATGGGGTTGTGGAGCCACCGCCGGAAAGAGTGCCATCACTATCGTTGTCCCCCTCCGATGAGAAGATGTGCGGAGGTCGAGTAATCTCCTGCATGAGGGGCGAAGCCTGCAGATCAATGACAGCCTGTAGGGCCTCTCGGCGCTCCCGCACAATCTGTGTCAAATCCGTGAAGTCCAAAGGGGAGGAACCAGTCCCGCCGGCGGCTCCCCGGCGCGAGCGTCTCAAGCCTCGTCTGCTGGATCTTGACGGTTTGGGAGTGGGGTTACGGTGGATCTCCGCCCTGGACTGCAATGGGCAGTGAAGGTCCGCCCAATCCTGCGCCTCTTCCGCGGTGGTGAAGAAGATGGCAGTGCCTTTGTGTAAGATCTTGAGGCGCGCTGGAAATAGCAGGGAGTATTGAACGTTGTTCGCCTGGAGGCGCCTCTTGACATCGAGGAAGGAGGAGCACTGTTGTTGGACAGCACGTGCGTAATCTGGAAAGATCATGATCTGGCTGTTTTCCACTTGCAAGGGACCTGCCGACCGAGCTGCTCGAAGGACTGCGTCACGGTCACGGAAGTGAAGGAATTTTGCGAGCATCGGTCTCGGGGGGAGACCCGGTTTCGGTTTCCTGTTTGGTACCCTGTGGGCACGTTCTATGGAGAAGAACGCAGTGTGGTCAGCGGCTGGGGTGAATGATTTAATCCATGTTTCCATGTATTCCAGAGGATGGGGGCCCTCAATGTCCTCCAGCAGGCCCAGGACGCGAATGTTGCAGCGTTGAGAGCGGCCTTCCAAATCGTCCGCACGCCCCTCCAGGGCCGCCATGCGATGTAGGACCTCTTGTAGCGTGGTTTGCTGTGCTCTGACCGTGGGTTGCAGATCGGCCAATGTATTTTCCCCGTCCTTCACCTTATCCGCAAGTTTCTTGTGATCGTCGCGGATCAGGCCAATGGCCGTGGTCAGGGTGCCGAGTCGCTCCTCCATGGAGAGCCGGGATAATTCAATGGCTGCCAGTACCTGGTCGAGTTTTGCTGAGAGGGTGGGGTCGGCAGGCGGCGCGGCAGATTGTGACCATGCCCGCGTGTGCGGCATATTTTCAGGGGCAGTCTCAGGTACTAGGGTGGGCTGCGTACCCTTGGGTTTCCCCATGGTGGCGATGTCCGAGGTAATCTCCCGGTGAAGACCGCGGGGTAAGTGAGGGTGCCTCACAAGTGCTTTGTTCGGGTCAACGGGGGTGAGGCGTAAGTTGCTGACCAAAATGAAAGGAGGATCCAACGAAGAGTGGTGTGGTACAACCTCCTCGCACCTGAGGAGCGGTCAGCCTGCGAGGAGAGGTCCAGAGGCGGGGTTCCCTCCACACAAGGACAATGCGGAAGGCAGTAGGGGGCCCCCCAGGTCCCGCAACCTCGTGGTGGGAGCAGGGCGGTCAGTAGAGTTGAGGGTGGGCACTTCGATGGAGAGCACCAGAGTCAGGCAGCCACCGTGGTGGAGAGAAGAGCCGGCCACCCAAGAGGGCCCTCCCAGCGGGTCACTGTAGAGGTCGCGACAATTAGTACATAGTTGGGCAAAGTCGTGGTTGGAATTTTTAAGATAAAGGATACCTAGAAGAGGACTTATAGCAAACCCCTTTAGAACTAGGCAGTTCTAGAGTCAATACCCATGGGAGCACCAGAGTACTCGAGTTACCTCACCCAGGGAAGCCGGGTGCATAGGTGTCTTTTAGTTTTGGGTTTTGTCGTCAATTTCAATGGCAATCTGCTGCAAAGTGCTGCTGGCGACCAAGTCGAGAGTGTCCAGAGGGATCCAAGCGTGGATCAAGGATGAGAAGAATCTGAAAGCAGAGGGGACAGAGTATGGGTCACTAGCCAGTGACCAGAAAGGCGATGAGCAGATGCCCACCGATGTTGGGTGATTTCAGGTGAAGAAGGTGAAGCTTGACTCTTCAGCCACGAGGACTAGGAGGCGTCAAGGACAACCAGGAGCTGGATTCAAGCTGTCCCACAAAGGATGTTGAGTGCTGTGGTGTTGGTTTCCAGATTGGACCCAACAAGCCTTGGCAACAGTAACCCACACAGAAAGCAAAGATTGGCTTCGGTGCAGACCAGCAAGGTCTGTGGGACTCACCACTTGATGGGGAGTCAGGGAACTTCTGGAGCAACCAGGAAAGCCCAAGAAGTTACCTTCGTGGGGACCCACCAGTCGACGGACCAGGGATCGCAAAGGGGCCTCAAGCAGAAATGCTAGAAGCAGGCTCACGGAGTGTAGGCCCAATATCTTTGGTGCAGATGGAGCTCTGGGCTTGGACTACAAGTAGCCCAACGCACAACTTCGGGAAAGTGCAGGAAGTCGATGCACTTGCAAATGTGCATGTGTCTAGGAGTTCCGGTTCCACGTCACCCGTGAGGGCTGCGGGTCTCAGCTTTGCTGGGATCTCATGTCGGCCTCTGAGAAGCCTGGAAGTCCATGTCCTGAGTCACAAGTACTTCGGGGTCTGGCGGGAGCCTCGGAAATGCAGACCGGCAAGATGCTTCTTTGGTGTCTGTTTGAACAGGGGAGTCACTCCTGGACCCCAAGGGAGATTCTTCCGTCTTTTAGTCTTTTATCAAGTTCCATGATATATGTTGCCGAGTTTCGTCCAGGTGTAATCTGAAGTCCTAAGGACTGGGGTCCCATACTCACACTAAGAAAGGGGGTTGGACATACTCTGGGGACCCACCTATGGGAGGGTGAGGAAAGAGGGGTAGTTACACCTATTCCTTTGTCCAGTTTCACGCAAGAGCACGGGCTGAGTGCCCCTGCAACTGGTTTGAACTGGGGTATGCACAGAGACACCAAGTGTGCCCCCAGCACTGTCTGAAAAGCATTCTCTGAATGCACCCATCCAGCCCCAATACACAAAAGTTTGTCTGGAAGGTGGTTACACCTCCCTGTGACAGTTTAAGTTTAAGTTTATTGCACAGTTAATTAAAACCAATGCGATACAGAAACACAATAAAATAAGTTAAAAATGCAGCATAAAAAAACATGCGTTTAAGACCAATGCTATACAATAACGAAATAAGAATAAACGTTTCAACATAAAGAAATATTTTTGTTTGCAGGCCGCTACGTTGGGCCGTACTATGCTTCCCATCCACTTTGTAGGCCTGCTAGTCTACTTGTGTTTTGCATAAAATTTTGCGACATAGATAATTTCCACAATATGAGTTAAAACAAATGTCCTAATTTATTGAGTTTTCATGGGTCAATTTTTGGTAATTTTTTTTCCACTGCTTTTAAAAATTTCACGAGGCTGCAGCTCAGCTGTGGATCTTGTGCTGAGAAGCAGGTTAGCACTGCGCTCCTTCGTGTGCGTACCCCCTGTAGAATAAAATGGCGTTTCAGCAGAAGCTTCCTTTCTTCTTGCAATTCCTCACACGAGCATAGCAGGTGCAGCATGTCTTCTGCCCCGGTGCCGCATAGCCGACATAGTGTTCCTGCTTTCAATCTCAGCCAGTGAGGAAGGTGCTGAACGCATGGTAGCAGACGCAGTCTATATCTTAAGAAGGACAATTTGTTTTTTTTTGCATAACCCAGACCGAAGTAAGGCTGGGAGACTTGTGTCTGATATGTGTTTAATACCATCCATGCGTGAGATCTTTTTGATAGGATGGCTTTGTCCTGGACCCACGACTGTAGCTTGATCGATTTTTTTACCAGCTTGTTAAGTGTTTTATGATCTGCAGGGGACGCCCAGAGCTCTGCCAGCCCGGTGTTCTCTAAGCTTTTTGCCAAGTATTTTGCTGCTGGTGAGTTTTGGGTCTGCTCTAGCTCTTTCCATAAATATTCATTCAGGGTTCCTTCGGTCGTTTTTCTCACTTTGTCCCATGTACAGATATATGCCCCCTGTCCTGCCAAAAGCTGTGACCGAATTCCAAATTCCAGTCTGATCTGTGCTGGGGAGGATCGCTTTGGGAGGCTGAAAATGATTCTATATGCTGACATGATTGTGCTGTCAAGTGTTATGGCATCTCTGCCTCGGTGAGCCTCACTCCCATAAGTTAGTGTTGGTAACAGTTTGGGGCGTATGACATGTAGTAAAGGAGTTAGAGAAGGGCCGGAGAGCTTGTTGTTTAGTGTTTTTAGTGCGATTGCCAGTGCAAGGCCTTTGCCTCTTATGCCAGCCCTTTGTGCGCTGAATTGCCCACCACTGTCTATCTTCACACCTAGATATTTGTACGACAAGGTGTCTTTAATGCGGGTGTTATTCCAGAACCACGAGAAAGCTTTCTTTTTTTTCTTGCTGATTGTCATTGTTTGCGTTTTCTCGAGGTTCACTGTTAAGTCATTTGACTCGGAATATCGCTGGGTCGTATTTATGAGGTTTTGGAGCCCTACTCTTGTATGGCTTATTAGCACCAGGTCGTCTGCGTATAAGAGGCATGGTAGATTGAGGCCTCCTAATTTTGGCGAGTGTGAATTACAGTTGTTTAGAAGGGGCGCCAAGTCCCCCAGGTACAGGTTGAACAGTGTGGGGGCCAATACGCTGCCCTGCTTAAGGCCATTGTTGGTTTGTATCCGCCTTGAGAGCATTGAGCCGTCCCCCACCTTGATCTGAATCCAGGTGTCAGTGTGTAGGTTGATTAACAACTCCAACAAAACTATTGGGATGCCCCAGCCATTTAGTTTTGTCCATAGTAGATTGCGGTTGATGTTGTCAAATGCCGCTTTGTAGTCAATGTAGCAGAGGTGTAGGGGCATTTTTTTCGTCTCTGCCTTGTCTATAAGCATACCCATAGTCAATATGTTTGTTGTTGTTCCCACTGCTTTGACGAAGCCTGTTTGGTTAACAGGTATAAGAGATTTCCTCATGGCTCATGCCTGTAGTTCTTCCAGGATGAGCCCTGCGAAATACTTCGCGTCATTATCCATTAAGGCAACTAGCCGGTAGTTTTGAGGGTGGCCCCTGTCCCCTGCTTTATATATGGGGGCGATGATGGAGCCCTTCCAAGAGTCTGGCAAGATGTTAGTGTACCTGATCTCCCAAAAGAGGGGTTAAAGTGCCGCTGCCCAATAGTCCATATCTTGTTTGAAGAGGACGGGCGGGATCCCATTTGGACCCGGCGCACCTTCCCTTCTTCCTTTCTTTATTTGCCGTTTGATTTTGGGTTGCAGTAATGTATGATCTGTGTCACCCACCGTGTCCTGGTTGATTGGGCACCTTTGTGGCGTGTTACCAACATCATGGACTTGTCCGGAAATAGGTTCGCTCATGTTCTGGTTAGCCGACAGGTCTCGGTTAAAATGGTTATCGAGATAAGCTGCCCAGGTTACCTCTGTGATGTTTGATGTGATCTCCATTTTTGCAGGGTGCGTTAATGAATTTATTGTTTTCGAGAACCTTGCCCCGTCGTTCTTTTTTATGTCCTCATGAAGTTTTGCCCATACTTGTTCCTCTATAGTTCTGTTTGCTTCCCACTTTAATTTTTTTAGTGAAGCTTTTAATTTAGTGAGTTGATCCGACTTCCCTTTGTTATTGTGGTCCAGTTGTACTGCTCTCATTAGGTTAGAGATTGAGTTTTTCATTTCTTTAATTTTCCCTCTATGTGCTCGGGGAAGGATACCCAGCTTGATCATCCTTGTGCGCACTTTGGGCTTTGTTGCATGTTTCCCCAGGGTGGTAGTAAACTGCGCCCATTTCGCTACTTCATTGAGGCCTGTGCGCTCCATGTAATGTTGTTTTGCCAGTCCTATCAAGATTTCACCCGTTGCAGCCGAGTACTTAATTTTTCTAAAAAATTTACTCTTTAGGAGCCGTCGAACGCTCGTAAGTTGGTCTAGCAAGGTCCATGGTGATTTCCTGAGGGCAGTGATCACTATCTATTTGATTCTCTATCCGATAGGATGTTATGTATTGAAAAAGTGGAAGTGACATGAAGGTATAATCTAGTGTACTGTTCGCTTTTCTTGAATGAAAAGTTGAGGCTGGCGGGTTGTCCCCTGCAAACCTGCCGTTTAGTGCCCTGATGTTAAAGTTTTCTAATGCCTCAAGTACCTTTTTTCCCAATTTTGATTGATTGGCTGTTTGTGGCTTTCCTTGTAGTGGAAGGGCCCAAGATGTGTTTTGTGCCATAATACCCTCCTCTTGTGTTATTCCCATGAGATTGAGGTTGAAGTCCCCAGTGAGTACTAGGTTCGCTGTTTTTTCCCCCGTGATGCACTCTTCTATAAAGGCATATAGGTCCTCCGCTGCTTTTTTCTTTCCTTTGGGGTGAATATAAGCATTGACCAGGGTGCAGTTGTTGATTGCTTTGCCTGAGCCTGTTGTCAGAGTCAGGTTAACTGCGAGTGCAGCTGTCACCGAGGGCCCAGTTTCTTTTGCCATCACGAAGCTAGTTGTAGCTACATATATTACCAAACCTCCTCTTAAGTGCCCATACTTGGCTAAGCTCTTGGCGCCAGAGAAAAAGCGTAGGTACCACTGAAGGTGCGGGGGCTCGGCAAGCCAAGTTTCTTGTAGCGCAATTAAGTCAAAGGATCGAATGTAGTCTATGAAATCCAAATCCAGCATTTTGGCTGCTCGGCCACTTATATTCCAGGAGCATATACACAATTGATTCTGTGGATGCTCCGTTGTTATCCGCTCCGCATGTCAGTTACTGTTTGTTATGGTTCTCACGAGCCGTCTTTGTTCCTGCCACCCATTTGAAGCTTGTCTTCCCTGTCGTTCCCCAAAAGCAAGTTCGATGAACCCATTTCTGCCAATACCGCTTGGCCCGGCAGCACCCCGGAGCTTGGCCCGGCAGCACCCCGGAGTGACAGGAAACCTATTGTCCAGGCCTCCCCTGCCAGATTTTCGTCCAGCACCAGGATGTCAGACCTGTGTCTATGGCAACCATTTTGTGATGCCAGGGCTCTTTTAAACTATTACCAGTTAGACCAGTGTGTACATGTCTCTCCCTCTATAGCAGGGGTACTCATAGTTCGGCCCGCGGGCCGCCAGCGGCCCGGCAAGCTTCCCTTGGCGGCCCGCGAACCTTGCAGACATCGTACCAGTTTTAAAACATTTTTTTTCAAGAGTGTCAGGAAACATCGCCGGCTGCAGCAGCCTGTACTCGGAGAGGCTCTGCTCTATGGGGGCCGGGAGATTCCAGCCATAGAGTGGAGCTGCAGGGGCCTCAGAAGAGATGAAACAGAACAAAGCCTCATTAACATGGTAATGGTCTTTTAAAGACGTGTGAAGTGCTCGGGCTGTGTGCGCGCCAGGCAAGCTGTCTCATCCCGGGCTGACACACAGGGGCAAGGTGGAGGGGGGGGGGGGGGCTTTGAACTCAATGGGCGTTGCACACCTGTATGTGGCACATATATTTCCTCTGCAGAAGCTCATGCTCCCCCCCCAGTAGCATTTGATTTATCAACACTGAAGGGATGAAAGTCTGAGTCAGCCCAGCCTTACTTGGAATCTCTGCCCTCCGGATTACAGCTGATCTCTGCCGCGGTGGTCCAGCCTGCTCTCGTGCACCCTCTACATTAGTGTGTCATTACTAATGTGCTGCAGATTTTGGGAAGGCTGGGGAAGGTGGTTCGATGTGTGCAGCAAAGAGCTCTTGCTTTTCGTGATATTTCTAATAGAATTATTACACCTCGCCTAGACAGAGATAGGGAGACGGAGATGGAAAGAGAGGGAGAGAGTCAGGGGAGGGCGAAGGAGGAAGAGACAGAGGGAAGGAGAGTCAGGGGAGGGCGAGGGAGGAAGAGACAGAGGGAAGGAGAGTCAGGGGAGGGCGAGGGAGGGAGAGTCAGGGGAGGGCGAGGGAGAGAGCAGGGGAGGGCGAGGGCGAGGGAGGAAGAGACAGAGGGAAGGAGAGTCAGGGGAGGGCGAGGGAGGAAGAGACAGAGGGAAGGAGAGTCAGGGGAGGGCGAGGAAGGGAAAGAGTCAGGGGAGGGCGAGGGAGGGAGAGGGAAGGAGAGTCAGGGGAGGGCGAGGAAGGGAAAGTCAGGGGAGGGCGAGGGAGGGAGAGTCAGGGGAGGGCGAGGGAGAGAGTCGGGAAGGCGAGGGAGGGAGAGAGAGGGAGGGAGAGAGTCAAGGGAGGGAGAGAGTCAGGGGAGGGCGAGGGAGAGAGTCAGGGGAGGGCGAGGGAGGGAGAGAGTCAAGGGAGGAAGGGAGAGAGAGGGAGAGTCAGGGGAGGGTGAGGGAGAGAGAGGGAGAGTCAAGGGAGGGTGAGGGAGAGAGAGGGAGGGAGGCAGGAGGGAGGGAGACAGCGAGACAGAGGGAGGGAGACAGAGGGAGGGAGACGGAGGGAGGGAGAGAGGGAGGGAGAGAGGGGGTGAGGAGGGAGACAGCGAGAGAGAGGAAGGGAGACAGAGAGAGAGTGAAGGAGACAGAGGGAGGGAGAGAAGGAAGGAGACAGAGGGAGGCAAAGGGAGGGATGGAGACAGGGAGGTAGAGAGAGGGTGAGAAGGAGGGAGACAGGGATACAGAGGGAGGGAGACAGAGGGTGAGAAGGAGGGAGACAGGGAGACAGAGGGAGGGAGACAGAGGGTGAGAAGGAGGGAGACAGGGAGACAGAGGGAGGGAGACAGAGGTTGAGAAGGAGGGAGACTGAGAGAGAGAGAGGGAGAGAGACAGAGAGGGAGAGAGACAGAGAGGGAGAGAGAGGGAGAGGGAGAAAGGGAGGCAGAGGGAGGGATGGAGACAGAGGGAGGGATGGAGACAGAGGGTGAGAAGGAGACAGTGGGAGGGAGGGAGAGAGAGAGGGGGAAGACCGAGAGAGAGAGGGAGACAGAGAGAGAGGGAGGGAGACAGAGCGGGGGAGGGAGGGAGACAGAGAGGGGCAGAGGGAGGGATGGAGACAGAGGGAGGGAGACAGAGGGTGAGAAGGAGGGAGACAGAGAGAGAGGGAGAGAGAGAGAGGGAGACAGAGAGAGAGAGAGAGAGAGAGAGAGAGAGATGTGTGTATGCTGTGTCTGGTGGCTCAGTGGACGAAGACGCAGGCAGCAGGGGCCTGTGTTCAACCTCATGGTCACAGTTTTTTTTTGTTGCTCTAGCCCCGCCCCCCTCTCTCACTGACCCCGCCCTCACCATTGCGGCCCTCGGCCACAAACCACACTGTAAATTTGTCCCCTGAGAGAAAGTTTGTGAGTACCCATGCTCTAGAGGGTGGAATTCTACCCCCGTCACCTAGACTGGTGGGGGGAGGGGTAGGATTCCAAAGTGTTTGACACCAAACACGACATGTTTCCATGCAGCCATTCCAAAGTTAGCATTTACCGCGAGGTTATAATGCACTTAAGAGTATATGGTCTGGCTGCATCACAGAACAGCCTCAGAGAATAGATTCAGAAAGCTGCATATGGGTCTTGCTCATGCATGGGCACCCTCTCACACAAAACCAAGCACTCTGCCTTCAGGATTGATAAGGCCTGCCATAGGAGTGACTGATAGGTTTATATGTGTCAGTGATTAAAGGTAGATATAGGTAACCCATATCTTAGTAAGGGGTGCATGCACCACCTTACCCAGGCTGCAGTAGCGGTCCTGTGGTACCATTTTTGAAGGCTTCCCAGGGGTGGCATAATACATGCTTCAGCCCCTGGTAGGCTTCTGGGGGTACCTATGCCTTTGGTACCTAAGGTATGATTGATTTGATTTGATTTGATTTTAAAACTTATAAAGCGCAACAAATGCCCGGCGGCGTCTTGGCACTAACACTAGAAGATCGAAGTCAAGAGCAGAGGCAGGTGCATTAAATGTCTGTTTGAAAGAGCCAAGTTTTTAAAGATTTCCTGAACATAATGAGGTTCAGACGGTTTTTGATCGTAATGGGTAGGCGGTTCCAGAGTTTGGTCACTTTTACCAGAAAGCACCTGCCACCCCAGCGAACCTGATTGAATCTGGGTGCTTGCAGCAACTTCTGATGAACCGATCTAAGATTCCTCTAAGGAACATAGTACTTTATTCTGGAGGTCAGATAGGCCGGACCTCTGCCATGAAGTGCATTAAATGTGATGCAAAGCACCTTGAAAGCTATTCTTTTCCGGACAGGTAGCCAATGGAGTGCCACCAATCGCTGGGCCACTGATTCATGTCTGGGAATATTCAAGATTAATCTGGCAGCTGCATTCTGCAGGCGTTGGAGCTTGCTCAGATGTTGATTTTGGATCCCAAGATACAGAGCATTGCCATAGTCCAACTTTGATATTGCGAGGGTAATTCCCACTGTTTTCAAGGTCTCAGGAGGAATAAAAGCTCGATCTTTCTAATCAGCTTAAGTATGGCCCAGAACCTTGCTGTGAGGACATTGATCTGACTGTCGAAAATTAACTGACCATCAAAAATCACCCCAAGATTTCTAACTTTAGAGACCAGTTGGGGGCACTCACCCAACTCAGCAAGCCACCATTTAGGCGTTCAGCTCAGAGGATTGGTTCCCAAAAGCAAAACCTCTGTTTTGCTGCCATTTCATTTCAAACAGTTAGATTGCATCCAGCTATTTACCTGTGCCATACAGGTGTTGAAGCGATCTGCCACCTCGCTTTCATTGTTGGTAATAGACACCACAATTTGTGTGTCATCGGCATAGCTGATTACTGAAAAACCATACTGTCTAAACAGGGCAGCTAAAGGGGCCACATAAACATTGAAGAGCGTAGGGCTCAAAGAGGAGCCCTGAGGCCGCCCACAATGCAGATTAAAAATATGTGAGCTGGTACCTCCTACTTCTACCCTAAAAGATCGTTCAGCAAGATAGGATAGAAGGAGCTTTAATGACAGGCTGTGAACACCCAGTTAAGATACTCTTGAAATTAAGATATTATGGTTGACAGTGTGGAAGGCCGCCGATAGGTCTAACAATATCAAGGCGGCCTTCCCGCCTCCACAAAGAGATTGCCTAAGCTCTTCGCTTGCTGTAATCAGGGCAGATTCGGTCCCATGTCCTTCCCTAAATCCATTCTGAGAATGGTTCAACAAATTATTTAAGGAGATAAAGGTGGAAAGTTGGGTATTAAGAAGTTTCTCCAGGCCATTTGAGCAGAACGGAATTCGGGAAATAGGTCGATAGTTATTGACATCGTCGGGGTTCAAATTGGTTTTTTTTTAGCAGGGGAAGCACCGATGCTCCTTTCCATGCCATTGGAAACTTTCCAAGATGTATAATTCTCCAGAACAGGTCAGCTAGATTGGTACTAAGCTCATCGGGGCAGAGCTGATAGATTTTGGGGGGACAAGGGTCAGGAGGGGCCCCTGATTTGATTTCTTTAATGGTTTGGATAATTTGGTCCCTACTGGGTGGGGTGAAGGAAAAATTCAAAGGGTTCATTAAGAGAACAGTATTTACATTAGGCTCGGTAGTAATGTTGCAAAATGTGTCATAAACTACTTGCACTTTGTCAACAAAGGCCTGGCCTAAAATATTGCAGAAATCTGCATTATTTCCCGAGATCCCTTTCTCTGGAATTGTGGCCAGTTTTTTAACCGTCTTAAAGAGCTCTTTACTCGAGTTGTTAGATGCTAAAATCTTATCCGAGTAGTATCTGCTTTTTTCCTCCTTAATTAACTTTTTGTAGGAGGCCAAAGACTGTGCATATTTCTTTTTTAGCTCTATGTTAAAATTCGATCTCCATTGTTTTTCTGTCCTACCACATAACTGTTTCTGGAGCCTTAATGTCTCTGAAAACCAAGGTTCAGATGGTTTTTTCCTTTTTATCGAGGAAGTAAGGAGAGGCACGGCTGTATTGGCCGCCTGAGAGATCCAGTCCCTAAGATTTTTGACCGCTGGGTCAATGTCTAACCCCAACTTAGGTGCATTCTTTTGAAGGGAAGTGTAGAAAAGATCCAGATCAATTTTATCCCAATTTCGATAAGAAAAGGTTGGGGGCAACACAGATCCTGTATTTGATTGGGCAGAGGCTTTAATTCTAAATGTGGTAGCTCTATGATCAGACCATACCGCCGGAAGAATTTTGTCAATGCTGATCATAGGATTGGACGTAAAAATACCATCCAGAGTGTGACCTGCATCGTGGGTACACTCTTTAACCAGCTGTTCCATGCTCAGCCCTACCAATACCTCAAGAAGGTCACCATTGCTAGTACCTAAAGTGCTCTCAAGATGGTAATTAAAGTCCCCTAAGATGGTATAGCTTGCGTGGTTTATACTGGATTCCAAAAATGGAGTAAGGATATCATGCAACGGGCACTGAGCTTTAGGGGGACGATAAATTAAAAGACCATTCAATGAGTCATTGTGATTCAATAGGACCTGAAACTCAAGCAGTTCACAGTCCGCCGATGTGCCCAATGAAGAAGCTTTTACTGTAATATCATTTTTAGCGATAATTGCCAGTCCGCCCCCTCATTTATATGTCCTGTCTGCTCTAGTAATGTGGAAATTTGGGGGAAGAGCTAATATTAAGTCCGGATCAGAAGATTCATTGGCCCACATTTCTGTGACAAATGCTAAGTCTAGTTTAAGACTATTGATCAACTCAGCCATCTCCAAGTTATGTTTGATTAAGGAGTGGGTGTTAAGTAACATAGCCCTGATCTGTATAATAGGCTCTTGCTGTATGTGTGAAGTCCAAGACGATAGTTGCGAAAAACAAAAGCAGAGATCACAATATGAGTACTTACTAGGCTCCATCATAGGGTCAATCCTGGGGCAGCATTGGAGTTTGGAATCAGATTTCAACCCCCATAGATCTTCCCGGGAGTAAGAGATAAGCCTTGAAGCTGGAGTAACAGGGGTCCAGGCCAGGCGCGGACGGGCACAGACGGGCTTGCCTTTGGCGCGCCACCGGAGCGCCCGCTGCACGCGTCCGCTGCGCGAGCACATAAGCTTGCTTTTAATAACGTGAAGTGCCAGGAAGCTAGAGCGCTAACCACGCTTCAGACTCCAGGGGGGCCCTCCGAACAAACGGCACAAGCCACATCGGACCGGGGTCAAGGAGCAACCGGAAATGAGGTAGTACAAACAATGAAATAGTGCGTGGGTTTCTAAATTGATTAGTTTTACCTCACAATAGAACTTAGTGCATTTTTTAAATTTAACGGACAAAGTTTCATACCAATTTTAAAATAAACAAACAAAACTTAATGCAGTTTTAAAAGACGACATTCGCCGAGCACAACGCAACTAACATCAAGCCAATAGTATCATCTGTGCGTGCGCATAAGCCTGCCCTAAATAGCTTCAAGTGCCAGGAAGCTAGAGCGCTAACCGCGCTTCAGACTCCACGGGGGCCCTCCGAGCAAACGGCACAAGCCGCCTCGGACCGGGGCCAAGGAGCAACCGGAAATGAGGTAGTACAAACAATGAAATAGTGCGTGGGTTTCTAAATTGATTAGTTTTACCTCACAATAGAACTTAGTGCATTTTTAACATTTAACGGACAAAGTTTTATACCAATTTTAAAATAAACAAAACAAAACTTAATGAAGTTTTAAAAGACGACATTCGCCGAGCACAGCGCAACTAGTGTGCTCGGCGTAAGTTACCATATACTATGTACCATATACTAGGGACTCACAAGGGTAACCCAGGAACCCATCTGGAGTGTTCCTAAAGTACATGCAATCATTTTAGAGAGGAAGCAGCTAGGCTGAGGTCCTGAATAGCAGGGCTCCATCCAGACTAAAGTCGATAAACAGTGAAACACCAGCAAAAAGTGGGGGTAACCATAGTAAGCAGATCCTACTCTCCTACGTGGGAATACAGTAATTGGACCTGGCCTTTAAATATCCCATCTCATAATCTCGCTGCCATCTGGTCTGACCACCAAATGTTTTCTTTCAAGACTAGTCCCCCACCTACAACACAGCAGAGCAATCGCACAATATGCCCCATTTGTTCTACTCAATGAAAACAACTTCACTCTAAACCTCCACACCAATACCTGTCCCACTGCAGTCTGGAATCCGTGTGCACTGCATGTTTTAAAAGTCTGGACACATGCTCCCCCATGCCAAATGGCACTAACTGTGAAAGACATAATCCTTAGCTCTCATGGACTCTTAAACTTCTCAAAGAAGCAAGGCCACACCTAGATTCTGCAAAGCATAGATACCCCTCACATGCATCTTCTTAGGTTCTTAAGCCCACCCATACCTTCTACTACAAAGCAGTCCTCCATTCAATAAAGACTACTACTTGAAGCAAGTGACAGGCTATGCATACACAACAGCCAATCTACTCCCTCCCAATAGTTTTGCAGTTGAACTAGGCTATTTCTTCATCGAAGTAGCACTAAAAATCAATTCCAACATTATCTTGAAACTCTCCATCACTTCAGACACTTCTCAGACTGTTGCAGGGATTCTGCTCACAGAACAGAACTATGCTTGGAACCATAGAACATTAGTATGTAGGGAGTGAGTCACCATACCACCTCAGTATCTATGAGCCTGAGTCCGACTAGCTATAGTGCCACATGTGCCCTCCAAACCTTAGCAGAGAAACACTGGCACCAAAGAACACAACATTTTTGACCCTCTTAGGGATTGTGGTAACAGGACACACTCTTTCGCTCTCTCACTCATACCTGTCCACATTAAAATAAATCGAGACACAAAGGAAGTTTAGAACATTTATTTAAACATTCGTGCTCTGAAATGCAGTGTGCGTGCCACAATTTGAAAACAAATGCATACTTAAAATACTATTAGCATGGTTAATAATGCATAGACCATAAAAAGCACTATCATTTTATAGGACAGAGGAACCTAAACCCCAATCCCTTGCTACTGAAGCTATATAATTATATATCAAAGATCTCTGGGATCACTAGCAGTCCCCGTACCTTAGCATTCACAGATAGATGTTCTACATCTCAGCAGACGCAGCGCTCTTGTCTCCTAACTCTTGTCCCATGTGTGTGTTTTTAGCTCTTGTGCTCATCTATATGATAGGACTAGTATGAACATAAACAACAGCTGTATTCTTCTGATCTGTCTAGGTGATTGTGCCTGGCAAGAAAGAATAACATGGAACATTGTTGTTTGACCTTGTCTATAGTGTTCAGACTAAACACCAGGAAAAGAACAGAACGCGAAAAACATATGTGGGTTCCATTTGAAAGTATTATGTGGCACAAAAGCAAGCATGTTTATATAGTAACACACGCTAAGGAAAATAAGGGCTACAATGTGAACAGTTAGGCTATAACAGGAAAAACTACAATGGGCTGCGCAGGAAACACACGACAAGCCAACACCATAGCACTGATGCCACAAACCTTTGAACTCTCAAAACAACTCAGGTGAAGCCTGCCCTGCTGACACTTGCAGATTCCCTTGCTCCCACCCTAACTGTATTCATGAAGGGGTGTGTCCAAATAGTGGAAGTTCTCCATCTCTAAAACACTTTATTGTCACTTCTCTCTTCAAAATGTTCAGTCTTAACTCAGCTGACCCAAACAACTCTCACCCCATTGCCACTCCAACCGACCTCTGAAAGTATGGAGTAAGTTGTCACTTCCCAGCTCCTGTCCCTCCTCATGTCCCACAGCATAATGGACACTAGACAATCTAGATGTTGGTGATACATGAGATTGTAACAGCTCTCCTAAATGTCAAGAAGATCATTGTTGAAAATGCTAATTCGTCTCGACCTGTCTGCTTCTTTTGATGCAATCAGGGTTTTCCAGCGCAGCACACTGAGCGATCTTCTTGAGGGTGCTCATAAATCTCTCGACCACACCAATCAGCTGTGGTCAGAGAGGTGTACTTTTTTTATGCTTGACATTTAGATGAGTGAGAAAACCGTTCAATTCTCGATTACTGAAAATCTGGCCATTGTCAAATTTTCAAATTGAAAGAACACCTCATGTTGCAAAAATACTTTCTAGTCTCTCCATGACTCTGTCATGAGTAGATCACAACAGATTTTCCACAAGGGGAAAACAGGAATATTCATCAACGATTACTAGTAGCCGATGTCCATTGTCAAGACGTCCCAAAAAAATCAATTGTAATCTTCACCCATGCATGTTTTGGAAGATCAGACATGTTTAAAAAATGTGCGGCTGTCATCGATGACAAGCAGTTGCACAAATGACATGTCTTTTACTCTTTTTCATCTCTTTTATTAAGACAAGAAAACCACACTCAGTCCCATAGAGCTCGTTTAGTAGCAACAACTCTACAATGTCCCTCATTGGCCAGTCCAATAACTTGTTGTCTCAGAATCTCGGGTTTTGCAATTCTCGACCTTCGTAAGACGATGCCTTCTGAAGTAACTGAAAGTTCCTAATGCACATTTTTGAATTTCTGGTATTCAAGGTCATCATGAAAAGGTCTATTATATTTTCTCTACGATTGAAGTGTGATAATGTCTTTAATTTTCAGCAAATCTCTCTCAGTGCTGCTCATGGCAGCAATGATTGTTCCACCGATATGGCAGCCGGGGTACTGGATTTCATGATAAAGTTAAGATACGCATTAGCTGCTTTAGAAGTAGTGCCATGACACTGTTTTGATACACGTGAGAAGTAGTCAGCAGGGTTTTTATCTTTTCCTGGATGATGCACAATCATATAATCATACTCCTGAAGTCGCAACTCCTACCTCTCAATGCAAGGGGGTCGCTTTTGCTTTTAGATTGCCAAAAATGGTGAGCAGTGCTTGGTAGTCGATGATAACTGTGAAATGCTTTCCATACAGGAACACATTAAAATGCTCACAAGCCCACACCACAGTGAGATATTCTTTTTCAGGTTGTGAATAGGCACGTTCCCTCAATGGCAAACTTCAACTAGCATAAGCCAGAGTGTGTCTTGGGGCATTAGGATTTCCAGTGTGCTGGGCGAGGATGACACCCAACCCCATTGGATTTGCATCAACAACAACCATTGTCTATCAAAGTATGCCATTTCAGTGATTTTCTTGAAGCTATCTTCACATTCATTAGACCATTGAAATGGGCCATTTCGGTTTCACAAGTCTTCAATGTGGCACTTACAGTGGTAAAATCACGTATATACCTTGAACAGTAACTGCCCATACCAACCAAAGATCGCATCATAGTTGCATCTTGTGGGATAGAAGTAAATGACAAGGCTTCTATTTTATATGATTTTGGAGTCATTCCCCCATCACAAAAGTTATAACCAAAGGACATGAGCTTGGTTTTATGAAACTCACACTTTGCTGCATTTGAAGTGAGACCTGCATCACTGTAATTGAAAGCATTTGTGGCTGGCTGTATTATGTGATGAATGACATCCTGAAAAAGTTTTGCAGCTGGGGACACTGAAACGTAGCCTTTTATAGCTAAATAACGAACTTGAGTTGAAAAGGTAGTAATGTAGCTGCCATTCTCTTCCAGTTCGAGCCGGGGATACTCTGTTCAAATCAAGGGGGTAAACAATTTAGCACCATTCAGCTGCGTAATCATGTCAACAATGTGCGGACCTGGGTGATGTTCTCTTTCAATCACCTTATTTGCTTGGGGCATATCAGCGCAGATGCGCACTGCTCCTCCACTATCCTTTTTCAGCACTACCACTACGGGTGATACCCATGGCGTCGGACAAGTGGTTCACTCTATGATGGCATGCTTTAATAGTGCGTAAAGTACTTTCTCAACAGCCTCTTGTAAATGAAATCCAACTCAACAATGTAACTGAGCAAAAGGATGCATTTCCTCATTTATGTGATGTTGCACTTTTGTGGTCTTAAGTCTTCTTAGTCCATGAAATAAAAATGGAAACTGATTTGCTATCTCATGATAGGCAATTACATTGTAGTTTACAGAAATCAGCCCCATGTCAGCAGCAATACTGAAACTGAGTAAACATACACTCGATGAAGTTCCTGGCAAGACATGAATTGGCGCTTGTATTTTCGTCTTTTTATGCTTCATATTTGCTATGAATGAACCTTGACTTTACAGTGGCTGTGAAGCAGCCCACGTATACACTTTAGTTTTTGATGGGGTTAAATACAGCACAGGAGACAATTCATAGTACTTTTCTGCTGGCATAATGTTTATTGACGCGTCACTGTCTATGATAAAAGGTATGAAGCACCCATTTACTTTCAGTTTGGTCTTGGGACAGTGTCCAAATGACTTTCACACTTTCATTTGTCGTCCTATCTTCGACCTGCTTTCTTACTTGCATGATGCTAATCCTACTTGTGCATGTCATCCAGCAGTCAACCTTGACATCGCAGACTCATCTTTCTCACTGTTGTTAGACAGTGATGGTGATGAACTTTTAGATAAGGAATTTGATGACAATCAACGCTGCTCAGTTTCTACTTGCCTCAGCTGATGTTGCCACTTGATCTTGTAGGCGTGGTTGGAGCCTCTCTGATCCTTTCTGTAACCTATTTTGTTTTCTTGAAGTGATGCACTTGATCTGTTCTCCATTTTGTTTTCTCGACGTGATGCCCTTGATCTTTCCCTCGCTTTGCAGACCATTACATAAAGGTTCTCTTTCCCGTATCTTTTGCATATCTGTCCAATGGCGACGCATTTACCTTCATGTGGAAAGAAAAGCCACATCGAAAATACAACTTTTTCTTTGGAGACATTACTTTATGGCCTTCTACTTTGTACTTCCACTTACTTTTCACACTCAGCACTGATTCATTTTGAGCCATTTTGCCCTCAGTGTTAGATGCTTGTCTGTCAGCTCTTTCTTCCGCTCAGGCAGCCATGAGTACTTGCTCCAAGCTGAGTGTCTCTTTCAGCATTCTTCGTCTGGAGGAATTCAGAGAGACAACCATCTATTATTCTGAATTGCATGGCCTCTTCATCATTGAACTCGATGAAAATTCAATTCTTGATGAGTGAATCTAGTCTTTCTACAAACTCATCTATCCATCATTTCATCTACCTTTCTTGAATGAATATATATCTTTCATAGTCGACATTCGGTATTGGATTGAACTTGGTGTTTAGCCTTTTCGATGCGTCAGAGGACCCCCGGCCGTCCGACGTCACAGTGGGCCTGTGCGTCGGACAGCCAGGGGCCGTCCAATCTGCGCACACATCAGATTAGGCCGCATTCTGGCGGAATATCCACCGCGGTGAAGCGGTTAACGCCTCTTTGCTTTGACGATATGTCACTTCGTCACCTTGTGTTATTTTCTTTATCACTTATTATACTCCTTCAATTAGTAAATTCTTTAGATAATGAATGATCTTTTTGTTATTTGCTTCTTGCAGTGCATCAATTAAATCACAAAGGTTTCAATTCAAGCAATCCATCTTTCACTAATATTTTACTTTTTGGCGGTATCGAAGGGAGGCTGTGGTTTTAGGAATACAGCAGCATCATAACCTGTGGAACTTTCTGCTGTTGGGAGCAGAGCTCGCTCTGGCAGTGTCTGCTTCTCACTAGTACCAGCACCTTCATCAAGCACTAGCCGAGTGCTGAAACCTGGGTCAGTGCACCCTCCTTCCGGCCTTGAGACACTGTCTTTATCCTTGGTGGTGAGTGGCAGCTTTACTTTTTTGCACAGGTTCTTCACCCTTCTCACCACTTTGCATTGTAACTGGTGTCTACTACCTTTGGTGTTTGCATCAGAAATATTTCAACTTTTGGCGCTTTCTTGCATTCGGCTATCACTGCTTTAAGCACTTCTCTGTACCTGGTTGTCGCTGCCTTTAGCATTGTCGTACTGTATTAATGACTGCTCTGTGTTAGGATGTGGTGCAGTATCGCTTGTTTTGACTTTCCCAGCAAATTACAGCCGACGGCAAACAAGCTTTCTGTAAGACCTTCATTTTCTTCACAGGCCTTGCACTGGCTGGAGTGGTGCTTTAACTCCACGTACGCTAACCGTTGATTTTCAATTCGACTGAGGCGCACGTGGCACTCGCAAGCAGTTTGCTGGACCATGCCAATCTCTTGAGGAGAGCACTCTTAGTTCTTCGGGTTGCGTGGTTTATGTGATCCTTATCTCGTCGCCAGTTGAGGCGTCCGCTCCAGCCTGGGTACATGCAAATGATCACGCCACAAATAGAGCTTGGTATTACACGTCTTTATTCCTCAGTGTGTAACCATTAATTGAACATTCTAAATCAGGAATTCTATCACCCTCACACTTACATCACTGTTTTTAGGAACCAAAAGGGTCTTGTCATCTCTAACTCACAAGACACTACAACTTGGAAGTTAAGTCCCAGGCCTCAGGTGGCTGATAGTTATTGTCCACCATGTTTCTGTTCTCCTCTGCCATGACTTCCATCTGCTCCATGTCATATAATTACTGACTCTCCTATATGGTATCTTGAATCGAAACTTGACATGGATAAGTGAAAAAGGACTAAAACTCAATAGCTCTAAGATGAAAATCCTAGGGCTGATCTTTTCCTACATTATGAAAAGAATGGACACCATCTTCCTTCCTCCAGTATTCTTCAAAGAAACAAGCTAATCAAAATTAAACCGATGCACCCACTTGGAATCAGACTTATGGCTCAACTTCCAAATTAGCTCAGTGTGGTGCCGTAGCTGGAGGGGCGGTCTTTTTAGGTGCGGCGGAGGTGAGAAAGTCAGGTCTGTCGACTACCACCATCCACCCACCCCGAGAACATGTAGTCACGTCCATCGGCCTGCACTCCCCCCTCACCCCCCAGAACAACTTCATCCTATTGGACCCCACCCCCACCCTTACCTGCACCAGGCGCCGGTGGCAAACTTCGACCTGACCCAGTGGCAGTAGGTGTAGCTACGCCACTGGGGCCGTGGTCAAATCTGCATGTCACTAACTAAGATTGCTGAAGAAAACTCTACCATTCTTACTCAAAGAACACCAACCACTGTTAGTAGGAACTCTATGAAACTCCTGGGTAGACCACTACATCCCCCTGTTCATTGGCCTACTTCCCTACCAAATCAACAGATTTCAAAAGGCATAAAACGCTGCTTGCACCTGCTCTTTTACCTGGGAAATGCCAAAAGCATGACCTAACTTCGAGGAAGGTGGTAAAAGATAACTTGAACCTTCAAAACACTCTGCCCAATGCTTAAATGCCATGATGGCTTGGATCCAAGATGCCTAGAAAAGAAAATCAAGAAATACTCTCAAATTATGCCACTCCCCTCGAACAACCTCAGACTCCTTCAGTTAACAAAACAAATTGCCCATCCCAAAGAGAAAGGTGCTTTTCAATGGCTAGACCTCGCATGTGGAACAAACAGCCTCAGCTCCTACGTAACTGGAATAATTCAGAAAACTACTGAAAACATTTATATTCTTGTTGCAATCCATCCTTGGTCTTCTCCCATTCCTCTCTCTACTCTGGCGCCTGGAAGCAGTTCAGTTATCCAGTATATGCTCTACAAATATGTGAGGGCAAGTTCAAAATGTTGAACTAAACATGAAATATTACGTTCCCTAAATGCCATATTACATGAGTTGATAAGTTGCACTAAGTAAATCCGAGATGTACTCCACACAAGGCTCCACACTAGGATGGTCGAATGACAGTCATGCCGTCACGGCTCAACAAGGTGGAACCTTATGGCCCAAACGTGTCCTCTGCGAGGGGCAGTCACAACTTCCGGGTCTTGGACAGAGGCGCAGCTTCCATAGGTGAGGCTCGTGCAGTGGCACCCGCCGGGCCCAGAGGTATGAGGGGCCCACTGAACTCTGATTATTGACGCATTTAAGAATTCAAATAGCAGCCAGGCGGCCCGTTTCCTTCCTTGCACTAGGGCCTAGGACGCACTGGCTACGCCACAGCTCTTAGAGTGGTTATATAATGGGTATTTTGATGTTTGACCGTTTTGAAATCCAAATAATTTCAATAGCTCTTAAAGCGCCCGGACCTCTCTTGCTGACACAGGTGTCTCGTGCTAAAAAAAACATACCTGTATTGGGCGTTATGAAACCTAGGATGAACCAACACAATGCAGTCCATTGTAGCATGGGTGTCTGCGAAGGACTGTCCGTCAGACTCAGCCGTGAGAAGTATCCTCAAGCGACCCGTCGCCAATGGAATAAAACAAAAGTTATTGTCTAGTTCCGTGCAGCGCTGCTCTTCCAAAGAGAGGAGGTGACTCTGCCCTAGTGGACGTCGGCGTCAGCCTCATGTGTGACTCCAGGGTGTCTTGGCTCGCCTTCGGCCGGGACACAATAGCCGTGTCTGTTCATGGACAATAATTCTCATTGTTACTGGTACCGGGATATCTTGAGGCCAGGTGAGTCATTGTGGGCTGTAGCAGGAATGTGATATTAATAAAAATGTGGAAAATGAGGTAGCGCCACACAGACTGGCACATCAAGGGCTTTAAGTGGGCCGGGCCCCACCGGTGCTGAGCACCGGCAATCTTTTAAAGGGTGTCTCGAAACGGGTCTCTACAGGCCGTCCGTTTTTTCCAGACTGCAGTAACAGCAGGCACATCGATGTGTGTGTGCTCACACTGCTCACTTCTCCCTAGGAAGTTACGGCATGAGGTCATGTCAGATGAGTGAGCTTGTAGGGGAAGGAAAATCCTTTCAAGAGAGTCATTTTCTCGCTGGATTCCACTCCTCTTTTTGAAACTCAGGAGCAGCAACATTGTCCTGGTGTCACAAGGGCTTTACGTGGAAGCTTTTTTAATATTATATACAAGCCATAGTTGCTGCTTATTTATCTTTTGCAACTAACAACCATTGACAAAGCCAATAGTCCTGACTTGTTGTAGGTATGATGTTACTTGTTGTATCATATATCTGGATGCAATGATAAAAACAGCAAAATACCAGTTGGGCAGCACACTATGCTAAGCACAGATTTTTAGCTTATGTGTTTTTAAGCCACACCCTTAATTATATTCGCCACGCCCTTTAGAGAGCCTCCTCCCCCCCCAGTTTTTTCATCCCAATTAAAGCCCTGGGCACAGCACATATTACTCTTTCCTGTGTGTGCCCAGGTCCAAGTACATCCTTGAGTCAGGATGCATGAAATTAATCTTATGGGGTCTCAGAAATGTTTGATTGAATGGTTTATTTATAGTTCCCAACTTACACCACCCAGAGGCTTCTAGGGACGACGCAGTGCAGCTGGAACAATTTTCTGAGTTGTGCCTTGGTGCTGCCATCAATGTTACAATATTGAAGTCATAGGATTTGGTTACCACTTTGTGAGCCGTTCAGCCAGGAGAGCCCCGTAGGAATCTTCGGGAGGATTTTTACAGGCCAAATTTATGAAGGACAGTTACGGAATCGGTTGATAAACTTATAAGCTTTTACTGACTTTAGAAGATTGCAACCAGTGTCCAACCAGTGTCTGACTACAGCGAGACACATTAAGATCCTGTCAGAAGTATTTTCCACGAAGTGTGGTTGCAATTCATGCACGTAGTTACATCTTAGAAGAGAGACTAATTGCGATCACTGTACATCCTGCCAATAAGATACCCAATCTGGGCATTAATTATCAGATGTGAAATTGATGCCAGAAATTATAATAACGCTTTAGTTGAATGAGCAGGACTACATTTAGGATCACTTATATGTCTAATAACGAGAATAATAGTAATGTCTTGAGAAAGATGTTATAAAGTAAGACAACACTATTGAAACACGTCGATGCATCCATTGCACAATTCGTATGGTTGGCTGGATCTGTAGATACTAAACGGGAGTCAATGTATTGGGTTCCAGTTAGCATATTTTCTCCTACCAATGTGTATTCAGAATGATAAAGTGTATTGTCTTTTCTTTTCTCTCTTATTATTGGTTATTGGTGTTATTGATATGTATTAATTTCCCCCTTATTCGCATAAGGGTATAATGTGTATGAATTGATTTTCTTGTAAAGTTTTTTTAATGAAGTATTTTATACCAGTAAAACTCTAAATTGTTTTTAACAGTCCTTTTTTACAAAAAAGAAATATTAGATACACAACAAAAAATCTTTTTAATAAACAATTGTACTCATTTCTACTCCTAACGTATTTTGGGTCTACTCTTTGGGCCTTGTTTGAAATATATTTGTATCTGGTTAAAGGAAGACGATGTGTGTTAGTGTGACAAAGATCCCTCTTTCTGCATGGTTGCCCCCACTTTTTGCTGAATTGCTTATGTGCTTTGACTGAGTGTGCCCTAGGCTCCTGCTAATCAGGTACCCAGGGCCTATGTTCTTTCCCTAAAACTGCATTGTAGCCTAAACCCAAATGGCATCTCTGGCCACAGGTCAGCCCCTAGTAAATAGTACCACAGGTATCCAGGGCACTGTGACCAGAGAAGGTCTTTAAGGACTGCAGCACTTATTGTGCCACCTTTAGAGGTCCCGTAACCTTCTACACACACACTGCCTTTGCAGGCTGCGTGTTTCGGTGCAGAACAAAGTGAAGAGTCGACATGACACACATCTCTGCGGGCCATGCCTACAAACCACTGCCCTGGCATAGATCAGCCACCCCTCTAGCTGGGTGCACTATACCAGTGTTGAGGGTACAGGTGCATGAGCCCTGTAACCCTACAGTGACTAAGTCCATTCTTAGACATTGTAGGTGCAGTGCTACCATTAGGAGTATATGGTGCTGGGAGTTTGTCATTACAAACGCCACAGCACCATAATGGCTACACTGAAAACTGAGAAGTTTGGCATCAAACTTCTCCGCACATTAAACACACACTGAGGCCAGTGTGGGATTTAATGAAAAATGCACACAGATGGCATTTTAGAGATGCCCTTGAAAACTAACCTACCTCTACTGTCCAGGCCGAGTGGCTGCTTTCAGCAACTGGTCTCCAATGGTTCTGACCCCCACTTTGGGTGGGAGAACCATTGGGAAAAACAAGTGAGGAAGAAGGGTGTGCCCACCTCTGCCAACTCCACCCCTCAGGTGGGGGAGGCGAGGTGAAGCACAACTCTCAGTCCACGCCATCTTAAAGACTCAACCAACCAGGGACAGGCTGGGTGGGTGGCATAATAGGGGGTGTACCCACCCTAGGGAAGGGACCCATTGGTCCGTGCCTTTTACCTGCCGGTAACCCCCCTTAATCTGGTATTTAGGGGTACCCCTGAATATTGCTTCCTCAGACAAGAACCTGAGTGAAGAAGAAGGACCGAACAGCCACGCCAAAACTAACAGGAGGAAGATGCCCACTGACTTGGCCCCAGCCGTACTGGCCTGTTGCCACCTTGAACCTCCTTCTGTGAAATCCCGGTGTGTCCTGCAGCCAGCAACCTGAAAAACCCTGAGGACCTGCCTGCCTTCAAGCACAAAGATTTTGTCTCCCGTGAACACCGAATTTGTTCACCCGCAACCTCTGGCTTTGTCCGGACACTGCGAATCCGCCCCACTCTGCACCCACCATCCACGGCCCGAGCTCGAGTGGGCAAACACCACGAGGAGGTCACCCGGTGATCCTGACTGTTTGTTTTTGCATTTGTCACCCCGAGTGGGACGGGTATGCTCAGACATGAGTCCCGTGCTCTCCATGCCACTGGAATCAAGCTATCCAGGCTGATGAGGGCTGAAAGCCCAAAACCGGTCCTTGGATGCTTGTTTCCAGTACAGGGAGGACCTGACTTGGCAGTTCGGGCTGGACTGTTCCCATGGGGCACAGGGTGAAGACTGATTTGCATATGGCTGGGTCCAAACTGGAATGGCATGGTGAGCAAAAAAACGATGGATTTAGGCCCAGATCTCTGTACTGGGGTGAATGTATGACATTGTTCTGCATTCTGTTCATCACCAGTTTTTTTGCATTTGTCACCCAGAGTGGGACGGGTATGCTCAGACGTGAGTCCCGTGCTCTCCATGCCACTGGAATCAAGCTATCCAGGCTGATGAGGGCTGAAAGCCCGAAACCGGTCCTTGGATGCTTGTTTCCAGTACAGGGAGGACCTGGCTTGGCAGTTCGGGCTGGACTGTTCCCATGGGGCACAGGGTCAAGACTGATTTGCATATGGCTGGGTCCAAACTGAAATGGCATGGTGAGCAAAAAACGACGGATTTAGGCCCAGATCTCTGTACTGGGGTGAATGTATGACATTGTTCTGCATTCTGTCCATCACCTGATTTTTTTGCATTTGTCACCCGAGTGGGACGGGTGTGCTCAGACGTGAGTCCCGTGGTCTCCATGCCACAGGAATCAAGCTATCCAGGCTGATGAGGGCTGAAAGCCCGAAACCGGTCCTTGGATGCTTGTTTCCAGTACAGGGAGGACCTGGCTTGGCAGTTCGGGCTGGACTGTTCCCATGGGGCACAGGGTCAAGACTGATTTGCATATGGCTGGGTCCAAACTGGAATGGCATGGTGAGCAAAAAAACGATGGATTTAGGCCCATATCTCTGTACTGGGGTGAATGTATGACATTGTTCAGCATTCTGTCCATCACCTGTTTTTTTTGCATTTGTCACCCCAAGTGGGACGGGTATGCTCAGACGTGAGTCCCGTGCTCTCCATGCCACTGGAATCAAGCTATCCAGGCTGATGACGACTGAAAGCCCGAAACCGGTCCTTTTGATGCTTGTTTCCAGTACAGGGAGGACCTGGCTTGGCAGTTTGGGCTGGACTGTTCCCATGGGGCACAGGGTCAAGACTGATTTGCATATGGCTGGGTCCAAACTGGAATGGCATGGTGAGCAAAAAAATGATGGATTTAGGCCCAGATCTCTGTACTGCGGTGAATGTATGACATTGTTCTGCATTCTGTCCATCACCTGTTTTTTTTTGCATTTTTCACCCCGAGTGGGACGGGTATGCTCAGACATGAGTCCCGTGCTCTCCATGCCACTGGAATCAAGCTATCCAGGCTGATGAGGGCTGAAATCCCGAAACCGGTCCTTGGATGCTTGTTTCCAGTACAGGGAGGACCTGGCTTGGCAGTTCGGGCTGGACTGTTCCCATGGGGCACAGGGTCAAGACTGATTTGTATATGGCTGGATCCAAACTGGAATGGCATGGTGAGCATTAAAATGATGGATTTAGGCCCAGATCTCTGTACTGGGATGAATGTATGACATTGTTCTGCATTCGATCCATCACCTGTTTTTTTTGTTTTTATTTTGCATAATAGGGGGTGTACCCACCCCAGGGAAGGGACCCATTGGTCCATGCCTTTTACCTACCGATAACCCCCTTAATCTGGTATTTAGGGGCACCCCTAAATATTGCTTCCTCAGATAAGAACCTGAGTGAAGGAGAAGGACCGAACAGCCGCGCCAAAGCTAAAAGGTGGAAGATGCCCACTGACTTGGCCCCAGCCGTACTGGCCTGTCGCCACCTTGAACCTGCTCCTGTGAAATCCCGGTGTGTCCTGCAGCCAGCAACCTCAAAAACCCCGAGGACCAGCCTGCCTTAAAGCACAAAGATTTTGTCTCCAGTGAACACCAAATTTGTTCACCCGCAACCTCTGGCTTTGGCTGGACACTGCGAATCCGCCCCATTCTGCACCCACCGTCCACGGCTCGAGCTCGAGTGGGCAAACACCACGAGGAGGTCACCCCGGTGATCCTGACCCAAGATCCGGTGACCCCTGACCTGCCTCAAGTCTCCAGCCGAATGCCTGCAGCCTAATTCCATAAGGCCCCCATAACCGTGACCAGGAGCTGGTAAGAAGATCCGACCCCAAAAGGCACCCCTGGACCTGACGCCCCACAGCCTGGTGTGCCCAAACCAACGGTGCCTAATGAACCCCTAACTTCCCAACTTATCTCTCGAAGTGGTGGTCACATCCAGAAGACCTTCGTCCCTGAGCCTGCAGTGCTTTTGCAAACCAGAGGTTCCCCTTTGAAACCAACAGGGCGCCTGACGTCGAAACAGCAACCGCACCCGGCCGCCCTAGTGCCGCTGAGGGTGCACCTTTGGTGCTAATTTGTTTCCCCATTTGCCCTGAGCTGAAGCTCAGGAGCTTTGCTCCCACAGCCCAGTGGCCTGCTTGCCAGCAGCCACCAACCGGAGGCCCCTATCCCTCATTGGATAACATTGGGCCTCAGCACTCTGCACCCAGCTGCCCTAGTGCGGCTGAGGGTGTAATGAGAGTGCATACTTGACCCTGGGGGAACCCTTGTTCTAACCCCAGAAGCTCAACTACAAAGACCGATTACTTATCTGGTAACCGTTAATTTCTCTCCATAGCAATCCATTGACTGTTTTTCTCTCAAAAATATTTTAAGTGTGAAGTTGATTTGTATGGAAACCAGAAAAATAACAATTGTGCAAAACTGACTTTACTGACCTTTTCTCTAGGAAATGTCCCAGTGTGATATCTAGGCATCTCACACTGAGTAGAAAAAAGTAATCTAAAAAGTGATCTAAAAAGTAATGTAAAAGTAACTTACCTGTAATTTTCATTGCAAAGTCGATTCAAAGTATATGTACATCATTTCACAGTATTGCATTACAAATAATTCAAACTGTAACCATTCAAAGTACATTTACAATTGCATTTTAAACTGTATTTCAATTGCATTACTACTGTAAAGTATTTATTGCTTACCTGTGTCAGGCTTACTTGGTTCTAGAAAATAAAATGACTAAAAGAACATTTTTATACAAAAACAATTGGTCTGAACTTCAGTCTTTGAGTGTAAGAATTCATTTGCTGAGTGAGTGTGTACAACAAATGCTTAACACTGTTCTCTGATACTGCCTTACTGCTCGACAGCACTACCACAAATAGAGGGTAAGGTTCTATCTAACTTTGCCTCTGCTTCCTTTGGGGTTCCACTGGACTCTGTGCCCACTGTACCTCACTTTGGTATAGTATATACAGAGCCAGATTCCTACATTGGTGGATCAGCAGTGGGATATCCAATTTTGCATTTGTTGGACTACTTGGTTACCACCTGATCACACAACAGAACTTAAATTATCTTTAGAATTCTGATTTTTTCAAATTTCCAGTTTTTCAAAATTACTAAAAGTATTGTTAGGGCCTTGGTTAAGTCCCTTTAGAATTTTAGAAAAATAAAAGTCCCTGTAGCTAGGGTTAGAGGGGTTAGAAGAGTTTTTTAAAAATGTCTCAAAATAAGAACCAAGCCGTTAGTGAAAAGAACCACATTGACATAGAGGACTGGGTTGAGGAGCTTGACCTCACCATTTACCTTCACTTATCTTTCAAGGAGGTAAGGTTCCTATGTAAACTTAAAAACATAACTATGGGTCACCACCCCACCAAACAAAAGCTCCAGGAACTGTTTGCTGGGTGTGTTAAGGGCCACCCATCTGAAAATGGTGATGACCAGTCAGATGGAGAAGGAGTGGAAGAGGATTACCAGGTAGATCAACCCCCTCCACTGATTAGGGAGAAAAGGGTCCCAGTGGCCCTGACTCCAAGAATCAGCTTCTCAGTACCTAGATTTCACACAGGTGGATCAGATACCAATGAGGACATTGAGGATAACCTCAATGAGGAGGACAGCCTTTTAGTAAGGCTGGCCAAAAGACTGGATCTAGAGACCAGGTTGCTGGCTCTTGAAAGAGAAAGAGCAGAAATGGGCCTAGCACCCATCAATGATGGGAGCAATTTACTAAATAAGGATAACGAGCAATCTTATGATCCTAAAATCCCCAAAGGGATTGTCCCTAAATACGAAGAGAGTGATGATATCACAAAATGGTTCACAGCCTTTGAGAGGACCTGTGAAATGAGAAAAGTGAAGAAGTCAGGCCAGGACAAAGTGCAGTTGAGCTACATGAGATCCTGCACAGGCAAGGGGCAAACAGCAGGGAAAAGCAAGGCCAGTGGCCAGTTCAAGGTGCAGAGTATGTCCAAGAGAAGCTACACAGGCAGGGGGCAAACAGCAGTGAACAGCACGGCCAGTGGACAGTTCAAGGTGCAGAGTATGTCCAAGAGAAGCTACACAGGCAGGGGGCAAACAGCAGTGAACAACAAGGCCAGTGACCAGTTCAAGGTGCAGAGTATCTCAAAGAGAAGCTGCACAGGCAAGGGGCAAACAGCAGTGAACAACAAGGCCAGTGGCCAGTTCAAGGTGCAGAGTATGTCAAAGAGAAGCTGCACAGGCAAGGGGCAAACAGCAGTGAACAACAAGGCCAGTGGCCAGTTCAAGGTGCAGAGTATGTCCAAGAGAAGCTGCACAGGCAGGGTGCAAACCGCAGTGAACAGCACGGCCAGTGGACAGTTCAAGGTGCAGAGTATGTCCAAGAGAAGCTGCACAGGCAAGGGGCAAACTACAAGGAATAACAAGGCCAGTGACCAGTTCAAGGTACAGAGTATGTCCAAGAGAAGCTACACAGGTACGGGGCAAACAGCAATGAACATCTAGGACAGTGGCCAGTCCAAGGTGCAGATGAGGTACATGAGATCCTGCTCAGGCACGGTGCAAACAGCAGAGAACAACAAGGCCAGTGGCCAGGACAAAGTGCAGTTGAGGTACATGAGATCCTGCATAGGCAAGGTACAAACAGCAGGGAACAACAAGGCCAGTGACCAGTTCAAGGTGCAGAGTATGTCCATGAGAAGCTGCACAGGTAAGGGACACACATCAAGGCCAGTGGCCAGTCCAATGCTCAGAGTAGTTGCATGAGATCCTGCCCAGGCAAGGTGCAAACAGCAGGAAACAACAAGGCCAGTGGCCAGGACAAAGTGCACCTGAGGTACATGAGATCCTGCACAGGCAAGGAGCAAACAGCAGGGAACAACACGGCCAGTGGCCAGTTCAAGGTGCAGAGTATGTCCATGAGAAGCTGCACATGTAAGGGTCAAACAGCAGTGAACAACAAGGCCAGTGGACAGGACAAAGTGCAGTTGAGATACGTGAGATCCTGCACAGGCAAGGGCAAACAGCAGTGAACATCAAGGCCAGTGGCCAGTTCAAGGTACAGAGTATGTCCAAGAGAAGCTGCACAGGTAAGGGGCAAACAGCAGTGAACAACAAGGCGAGTGGCCAGGACAAAGTGCAGTTGAGGTACATGTGATCCTGCACAGGCAAGGGCAAACAGCATGGAAAAACAAGGCCAGTGGCCAGTTCAAGGTGCAGAGTATGTCCAAGAGAAGCTGCACAGGTAAGGGGCAAACAGCAGTGAACAACACGGCCAGTGGCCAGTGCAAGGTGCAGAGTATATCCAAGAGAAGCTGCACAGGTAAGGGGCAAACAGCAGTGAACAACAAGGCCAGTGGCAAGGACAACGTGCAGTTGAGGTAAATGAGATCTTGCACAGGCAAGGGGCAAAAAGCAGGGAAAAGCAGGGCCAGTGGCCAGTTCAAGGTGCATAGTATGTCCAAGAGAAACTGCACAGGTAAGGGGCAAATAGCAGTGAACAACAAGGCCAGTGGCCAGTTCAAGATGCAGAGTATGTCCAAGAGAAGCTGCACAGGCAAGGGGCAAACAGCAGTGAACAAGAAGGCCAGTGGCCAGTGCAAGGTGCAGAGTATATCCAAGAGAAGCTGCACAGGTAAGGGGCAAACAGCAGTGAACAACAAGGCCAGTGGCAAGGACAACGTGCAGTTGAGGTAAATGAGATCTTGCACAGGCAAGGGGCAAAAAGCAGGGAAAAGCAGGGCCAGTGGCCAGTTCAAGGTGCATAGTATGTCCAAGAGAAACTGCACAGGTAAGGGGCAAATAGCAGTGAACAACAAGGCCAGTGGCCAGTTCAAGATGCAGAGTATGTCCAAGAGAAGCTGCACAGGCAAGGGGCAAACAGCAGTGAACAAGAAGGCCAGTGGCCAGTTCAAGGTGCAGAGTATGTCCAAGAGAAGCTGCTCAGGTAAGGGGCAAACAGCAATGAACATATAAGACAGTGGCCAGTCCAAGGTGCAGATGAGGTACATGAGATCCTGCACAGGCAAGGTGCAAACAGCAGGGAACAACAAGGCCAGTGGCCAGGACAAAGTGCACATGAGGTATATGAGATCCAGCACAGGCAAGTGGCAAACAGCAGTAAAAATCAAGGACAGTGGCCAGTCCAAGGTGCAGATGCGGAACATGACATCCTGCTTAGGCAAGGTGCAAACAGCAGGGAACAACAAGGCCAGTGGCCAGTTCAAGGTGCAGAGTATGTCCATGAGAAGCTGCACAGGTAAGGGACACACATCAAGGCCAGTGGCCAGTTCAATGCTCAGAGTAGTTGCATGAGATCCTGCACAGGCAAGTGGCAAACAGCAGTGAACAACAAGACCAGTGACCAGGGCAAAGTGCACTTGAGGTACATGAGATCCTGCACAGGCAAGGAGCAAACAGCAGGGAACAACACGGCCAGTGGCCAGTTCAAGGTGCAGAGTATGTCCATGAGAAGCTGCACATGTAAGGGGCAAACAGCAGTGAACAACAAGGCCAGTGGCCAGGACAAAGTGCATTTGAGGTACATGTGATCCTGCACAGGCAAGGGCAAACAGTAGGGAAAAACAAGGCCAGTGACCAGTTCAAGGTGCAGAGTAAGTACAGGAGAAGCTGCACATGTAAGGGGCAAACAGCAGTGAACAACAAGGCCAGTGGCCAGGACAAAGTGCATTTGAGGTACATGTGATCCTGCACAGGCAAGGGCAAACAGCATGGAAAAACAAGGCCAGTGGTCAGTTTAAGGTGCAGAGTATGTCCATGAGAAGCTGCACAGGTACGGGACACACATCAAGGCCAGTGGCCAGTCCAATGCTCAGAGTAGTTGTATGAGATCCTGCTCAGACAAGGGGCAAACAGGAGTGAACAACAAGGCCAGTAGCCAGTTCAAGGTGCAAAGAATGTCCAAGAGAAGCTGCACAGGTAAGGGGCAAACATCAGTGAACAACAAGGCCAGTGGCCAGGACAAAGTGCAGTTGAGGTACATGTGATCCTGCACAGGCAAGGGCAAACAGCAGGGAAAAACAAGGCCAGTGGTCAGTTTAAGGTGCAGAGTATGTCCAAGAGAAGCTGCACAGGTAAGGGGCAAACAGCAGGGAATAACAAGGCCAGTGGCCAGTTCAAGGTACGGAGTATTTCCAAGAGAAGCTACACAGGTAAGGGGTAAACAACAGCGAACAACAAGGCCAGTGGCCAGGACAAAGTGCAGAGTAGCACCATGAGATCCTGCACCGGGAATGTATGTGACTATACCCTGCCATGGTCAACAACACAGTCAAGGTGGTAACAATGGGCAGTTATAATAATAATAATAATAAAGGGTTTATGAAGCGCATGGTGACGCCATCTCGGCGTGTCCCCGCGCTATGGAGATGAGAAAAGTGCAGTGAAGGTAAGCTCCTCTCTATAGCTTGTAGAGGTGGGTTTTTAAAAGTTTTCTAAACTTAGCTTCAGTTTCAACTATCCTAAGGCCAACAGGAAGACGGTTCCAGTTATTGGCTGCTAGCACTCTGAAAGATCTGCCTCCCAGTTTAGCCTTTTTTACACGGGGAATCCTTAGTAGGCCAGTGCCCTTAGAGCGAAGCGCCCTATTTGGCTCATAGATGTGGACAAGATCCTGAAGATACTGCGGAGCCCTGTGCCATATTATCCTGTGGCACATTAGGAGTGCTTTAAACAAGATTCTCTTCCTGATCGGGAGCCAGTGCAAAGCAGCAAGAGCAGGTTTAGATGCAGCTCTTTTGGGGAGTTTTAGGACCAGACGTGCTGCAGTATTTTGGAGTACCTGCAGACGTCCCAGGCTTTTTTCAGTCGTGCCTAGAAATAGCACATTACCATAGTCTATGCGGGAAGTTACCAAGGCTTGAGTCATGGTCCGTCTGGCCTCCAACGGAAGTAGATCCAGGGTGCGGTTGAGAGTTTTTAGCACCCCAAAGCATTTTCCCACTAATCTATGAATGTGACCATCATAGGAAAGTTTGGGATCGACCCATATACCCAGATTTTTTGCCTCTTTACAGGGGCTGGGTATGGGGCCAAGGCAAGTAGGCCACCAGTCAGCCGTACAGCTCGAATCATTCCCTCCGATTACCATCACCTCCGTCTTGGAGCCGTTAAGCTTCAAGCAGTGCGAGTTCATCCATCTTGCTAGGTCCTGCAAGCAGGCCTTAAAGTTAGCTGCTTCATAAAGGGGGTGGTGATGGACAGAGTATCAGGGCTTGATCCATCACCGTTTTTTAGCTCACTGCACCATCCCAGCTCAGAACCTGGCTACATGCAAATTAGTCTGACCCTGGCCCAGTGCATCATGGGAGCAGGGCAGACCAAACTACCAAGCCAATTCTTTACTGGAAAGGAAACAAGCTGGGATGGTGCAGTGAGCTAAAAAACGGTGATGGATCAAGCCCTGATCTTTTGACTGGGTAGGAGTGTTCTGCTTAATTCAGATACTCTGTCCATCACCACCCCCTTTTGAATCGTTTTGGCCACCACAAGTGTGGAAGGGTATGCTCAGACATGAGTCCCTTGCTCACTGCACCATCAGGATTCAAGCAAGCCGGGCCGAAGACGGCTGTAATGCCAGAAACCGGTCCCCGGAAGCTTGTTTCCTTTCCAGTAAAGAATTGGCTTGGTAGTTTGGTCTGCCCTGTTCCCATGATGCACTGGGCCAGGGTCAGACTAATTTGCATGTAGCCAGGTTCTGAACTGGGATGGTGCAGTGAGCTAAAAAATGGTGATGGATCAAGCCCTGATCTTTTGACTGGGTAGGAGTGTTCTGCTTAATTCAGATACTCTGTCCATCACCACCCCCTTTTGGCCACCACAAGTGTGGAAGGGTATGCTCAGACATGAGTCCCTTGCTCACTGCACCATCAGGATTCAAGCAAGCCGGGCCGAAGACGGCTGTAATGCCAGAAACCGGTCCCCGGAAGCTTGTTTCCTTTCCAGTAAAGAATTGGCTTGGTAGTTTGGTCTGCCCTGTTCCCATGATGCACTGGGCCAGGGTCAGACTAATTTGCATGTAGCCAGGTTCTGAACTGGGATGGTGCAGTGAGCTAAAAAACGGTGATGGATCAAGCCCTGATCTTTTGACTGGGTAGGAGTGTTCTGCTTAATTCAGATACTCTGTCCATCACCACCCCCTTTTGAATCGTTTTGGCCACCACAAGTGTGGAAGGGTATGCTCAGACATGAGTCCCTTGCTCACTGCACCATCAGGATTCAAGCAAGCCGGGCCAAAGACGGCTGTAATGCCAGAAACCGGTCCCCGGAAGCTTGTTTCCTTTCGAGTAAAGAATTGGCTTGGTAGTTTGGTCTGCCCTGTTCCCATGATGCACTGGGCCAGGGTCAGACTAATTTGCATGTAGCCAGGTTCTGAACTGGGATGGTGCAGTGAGCTAAAAAACGGTGATGGATCAAGCCCTGATCTTTTGACTGGGTAGGAGTGTTCTGCTTTATTCAGATACTCTGTCCATCACCACCCCCTTTTGAATCGTTTTGGCCACCACAAGTGTGGAAGGGTATGCTCAGACATGAGTGCCTTGCTCACTGCACCATCAGGATTCAAGCAAGCCGGGCCGAAGACGGCTGTAATGCCAGAAACCGGTCCCTGGAAGCTTGTTTCCTTTCTAGTAAAGAATTGGCTTGGTAGTTTGGTCTGCCCTGTTCCCATGATGCACTGGGCCAGGGTCAGACTAATTTGCATGTAGCCAGGTTCTGAACTGGGATGGTGCTGTGAGCTAAAAAACGGTGATGGATCAAGCCCTGATCTTTTGACTGGGTAGGAGTGTTCTGCTTAATTCAGATACTCTGTCCATCACCACCCCCTTTTGAATCATTTTGGCCACCACAAGTGTGGAAGGGTATGCTCAGACATGAGTCCCTTGCTCACTGCACCATCAGGATTCAAGCAAGCCGGGCCGAAGACGGCTGTAATGCCAGAAACCGGTCCCCGGAAGCTTGCTTCCTTTCCAGTAAAGAATTGGCTTGGTAATTTGGTCTGCCCTGTTCCCATGATGCACTGGGCCAGGGTCAGACTAATTTGCATGTAGCCAGGTTCTGAACTGGGATGGTGCAGTGAGCTAAAAAACCGGTGATGGATCAAGCCTGATCTTTTGACTGGGTAGGAGTGTTCTGCTTAATTCAGATACTCTGTCCATCACCACCCCCTTTTGAATCGTTAAAGTTAGCTGCAGCACTTATTGGGCCTTGGGACAGGGAGATCAGCAGTTGGGTGTCGTCGGCGTACGAAACTAATTCTACACCGTACGTTTGCACCACATCCGCTAGGGGGCCATATATAGGTTGAACAAAGTGGGGCTCAGGGCAGAGCCCTGGGGCACCCCTTGCTCTAAGGCTATCGTATCCAATGTACAAGACCCCCGCTGGACCTGAAAGCTGCGATCTGTAAGAAACGCTTTTAGCCAGCCTAGCGCCGATTAAGTGACACCTGCTTTGTTTAGACACTGTAGCAAGATGGAATGTGCCACAGTGTCAAACGCCGCACTAAGGTCCAGCATAATCAGTGCTATAGTGTGTCCAGCATCTGCCCCTTGTCTCAGGGTCTCAGTCGCTCTCAGGAGGGCGGTCTTCGTGGAGTAGCCCGACCTAAAGCCCGACTGAGAGGCGTGTAGAAGGTTGTTCTTCTCTAGATGAGACATTAGCTAACTATTAGCCACTTTCTCTGCCACCTTGGCAAAGTATGGTAGCAAAGAGATTGGTCTTAGGTTTTCAAGAGTTTCTTGGCTGACATTAGGTTTCTTTTTGATGGGGAGAACAATTGCTTTTTTCCAATCTTCCGGGAGTCTGGCAGAAGCAAAGGAGACCTGGAGTACATGCCTAATATACGGCTCCAGTACCATAAGGCTCTCTCCCAGCACCCTAGGCGGAGCTGGGTCCTGAGGGGAACCAGATTTAATACTCTTACATATACTATTTAGTAGCTCTGGAGGGGGTACCATAAAGCACTGAAGACATACCTCCACAGAGCTTGCTCCAGCTGTTTCTACAAATTCATGTACCGGTGGCGTACTTCCAGAGAAAGACACATAGATGTCTCTTACCTTTCCTGAAAAATAGTTAGCTATTATATTACATGCTTCGACAGAGTCGTTATGTGGAGTATTGTCATTAGCAACCACTGAAATCTCCTTAAAATTTTTAAAAAGCTCCTTCGAGGAGTTTTCTGCCTCCCCAATACGGGCTTTATAGTGCATGGCCTTAGTAGTACGTAGTTTAGTGTGGTATTCTCTTTGGGCTTTTTTATAGCTAGTCTTAGTGAGCGGACAGAAGTCCAAGCGCCATTTCCGCTCTAATTTTTTGCAAAAGGTTTTTGCGACTTGTAGCTCGGGAGTAAACCATGGGGCGGATTTTTTCCTTCTGTTCTCTCTCTTGGATCTACATATCGGGGCTGTCGCATCTAAGGCATTTAAGATGCAATTCACTAGCTTGCTGTTTGAGCTTTCACAGTCCGCACCGCCTGGCGGGCCCCCTACCTTGAGTAGTTTGTTAAAGGTGTCTTGTGCGAAGTTTTTCCATTTTCGGCGCGGATAATAGCTATTATTCTCCTTGATTATGTCAGATTCTGGTTTAAGGATGTCGAAAGGAATTAAGAAGTGATCCGACCACGGTACCGGTAAGGGCGCCTGTATCTTCACTCCGTTCCAGCTTCCAAAGACAGGGTCCAGTAGGTGGCCGTGTTTATGGGTCGGGGCACTATTTTTTAAATCTAGTTGTAGGGACTGTAGTTCTTGCCTGTTATCCTTTGCCTCTTTATCTAGTTCATCTTCAAGATGGACATTCATGTCTCCTAACACCAGAGTTCTGCTCTTCCTTATGACTAAATGAGCAGCCGCTTCCACTAGGCTGGTTTTAAAGTCATAAAGCCTGCCTGGGGGTCTATAAAGAAGGATTCGTGATACCGAATGTTGGGGTCCAAGCTTGATAGTAAATAGACCCGTCTCAGAGTTGTCTATATGCAAGGGTTAAGGCACCGTTGTGGGCGAGACAGGTTTTTGAGGGGGACTTCCACTCAGACTTGACTGTCGGTCTGACTGGGAGGTGGCTGTGTGTCTGGGACAGTTGGAGGACTGGTCTGGGGAGAGAGAGTCCCAGCTGAGGCTGAGGCATCAGTGGGCTGGGAAGCTGGAGGGCTGCTTGGACCAGGTAGTGTATTGGCACGTGGAGGTTGAGTCATGCTGCAGTGAGACACAGTGTGGGTGGGAGATTGTTGAGGGGTGCCATTCCACTTCTTTGGGAATCGAAATGGCTTCCCTGACTGGGGATTAATGGAAAGGGGTGTGCACAAAACAGGCACACTCACCACCAAAGCTGCATCAGGTGCAGACGGTGGTACACCCTCTGGGGATATGCTGGATCGAGCAGGACGCTTGGCCCGGCCTTGCCTTTGCCCCTCCATCCCCTGTTTACCAGGTGTACCCCCTACAGTGCCCTCCTTTCCCTGCGTGACAGGGCTTTGGATGGCAGTTGAAGTTGTGGGTGAATCTGTCTTGGAGCTCTTCTTATGTGTACTCTTAGCAGGCACCACCTTCTCAGCGGGCACGGAAACTGTCTGTTTGTCTCTACGAGGCGCTTTTGGGACGGGAGAGTCCTAGGCTGGGGATGCCTCTGAGGCATGTGACCCTGAGGCCTGCTTCTTGCCTTTCTGGCCCTCGGTGTGGGGATGGTGTCTGTGCCCTGGACCTCTTGGGATGATGCTGCTGCTGTGTGATGCTTGTACTGTATCTTGCTCTTGAGGTCTGTGGTGTGTGGTCACTATCGTCAGATGTGGCCACCGGCAAGGGGGGTGGACAAAGGGACTGGAGCTGTACTCTGAGATTGTGCCAGTTAAATGGCTGCCGTCACAGCGGAGGGCAAATACTGGACAGTCCGGTGTAGCCCACTCACGTCTGAATGAATGCCCTCCATGAAAGCAACCACCTGTGCCAACTTTTTGTCATGGTCTACAAATGCATTGAGTAGAGCTGTATGGCCCACACACAGCTGGTGCAAAAGGTCCACAGACTCAGCACTGATGGCAGCATGAGGGACAGGGGCAGGAACAGCAGTGCCACAGGTGAAGGACACTCTTCCCTTTTTACTGGTGTGAACACGGGCAGATCTCGTGGATGTAGGTGGCAGGGTGGATACTGTATGCTGTGTGGTGGAAGAGGAGGCAGAGTCCCCGTTCCCTGTGCCCACCAACATAGATGTGTCACCGCTGGCGTACGATGATGTTGAGGTCCGCGTCTCTGGCTGTGATTCCTCAAGCAGACTCTGGTACCCCTCTGAGGCGCTGGTCACATCTGTGTCACTGTGCTCGTGTGCAGCAGTTGTGCTTGACTCCTCACCACTGGTGTCCGTCACCTGTCCTTCCATGCCCACGGGAGATGCTGCATGAGAGCGAGAGATGTAGGGTCAGTTCATTGGCATCAACAGAACATTCATATGCAAGCAAAGCATCACTAAAGATGATGAAATCTCCCTGGTGCACACCACTCTGTGCAAAAACATTGTGCGACCTCAATTTTTGACTAGATCTTTTGCCTGTCAACAAGCTAACGGGGCACAAGTCAGCCATGTGATGACCACACAGCACAATATCCTTCCCGTGGCAGCGTTCAGCCAGACACACAAATAGCTCTGAGCACACCTAGGGCCCTGAAGGGGGCAAAGATGTACCCCACCACATGTTTCCACTGCCATATCTGGATGGAACAGAAGGGGACAACTCAGAAACAGACTACAATATAACAGTCAACACTGGCCATCAGCTTATGGCATACACCATGTTGTACTGTGGGGCACAACTACTGTTGCATATTGGTGTCAGATGCCTAAGCCTCACCATTCTAAGGTCAGGCAGTGCACGCATTGATGAAAGCACACTCAGATTTTGCACACTGCCGTGCCCTTATATGGGATTTCCCACACTGACCCAAAGCTGCACCCAACATAGAGGCAACTTACAAGACCCTGCATCACACTTCCAACATCACATATCCCAATGCTGGCACGGGCTGTAAACACATGCAGCCACACACAGCCAAAGTCACCCTTCCAAGAATACTCACACCGAGCTTGCTGCTGATGCTCCTTCAAACATGCATTCAGCTCAGGCTGTGTCACGGCCAAGATGCGGGCCATTAGTGGTGTTATGGTCTGCTGTGCCAACCTGCCAGTCTGAGGGAGCAGCCCCAGCGTCATCTCCACCAGGTTCTTGCTCAGCCGGCAGATGTCATCCCACCTCTTGTGACAGTGGGTGCACCATCGGTTGGAGACACCTAGAGCCCGCACCTTGCATGCAATGGCCCTCCACATGGCCTTATGCTGGTGGACTTTGAGCTGCAGGCATGGGAGACAAGAGGGGGAAAAATCAGTGACACAGTGTTATGTACCAATATCTCTCAGTACAGGAGCATGATACTAACTCATCACAAATTTACAGAAATGTCCAACAGAGACAATACAGAATCTCACATAGTACATGAGCAATGGAGAATCACACGTAAATTCATGCAGGTATGAAGGTGGATACAGTACCTGCTCATCTCATACACATGTTGGATGCCAGCACAGATGGCTATGTGTAGGCTGCCCACATCTACTGTCCATTTTTAAGTTGAGCAAGACATACAGTAGATGTCAATATATGTTTGGGAGTTGACTCACTGTGTCCAACACTGCACAGCCCTCAGTGTCCTATGCCTGTGAATGGCTCACTAAGTCAGGGATGTCACATTGAGGGGCATGATCTTACAAACCCACACCCTTCTCACAAGGGTTGTTGTGTGCAATCTACAGGGCTGAGATGGCTCATTGATGGAGAGTCCAAATAAATACCCACATGTAACACTCTGTACATTCAGTGATGTGTCCTTGCCAGATTGGACGGTGATTGTGCAGGCCAGGTGAGCTCACACTGAGGTCCAACGTGGGGCATCAGAAATGACACATGAAGGGACAAATTGAGAGTGGAAACAGTGCCTACACATGCCAGTCAGTACACATGCTGGTGGGAATGGAGGGTGCTGCGCACAATAGTACAGCAATCTGCTGTGTCATAGGTGAATGCCCACCAATAGTGTCACCCTTGGGTAATGAAGTCCTGAGCATAGTGCTGAACTGGAGATGATGTACAATTAGGAGTCAGACACAATTCCATCACTACCCTCTGTACGAGAACCCCAACTAAGGCCACAGATGGCCTGTGATGGACATCACGGACCAACGCAGCCATTCACTCAAGCAGTCACTGCTCTGACTCCTGCATTACCAAATTGCTGCGTCACTGTATGGCTGACAAGGCAATACATGTCCCTCCAATCTTGATGTGCAGGCAGGGAGACGTGTGAAATTGGCTACACACCTCTTTCCCCATGACACAGCATGCTAGGCACTGCATGACACAACTCCACACTCTCTGGCACATACTTCAGCATTTCAACTTCGTGTGTGCCCCTCACTGCACTCTCACTCCCACTCTGGAAGACTTCCCACGACATTTGGAGCACTTTATAGCCTCAGATACTGTGTGAGCATCTCGTCCACCAGGACCTCCAGCTCCTCGCTGGTGAAGGGACTGGCACGGATCTTCTCAGTCCTCAATATCACTGTGGCCAGGAGACAGCAGCAGCAGTTGGTGGTGAGGGGTGGCCCGCAGCAGGCCCTGGAGACAGCAGCAGCAGAAGTTGGTTGTGAGGAGTTGCAGGCTGCAGGCCCTGAAGACAGCAGCAGTTGGTGGTGAGGGGTGGCAGGCAGCTGGCCCTGGAGACATGAGCAGCAGCAGCAGCAGGTAGTGGTGAGGGGTCTCAGACAGCAGGCTCTGGAGACAGGAGCAGTAGCAGTAGATGGTGGTGAGGGGTCTCAGGCAACAGGCTCTGGAGACAAGAGCAGCAGCAGGTGGTGGTGAGGGGTCTCAGGCAGCAGGCTATGGAGACAGGAGCAGCAGCAGCAGGTGGTGGTGAGGGGTCCCAGGCAGCAGGCTCTGGAGACAGGAGCAGCAGCAGCAGGTGGTGGTGAGAGGTCTCAGGCAGCAGGCTCTGTGAGTTGTGGAAATGTGAGGCACTTTCCCACATATATATAGCCCCCTGGGGTCATTTCAGTGGTTCTAAGCTGCTGCAATTGGTGTTCCAGGTCAGCCTTTTTCAAATGCATCCAATGACCATCTCTGCGGTGGCGGAGCATGCCTACCGCGATTTTCTAAATTGCATTAGGCTACCGCGATTGCTGTACCCATTGGCTGTAATGGCATGGTCCATGGCGGTGACACACCGCTGGGGCCAGGTGGTAGCTTCTGCAATTTGGGTGCAATACATTGATATGAGTGACCGGGATTTGGGTGGCGGAGCATGCCAACCGCCATTTCAGATTGTGTATATGCCTAACACTACTGCAATCGTGTGTTGGACACTGGTGGTGACACACCGCTGCAGCCAGGCGGTAGCTTCCACGATTTGGGTGCCATACATTGATATGGGTGACAGTGATTTGGGTGGCGGAGCATGACAACCACCATTTGAGATTGTGTATATGCCTATCACTACCGCGATCGCATGTTGGACATTGGTGGTGACACAGCGCTGGGGCCAGGCAGTAGCTTCCACGATTTGGATGCCATACATTGATATGGGTGACCGGGATTTGGGTGGCGGAGCATGCTAACCACCATTTGAGAATGTGTATATGCCTATCACTACCGCGATCGTGTGTTGGGCATTGGTGGTGACACAGCGCTGGGGCCAGGCAGTAGCTTTCGCGATTTGGATACCATGCATTGATATGGGTGACCGGGATTTGGATGGCGAAGCATGCTAACCACCATTTGAGACTGTGTATATGCCTATCACTACCGCGATCGCGTGTTGGACATTGGTGGTGACACAGCGCTGGGGCCAGGCAGTAGCTTCCACGATTTGGATGCCATACATTGATATGGGTGACCGGGATTTGGGTGGCGGAGCATGCTAACCACCATTTGAGATTGTGTATATACCTATCACTACCGTGATCGTGTGTTGGGCATTGGTGGTGACACAGCGCTGGGGCCAGGCAGTAGCTTTCGCGATTTGGATACCATGCATTGATAAGGGTGACGGGGATTTGGGTGGCGAAGCATGCTAACCACCATTTGAGATTGTGTATATGCCTATCACTACCGCAATAGTGTGTTGGGCATTGGTGGTGACACACCGCTGGGGCCAGGCGGTAGCTTCCGCGATTTGGGTGCCATACATTGAAATGAGTGACCGGGATTTGGGTGGCGGAGCATGCCAAGCACCATTTGAGACTGTGTTTATGCCTATCACTACCGCTATTGTGTGTTGGGCATTGGTGGTGACGCACCGCTGCAGCCAGACGGTAGCTAACAAAATTTGGGTGTCATACATTGATATGAGTGACCAGGATTTGGGTGGGGGAGCATGCCAACCACCATTTGAGATTGTGTAAATGTCTATCACTACCATGATCATGTGTTGGGCATTGGTGGTGACACACCGCTGGGACCAGACGGTAGCTTACGCGATTTGGGTGCCATACATTGATATGAGTGACCGGGATTTGGGTGGCGGAGCATGCCAACCGCCATTTGAGATTGTGTATATTCCTAACACTACCGCGATCGTGTGTTGGGCATTGTTGGTGTCACACCGCTGGGGCCAGGCTGTAGCTTCCGCGATTTGGGTGCCATACATTGATATGAGTGACCAGGATTTGGGTGGGGGAGCATGCCAACCACCATTTGAGATTGTGCAAATGCCTATCACTACCGCAATGGTGTGTTGGGCATTGGTGGTGACACACGGCTGGGACCAGACGGAAGCTAACGCAATTTGGGTGCCATACATTGATATGGGTGACCGGGATTTGGTTGGCGGAGCATGCCAACCGCCATTTCAGATTGTGTATATGCCTTTCATTACCATGATCGTGTGTTGGGCATTGGTGGTGACACATGGCTGGGGCCAGGCGGTAACTTCTGCGATTTGGGTGCCATACATTGATATGGGTGAGCGGGATTTGGGTGGCGGAGCATGCAAACCGCCATTTGAGATTATGTATATTCCTAACACTACCGCAATCTTGTGTTGGGCATTGGTGGTGACACACCACTGGGGCCAGGTGGTAGCGTCCACAATTTGGGTGCCACACATTGATATGAGTGACCGTGATTTGGGTGGCGGAGCATGCCAACTGCCATTTGAGATTGAGTATATGCCTATCACTACCGCGATTGTGTGTTGGGCATTGGTGGTGACACACCGCTGGGACCAGACGGTGGCTTCCGTGATTTGGGTGCCATACATTGATATGAGTGACCCGGATTTGGGTGGCGGAGCATGCCAACCACCATTTGAGATTGTGTATATGCCTATCACTACCGCGATTGTGTGTTGGGCATTGGTGGTGACACACCACTGGGGCCAGGCGGTAGCTTCCACGATTTGGGTGATGTACATTGATATGAGTGGCTGGAATTTTGGTGGCAGAGCACTTTTACAGCACCTATGGACACATCATGCTGTGTCAATGGCCAATGGGCAGTTATCAACAGTGGCCACATGATTAATGGCACATCATTTTTGGATTTTGGATGTACTCCCTCACATGTCACTTGTGATATTGATGTGCAGGTACACAGCACGGTGTTGTGATGGACTCTCCAATGTGTACACATGTCAATGTGTGCACATGCCAATGTGTGAAAGTGCTGGGGAAATCACAGTGATGTATGTCTTAGTGAACAATGTGCAGATTTGACTATCTAATTTGTTTTGGATTGTGCACATTCTTGTCAATAAACGCAGTCTTGGGTCATTGTCTTGTTGATGTGTGCCATGTTCAACTTAAGTGTGAAGGTGTGGCAGGTACAGCAGCTAGTTATGAGACAGTAGTGTTGCTGTTTCACACATATGCTGTATGAAATACTCTCAGGCCTGCTCATGCTAGATGTGGCCATGTCCCTTTGTGCATTCTTAGTCAGATGTTGTTTCGGAGATACTTGCTGTGTGAAAGTGTACAAGTGTACGAGATAGAGCAGCTGAAGGTGTCCCTACATATAGGCTGGTCTGTAACTCAAATGTGATGACAGTCATTGTTGGCATAGTGTCACTCAAAACGTAAGATGTTGAACACATTTTATGGTGTATTGCATTGACATGTGTCCGCTTTCATCTTGGAGACCAAATCTACATCGTCCCTTCACAGTGCTGGCAGACATCTGGAAATTCCGTCTGGATAGAACTACCCTACAAATCCTGTGTGCTGTGTTGGAGCCCCACCGCAGCCTCGCAAAACAGATCCAACTGCTTTCACCCCAACGTCTAAAGGTGATGGCATCCCTGCATTTTTTTGCCACTGGATCATTCCAGCACACGGTGTCCAGCGCAGGTGGGACGTCGCAACCTATGTTCAGCATGGTGCTGAGTGATGTCCTGTCCGCTTTGATAATCTACAAGGACAGATATATCCATTTCCCCAGGGGGCGTGAATTGCCGACTGTGAAGGGAGATTTTTATGCCCTTGGACACATCCCCCATGTTGTTAGTGCCATTGATTGCACCCGTGTTGGCCTTGTTCCACCATGACCCATGACTCATACATCCTGCGTAACAGCATTGTACCACAGCTGATGGCTAATCTGCTTCCTGAGCATGCACGAATTGTGGGTGAGTATGCATAGTCAAATAGCATGCTGTGGGTGGGACATGCTGACCTCTGCCACAGTATTATTACACGGTTTCCATGTGTTTCTCACACCTTGGTGACTCTGCATATCCCAACCGTCTTTGGTTGCTGAGCCCATCGCGGAATCCCAGGACACTAGCTGAAGTCTGCTACAATGATGCCCATGGGAGGACACGTTGTGTGGTGGAGCGTACTTTTGGTCTCCTGAAGTCACGATTTCACTGCCTGAACAAGACCGGAGGTGCACTGATGTACTCGCCCAAGAAGGTGTGTCAGATTGTAGTGGCATGCTGCATGCTCCACAACCTTGCCATTCACAAGTAGATCCCCCTGCTCCTGGATGGTGATGAGCAGCCAAAGCTCCTGCCTGCAAACCAACCCGTGTCCAGTGACGAGGATAGTGGAGAGGAGGATGGTGTCGACCTGCGTCACTAGCTCATCACCCGCTACTTCACTTGAAGGTTTGTGACATTGTACAATGGACCCATTGTCTGATGATGTTGCTGTTGTTGTCAAGGTGTATGTGAGCTTTGTGACTGAAGCCGGTTGTTGACTCAGTGGTGGCGGACAATGTTCCGGGACCTTTTGATTCATTTACAGGCTGAGTATGTTGGCATTGTGATGTGTGCATGATGGATTAGTTTGATGGCAAGTGTTGTGTGATGTCTGTGATGACACACCCAGATAAGTGAATGTTGTTCTGTTGTGTTTTCCTCGGTCCCTTCAGCCTCTCCTTGCCTACATATTTTCAATGCTCCTGATACATTGTAATCATGGTGAAGACTGCACATCCTGGAATAAACACAGAGCAGAGACAACAGCATGTATGTAAGGAGTATTTATTTACAATGGTGACATGTGAGGGGGACATTTATATTGAGGTGATTAGTGAAGCAGTTAGTTGACAATTATGGTAAATGAAAGAATCAAGTAGTCACTACATTGATGTGGTGACCCAGTCCAACAGATAGATGCCATTCACAAGGCAGTGTGGGTAAGGACAGTCCAATAAAGTCAATGCAGTATTGAAGAGGGTTACCATCATGGCTGGCTCAGTGACTGGCATTCGGCAGGTGCTTTGCCATGGGATACTCACAGGGATTTCTTAGGCCTGCCCCTTCGTCGTTTGGCAGGGGGGCCTCTGCTACTGGCCTGTGGGGTTTCTGAGTATTCACCCCTCTCTGTGGCTGCAGGGGAGGATGGTGAACTGTCATCCTGCAGCCCACCAGAGGGAGGTGGAGGTGTAGGTTGTGGCGCTGGCCTGTCCCTCAGTACTGCCACTAGCTGCCCCAAGAGGTCCACAATTTGGCCCACGTGGGTGTCCATGGATCTCATCAGCAGGAGGAGCTCCCATGAATCTTCTTCAGCCCGGCCCCTTCGTCCCTGAGCCTGTTAATAGGCCCAAAGGACTCTGGTGATGTTGTCCAGGACTTCGGTCCCAGTGTCAGGTTGTCTTTGACTTTACCTTGCCCTCCCACCTGCCGTGCTGCCACGGACCTGTTGCCTCACTACTGTAGGCACCTGTATCCTCTCCCTGCCCTTCTCAGTTGGTGGTGTGGGATGGTCATCCCTTGGGACAGGGAGGGTGTTGCAGACATCACTGGTGGTGGTGGTGGAGGAGGGGGACACAGGCCGTTGCAGCAGGGGTCTATGGATGAGGTGGTATTGCTGCATATGTGGTGGGGGAACGATGGGGTCCTGGGACCTGTTGCGCCTTGGCACACCAGATGGGCCGGCTTCGAGCTCCTCATCCTCTGAATCCCAGGAGTCAACATCCGAGAATCCATGTTTCGGGGGGACTGGTTCTGCAGGTTGCTGGTGTTGTCCTCTGCAGTCAGTTCTTGGTAACTGTTGGACAGAGGGGAAAGGGTCATTGAGGTGCACCCCTCAAGCTTGGTGTTAGATGAGTCTTATTCACAGGTCATACACAACACCGTATACTAGTTTGCACACTGTTTGTATGCACATTACTGAGCATACTGATATGATTTTGCAGTACATGCATTACTTGTCCATGGTGTGACGTGTCAAAACATACCATGCGCCACGTGGATATTTTGTGGTTACAGGGATATGTTGTCATCTAACAACCAGCGCCATGACAAGTTTTGTAATTTTTTATATTTTTATATATGTTTTGTTTTGTTTTTTTATGATATTTTGTATTGTAGTTGATATTTTATTTGTTTTTAAATTTGAATTTCCTTTAGTGGGAATAGTAATCTTTACACCTTCACTTTCCAACACTTTCCCTACTGTTGCACTCGCTGGAGTGGGAATAGTTATTTTTACCCGTCCAGTATCCAACACTTTCCCTACTGTTGTACTCACAGGAGAGGGAATAGTAATGTTATCCCCTCTGCTATCTAACACTTACCTTACTGTTGCATTTGCTGGAGTGGGAATAGTAATTTTTACCCCTCCGCTATCCAACACTTTCCCTACTGTTGCACTCACAGGAGTGGAAATAGTAATTTTATCCCCTCCGCTATCCAACACTTTCCCTACTTTTGCACTCATTGGAGTGGGAATAGTAAATTATTCCCTTCCGCTAACCAACACTTTCCCTACTGTTGCACTCACTGCAGTGGGAATAGTAATTTTTACGCCTCCGCTATACAACACTTTCCCTACTGTTGCACTCGCTGGATTGGGAAAAGTAATTTTTATCCCTCCGCTATCCAACACTTTTCCTACTGTTGCACTTGCTGGAGTGGGAATTGTATTATTTTTCCCTCCGCTAATCAACCTTTTCCCTACTGTTACACTCATTGGAGTGGGAATAGTAAATTATTCTCCTCCGCTATCCAACACTTTCCCTACTGTTGCACTCCTTGAAGTGGAAATAGTAAATTATTCCCCTCCGCTGTCCAACACTTTCCCTACTGTTCACTCGCTGGACTGGGAATAGCAATTTGTATCCCTCCACTATTCAATACTTTCCCTACTGTTGCACTTGCTGGAGTGGGAATAGTAATTTTTTTCCCTCCGCTATCCAACATTTTCCTTACTGTTACACTCTTTGGAGTGGGAATAGTAAATTATTCCCCTTAGCTATCCAACACTTTCCCTACTGTTGCACTCCTTGGAGTGGGAATAGTAAATTATTCCCCTCCGCTGTCCAATAGTTTTCCTACTCTTGCATTCGCTGGAGTGAGAATGGTAATTTTTTCCATGCGCTATCCAATACTTTCCCTACTGTTGCACTTAATGTGGTGTAAAATGTAGTTTTAAAAATATTTATTATTTTAATGTATTATTATACTATAAAAAAAATAATAATAATGTTTATGTTACAGGTGTATGTATATGTATGTATATATATATATATATATATATTCCACACACTCCTGGTCACGTTTCCTTTTGTGAAAAACCAGAGTCGGAGCCCAAATGTGTCACGATGCTGTCAGTTTATTAGCAGAGCAAACCCAATGCGTTTCGAGATCCACCGATCTCTTGCTCACGGGTGGGGCTATGCAGGTACTGACAGTCATTTAAAGGAACATAGTGTTTACAAATTGTGCACGTGTGTATAAACATAAAGAAAATACCATTATAAGCTAAGTCTGTCCATTGTGAACATTGTTTCATGTAAACAATTGTAACAATTCCAAATGTGATTGGGAATTAATAAGAAGCCACATTATCTGACTTGATGCTCAAAATTATACAAACAATCTTGTATTTAATACACAGACGAATTATTTGTACTGTCTGTTTAACATGCGCCCTTACGCCAACCATGTTATGCAATACTGTGTTAATTCACACAATTCCCAGAAACATTGTTCATGTGTTATATTGCCCCAGTGGGCAAAGGTCCATCAAATTGATCAGAATTGACTTCCAATAATGCCCATGTGGGCGGTGGTATCTCCCGTATCCTGTAGTGGAAAAAAGAAAACAAGACTGTAGCTATACTTTTGGATATTTACATTTTTTGATCAGTGCAAAACATCTGTTTTGTTAAAACCTATTAAAATTGAACTTCAGATACCAAAAAAGCAGCAGCATATTCTACATCGCAGAAAAAAACATACTTTATGTTTGGAGGTGAATGGCTAACTCTTCACCCAAATTGTGTCCTGTGGGCTGCAAGGTATTGTACATTATAATGTACCTTGATTCGAGTTTCCGTAACTCTAGCCACCTGTTACCTCCCCTCTCATTAAGCTCAACGCTGTCCAAAACACAAAATTTCATCAGGTTAGGATTTTTGTTGTGTACCAGCGCAAAATGCCTCGCTACAGGATATTGCTGATTCTCGTTTCTTATTGCTCTCTGGTGCTCCAAAATTCTTAATTTTGCTTGTTTCGTTGTACAGCCTATATAAAATTTCTTACAAGGACACTCAAGAGCGTAAACCACATACTGCGTTGTACAACTAAGATGCTTAGTAATTTTGTGAGCACCTCTGTCTTTAGACAGTTCAATTGATTTCCGAGTACAACTATATTTACAGGCTTTACATCTGAAACATGGAAAAAAACCTTGAATTGAATTGGCCTTTCCACTCTCTTTTATCAGTGTACTGCTCAAAGTGTCCTTAAGAGATTTCGCTTTCCTGTAAGTCAGTGAGGGAATTTCATGGATTGCCTCTTTGACATCATTGTCCAATTTCAGTGTCTCCCAATATTTAGTTAGGCATTTACGCAGTTTCCATGATTGGCTGTTATAGGTAGTAATGAAACGTACCTTATCATCTTCCTTACGTTCCTTGGGGATTAATAGATCTTCCCTGTCCATCGCATTGACCTTTGTTAGTGCCTGCTGTGTTATTTTTTCACTGTACCCCCTCTCAGTGAATCGCTGCATCGTAAGTTTGCTTTCTTCAAGAAAACCCTCTGCAGAGCTGCAATTTCTCTTGGCCCTTATTAGTTCACCCAAGGGAATACTGCGTATCAGGCTTTGGGGAATGTGTATGTATATGTATGTATATATATATATATATATATATATATATTCACTGAAAAAAACATAGGCTTCACACCAGTTATAGTTAGCTGGAAGTTTTACTCGCATAAAACCATTGAAATTCCCACGTTATAGTTAGTTGGACTCACTATAACTTGCGCGTGCAATGCACTGCTGATGACGTCACATATTACATCACTCATGACATGGTCAGTGACATCACTCATGACATCACTGATGACACCATCCAGTGAATGTGTGTCTTTGTGAAAAATAAATATTAGTGAGTAATGTTTAAATATTTAAATATATGTATTAGTGTTTCACTTTGTGTATAAGTGGCTGCATGGGTTGGTGAGTAGCTACATGTGTATGTATATGGGTTATTAGATGTTTTTCTTGGTATCAGTATGAGTGTTTGTATGGTTTAGTGGGGGTATTACTTAGCACATAGATGCATGAATGACTGACTCTCTCTTGTATGTGTTTTGAAGACAGCATATGTGCAGGACTGTATGGGTGGATGAGTGTGTATATGTGTGTGTTAGTGAGTGAATGACTGTCTCACTAGTGTCTTTATCAGTAACTACATATGTTTTTATCTAGTATATGTGAATATTGATGTATATAAGTGAGTATATGTGAGAGTGAGGGATTGTAAGAGTTCCTGTTTAAATAATTATGTGTTTCTATAAGTGATTGTTTAAGAAAGTAAGTATGTGTAAGTTTCCTTAGAAGTAAGGTGGTAGTGTGTGTATAGTTGTATATGCAAATAAATAGATGTTTAATAGTTTATTTGCATGTGTGAGTATGTGTGAGAGTATATTTTGGATGACTATCGGTGTGTAACAGGATGTATAGGTGTATCACTACATATGATGAGTAAGTATATGTATGAGTGACTATATATAACTGTTTGTGAATGAGTGGATGTGTATATAGATGGTGGAATTACTGAATTGGTTGTTATAACTGGTATGGGTATCTGCATTTTTTTGAAAATTTTATTTTTTATTTTTGAATATGTGTTTCAAGGGTTACATTACAGTGAAAGGAGGTCTGTCACTCTGTCACAAGGATGGTGTCATCAGTGATGTCATGAGTGATGTCACTGACCATGTCATGAGTGATGTAATATGTGACGTCATCAGCAGTGCATTGCACGCGCAAGTTATAGTGAGTCCAACTAACTATAACGTGGGAATTTCAATGGTTTTATGCGAGTAAAACTTCCAGCTAACTATAACTGGTGTGAAACCTATGGTTTTTTCAGTGAATTTAATAGGTTTTTAAAATGCTAATTCCTAACTATAACTGGTGTGAAACCTATGGTTTTTTCAGTTAATTTCAATGGTTTTTTAATAGCAAATCTCTATAGGTATGAAAAGTAATATTTTTTTTATAACAAATTTTTTAATATTTTTTGCCCGGAGCGCTCCCGGATGCACGGGTAAGCGCAATATTCTGGCGCGCCCCGGGGCGCGTACCGGTGAGCGTCCCGATAGCGCTATTGCCGCGAACGAAAACAACATCGTGACGTATCGCGCAGCCGCGTGATGCGTCATATGACGTACTGCGTAAGCGCACCCGGAAACACGCGATCGCATACGATCGCGCAAATCTCGACTCGCTTACGCTACGCGCCCCGGGGAGCGTAGCGTAAGCGCGTCGGGTCATGTGATCTGAAAATAACACTTTTCATTGGTGCAGATCAGTTTTGGTTTCCAAATGATGAAAGCCTGGATCATGTGACTTGAAAATAACACTTTTCATTGGTGCAGATCAGTTTTGGTTTCCAAATGATGAAAGCCTGGATCATGTGACTTGAAAATAACACTTTTCATTGGTCCAGAACAGTTTTGTTTTCCAAATGATGAAAGACCCCACCTTTTTTCCTTATTCTGACTTTGTCCTTTGACTGAGGAAGACCTGTTTTGAGTTCTATCTCTACTCTTTACTAGTATAAAATGGCTACAGTAGCAGCAACAGCTGGAGCATCTGCCCCACCACCACCACCACCACCATCTAAAAGACCACAAGAAGATTACATTGGTGGTCAAGAGGAAGAGGAGGAGGATGATGAAGAGGAGGCACAGACAAGGCAGTTCCTGCCTGAAGATAAACAGCCCTACAAACCTAAAGAGCACTTTGTATGGGAGTTCAACAAAATCCCTAGGGGTTTTAAAAAAGTCAACACTGCAAAGGTAACTTGCTTGATTTGTGGTGCTGAGCTGTCTAGGGGGAACCCTAACAAAAAATATTCCTTCGGGAATCATACAATGATTCGCCACATGATGCGTTGGCATCCAAACAATTACTCTAATGCAGAGTTAAGGGACCTCTGCAGTAAACTACCCCCATCAACGTCTAGACCCTCAACATCAAAACAACCCACTCCATCGGGTCCGGGGGCAAGAGACACATTGGCTGCTATTCAACCTAAGTTTGCCGATTACAAAATCGTGTGCAAATATTGTAACAAGACACTTTGCTATGGTGAGCAAAGTATCGAACTTATCATGGTTGCTGGTGATAACCATAAGTGTACAAGAAAACCCTAATTTTTCCAGATTTTTTTTTTTGCTCCAGTTGAGCCATTTACAATTCCCTGTTTTTTGTTTCTCCCCATAAAAAAATACAAAAAAAATATAAAAGTGTTCAGAAAAGCCAAAAAAAGTACAAAATGTTCAAAAAAAATTAAAAAAAAATATAAAACAACAAAAAGAAGAAAAAAACAGTTCTTTTTAGAACTACCTTTACTTTATAAAAATAAACCTATATTTTTAAAGAATCTCTGTCAATCTTTTTTCTGCAAGGTACGCATACCGGTACGTTCACCGGGGCGCGCACCGAGGCGCGCACCAAAAAAAAAAAAGAAAAAAATAATTAATTAAGGAGTTAGCATGAGAGAAGAACACAAAGAGAGTAATGTTAAGAAAAAGAGAGCTAGAGGGAGAAACACAGAGGGATTGTTTATTACATAGTAAAAAACAGAGAATGTGTAATAGGGTGAAAGTGAGAAAAGTAAAATGACTAAGGGAGCGAAAGAAAGGAAGAGAGAGGAAGAAGACTAAAGTAGAGATAGTAGGAAAATGTGAATGGGTGTTGAAAGAAAAAGAAAGGACAGTAAAAAATGGAGAATCAAGGGTAGTGGCGGAACCGGGATAAATGAAGAACGGTGAAGGAGGGTGAGAAAAGACCAGTTAGTGTAAGTAAAGAGGGGTGAACAATTGAATTAGGATAAGACATGGGGAGTGACAAAGAGAAAGGACAAAGAGAGTAAAGGAAACAGTGCCTGAATGGGTTTGAGTGAAACAGCAAAGAAAGGTAAGTAATGCAGTGTGTGTGACTTATAGGGATTTAGTGGGTGTAGGTTGGGATATGGGTGTCTAAGGTGTGTCTGTGGGTGTGGGTGTGTGTGTGGGGTGTTTCGGTGTGGGTGGAGGTGAGGGTGTGTGAGATATCTGTGAGGGGTGTATGGGTCTGGGGGTATGTATGTGGGATGTATGTGTGTGTATGGAATGTGTGTATGTGTGTGCATGTGTGTATGAGGTGTGTGTGTAGTGTGTGTGTGGGGTGTATGTCAGAGGTGTGTGTATGTGTTGGGAGGGGGATGAGGTGTGTGTGTAGGAGTGAAGTAAATAATTAAGAAAAAGAGAATGAGTGAATAAGTAAAGGAAGGGAACAGAGGTTAAGTGAAGTAAAGAATGGATGGAGTTAGGCTTGTCTTCTATAATTATAAATTTACTTATGCTTTATGATATACACTTTTTTATATTTCTACTTCCAGCCTGATACCATACACTGCCCAAAGATAACTTCACTGTAAAAAAATCAAACCTACCTGTCTGAACTTAAACCCAACAGTGCCCTATCTCTACTGATATATTTATTTTTATGCAAATTACAGCAAGAAAATGGAAGGAGAGCAGAATATTTCCTTCAAAATTGTTCTGGAGAACAACGCTGAAAAAGTTATTGAAGACAATGATGACTTAGATTTCATGGATGAATCACGGGACTATGAATTAGTTCAATGTGTAGAAGCAGTAGATTCTCTGATTGAAAATGAGGACATTTCCGACAATGTGTTGTTAGAAGTTCTGTTAAATTTAGAAAAAGAATCAGAAAAATCAATTTATATTTAATTACCAAAAATTGTTCAAGACATTATTCATTTTTATATGTAATTCATAAACTAGTACCAAATTGATTATAATGTAAATTCAGACTTATAGTATACTATGCAACTTTTTTATGTTACATAGTAATTTTGCTCATAGTTACTTCCTTTCTCCCACTATATTATCTCCAATGTGTATTTAACATCTCTTTTTCATCTCCTGCCTCCATGTTCTTTCTGCTTTCCTGACAGACTATAATATGGATTCCATATACCACAATAACTTCTGCAACAACATGCAAGACATCTACAGAAAAAAAGATGTACACTGAATTTAAGACTCTGCATTGGTACCTACATGTTGGTACTTAAATCACCCACACAACACAACAACTCTCTATTCAGAGCTACCCTACCTCTAAGCACTTTAAATTATATATTTTTACTGTTTCACTGAGTTTTCCCCATGTGTGGGGGGGTGTGTGTGTGCGGGATGGTGGGGTGTCTCTGTGAAGTGTGTGTGTGTGTGTGTGTCTGGGGGGGTGAGGTGTATAGGTGTGTGTAGGTGTGTGGGGTATGTGGGTGTGGGTGGCGGTGTAGGTGTGTAAGGTATGTGTGTGGGTGTGGGTGTGTGGGGCATTTGAGTGTAGGTAGAGGTGTGGGCGTGTGAGGTGTGTGTGGGAGGTGTGTGAGTGTGGGGGGTATGTGTGTAGGACGTGTGTGTATGTGTGGGATGTGTGGGTGTGTCTGTGAGGTGTGTGTGTGTGGGGGGGGAGGGAGGTGTGTGTGTGTGGGATGTGTGGGGTGTGTCTCTGAGGTATCTGTGTGTACGTGTGTGTGTGTGTGTTGGGGGAGGGATGAGGTGTGTGTGTGGGTGTGTGGGGTGTGTGGGTGTGGGTGTGGATGTGTAAGGTGTCGGTGTGGGGGTGTGGGGTGTTTGGGTGTGGGTGGAGGTGTGAGTGTGTGAGGTATGTGTGGGGAGTGTGTGGCTGTGGGGGTGTGGGGTTGTGTGCTTTTTTACACTACTATTTTCACTATCTTTCACCAAAGTACGCTCCCCGGTACGCTCCCCGGTGCGCGTACCGGGCGCTCCCCCCGCAAAAATCGAAAAAAAAAAAATAATAATGTGTCCCGCTGGACCCTTTTATGGCCCCCACATCAAACCTAGGGGGTCAGGGGGGGTGTACCCTGCCCCCTTTTGGTCATTTCCCCCTTTGTTTTTTGCCACCTCTTGTATCTCGATCCTACCGAGACACAAGATGGCGGCCACTGCGGACTGTTTCGAATGTTTACAGACACCCGCGAGCCAATCAACTTTCCGTGCGCAAGTCGCGTAGCGTGCTCGGTGCGCTCCCCGGTACGCGTACCGGGGCGCGCTTATAGATATATATATTTTTTTTAACCTAAATTACTCAAAATCCTCTGGAGCACATATCTTGAGACATAGCAAAGGCACATCGGGCTACCAGTCCCTACAATTTTGCCAAGTTTGGTGAAAATCCATTCAGCCGTTCGAGCTGAAAGTGAGTTTGACCGCCCTAAGGAAATTAACATGGGGAAAACACGTTTTGGGACCCCCCTTTTATCTCGGCCCCCGCTTGACAAATGCCCCCCAAACTTTCAGGAAAGGAGCGGAGCGCGGCGAGGCAAAGTTGAGGAAAATTTCAGGCAGATTTGTCCACCGGCGCCCCAAAGTTATTCCCAATAGAATGTTACGATTTCCCTATGGAAATCAATACTAACTATAACTACCTACTGGCGACCGCCAGTAGGTAATATGACGAAACTTCCCACCACACGTAGAAGGAACAGAGGCCAGAGGGGGTATCCAGAGAAAAAAACACGTTTTAATTGGCAGCAAAAACAATACTGGCAAATGCATTTCGGCTCCTGGCCTTCTTCAGTGCCCCATATTGCACAGAGTCCCTCGCCAAAATAGTCCCATACCAGGGTTTCACAATAAGTAGTCCCGCAAAGCACCTCCCCCTTGCTGATTGTTCACACCTGTTGCTTGCCGCGGTAAATGCCGGGACTCCAACTCCCACCATGCAATAATCCGATGCATCTGGGTTGGTGGTTTGGAGGGTGTAGATGAAATCCACACAGGTTTGCTGGGGCTTTGCTGGTAGGTGGCGCAGTGTTCCCCGAATGCTCCCAACATCACCATGGTTCTCCCTGGGCCCCTCGTTCCGCCGCTACCACTCGAGTCAGGTAAGCAGTACAGGCAGGGACAGCCATACTGCGGCACAGTGTCCTGGTGGAGGTAAAATACCTCGCTCCGCGAGAGCTTTCCCAAAGCGAATGGTGGACTCCGGACTTCTCGGTATCCCGAGCTTGTAAAATCACTGCAGGGCAGTGATGGGTCACCAGCTGTAGTCCGGGTCACTTGTTGCGGTAGGGCCATCTGGACTGCACCGCTGGTAGATGCAGAATATATGACAAAACTTCCCACCTCACGTAGAAGGAACAGAGGCCAGAGGGGGAATCCAGAGCAAAAAACACGTTTTAATTGGCAGCAAAAACAATACTGGCAAATGCATTTCGGCATGCCCGGTTCTCCCTGGGCCCCTCGTTCGCCCGCTACCACTCGAGTCAGGTAAGCAGTACAGGCAGGGACAGCTATACTGCGGCACAGCGTCCTGGTGGAGGTAAAATACCTCGCTCCGCCAGAGCTTTCCCAAAGCGAATGGTGGACTCCGGACTTCTCGGTATCCCGAGCTTGTAAAATCACTGCAGGGCAGTGATGGGTCACCAGCTGTAGTCCGGGTCACTTGTTGCGGTAGGGCCATCTGGACTGCACCGCTGGTAGATGCAGAATATATGACGAAACTTCCCACCACACGTAGAAGGAACAGAGGCCAGAGGGGGAATCCAGAGAAAAAAACACGTTTTAATTGGCAGCAAAAACAATACTGGCAAATGCATTTCGGCTCCTGGCCTTCTTCAGTGCCCCATATTGCACAGAGTCCCTCGCCAAAATAGTCCCATACCAGCGTGTCACAATAAGTAGTCCCGCAAAGCACCTCCCCCTTACTGATTGTTCACACCTGTTGCTTGCCGCGGTAAATGCCGGGACTCCAACTCCCACCATGCAATAATCCGATGCATCTGGGTTGGTGGTTTGGAGGGTGTAGATGAAATCCACACAGGTTTGCTGGGGCTTTGCTGGTAGGTGGCGCAGTGTTCCCCGAATGCTCCCAACATCACCATGGTTCTCCCTGGGCCCCTCGTTCCGCCGCTACCACTCGAGTCAGGTAAGCAGTACAGGCAGGGACAGCCATACTGCGGCACAGTGTCCTGGTGGAGGTAAAATACCTCGCTCCGCCAGAGCTTTCCCAAAGCGAATGGTGGACTCCGGACTTCTCGGTATCCCGAGCTTGTAAAATCACTGCAGGGCAGTGATGGGTCACCAGCTGTAGTCCGGGTCACTTGTTGCGGTAGGGCCATCTGGACTGCACCGCTGGTAGATGCAGAATATATGACGAAACTTCCCACCACACGTAGAAGGAACAGAGGCCAGAGGGGGAATCCAGAGAAAAAAACACGTTTTAATTGGCAGCAAAAACAATACTGGCAAATGCATTTCGGCTCCTGGCCTTCTTCAGTGCCCCATATTGCACAGAGTCCCTCGCCAAAATAGTCCCATACCAGCGTGTCACAATAAGTAGTCCCGCAAAGCACCTCCCCCTTACTGATTGTTCACACCTGTTGCTTGCCGCGGTAAATGCCGGGACTCCAACTCCCACCATGCAATAATCCGATGCATCTGGGTTGGTGGTTTGGAGGGTGTAGATGAAATCCACACAGGTTTGCTGGGGCTTTGCTGGTAGGTGGCGCAGTGTTCCCCGAATGCTCCCAACATCACCATGGTTCTCCCTGGGCCCCTCGTTCCGCCGCTACCACTCGAGTCAGGTAAGCAGTACAGGCAGGGACAGCCATACTGCGGCACAGTGTCCTGGTGGAGGTAAAATACCTCGCTCCGCCAGAGCTTTCCCAAAGCGAATGGTGGACTCCGGACTTCTCGGTATCCCGAGCTTGTAAAATCACTGCAGGGCAGTGATGGGTCACCAGCTGTAGTCCGGGTCACTTGTTGCGGTAGGGCCATCTGGACTGCACCGCTGGTAGATGCAGAATATATGACGAAACTTCCCACCACACGTAGAAGGAACAGAGGCCAGAGGGGGAATCCAGAGAAAAAAATATGTTTTAATTGGCAGCAAAAACAATACTGGCAAATGCATTTAGGCTCCTGGCCTTCTTCAGTGCCCCATATTGCACAGAGTCCCTCGCCAAAATAGTCCCATACCAGCGTTTCACAATAAGTAGTACCGCAAAGCACCTCCCCCTTGCTGATTGTGAAAATGTTTTTTAAAAGCTAATTCCTTTTGTATAGAGTTTGTAACCTACGATTTTTAGTGTTTTTTTATTAGCTGTTTTGTATAAGTATTAATTATTATTAATTTATTTTAAAAAATTATTTTTCAATGTATTTTTCTTTTTTTTATCATTTTTTCCTGGTGCGCTCAGGGTGCGCGCACCGGTAAGCTTACCCGTATCATTTTGACTTGGAGCGCTCAGGTTGCGCGCACCGGTAAGCTCTCCCGAAAGCGCAGCGAGAGCGCTATTTCTGCATTCGTAAAAAAAAATATGTATGAAAAGTAAATAATAATGCAAGACATTCAGTACCATGCTTATAAAAGTAGTATTTTTGATTTTCCGAATGAAAATGATTTTGCATTTCCATAAAGCTACCAAAACGTCACTCAGGCGCCCCCGGAAGCGCCTACGTTCGCGCCGCGTAAGCGCCCCCGGAAGCGCTCCGGTGCGCGCAGCGTAAGCGCGTCAAGTCATGTGGCCTTAAATTAACACTTTTCATTGGTTGCTAACAGTTTTTTTTACAAAGAATGAAAACCCCACCCATTTCCTTCACTTCATCTTTCACTTTTGTGACTGCAAGACCTGTTTTTTTCTGCTGAACCTTATAGGGATTAAAATGGCTGCTAGACCCACCAGTAGCAGTGAGGACTCGGATGGGTTCATAGAGGAAGAGGCTCCTCAGCCCAGGGTAAAAGAACACTTCATATGGAAGTTTTTTTCCATTCCAGCTGATAAAAAAAAGTGAATGCTCCAAAGGTGGAGTGCCGAATTTGTCATACTGTCCTTTCACGGGGTGACCCTACCAGGAAATCCTCTTTTGGAAATTCGACCATGATTTGGCACGTTCAGAGGAGGCACCCCCAGAACTATGCCCGGGAGAATGTCAGAGCTCTGGCACGAGATGCTCCAAGGGATGGTGCTTCTACTTCGACTGGAGGAGCAACTGTATCATCGGTGAGGGGGCGACCAGAACAGCGGATTCCAAATATTCAGCCTGTTTTTCATGGCATCACAAACAACGGTAAAGATTGTGGTGAACTACTTTGTTATGGTGAACAAAGTATTATGAACATTGTCCGAACCAGAGAAAATCACTGCTGCTGTCCCCAGCCCTAATTTTGATTCTTTTTTTTTGCTCCTGTTGAGCAGTTTGACATTCCCTGTTTTTTGTTGAGAAAAATACGAAAAAAGATGAAAAAAAAAGTTCTTTTTAGAACTACCTCCAATTCTCAAAAAAGAGCTGTATTCTTAAAAAAATCAAAAAGAGTAACTGAAGTGGAGTGCAGTGAGAGAGGAGAGGAAAATGAGTGAGAAAGCAAAGAAAGGGACGAGAGGGGAAGGGAAGTGAAGTAGGGGGACTGAAAGAAGGTGAGTGTGGGAGGTGAGTGAGGAGAAGGAGAGTGAACATGGGGCATGAGGATAAGTGAAGAAAATGTAGTAAAGGAACGGGGGTGTGGAAGGGTAAGAAAAGAGCAGTGATGTTGAGGAAAGAGTGGAGATACATACTGGATAAAGGCAAGTGAGTGTGAGACAAGGTGAGTAAGGGAGTGAAGAGATAGAGAAAGTGAAAGAAAAAGTGAGAGTAGAAGACTGAGTGAGGGAGGAAAGAAACATAAGTGAGGGAGTGTGGCTGTGTTATAGGGAGTGAGTGTGATAGAAGAGGAGTGACAGACTAAGGGGTCAGAGAGAATGAGGCTAACAGAGAGAGAATGAGGGTAGGGGAGTGTAGAAATAAGAGGACAGAGGGAGTAAGAGCAGGAGTTAGTGAAGTGGAGTAAGGAGAGTAAGGGAAGAGAAAAGAGTGAAGGAGCATAAGAAGGAAAGAGACAGGAAGGAAAGTAAAGGTTAAGGTCTGAAAGAAGGTGAGTGTGGGAGTATGGCTGAGTTATAGGGAGTGAGCGTGACAGAAGAGGAGTGAGAGACTAAAGGGACGGAGAGAATGAGGCTAACAGAGACAGAAGGGGAGTGTAGAAGTAAGAGGACAGAGGGAGTAAGAGAAGGAACTAGTGAAGTGGAGTAAGGAGAGTAAGGGAAGGGAAAACAGTGAAGGAGTAAAGGAAGGGAAGTGAGAGGAAGGAAAGTAAAGGAGAAGGTCTGAAAGAAGGTGAGTGTGGGAGTATGGCTCAGTTATAGGGAGTGAGCGTGATAGAAAAGGAGTGAGAGACTAAGAGGACAGAGAGAATGGGGGTAACAGAGAGAGAGTGAGAGAAGGGGAGTGTAGAAGTAAGAGTACACAGGGAGTAAGAGAAGGAATTAGAATAACACACTACTAACTCTTCTATTTTCAAAAAGGTGAGTTGTTAATTTGTAAGGGGAACTATGTTGTACACTTTAAGATAATTTGGAAAATGTTTTCCATTAGTTATTTACAGTCCTTCTGTTATAATTATTGTTTAAGATTGGCTTCATCACATGCAGTGGTTTATATTTCTAGTTCCTGTCTGATATTATACACTGCCCAATTAATTTTAAAGAACTGAATACTTGATTAAGCTACTTTTATGTTATGTATTACTAAAAACAATAATTGAAAGTGATTACTTTTTTCTGCAATTTACAGCAAGAAATTTGAAATTAAAATGGAGTACAGCAAGGAAATTTCTTTTGAAATTACAACAACACATCTTGAAAATGAAAATGTCATGGATATTGAAAACAACATTTCATCACAAACAGAAGATGACTTAAAAGATTTTTTGAATCAATCTCTAGATGAAGAAGTAATTGAATGTTTGGATGAAATAGAATGCCAACAAACATCAATGAACAATTTTCATGAGGAGAGTAAATATATGAATGAAGATGAAATACCAGATGAGGACATGCTACAAGTTCTATTAAATTATGAGAAATCTGAACAATAAATTATTAATTACAAATTAAAAATTAGTTGACATATTATTCATTTTTATTTCTAATTTATGAGGTAAAAGCAAAGTGATTGTAGTATAATGAAATACTTATAGTATAGAGTGCACAATTTTTATGTTACATAGTAAGTTTACTCATATTTACTGCCCTTCTCCCACTGTATTTTTACCAATGTATATTTGATATCTCTTCTTCATCTCCTGCCTCCTTTCTCTCACTATCTGTCTCTGATACACCTTATCGCCGCCCTTTTGTGTAGTTTCAGAAAAGAGTGAAATGTAATGTAATACTTCAAAACTTGAAAAGAGAGCAGGGTAGAGTGCCCCTCACCCCAATTCTTTTTTTAAACTATTTTCTTTCACTGTTTTCCCCTTGGTGCGCTCAGGGTTCGCGTACCGGAGAGTGCACCTGGGAACGCACCCAGCGCTCACCCCGCGAAAATTTTTAAAAAAAGTTTTTTTGCCCTTCAGGGTCCTTCTAGGCCCCCCTCAGAAAACCTAGTGGGTCAGGGGGTGTCTACTCTGCCCCCTTTTAATTATTTCCCCCTTTCTTTTTCACCTCTTGTGTCTCGATTCAACCGAGACACAAGATGGCAGACTCTCCGGACTGTTTAGAATGTTGACAGGCACCCGACAGCCAATCAGCTTTTCGCTCGCGCACTCCAGTAGCGCGCTCCCCAGTACGCGTACCGGTGAGCGCTCGGAGCGTGCCTATAGATATATATGTGTTTTTGAAGTTAATTTTCGAAAAAACCACTGGAGCAATTTTCACCAAATATAGCAAAGGCACATCTGCGTACCAGTCCCTACAATTTTGCCAAGTTTGGCGTAATTCCATTCAGGGGTTCGGGCTGTAGACCGTCCTATGGAAATTAACATGGGGAAAACACGTTTTGGGACCCCCCTTTTTTTCTCAGCCCCCACTTCACGAATCACCCCAAAACTTACAGGGAAGGAGCGGAGCGGAGCTGGCCAAAATTTTGGAAAATTACACACAAATTCCTCAACCGGCGCCAGAGTTATTCCCAATAGAATGTTGCGGATTTCCTATGGTAGCTAGGCCCTAACTATAACTACCTAATGGCGACCGCCAGTATGTAATATATATATATATATATATATATATATATATATATATATATATATATATATATATATTGCAAAATCGTTCACAAAGCTTTTCATGCGCTCTCAGGAAGAAAGGACAAACCACAGATGAAGTTCACAGGTTTAATCCAACAACGCGTTTTGCCTTGCGGCTTGTTCACGTGTAGACGTGCTCGACACAAGCGGACACTGATAACGTTTTTTACATGGACACAAACAAAGGGCTGCTCATGTCTCAGCTTTGGCGGCCTTCTTAGACTAGCAAAAATCATAATCATGACATAGGTGGTGAGCCTCAAATTGCGTTTTAAACCATATGTGTCAACATAATGTTAATTTAAATACACGAAATCTAAATAGGTATCACCAGTTAAAATGCAAATGCGGTATTACATTACAAGCGAGTGCATCCTTATAAATACATGGCATAGTGCTGGTATACTAGTAACATGAGCTGGCCTGTCTTGAGTTTAAGACGCAAATAAAATTAATACACGTACGACATACCGATACCGGATTCAAAGTGAGTCCCTCAATCATCAATCTGTGTTACGCAAGGTATTCACTTTTTCACATTATTCACGTGGTTTTATTTACATTGCTGCAGAGATAGTCTGCCTTATACTGGAATGTGGTACTTTGCTAAGTTGTACTGGATAGTGTTACTATGCTAAGAATTATCATCATGGTCATTTGGCGTTAGTATTAAAGGCACAACACAGGACGAATCTAGGTCACTCCGTTATAAAAAGCCACTTGGCGCCAGTAATGACATTTAATAACGTGGACATTATCCGGTAAACAATACGTGATATGCACGAGAATGAAAACTAAATATGTTCAAAACTGCACATGCAATGTATAATTTAAAATTGATCCATGTCTATGTTTCGTATGAATTGAATATGATGACAATATAACGTATATGTACAACACAACCCAATGTATATACACAGGTAAAGATGGCGGCCGTTTACAAAGGCTTAGTCCTCTTTCTAAGCAAACTAAAAGGCGTCTATGTAATGCAGGAACTCAATCACGCCCAGTGTGTGAGCAATCGAGCCGGGACTCCCGAAACGCGTAACGACTTTGAAAATGAAGACCTGCTGATCACTTAATCCTACTGAGTGTGCGCATCTACTTTTGAACTGTGCTACAATATATATTTATTTATTTTTAAAATATATATATATTTCTAAAATTTTATAATTATTTAACATTATTTATTAATTATTTTTAAGTAAATATTTTATATATGTAAGGTTAATTTAATTTTAAATTACATTTATTACTTATAATTATAAAAATGTACAAATACATCTAAAAAAATGTAAGTTAAATGTATTATTTAATTTATTTTACATTATTTTGTATACATTAATAAAAAACAATATTTTGTACTTCGATTTTTTTAACAGCAATATATTTTATCCAATATTTTTGTACTTACCATTATGAAGATAGAAGGTCGATATTTTTGACAATGATATTTATGTCCCGATATTTGTGTAACTCGATATTCTGGTATTCGATATTCTGTTGGTGATCCAGTTACTTTATAAGGTCACGAAACTCTGAGGTTTGCAATATCCTTATACTATACAGCAGGGTGCTTTATTCATTATATTACATGGTCACAACATCACTCTTCCCACAACCCCCCTAAATCCTTGACCAGCTGCTCTTTAATATGAAAGATATGAGATGTTTTCAAACATGAAGAATTCAAGTAGAATCTATAGTGCAAAATGAATCACACCAAAAAGTAGTTAGATATTTGTTGCATGAAGATGTGTAAATCAATTTATTAAAAGTCAGATCTAAAAGATCTCTGGAGCTCAGAATGTGTAATCTAATAATTAACTAAAGTGTGCAAACAATATACATGTTGCCACAAATATATTCTTTTTGCTTATCACTGTTCAGTTAGAAAAACAGAGCAGAAGAAGGAAAAGCTATGTTTAGTTTTCTCGTTTTTCAGTCGAGTCTGCAAAAGCGAGTGTGCTGCATGTACTCTTGCTTGCAATAGGAATTGTTTACAATAAAGGACTTGGAGCCTTCCCAATGATTATCATTAGTTGGCTTCTTTGTCACTCTTCTTTTCTGCATCCTAATTGACCAATGCATGGCAAGAGTCACTTCTTTTCCTTCCTCCGGAGCATGGACCAAGCACAGATTGATTCAAATTAATCAGTGCCCATCCACTGCTCACACAGATACTATTTCTTCTCCCCCCTCCCATTGCCCCTTGTGTGTGCTGCTTCTTTACTCATCCACCCACCACTTTTCTGTGTTGCTGACACCCCCGTCTGGCCTTACCTCCCTCCTCCCCGCACCCCCCTCATTTTCCTTACGCCATAATCCTGGGCCTCCGGCTGCCCGTTATTCCTTCTTCCTTCCCCTCTCCTTCATCTCCCTTGTGTTGCTTTCCCTCTTGCGCCTTTGCCGTACCCCCTCCTCTTCCGTGTCTCCCTCATCTTGCTTCTTCACTCCCTGCTGTTTGCTGTTTCTACCCCCTCCCTCCTTCCTCGTACCTCCCTTGATTGGCATGCCATCCCTCGCGCTTTTAAAAAAATATTGCACAGCATTACAGGCTGCTACACAACATGGCTTAAAAAAAAGCACTATGACGCTTCTTGTGCGTATTCAGCACATTTGGCGACATACTACTTTTTGAATCAGTTTTATTGTGATGGCTGCACACAACGACGCCTTGGCGACCCGCTCTACCCAGATTCAAAGGTTGGAACTGGACTTTTCTTTCCTGGGAGACGAGAGTCCTTTTGACTGTTTACCCACATTGTATGGACTACTTTAAAGACTATCTCCTGATGTAGCTTGTCATTTTAACTGAGACAGAAATTTCCTCTAAGAGCAAGTACTATTGAGGTTGTATATAAACTAATGAGTACAATTACATCTGTGTTGAATAAATTAGCATACCCGTGATTAATTTAAGTACTCACTGTATTGAGACAGTTCTGGTTAATCTATCCCTACTATATACCAGTGATTTATGTTCTATATTTTTTTATGCCACGGTATAGTGTGGTCAATTGGGCTAACCCCGAGAGCTTGATATCAACCTAAAGTGGCGAAAGGCAATTAAAAACACCTTTTAAATGACGGATCATAGATATTTTTGTAGGACAGAGGTGCACACTTGCAGCATATGAGTGATCGCTGCACGGCCAGTGACAGCATTGGCAAAGCCAATAGCTCTTGCCTACAGGAGAGCTACTGGCTTTGTCAATGTATTTTTAGCAATGTCGTACAGCAGCAGTGCTGCTGTGCAGCACAGCTGAAAGCTAAAACAAAAAGTGCTATACCACGGTCGGCGCTGGCTGCATCATAGCTATTTTTTAACTTTCTGCTCTGCAGTACAACTTGGTTAAAAAAACACTTTAAAAAAGCCAATAGCTCTTGCATAGGATAGACCTATTGGCATTGCCAATGCTTGTGTAAACTCTAGCATTAATCTCCATGACCTGCCTTTCACTCTGGCTGCTGGCAGCAGGAATTGTGATGTCCAAATCATCTGCAATAACTTATTACAGTTGAGTAGCTACATCATTTTTTTTTTTACAGGGGACTAGTATTTCATTTCAAATACTTTATTATGTTTTTATATTAAAAACCATAAAAGCAATTTCCTCTAAGAGCAAGTACTATTGAGGTTGTATATAAACTAATGAGTACAATTACATCTGTGTTGAATAAATTAGCATACCCGTGATTAATTTAAGTACTCACTGTATTGAGACAGTTCTGGTTAATCTATCCCTACTATATACCAGTGATTTATGTTCTATATTTTTTTATGCCAAGGTATAGTGTGGTCAATTGGGCTAACCCCGAGAGCTTGATATCAACCTAAAGTGGCGAAAGGCAATTAAAAACACCTTTTAAATGACGGATCATAGATATTTTTGTAGGACAGAGGTGCACACTTGCAGCATATGAGTGATCGCTGCACGGCCAGAGACAGCATTGGCAAAGCCAATAGCTCTTGCCTACAGGAGAGCTACTGGCTTTGTCAATGTATTTTTAGCAATGTCGTACAGCAGCAGTGCTGCTGTGCAGCACAGCTGAAAGCTAAAACAAAAAGTGCTATACCACGGTCAGCGCTGGCTGCATCATAGCTATTTTTTAACTTTCTGCTCTGCAGTACAACTTGGTTAAAAAAACACTTTAAAAAAGCCAATAGCTCTTGCATAGGATAGACCTATTGGCATTGCCAATGCTTGTGTAAACTCTAGCATTAATCCCCATGACCTGCCTTTCACTCTGGCTGCTGGCAGCAGGCATTGTGATGTCCAAATCATCTGCAATAACCTATTACGGTTGAGTAGCTACATCATTTCTTTTTTTTTACAGGGGACTAGTATTTCATTTCAAATACTTTATTCGGTTTTTATATTAAAAACCATAAAAGCAATATTACAATATCCAGATAAAATTTGATAAAAATAAATACATATGCAAATTCCCCAAAGGTGTTATACAATTCATTTCAAATTCATAAAAATACAATATTAAAATACAGCTAAAAGAGGATCATCACTCTTCCCGTCTATTTCTAATTTTCAGAGCTGATTTAAGGAAGCCTACCAGATATAAAGTGCTTTCAGGTTTTACCATTTGTAAATGATATAAAGCCGGGCCGACCTGACTAGTAGATAATTACAAATGTCCCTGTTACAAGGAACTAGGAGGTCCATTACGATGGCAGGTGGACAAACTTTGCCAGCCACCGTAACAGAATGCGGGACTGTCAGCCAGGGGTGCGGTGGTCCCGCACCTGCAATTAGGATGCCACCGCCACCTTGGCGGTAGCATCCCCTATTCCCAGCATTGTGGCGGGCGGTGCTCACAGCACCGCCCGCTACAATGCTGGGAATGCATGTTGTGCATTGGCATGCACAAGGTGACAGGCACCGCATGGTGCCTGCCACCTTGTCCATGCCAATGCAGGGGGGTACCATAGGTACCCCGCATGTGCACCCACCAACTTCCAGGGGGCCCGCTACGGGCCCCCAAAGGCAAAGACTGCATGCCTTTCCATGGTGGCAATGACGCCATGGAAAGGCTGATCTGAGCTGTAATCCTAATATGGAAGCGGTGTCTTGCAGACACTGCCACCATATTAACCATGTTTTCCGCCTGGTCGACGAGACAACCGGCAGAAAAGCGGCGGGCGGTCTTTCCATCTGCAGCAGATCCCCCAGCCATCCTAATATGGCGGGGGGTCTTTGAGGTGTGGATGGCGGGCGGATCGCCCCCGCCGGGCCAGCGGTGACTATCACCGGCCCGGCGGGGGCGATCCGCCCGCCATCCTAATGGGCCCCCAGGAGACATGCTTTTATACAGGGAGTACAGTCTCCTGTCCATTACATTTACAAGAAACAGAAGTGATTTCCTCTTTGTTTGCATCATTTATTATTCAATGTAATTATGTGTTTTATTTTTATAAACCAGCATTTCCAGTGGGAGTGGGCCTGCCTGGCGAGTTATTTCCACTGTCTACTTCTGATTGAGGCACATGCTGCCAGTCTGAAAGTCAATACTTCTCCCGTCTTGTTTAGCCAAGTATTGTCCAGAAGCTATGTCAGTTGTGATTGATGAACAAGAAAGTGTGAGGTGCACTATGACAAAGGCACCCCCAAATCGGAGGAGCCACACATATGGCGACTTACTTCGGGCTCTCTGCTGGAGGTCGCCCTGCTGCTCCGCAGTAAGGTGGGTGCTGATTGAATCCTGGCGAGGCAGTGGCACTGGAAACACTTGAGGTGCTTCCGGGTTGCGTGCCCACGAAGCACGCCAGGCCCCATACATAAAAAGGGCTTTGAGGCACAAGTTGGTCTAGATTTTCCGCTCTCCACCTTGTGAAGGTGCCATGCACTACACCCGTCGCAGGATTTTGTTTTGTTCCCCCTCCCTTTCTGTCCCCTTTTTTGTAGATCTGGGCCTTTGACCAGTGCGCTTCGCACTCTACAAAGAGCATTCGGTGGCCCAGCCATCTCCTGCCTGGTGACCGCATTGGCTAGAGCGTGGCTCGCCTCACCTAGGTACCCAAGTACTCGGTGGTGACTCCGGCAGGAGGTTGCTGTTGCTACAGCCGAGGAAGGCATTTTTAGGGGGCAAATATGTAGCCTTTTGGAAGCTGTTGTGAGAAGTCTCTTGGTTCTTGGTGGTAAAGGTCTCAGACTCTCATTGTGGACTTTAGGGAACCAAGAGCTGTAGCTCAGAGGCAAGGGCTTCTGCATTTCATGTCACTGGCTTTCTAAGGCAAGGGTTCAAGTCCCAGCAGTGAAGGCAAGGTCATCTTTTTTCAAGTCTTAAGGGTTTCAGTGGCTGTTACCGATGTTTTTCTTCAGTAATCCAGGTGATCGATCAATTTATACTACAGGCTCCTTCAGTACAAGGGTTTCAAGTCCCCCCACTGGTGCCCAAGCCTTGCGGGCCAATAGCGTGTGAGGTCCTCTCAGTTCCTTGTGTTGTTATTTTGCCAGGAGTAGTAGCACTGTGTAGACAGAAGATTTAATATAGTACAACCAATTGAATTTATCTCGTGTTTGCTTGGGACTGTCTGGCTTGTGTTGCAGGTCTGTCTGGTGGTGTGCAAAAAGGTGCCTAGCGCTCGCAGACTGAGGTTGTCCTGGAGGAGTTAATACATAGAATGGATGTTATAGATGAGGTGTTAGCTTTAATGAGATTACAGTCTCCAGGGGGCAGGGCAGTGTCCGTGCTGAGCCAGAGGAGGCGCCTAGAATGGCATGAGTGGCTCCAAGGTTGGCATTTTCCCCGGTCCCTAGAGAGGGCCTGGGGGCAAGGTATGCGGAAGAGGGATTGGCTGGTACAGGCAGCAGCTAAGCCTTGTGCGTTGGGGTTTCAAGGCTGTATCCCAGTGGAAGCTGCACCAGTGGATCAGACCCCAGTGGTAGGTAACTCGGGCCTTCAGCCTGAGGCACTGCTTTGACAGACCGTACAGCCAGGGGCACTGCGGTGACGGTGGTGGCCTCCAGTACTCAAGAACCCACAAATACAGGTATGGGAGCTTCATTACCAGCATTTGGTTTGGGTGTTGAATGATCTGAGCAGGAACAGCTGGGTAGGCATGTCACAATGGAGGTGAAGGAAATAATCTGGAAAGGGGCGTAAGTAGACATTTTTGAGCTGTTCGTAGATAAACTCGAGGTAGAGGAGGCCAAGTGATGCAGGTAATGTTTTCACTCCAAGGACTGTGGCCATTGGCTGGATAGAAAGAGGGTGGAGGAAACACTGGTGAACTGGGAGAGAGTTTGCTCAATTTACCAGGCTGTTTTGCCTGAGCGTTTCACTCATTTAGGCACCCAGCTTGCGTGCTATCAGAATAGAACTGTTTGCGCTCATGATGACTATGGTGGTTCGCCTAGAAGTAATACGACAAGGAGGATTAAGGCCACTAAGCCCACATTTGGCTAGGATCAAGTGGAGGCCATTGCGTGGCTACACTGTATAAAACCTCCCCGCGCTGAGGCTACAGCTAGTCAGCTCTCTCATGCAGGCTCAAGGTCTTCTAGCAGCCTGTGGGGTTAGGGGGGGGGATGAAAAAAGGGGCCTATTGAGATGTTAATAAATGGGCCTGTACCTGTCCTGCGGGGGCTTGTAAATTCAAGCATTGCTACTCATTCTGTGGCTTGGCGTCTCACCCAGAATCCAAGTGCTTTGGAAGTCCAAGGAAAGAGGTGCCAAGAAGCAGGAATGATTTCCCCGTTTTTGACAAAGCTCCCTCACTAGTTATTTTGATGGCAATTTTCCCATGGCTCAATGTGTTCAATAATTATCTGACAGTTGAGACATTGCATGAAGGTTTCAGGGACGGCTTCAGGATCCCAGCTGGGTAGCATGTGGGCGTCCCGTATAGTGGGAACCAGCAGTCACTCGGGACCAATCCTGGGGATGGGCAGGGTGAAGATCCTTAAGGAGATGAGTCTGGAGAGGGAGGCATGCCCTTTCAACATAATCCCACTTGAAGATTGTATCTGTCCGCCCCTAGGAGTGGTTCCTAAAAAGGAGACTTGGGAATTTAAACTGATACACAACTTATCGGCTCCCAGGGGTCAGTCAGTGAATGAGGCTATTGACAGTGCTTTATGCGTTGTCAAATATGCTTCCCTTGACCTAGCGATTCAGATTTCACAGGAACTGGGTCCTGGGACCTTGTTGGCAAAATCTGAGATTGAGTATGCCTCACTCTTGCTTCCTGTACATCCGCAGCAGTTCCATCTGCTGGGTTTCAAATTTGAGGGTGCATTTTATTTTGATAAGTGAATACCGATAGGCTGCTGTGTTTCTTGCTCCTGTTTTGAGAAGTTCAGCACATTCCTTGAATGGGTCTTCAGGCGGAGATCGGGCCATCAGTGGATGTAACACTACATCAATGGCTTTCTTTTTTTAGGAACACCTGGCACAGAGGATTGAGCTGAGCCCTTGCAGTCCTTCCGTGCGTTGAGGGTAAATTTTGGGGTTCCACTGGTGCAGGGCAAGACACTCAGACCTGTGCCCACAATTGAGGGGCTTATTTATGTGCCCTGGCGTCATTTTTGCGCCACAGGTGCATCACTTTTTGTGACTCACCAGCGGTCTAAAAAATACACCACGTTGCGTCATATTTACAAAGTGACGCATCTAGGTAGGTGCGTCACTTTGTAAACCCCTGCGCCTCATTATACCTGCGCCAGGTATAATATATGCAGGGTGGGCATTCTGACGCAAGTAAGCCTCATAGAACTGACGCAAGGAAATTTATGAGATTTCACTCCGCCACTTCCAGGACGCAAATGCATCAATATCTTACGCCTGCCTCACAACAGGCGTAAGACTGACACAGGCACATTTGAAATGGGACTTGCCCATGTGAAATGACCCATTGTTGAAATGCCTCATTTTTGCGCCTACAGATACGTCAGAAATACTGATGTATCTGTAACTCCTTGGGACATGATGCGTCATACTGTAAATATGACGCTTCTAGCATGTCGCAAGGAGGGTGCAATTAAAAGTGATGCATGGCTATTTACACGCAGCGATGCGTCACTTTTCATAAATTAGGCCCTGAATTTCTTGGAATAGAGTTAGATTCTGTTGCATTGATCTTGAGGCTTCCCTAGGAGAAGTCAACTCCTTTATCCAATCCTTGCGGCCTTGTCTGGGGACTAGAAAGGTCACATTGCATCATTTGCAAGCCTTGGTTGGGCAGCTGAATTTCACCTTATGGATCATCCCCATGGGGGGCCCCTTTTCCTGATCCATTGCCCGAGCCATGTCCTCACTTAAGGCAAAACACCATCATACCAGGTTGTCTAGTAAAGTCAGGCAGGATATGAGAATCTGGGAGACATTCATGTGGGATTTCAATGGGATGTGGTGTGGCCCAGCCAGTCCAATACCAATGAGGAGATAGATCTCTTCAGAGATATGGCAGTCAGCGAAGGTTTTGACGCTATCCTAAGTGCAGCATGGTGGGCACAGCATTGGTCCAGAGTGGGTGCAGTCTGGGTTGGTTGATAACATTGGTTTCCTTGATCTGTTTCCTATTCTGGTGGCACTGTCCGTTTGGTCAGAGCAGTTCCACAACCAGTCAGTCGTATTCTGGTCCGACAACATGGCAGTAGTGGACTGCATTAATGAGCAGGCAGCAAAATGCAAAATGATTTTAAGGTTATTGAAAGAGACTGCATTGCAGTGTTTGCAGTTGAACGTACTGTTCAAAGCCAAACATGACCCTGTGGTGTTAAACAACACTGCTGAATCATTATCTCATTTAAAGATGCAGGCTTTCAGGTTCCATCACCTAGGAGCATTGGAGTCTCCTACGCCTTTCCTGAACCATCTGTGGCAGCTTGGTGCCCAAGCTTACCGGACCTTGTGGCAGCTAGCTTAGAGCCCAGGACCAGGTGTGCCTGTGATGGGTCATTTAATACATAATGGAAGTTCTTGGTCCAAGGGGGTGCCTTTGAATTGGTTTGTATCCAATTTAGTCCTGCCATTCCTGGGATTGCTGAGGCATGAAGGGTAGTTTGTGGCTTGCACCAGGCGCCATACTGCGGCGATATCCTTTTTTACAAGAACGCTGTGTTATGCAAACGGTACCAAATCCTTTTTAGTGCAGAGGGCCTTGATGGGTTGTCAGCTCATAGAGGAAACTGGACCAGACTCTAGGCGGCCCATCGACAAGATCAAGTTAGCAGCAGTTCGGATGTATGACATTACAACGCATGCATTTACATTGCATGCCTTTACAACGTAAGTATTACAACGCAGTCCATTACAACGCATAGTGCTTTTGGGTGCTGGATAGTGAATAGTTTAATTTACTATTCCAACTCCAGTCCCCGTGGACACTAGGGAAGGTTATTGGATAGTAAATTAACCTATTCCCTATCCTAGAGCGCCCCCGAGAGCAATGCGTTGTAATAGTTTGCGTTGTAATGGTTGCGTTGCGTTGTAAAGGCTCTGCGATGTAAAAGTTGCGTTGTAAGTGTTCTTCACCCAGCAGTTCTGTATCCTTGGAAGTCTCCCGCTATTGTTGTGTAAATATTACAATTGTACATTATAATTGCTATCTCTCCTTTTCTTCCTTTCCCCAAATCACGAGAGCACCCCTTTTCTTCACTGACTATACTCTGATAGTCCTTTGCGCCGTTTATATTTATTTGTTTTATGAAGATGTAAATAAATATGAAAATCTTGGTATAACAAGAACACAGAGTGTGGATATAATCTATTATTCTCATTTCAGGTAAAATTGCTATTTTTGGGTACTGTTTTTTCATTGCATTCAATGTGTTTATAAATAATACCTATACATCTCCCCCCCGTTGCTTGAATCAATGTGTGCAGATTTAATCGCACTCCCAAGACATAATTGATACTCATATATGTTTTGTTTGAATTAATATCAAGGACCACCTCTCTTTATATTATTTATACCCAGGTCCTTTGATTCTGTGGGTGGCACCCCGTTGATTTAATGATACTGTATCCTTGGGGGCCATCTTCAGATCACAGGATAAGGTCCGCCTTTTTATGGCAGTTTTTACCCTTGCTTCACATGTGGCCTTCCGGGTGAGCGAGTTAGTAGCCAAGAAAGAGGAATTTTGTGGGGGATTTGCAGCTGGCAGGCATCCAATGGCTGGAGGAGTCCCTGGTGAATAATATACCCCACTTCAAGTCAGACCAGTGTGGCAGAGGTGAGCACATCCTACTGCATAGGGCCTCAGGTAACCTGTGTTGCCCTGTTAAGAAACCTTGAGTCATTCCTGGCTCTGCGCCCCAAGGGTATGAGGGGGCCCCTCCTGGTCCATGCTGATGGGACCTCTCTGACCAATTTCAGTTCTGCAGAATACTTAATAGGGCCCTGTGGGTGGCAGGGTATGACCATGTGGAGTTTGGGTCTCATTCCTTTAAGATAGGTGCGGCCACCACAGTGGCAGCCATGGGGTTCATGGGCTCTAAGGTGCATAATATTGCCAGGTGGTCCTCTGACTGTTGCAAGAGCTACGTTAGGTTGCATATGTTGTAGCAACTATATAAAACCCCTCCCCTTTTTTCCTCTTGTGGATGCAGGAAGTGGCCGCAGGGATTCAACATAGCTACTGGATTTCTTGGCAACCCCTGTCCATGCGGAGGTGACAGAAGTGCTAGTTTTGGACTATCCTTATATGCAGCTCACAAAAGAGGTTTATTTTGCAGGTTGCTTGGCAGGCAGGGCACAGTGGGCAGGTTACCACCTGTCCTTCTATGGCCAAGGAGGGGTGCGTCTGGACCAACTGAGAGAATCACTGAACACTATGTTACCCACGGGGTACTTGCCCCCGAGGTCATCATAGTGCACCTCAGTGGCATCGATTTGGAGCACATTGGCCAGAAAGCTCTGTTTGAAATGTTGATCATCAAGATTGGATGGCTGTCAAAGAAGGTTCCTCAGTCTGTGCTTGCATGGTCTAATATTATCCCTAAGCTTCAGTGAAGGGGTGGTAAATCGGTCAAGGCTCTCAATGATTCCGTGAAGCAGATAAACAATAAAGTTGGTAAGTTGTTCAGATCTACCAGGCTGTTGTCTATTCCTCATGGCTGCATAAAAGGTGAAAGTTTTTTCCTACAGGATGGAGTGCATTTGTCATGGATTGGTGATTAAATGTTCTTAGAGAACCTGCTGGCCTAGTTGATTCACCCCCACAGAAGGTTGATTGTATGCTGGCCTGTGGTGGGTGGGGTCAGGATTGGTGGGTCAGTTCAGGTCCATATAAGACATACCTTTTCCTTAGATAAACCTAACAGCGGTGTCACCGGGCCCTCCAAGGGGTGCTTGCAATGAGTCGAATAGAGGAACCATGGGAGCGGGGTTGGGAGTGATCGCTAGCATCTGGTCTTTTTGGCCAGGCTCTTAGTAGGTATCCTGCTGGGCAAGCAGGCCCACTGCATAGGCATACACTGGGTTGGAGATATGGGGGTGGCGTCCACCGCAGGTGCAGTTGACGGGAAAGGGAGACTTTTTGGGGCAGGGGACATAACTAGGACCAGTTATGATCTCACATCTCACATGAAGGCCTGAATTGTGGATGTGATGTGCAGGAATAATGTCTAGATATGGTTAGGAAATTCTCTGTTAAGGCTAATCATCAACACATGCAAATGAAGGTGTAAATTGAAGGGTTACTGTGTATAATCGTGTGAAATTTGGATGCTTAACTACTATTTTTTTTGTTTTAATAAAATACGACCTGGGGTGGAATTGATGTGCCTATGCAAGGTGGAATGGGTGGGCATGTTGTGGTAGGTGGGACAACATATCGCCTGTTGGAGAGGCCTCGACGATACCAGGCCATATGTTGTGTTCATGTCAGCTAACAGCAGTGGCAGTGGAAACTTGGCACACACCTGCAGCCGCAGGCTGACTGGCTTCGGCAGCAGTAGTGCGATTGCATCAACTAGCAGGTGAGGCGAGGTGAATTGGCAGGATCAACAGGTCAATTTGATGGGTGACACACAGCCAGCTCCAATCCCTCCTTTCAAAAAGTGACATGCAATAAATAGGAGGATACTCTGATGTATCATCCCCCAACACCCTTGTGACACATTGACTGGGTCTTGCTTGGCCCTGGGGTCGGAGCCACTTGTATCAAATAATGCACTGTGTATGAAATTCATTTTTATTATTAAATGTTTGATTTTTCAAATAATTTACGAGAGCTGCGACAAATGATATAAAACATCTCCCAGGAGCCCATTCACATATTTTGAGCTGCAGAATTCTCATGGGCAGTCCTGGTAATTGCATAATGTGGTTGCTAGTTAACGCTCTCAACATCTCGTGAAGAAAAGCAAACATGAAAGGAAGCCGGGATTTCAAGTCTGAACAATGCATCAGTGGGCGTTGTGCATATATGAAATGACCAGACATATAAACATGTTTTCATGTGTTGCTATAGAAAGAGAAAAACAGAACAGTTCCCTTTTTGCCAAAGAATTGAATCAATCTAGATAATTTGTTTTACAAACCTTCAAATTAAATCAACTTCCGGCTATTAAGACATGGTATTTAAAAACTAAACAATAAGAACAGCTTTAAAATTGATCGAAACTGAAGAAAAGCTGTCAGTTTTTCTATAGTTTTGATACATTTTGAAGCTGTTCTTGAAGAAAAAGGTTTTTTAACAAAAACGTGTTTTATATGATGATTAAAGTGCTTATGTGTTTTTGCGTGTGGTTATGAGAACTGTCATTCTATAGATCCATACTGTTTGCACTAGCTTTTTAAATATGATGTATTTTTAATTATACTCTATGACTGAAAGTCTTGAGAATTATGTTTTTAATGAAGAATAAAATATTTAGATGCAGATTATGTTATTCGCAAGTTTTCATTGGTTTATGATAACGAATATCACTCAACTTTTCAACCTTTGATGTTTGTTTAGTTTTAATCTTTCTATGTTTTATATTATTGTTCAGATTTGAACTATCGTTTCTTAATTACCGGAAGTTGATTTACGTTTTTGCCGGCTTGCCAAATAAATTATCTAGATTGATTCAATTCTTTGGCGAAAAGGGACCTTTTCTGTTTTTCTATATATACCCTACACCTTTTCCTGGTATTAGGGTACCTCCTTTGTGAGCTTGTGCTGTTGCTAGTATAGAGCAAGCCTGAGTCAGCGCTAATTAAATATTTCAGATCATCTGTAATATTGAGCAAGTGGCTTGAAGAAAAACAGTCACATGCCATAGAATAAGAGAACAGCTTCAACTGTGATTTAATACTTGAGGTTGAGCATTAATGCACTTTCTCTCTGACACTCTTACTTGTTGCAGGATCGAAAAAGGTAAAACTCGAGGAGTTGGAAAAAGGTTGGGGGCGGGGGTTGAGAACCAAACAGTGGGAACGCCGGTTTGTAAAAGGGGTGGGGTGCAAAAGCGATGCCTATTACTAAGATTTTAATGGCATACTTTTGTCCAGAAATGAAGCGGCAGTGGTGTAACCTGTCATGTCTCCAACTATGGTGTATTTTCCCGACTGCAGGAGACGAGCATCATCCTTCTACGGCTGGTTCGGAGAGGAAACTCTGACCTGGGCTGGGAGTCCTCCTGGGCTACCTGACACTTGCTTCCAGACAGTCCGTCTCTGTATGGATTACCGATCAATCACCTGCAAGTAATCCCCTCCGCTTTATTCTCTCTGTCCTGTGGTGGGAGCCGCCTTCGGAAGATGCTGCTAAGCCAGGTGCGGCGGGAACAGGCCGGCCCTGCGCACCCACGCGCTCTACCCTCCTTATTGTCCTAAAATAAGCCTCTCGGTAGGCCGGGCCGCAGTGCGAGACAGACATGGCGCGCCGAGGCTGCATTTATTTCCTGAAGTGGGACGTGTGCGCAGCGCAGAACGACACCTTCTTCTTCATACTGTCCACGGGAACACGATGCAAAGGGGTTTAAAGAGTGCTCTGCACGCGGAGGCCGAGCACGTGCTGACTCGCAGCATTCATCCCCAGGCTTTCAGCAAGTCATGATTACTTTGTGTACCAACCAACATGCGCCCCTCGAGTCTTGTCATGCGTATAGGTCCCCACAACTGAGGGTCTGAGTGAGCGTATGTCCTAAGTCCTTAGAATCCCTGTGAGTTCGAGTTGTCGGAGGTGGAAGTTTCGGAGAACCTCACCTAAATGATCTGAGACATAGGGACAGGGCTTTACGTGGGCCGGGTCCTGCCGATACTCAGCACCGTCAATTCTAAAATGCAGGTGCTGAGACCGGTCCCTTTCGGGCTCTCCGTTTTTGACCTCAACCCCATTGTGAAAAAACATCTTAACTCTGTAGCAGTGCCACCCTTCACTGTTGCTTATTTATCTTCTGCAACTAACAACCATTGACAAAGCCAATAGTTCTGGCTTGTTGTAGGTGTAATGTTACTTGTTGTATTATATCTCTGGATACATGACAGAAACAGCAAAATACCAGTCGGGCGGCACACTATGCTCAGCAAAGATTTTTTAGCTAAGGTGTTTTTAAGCCACACCCTTAATTATATCGATCAGGCCCCTTTGAGAGACCCCCCTAGTATTTTCATCCCAATTAAAGCCTGGCCCCTGCATAGGGAGTCCCTCACCCAGGGCCCCACCACAGTGGGCATGTGATATGTGCCTACGAGGAAAGTCGGGCTGGAAACCAAATCCAGCCCAGACAAAAATGTTCAAAACAGTCTTACACTGCAGAAGGCTGTGACGTAAATGGGGCAGGTGGGACATAATTTGGTTATTGGAAGCCCATTCAGCTCTGCAATCAAGTCACAGGCCTGCAGCATAGCCATGAAATGCCAAAGAGGCAGAATGGCCAGCCCGGTCATCATTACCTTTGAAATTCTGTGCATTGCACGTACTTGAACGAGGTGCTGGTACGACCGTATTTTAGATTTCCTTATGTTATGTGCATCTGTATAATTTTCAGGCATTTTTAAAGAATTTAAAAAGCTTCATATACAGAAAAAGAGCCACAAATAAAAACACACATTCATCTGGAATGCATTTCCATCAAACAATTTGGCATAATATCGCTTAGTAGTTGCACACATGGGTTGCTCCTCATCTGCTGCATAGGCCGCAGGCATGCTTCCAGATTTGCAGTAAGAACATGGGTCTGGAGGCAGTCAGTGTGAATCTCTGGCCCACATTTACTATTTTTTCACACAACGTTGCACAGCATCCATATATGCTGCTCTTTGCAAGGGGAAAAAACATCACAGAACCATAGCTACTCGGATTGGCCTGCTGCTTGAGACACGTACTCAAACAAGTCTGCCATGTTTAAAAGACAGCTTTGCACCATTGTGCAAAGGGGAGTGTGTTGTCTGGCACAAAATGTGTACTGGAAGCTTACCCTTCCAGTAAAAATTCCTAGGAGTAACCAACATTTGAAGTTTCCCACATATTGGATATGTACTGGATACTGCAGCACAAAGGCAACGTGCTGGCTATTTGGAGGAAAAAACACACTTCCCCTTGTTTGTACCTGCTTCAATTAGGCTGTAGTTTTGATGCAAAGGCCATCTGACTATCTTAGTAAATTGAGCTTTGTGTCAAAACCTATGGATGCTGTGCTGATCCGCCCCAGCAGTACCCATGTGATACAAAGTGACTCAAAATAGTGCAAAGTGATGGGGCGTGGCTTGCGCGCCGCTACGTGATGGCGGGTCGCGCTTAAGCTCCAGAGAGACGAGGACTGTCGGGACGATTTACGGATCCCGTTTCCTAGTGTCTCTTCTTCTGCTTACAGCATGGGATGTCGGTAGGAGCAGTGAGTGCAAGCATGTGGTTTTTAACGACGAATGCCGTCCAGAACTGTCCTTTTTGGTGATTGCTATCCTCGACACCGGCACTTCAGGGAGCGGCCGCCATTTTGTTTTTGATGTGGCGTCGCTCGTTTCTTCTACAACAGACCCGTGTCTTCAAGCGCAACATGCTGAACAGCGGCTTTGAGGTGATATTTACTACTTTTTGGCATTGAAGACCCTGGGCAGTTCTCTCTATGCATTATAGGCGCACATTTGGATTACTGACTTCTGGGCTTCTTTGACTGCCGATTTTCACCTCAGGCGTTTCGCTCTCCTTGCTTGCCTGCCTTACCTGAGGGGTTAATGCTATGTAACCTGAATGCTAGGTTGCTTGTCTTTTGGCAGAGTTTATTTTTTGCGCTTTTAGGTCTTTCTGGCTTCATTTTTTTACCTCAACTGCTCTTGTCCGCCATTTTGTGCGCTGTTGTCCAGGTCTTAATCTGCGCATATAGAGCTGCAGTACTCCTGGTCAGTGGCAGTTGGTGAGCTCTGGCTTTTTTGTATAACTCTTGATCCGTGCTCATTTACGCTACGTCAAATTCTTTTTGTACTGCCTCTTGTAGTCTATTCTTATGGCGGACAACATGGGGCCTTCCCCTACTGCAAAGGATTCTAAAGGGACTTTAAAACGCTCTAAACAACAGTCCCCCTCTCCTGAATCCTCTCAGAAAGATGCTAATTCTACTTTAGATGCTATTTTGGCGCGCTTAAATACTGTCCATGATATTGCGCAGTCTACTAAAACTAACACAGACTTACTACAAGTTGAGGTGGCTGCTATTAGGAGTGACTTTAAGGCTTTATCTGTTAGGGTTACAGATACTGAATCTCGTATTAGTGTGGTAGAGGATACTACGCACCAACAGTCGAGGTCCCTTCTTCAGATGGAAAGTTCAATGGCGGCGTTGCGCAGAGACCTTATGGAGCAGGAAGATCGCAATCGGAGGTCTAATCTGCGTATTTTTGGTCTTCCTGAGGATGCAGAACAGTCTGCTTCTTCCATGATTGATTTCCTCACCAAATGGATACCTTCTACTCTACAAATTTCCTTTCAGAGAGACTTTGAAATTGAGAGAGCTCATCGAGTTCCTGCGTTTAAACCTAAAAACTCCACTTATCCGAGAGCAGTAATCCTCAAACCGCTGCGTCATCAACATTCTGAACAGATTTTGGCTCACATGAGGAAAGTTAAATCGATATCTTGAGAAGGTCACCGGATTACTATTTCCCAGGACTTTGCTAGAGACACTGTAATTCGGAGAAAAGGATTTCTAAACCTGCGAAAACGTCTGTTGGATATGCATATTCCTTTTTCCTTTGCTGGTCCATCCAAGTTTCGTATAACTTTCCAGGGTCGCCATCGGATTTTTGATGAACCTGATCTTTCCTCTTTTTTGGATAATCAACTGGAATCACAGATGGATTCTGCTCCCACTCCTGGTTCTTCTGGGACTTGAGTTTTTCTCTTTGCTGTTCCACGCGGTTTAGTGCGTCTTACTGTTCCACATCTGTCTTTGCTCCTTCGAAGTTTATGATGATCGTTGGTTGCTATTCGTTCTCTGGTTGATTTGTTCGTACTTTGTCAGTGTTATGTTGCTTAGTACTCTTATTACTCTTTCTCCGTCTCAGATGGATTCTTCTTCACCTCCTGGTTTTTCTAGGACTTGTATTTTTTATCTTTCTTGTTTCTCGTGGTTTCATTAGTCTTGCCGTTTCACGTATGCCTTTGTTTTTTCGTTCCATATGTCGATTATTTGTTGCTACTCGTTCTGCACATGCGTTGTTGGTCACTTGTCGGTTTTACTTTCACTTGTTATTGGTATTTATTCACTTTTTCTGCTATTTGTTTGTGGCCTTTTTGATTTCTTTTTGCTTGTTTTCCCTGATGTGGGCGTTTTTGGCTCTTCGCTCATGCGTTTCCCATCGTCTGTTACCTGTTTTTATATGATGGTCACTGGTTGATACTCGGTTTCCTATTATTATGTATGTCTCGTGTCAGCTTTAGCTTGTCTTATTATTGATATTTATCTACTTTCTAACGGTATTTGTTTGTGGTCATTTTGTCTTTCCTGATTGTTCTCTTGTGATGGTCGATTTTAGACACCGTCTTTATGTATCTCATATTTGCTGATCTTTGTTTTCGGTTGTCCTTTTATTTTTCCTTCCTTTTCTTTTGATTCTGCACCTGGGCGTGTTATGCTCTTCTCTTTTCTTACGTAGGATATGATGTTTGTTTTTGTTAAGCCGTTCGAGCTGTTGTGCCAGTTATCCTCTTTAGGTTTACTCATATGGTCTTTTTTGTATATTTGCCTTTCTTGTATCTGTTTTTTTGCCTCCCGTGCTAGTATTTCCCTTAGCACGTGTTGATATCCTGTCTATACTTTCGCTATGTGCTTTTCACCTTGTAACTTTGTTCCTAGTCACATTTAATATTGCCTTTCATTTTAGCTGCTTGATTTTATAGAGCATATAGTTCTTGTCTTTTTGACCTCTATCTATATACCATGTATTACTGTGTTTTTATTATAGTTGGATAGTTTCTTGTTTTTACATCATCTTTTGCTTTTTCTAGTTTGTTTTTTCTAGCTTTTTGTATTGCATTTACAGCTTATTGACCGATTACTTGTTGCCATATCGCTAAGATCCTGTTATCTCAATTTAGCTTTTATTCAACTGCGTATTATTGCCTATGACTCAATTTCATATTGTATTTTTCTGTCATTTGCTTTCCCTCATTGCTCAGATATGTTTTCCGGACCTCTTTTATATACCTTTCATTTTCCGAGTTCAAGTTTGCTTTTGGGTTCACTTTCTGGTTTTCCGCTCATTCTTGCTGTTTCCTTCTCTCCAGTTTGGGATCTATTGCTTTTTCTCCTGATCTTTTTCCTGACGTTCTTTTGTTTCTCTCTCCATGTTCCCCCTGATATGAGTCGGGTCTCCCATAGACCTACCCTGGCGGGTCTCTTCTTCTCTCTTTTTTCCTTTCTTTTCTCTTCTTCTCTTTTCTTCTCTTTCCCTCTCTTCTCCTCTTTCTTTTCTCTTTTGCTCTTGGGTCTCCTGGTGGCGTTTCTCTACTGTGTGTCCGATGGTAGTGTTTTATTTTTCCATCCATCTGTCTCCCTTTTGTGGTGTCTTTTTTCTGTCCATTTATGCCTGGCTTAAATGTAGTTTCCCTTAACGTTAAGGGTTTGAATCATCCGGTTAAGAGGGCGAAAATCTTGGATTATTGCAAATCTTTGTCTTCAGATCTGGTCTTTTTGCAAGAGACGAAATTATCTCATAAAGAGGCTTTATGGTTGCGGAATGGCTGGGTTATGGATGTTGCATGCTCTGATGCTCTTGTTAAACGTAATGGTGTGATCACCCTTATTTCTAAAACTTCTGGCTTATCGATCCTTTCTTCTGACCATGACTCTGAAGGTCGTTGGATTTTCTCTAGACTGTCTGATGGTATTCATGATCTTTATGCTTTGAATATTTATGCTCCAAATACTGATGACCCTCTTTTCTGGCAAAATATCACTAAATTACTCTCCCGAACGCCCCATAATGGTAATTTAATAGTTGGTGGTGATTTTAATTTACCGCTGGATCCTCTGTTGGATAGGAACGCTGCTTTTTCTTTTCGTCCTCCTAGAGCCCACAAACATTTATTACACATGTGTTCTTCCGCTAATCTTCATGATGTCTGGCGTCTTCATAACCCTTCTGGCAGTGATTTTTCTTTCTTTTCTTCTCCTCATTCTAGTTTTTCTCGTATTGATTACCTCTTGGTTCATGCGTCTTTGCTACAATCTTCGTCTTCACCGTTCATTCATCCTATTCTTGTCTCAGACCATGCGGCGGTTTCCCTCTCCCTCTCGGGGCTCGCCCCTAAGAAATCCTCCCCTTCGTGGAAGTTAAATACGGAGATTCTTTATGATCATGCTGCGATCACTGCCTTGCAAACCGAAATTGAACATTTTTTTTCTGATAATGAAGGATCCGTTGATTCTCCTGTGGTTTTGTGGGACGCCTTTAAATGTACTCTTCGCGGTTACATCATTAAAGTTATGGCGCGTAGGAATGCTGCCATTAAGAAGGAACTTTCTGATTTAGCGGACAATATTAAACGTAGTGAACTCCTTTTTCGTCAAACGAAAGATTCACAACTTTTACAATCTATTAAAAATCTAAAATATTCCTATAATTCTCTTGTCACTAAGCGGGCTCATATTGGTGTTCAGGCACAAAAGTCTAAGCGCTTCTTGTTAAAAAAACGTGCTGGTAAAGTATTAGCAGCCACATTGAAGTTCCAGGACTCTGGGTGTAAGTCGTCTCAAATTTCTTCTATCTCTGATAGATCCGGTGTTCAAAAATTTCAGACCAAGGAGATCCTTGCGGTCTTTCGTGATTTTTATGATAACTTATATACTCCTACTAATCCTTCGTCCTTGGTGGCTTGTCAGGAATTTCTAAGCACTATTCCTATTCACTCTGTTTCTGAGGATGTTAGGGAGCAGTTAAGCGCCTCAATTACAACTAAGGAAATTACTCTTGCTATCAAGGCTACTCGTTCTGGCAAAGCTCCGGGGCCTGATGGCTTTCCCATTCTTTTTTTATAAAACTTTCCTCCCTTTTATGGTGCCTCGTCTCAAGACCCTTTTTGATGCATTCATTCAATGTGGTGCGGTTTCCGGTTCAGCGGCGTATGCTACGATTGTAGTTATTCCTAAGGAAGAGAAGGACGTCACGGACCCTAAAAAATTTCGTCCTATTTCCCTCCTTAATATGGAAGCGAAAATTTATGCCAAAATTCTGGCTAAACGTTTGGAGTCCTATATTCCTTCTCTGGTTCATCCTTCACAGACTGGGTTTGTTAAAGGTCGGCTTGCTCGGGACAACATTCGTACCTTTTGCCATATTTTGGGAGCAGCTAAACGATCCACGCTTCCTGCTGCAGCTTTAGCCCTCGACGCCGTTGACAAAGTCTCTTGGCCTTTTTTACAAGCTGTTCTTCGTGCTCACAATCTTGGAGACTCCTTTATTACTATGGTGATGTCTCTTTATGCCCACCCTCGAGCGAATATTCGAGTGAATGGAGCTACCTCGGAGTTCTTTAATCTTCGTCAAGGTACTCGTCAGGGTTGCCCCCTGTCCCCGCTTTTGTTCTTACTTGCTATAGATCCGCTTCTGAGATTAATTGATCTGCATCCGGATATTAAGGGCTTTACGTTTGGTTCACAGTGCCTAAAATCAGCGGCATATGCAGATGATGTCCTTATCTTCTCTGAGGATATTGTTTCAGCTATTCCTGCGATCACAGACACGATTGCCCTTTTTTTTAAGGTCTCTGGTTATACTCTAAACAGAGATAAGACGGAGATGTTTCCCCTCAATGCTTATTGTTTTCCAGCCCATATGGGCTCAGCTGGTTTCAAATGGCAATCTAAACAGCTCAAATATTTAGGGATCTGGTTTTGTAGTACTTTATCGGATACTGTGGCCTATAATGAGACTCAGACTTTAATTAAGGTCCGTCGCCTTTTAGAGACTTGGTCTCCTAAGCACATTTCTTGGTGGGGCCGACTCCAAACATTAAAAATTATGGTCACTCCAATTGTCAACTTTATTTCGTCTATGCTCCCGCTAAATCTCTCTTCTTCTTTTTTTCGTGAGATTGATTCCATTACTTCCTCATTTCTTTGGAATGACAAGAGAGCTCGTATTGCATATAAAGCATTGAGGAAATCCTACGATATGGGTGGCTGTAATTTTCCAGATTGGGGAAAATATCAGATTGCTTTTTTAGCCTCTCAGGGAGCGTTGTGGTTCTCTTCACTCCCGGGCCATACCCCTTCTTGGATATGCATCGAACAGACCCTCTCCTCTCCTCTTCCGGTCTCTTCATTTTTAACCACGTCTTCATTATCTATTCTCTTTTCTCGTGCTATTATATTGGACACCATTGCAGCTGTTAAATTGGTTGATCGAAGATTGGTAACTCCGATTCATAAATCTAGGTGGTCGTCTTTGTGGCGTAATCCCCGCATAAAGGTTATTATTGACCCTTCACTTATTCAATATTGGTCTGCCAAAGGTATCACATTGGTACGCCATCTTTATAATTCCGACAATGACCCGCTCCCCTTTTCTTCTCTAGCTCGGCAATTTTCACTCTCTAATCTGGATTTTTATACCTTTTAGAAAATTAAAGTCGCTCTTGCCAAAGTGCGTCTTGTTCCTGATTCCCCTTTGGTTTCTTTATTATCTATGTGGCTCAAGTCTGGTCACATTGCTTCACGCATATATAAATTTTTGTCCTCAACATCTTCAGACTCATGTACTATTGCGCAGCAAAAATGGGCCCGTCACTTTGGTACGGAGATAACGGACCACGTGTCGTCGGACACCTGGCAATTGATAGGTATGTTCTCTATGCGCAATAAAATTGCGCCTTCTCTATTTCAATCCAAAAAAATTTCCATTAACCTTCTTCATTGGACTCCTAAGCGGCTTTGTTCTCTTCATTTACAGGATGATGATTTATGTTGGAGTTGTGGATTGGAAGTCGGTGATTATCCACATATGTTTTTTCATTGTTCACTTCTCCAGCCCTTTTGGGATCTTATTCATAAACATCTCATGTTACTCTTTCAAATCAAATTTCCTCTTTCTTTTCCTATGATCTTATTGGGACCCTGGGCTTCCCAGGTACCTCTGCCGTTAGATACCTTGGATATGCAATTGTTAGATCTTTTATTGACGGTGGCTGTCAAGGTGATTCTTATGGAGTGGAAGTCTTTTGCTTCCGTCTCTTACCACACGTGGTGGGCATGGGTTTCCTTCTTGAGAAGTGCACACACTTCTGTGGATAGGGCTCATCCTACTCCCACTATTTCTTTTAATGTTTGGAGAACTCTAGATACTTATATGGATTTGGCTTCACGGGGGTTGGTCGATCAATATCCCTTTGTGACGTCTGCCTGATTGGTGTCTGTAGTCTTTTGCTTTGTTGCGCCCTCCAGTGAGATCCTTCCTTTTCCTTTTCCCTTTTTTTCCTCTTCCCTTCTTTCTTCTTCCTTCTTTCTTCTTTTCTGTCTTCTGTCATCTTTCCTTCTCTTTTTCACTTTTATCTTCCTGTTTTCTTAATAATGATGCCACTCATAGGCCCCTATGATTCCATAATGCCACTCTATTTCTTGATTGTCATTTTTGCTCTACGTGATATGAGTTGGGATAATTTATTGGCTATTATTGTCATATTCCGATGAACTTGTGGCTCTTTCCTTATTCTTCATATTGGTATCATTATGAAATGTACCTGACCGTTTTTATCTTTTTAAAATCTTAATAAAACTATTGAACAGAAAAATAGTGCAAAGTGATTATTGAGTTGAGAGAAGGGTGCCTTTCCAGTAAGTACATTTTATTATGTTTGATCAATTAAAACCATTGCATATGATACATAAAGAATACAATCAGAGATTATAATAAATGTAGATATTACAAGGTTAAAATAACTACTTTCTGTTATCCATAAAAAAAGAATTTGTTTTAAAATTACGTTACTGATTGACTCATAAATGCTTAAATCCCTAATACAGTTAATGATTAGTCTGTTAAAAGTCTGTTTGGTAAGGGCTATCTGTTTAAACTGATGAATGCTCATCCGCGGCAAGTAAAGTCTACCACTTGTACCTGCTTGTAGTATCACAATACCAGTTAGGAAACCTTGATGTAGCATTACAGGGCCAGATCTCGGAAAGTCGCGGCCATGTACGGATCTAATTCGTAACCATGGAAGATAGGTTTTTCAGGCTTTCCAGCACACACCTTCTTTTGCAATGGGTATGACATAGCATGTGTTGCTTGCGCTGCTTTGCTTCGTGCAAAACATTAATAAACCTGGGCCACTGTGTCTATAAAAGTGCCAGGGGAAAAGAAGCGTGATAAGAGGGAGTCTAGTCTGCATGTCTACAACTGGCGAAGGACCATGGCTTTTTCATACATAATATATTTAACAGCTGCTTAGGCAGTTCCAAAGTTTTTCGTACTATGGACACCAATGTGGTCAGAAGCAAGAGTAATTATTCCTTGTATGTCGAATGCTGGGCTGTACTAAGGTGTCCTTTTCACAAATTGCTGGGGCAGGTGTATTATTGTCCAGGTCGCAAGTAAGTGCAGCATTAGCACAGCGTCTACAATACAGGATGGTCAGGGCAATTGAAATCATGTGATTCTGGAGTTACAGTGTTTTCCGCAGAATTACAGATTTTACATATTTGCACCATAATGCATCATCTGCTGCAGAATTTGCATATTTCTAGAAAGAAAGAATTAATATTGGTTTTAGCTCAAACAGTTCAAAAGTAAAAATAAATAAAATGCAACACATGTTGCCGTGTAGGGGAAGGCCCTTTGCAAAGGTTGGCTGGTCACCTTTCAGTTGCTTATTGCTATGGTTAGGTGTTAAACTGTTACTAATGAGGTGATATCTTTTACCAAGACATTGTTAACATGTACACATGATAAAATATTCAGGCAATGCTATTCCAAAAAGTGCCTAACTCCACATCATTTAGTCAACCCCTGCAGGATACTTTTGCTTCCCCTGCAACATATTTCCGGTAGCCCAGCACATGGGCAATTCTTTGTGCTCTGCCACATGCATCATCCTCCAGTTGTTTTCTGAGCTTGGTTTGACAAGCACTGCATAGCAGCCCAACCACCTCTTGAAAAGTAGAAAGCCCTTACTCTTTTCTTGAGGATTGCCTTGCTTGGTCACCAAATCACACTTTAAAATCATCACACGTTTAAAGACCTTTGTAAGACCATTCCCCTAAAAATTCAGACAGATGCAAAACAATGGAGCAACCCAGAATAATTTGACCAAAAGAGAAATGGGAATACCCCAGGTATTGCAGTAAAACTTTTTGCCCTGGTGCCATCTCACTGCCTTTCATTCTTAGAAGAAGAGGCACACAACTTTGAGGTCATGCAGCAGATCTCTTTGTATTTTGTACAATACCTGGTATCATCCTCCGCCCACCAGTTACATATGATATCCTTATGTAGTGGCGGCGGACTGCGAATGCCCTGTGAACCAGGCTTTGTGTATGGGCCTGCTGTCTTTCCATGGACTCCACTTTATCGCCCTTTTATTTATTTCATTTAAAATAACAAGAAGAAAAATGATAAGAATTAATATTCATAGCATTGATCAAGGTACTATGGTAAAGAATTTGGGCTGGTTAATAGTTGGTGAAAATAGCAGTTTAGATCTTGTTGACCACCACAAATGTCTGAATCTGGTCAGCAAAGGTAAACACCTAGCAAAGTAACTTACCATAAAACTAGCTAAAGTAACACCAAAGTCCCGTAAGTAGCAGACTATTTACATATATACACCAAAGTGGGTGGTTATCCATCTTGTGTCAGCTTTGCCATGTGCATGAGCACATCGGTGTCCGACATGCTGAAACTCTCGCTAATATGCCAGAGTATTACTATATGTTCTGACCTGGAGGAACTTTATGCAGTAAAAAATACATTTTTGTTATAGGTTCAACTCAGTATCATCAATAAATATATTTTTTCATGCATTCATTGTTTCGCAATGTTGTTCATATCTTTACATCAACATAACACACTTGTTTAGCACAACCTGTATAGTACAAACAAATAAATATACATATTTGGAACCTCCATCCTGCACTCATTCAGACATACAACAGGCATACCTGTCATACCATCCTTACATACCACATCTCAGCACAACCACACATACAAAAGACAATAAAACTACCGGGAAGGTGTTTCTCTTTCAGCCGTTGAGATGTTGTGTGCTGAGACCAGTTAAAGTTTGGTCTCAGCCCACAGCATCTCAACATCTGAAACAGAAACACCATCCCTGTTGTTTTATTGTCTTTTGTGTGTGTGTGGTGGTGCTGGTTGTGCCAAGATGTGGTATGTAAGGACAGTATGATAGGATGGATGTATGAATGAGTGCTGAATGGTGGTATGAAAACAATATATTTATTGATGATACTGAATTGAACCTATAACATAAATGTACTAAAAATGTCAAATACATTTTTTATGGATGTATGACGTTACAACGCATACTTTTACAACGCCTACCTTTACATCGTAAGTTTTACAACGGATACCATTACAACGCATAATGCTTTTGGGCGCTGGATAGTGAATAGTTTAATTTACTATTCCAACTCCAGTCCCCGTGGACAGTAGGGAAGGTGTTGGATAGTACATTAAACCTATTCCCTATCCTAGAGCGCCCCCAGCGCTATGCGTTGTAATGGTTTGCGTTGTAAAAGTTGCGTTGTAATGGTAGTTCGTTGTAAAAGTTTCGTTGTAAAGGCTGTATACCATTTTTTATTTAGTATTTTTACTGCATAAAGTTCCTCCGGCTCATAACATATAGTACTACTCGAATATCTGTAAAGAAATATAAGGCAAGTGGGAACTTTTTTCTCTTGCTTTCTTGGTTTTCCCCCTTATCCCATGCCTAAAATTATTTGAGAGGGGTTACCTTATTAATTTTGATAAACCGGCATCAACAAAAGGAGTTTTAATACAAAACCTACTTAGGGGCATAATTTCACGCCTTTCAATATTGAGCTTATATCCTGACACCTCCGAGCATGTTTGTAATACATCTCAAAAATGTGGAAGAGAGGATTCTGGTTTGGAAATATAGAGAAGAATGTCGTCAGAATAAGTAGTACATTTAATGAATGTGCCTAATTTAAAATCCTGAAATAGTATCTGAAGGTTTCAGGAAGGTCTCCAGTGCTAGAATAAATAACAGGGGAGTTAAGGGGCACCCTAGAAGAGGTAAATAGGGGGACTGTATTCCATTGACTGTCATTGTGGAACAAAGCGATGAATATAATAATTAAATTAATTGTAGAAATCTGGGACCAAATCTGTACTAACATAAGGCATGTATAAGAAATTGACAGTTAACTCTATCAAAAGCCTTTTCTGCATAAAGAGTAATCACCGCAAAGGAATATTTAAGTTTAGGGACTTTGCTAAGAATGTTCAGGTTTATACGGGAGTTATCTACTATATTCTTTTTTTTCCTGACACCAGATTGTTATATGTCAACTAAGTATGGCATTTAGTGGCTTATTTACAAGCCCCTTGCGCCGCTGGTGCGTCACTTTTTTCCCATATAAAAAATGACGTACCGGCGGCGCAAGGGACTTGTAAATAAGCCTCTAAGTCATTTAATCTAAAGGCGAATGTCTTTGCGAACATATTGCAGTTTGTGTTTATTAATGAGATAGGAGGATAATTGTTGCATTGGAATAGGTCACAATCATTTTTGGGAATGAGACAAAGAGGCAAATCATGGCATCAGTAAAGGAGTCTTATGAATTAGTAAAGGAAAGAAAATGATTAATTAATTTAAATAACTTGGAGGATAGTAATTTCGAAAACTACAGGTAAAATTCTACTGTGAAACCATCTAAACCAGGTGCTTTCCCAGTTGGAAGATATCAAGAGGGAACATATCTATAGAAGGGAGTTTCAGTTTTTAAGGTCAGTGAAGTAGGATTTAATTAGATCTTCTGAATGTCAGACTTAGGAGAGGGTTTCATAGTAGCCCACAAAGCATGATGCAATGTCTGTATCATGAAACATTTGAAAACCAAATGTGTTAGTGAAAGATTTGATAGAGGATTTTTCTTTTCTACATTTTAAATAATTAGCTAACAAAGTGCTAGTTTTGTTCTTACCTTCATAACATCGGACATTTCATCTTAAGGAGTGTACCACAAGCCTTTTCCGTAGTGAATTTGTTGAATTAAATCTTGGCTGCTACCAATGCATCAAGATCTGCTTTGTGATTCTTGGAGGTAGAATAGATATGTGCCGGTTGTTGGATTCTCTTCCCTAGTCTTCTTCTTGGAAGAGATGTAATTAATGATAAAACCTCTAGAAGCGGCTTTGGACGCAGCCCAAAAAAGTCCTGAAATAAGTCTCCTCTAAATCATTCTGCTCAGCAAATGTATTCACAAAGGTTTCATATGAAGTGAGGAAGCAATTATGTGGGAGTAATGTATTATTGAATCACCAGTGAGATTCGGGTGTGCGAACCCAAAGGATGTGGAGATCTGTGTAAATAAGGGCATGATCCAAAATCAAAATGGAATCAATCTTCAAGTTAGTCAAGTGTTGAGTTAGATTTTAACTTAAAAATATATAATCAAATCTGTTTTGAGAATTGTGTGGGGAAGAATAAAAGGAATGTTCCTTGAGTGCAGGATTAGTTAATCTCTAGCAGTCTGATAGGGCATATTGTGTTATACTGTAATTGAATACATTGTGAACCTTGTGTGGGTTAAACCTGTGCAGTGGAATGCGGATCTAGAAATGGGTCAAAAACCGGGTTACAATCACCAACTAATATAAAGTTCTCAGTGGAGTACTGTGTAATCTTATGAGAAATCATCTTCCAAATGTTTTGTTCTGGATGAATCATCCATAAACCTTCAGTGTTGTAAAAATAGTGTAATCTATTTTAATCAATCAGTCAATCAGTCAATCAATTATTTATTTATAATTCAGAACTCTGATGGAGGTCTACGTAAGAACAAAATAAAAAGTATGAAATACAAGTGTTTATCGAACATACATAACATCAAAGGAACAATACCAAGCAAATCCTCAATACTGATTTAAAACACATTTTAAAAAGTTTAAAATGTTGGCACATATCATCATTAGGAGGGGAGAACAAGCATTGGTGAGCCTCATGCGCTGATTGTGTATTGTATTTAAAAAACTCTGGTCTTAAAAAGTGATGACATGCAAAGTGCAAAAAAGGACATACAAAGATGATATGATTTAGATCTTGTACATGGAGATTACACAAATCACAAAATTTCTCTTTCTTAGGGAGAGCATCCCAAATGCCTGTTACAATTTGCAGGGGTAACACATTTAATCTTAAAAATGTAATTGTTCTCCACACCCCACATGGGATATTCCAAGTAAGGTATGGTTGGGATTTTTCCATAAACAACTTTCTTGTATAATAACATTTCTCTTGTGTCACTGGAATAACAACATGTCCTGATTAAAATTTACCTTGTAGGGAAAAAAGTTTGCATAGCTTTTAATAAGGATTTAAGCACAGGAAAACAACTAACATGATCTATCCCCAAAAATGTCCTTGATTTTAAAAAGGAACAGAAGAATACACTTTTGCTTTTCTTAAAGTAAAGATGTCATACCTTAAAGCAGCACATACTGACCCTTCTTCTCCACCCAACAGGCAGTTCCCCCACCTCAAAACTGCAGCTAGTGCTATAACAAAAGTTCACAATAGTCAAACCTTTAGACTTAGGATGTACGGTACTGCCTTGGAATTCAGGTTAAAAATCGCTAGTGCTAGCTTGCTACATATCCTTACTCGAACAGTGTTTTACATAATCATATTTACCACAGCTACTAGAGAAGATTTTGCCTAAATAGGAATATTATTGAACCTTCTCCATTTTTTCTTTGCCCCAGAAACCAATTAATCCCCCCCCCCCCACCCCGGTCTAGAGCCCATCTTCTGGAAAGTCAGGATCTTACTTTTCAAGATGTTTATTTTTCAATAATGTTCTTCTGCATACTGTCTCAAGGCGCCTTCAAAGACCAATAGGGGTTATGTTCTTCAAGGCAATATCGTCCGCATAATGGAGGCAACATATGTCAATATTGCCAACTTTTGGAGTATCGCCCTTTACCTTTCTACCTTACATGGGAGATCATTAATATATAAGGAAAACAACAAAGTCACCAACAGGTAGCCTCGTTTCAGGCCATTATGCATCAGAACTTTTCTGAGATAATGCCTGATTCCTATCCATCAGTACTTGATTCCAGGTTGATGAATGAAGTTCCACAACTAGCCTCAACCAATGTGATGGCATAACCACCCAAAGCAGCTTTCTCCATAGCTTCTGACAATCAACTCAATCGAACATCATGGAGAAGGCAATAAAGGTTGTGTACGCCAACATTTCCTATTACTAGGGGTACTTTTCTATAATTGCATGTAGTACTGCTATTATCTAATGTACTACGACTTCTCCTTTATCCAGCCTGTTCCGGGGAATAATGTTATTTTCAGTCACCCATAGCTGGAGATACAATATTTTTTTTGTGCAAATAATTTGTCTACTGTATCTAATAATGCTACTTGCCTAGAGCTTGCTGAAGAGGATTATGAGCCCTTTTTGTATAGGGGAACAACAATACTACCTTTCCACGATGGATGATATTTCCTGAGATATAAAAGTATTCAAATAATGGCCACTGAAAAGCTGCCAAGAGTGTATCTTCCAGTTTGATAATCAAGATCAGGATTTCATCAGGGTCCATTGTGCCTGACGCTCAATACAAATCGAACAATTCTGCATCTACTGTAAAATCCAAAGAATCATTAGCACTGAGATTACTGGCATAGGGATTGAAAATATAGTTTGTCAAGTCAGCAGCAGAGATGGGATTGCTTGTGTATTCGCTCTGGAATTGCAGTACTGTGCTACTAAACATCAATACTTTCTAAGATCATTTGAAACTTCTGCATCTCTTAGTTTTATCCATCTATCGTTAACTTCCCTTCTCCAATCTAGGGCATTCAATCTAGTTCTCTTCTGCTTAATTTTAAATCTGTGGATTTCACCTTGTCTGGGGATCACAAATTGTTTTCTTACCAGCTGACTCTATTCTTGATTTACTTCCTTTATATTCTGACTAACCTTTTTTATGTAACATGGGATTTTTGCCTTTACTCCTCAATCTAAGGAAGGATTTCATATGCATTTAATACAGATTATTGGATCCCAACATGCTGTCTCCCCTGTACCATTAATGACGTCCAAAAGGTTTGAGTCCAGAGCCATTATGCTGCTAGAGACCCAGAAGTTATGCCCATTTGTTTAGTAATACACTACAATACCCCTCAAGCAGTTCCATGGCTCTGAGTCCTGCAGCAGTAACTCCACATTAATGCTCAAGATACAATGATCACTTAAATCAGATGATTGCACATTCAAATTAGAACATGTCCCATACAGCTGATAGGAGAAAATTGTATAATCAATCAAGGACTGAACATGGAAGGAATGAAAAATAAATTATGCTAGCATGTCACTTGGGAGTCGCACATTCAAGAACACAAATTCTGTCATTCTAAGGAGGCACTGCAATAAAACAATTCGCCTTCCGGCCTGGTCTTAATACAAACCACTACCATGGGAATGGACCAAACTTCCTGCTTTTCTAGATATGCAAAGAACAACGATGCAGAATTGGACACTTTTGCATTTAGGCTTCCTACAATTATTACCTTAGGGTCATTCTCCGACACACTAATATCATGGATAAACATGATGATTGAACTTACAAGATGATCATAGATTGTTCCTGCAGGAATATATATGTTAGCTAACAGAAAAACGGAGGAGCTGCCTAAACCTTTGTTTATAGCTAGTTTTAAACACCGGCAATTTAGAAGGATGATAAACAATGCATGATTCCAATTGACACTGTTCTTTAACAAAGTTGCAATTCCCTCACTAGCATGCCCCTTAACAACCAATATTGCCTCACGAGCAAAGACAAAATAATTTTCAAACATGAAATAGGAGCATGCCCAGGTTTCCTGTAGGCATACAATTGCTAGATTATGATCATTTAAAGAATTCAATTTCACTTTATGATGACCCAAGCCTGCCAAATTCCATGATATGATTATTCACAGGGAGGTACCTCCACAAATCAAGCTGTTTTATTTTAGGACCATTGGTATTCAGGGTTCCTGCCATCCAACTCCATTTGGATAACTCGCCCCCCCTACTCTAATACCCGAGGACAAAATTGAATAGGCTCCAATATTTTTATTCCTCTGCCCCCTGCCCTACTGATACAACAAAATCCTTAGGGTTTTCTTGCCGTATGGCATTTTCAGGCCCCATCGACACCAATTCACTTTCTTATTCTGACCGAAGACCTTTGACTTATTGAAATCTGGCTCTATTTCCTGCACCACAGGGATTACATCAATACCCCTCTTGAGGAAGTAATCAACGTTTGCATTATTAGATTTACAATAATCAGTGACCCAAAGGTAATTCTTGAACTGAGCACAGAGGCTGAAAAAGCTATGTAGACATTTTCAATATCCCTACTTTTCACTAATTTCAATGCCTCAATTTCCGAAAGAAAATGCAAAATCGAACTTTTAATGAAAGGATACATGTCACAGTCAAACAATACAACAACGTCCAACTTGTTTGTCTTGAGTTTGAGGCCTAAATAACCACTATTTGAAACACATAGCTCACTCCTGGTAACGGGTCATTGTGCTCGTCGGACAAAGGTAGTTGTCCCATGAATTAAAAAAACTTGAAGGGCAAGTGTATTTCAAAGCGGATGCTCCTTGACAGGGAGCAGCTAATGTATGAAAAAATCATGTTACTATTGTCCTCTAAAAGGATCCTTTGGATAGAGAGAGCTCCACATTCTTATAATCCATCCATACCTCATACGTTGCATCAGAGTTTGCTAGTTCATCATTATCATTATTTATGGAATCTGGGCATTTCATGTAATCCCAAGCTCCTGACTGGGGATTTGGTGAATACCATAAAGCATTATGTAGCACTGACCGATTTTTGGATGGAAATTTTAGGATTTTCTGGGTATCAACAGAAACTTTACCCACATCCTCTTACGGCTCAGCATGTGGGCTTTGACTATAAACAATAACAATGTTAGACAACTCAATCCGGATGCTGGTCAGGACAGCTGAAAGGGACAGAGCCAAAACCAGCTTGGAATTGTCCACAGCTGACGCAATCTCAAATGTAAGCTTTTTCGCCTTTCCTTCAAAATATCCCTTTTCTTCTTACATCTCTCTTTATTTTTCTTATTACCTGGGGGTCCTTTTGGATTACACTCTGCACTTTTTTCATCCTTCAACAGACCAAGAGCATTCATCGGTGCAGCTGAAGGCATTACAGGTTCAATTGATTTTACTCTTTCTTAAAAATTGGAATCTATTTGACTACTGTCGAATTTGATGATAGCTCTCGCTTGGGCTCTTCAAATTGTGACTTAAGGCAGTATACCTGCTAATTCATTAACTTGAAGTTGTCTGAGACTGTCACACTTGTAGAACCTTCTACTGTGCCGGGTTTACACACTTGAACAGCAGTATCTCTGACCTCACATTTAGCGGCTATCACAACAGACTTCGACACCTTAATATTGAGTGGGTACGATATAACAATTCCAAGTGTGGCGAGGTTTTGAACCCCCATCAATGTTGTAGACAATATGTCCAGTACAATGTCTGAGTTTGACACTGATTTTTGCAGAAGGGATAAAATAGAAGATAAAACGTTCTCAATACAAAAAAAGTGCCTCTGATGAATCCCCCCTCCCCACCAGGATTAGGGGACTCCGACTTCCACTGTACACTGGGCAAAATGAATATCTTGCAATCCATAGAGTCCCACAAAAATGGAGTGCTGGTATATAAGATGGGCAAACAGGCCAACGTATTTGGGCTTTGGGGAAGTAGCCCCTGCCCTACACTTGCAGTTGCGTCAGGAGACTTTAAAAGTACCTCCACCGTCAGCAGATTTCTCATAGCCATCTCTAAGTCCAGCAATGTAAAGTCCTCCACCACATGGGCCACCACAACAGCTGCTACAGAGGGATAGGCCTTAGTTAAATCAGATGGAACCACCTCCTATTGGCTAGAAGGACTCGTGAAGACACTCACAGAGTCTCCACCCAGCGCCTTTGCCTTAGACACTATCCTGTGTCCGAGAGTCAGAAGCGGAGGCAGATTCTGTCATTCCCCACACCTTCTCCTCCTTCCTCCTTACCGGAGGATGTTAGTTGCAAAGCAGAAAAGGGAGCATCCCTACCCCGTTTGAGTTTCGATTTAATCGGCATAATCGGTTAACAGAGACTAAAGTAAAACCTGTGACTTCTTTGTCTTCTTTATTCGCCCTGGCGAAGAAACCTGAAATGGCTGCATATGATTTAAGGTGTTACAGCTAATAGCTTTTATTACGTGTAATAGTTTTTTTTTACCTTCAGAGGATAATTCAAAGCAATTATATGACCAGAACGCAATTTCTTCAGTGTGATCATATCTAAAGCACACTAGTAAAGCAGTTGGAACCTTCCACACCAAGGAGAAGACCACAAGAAACAACCTTCAAGAGTAGGCACGGGGACCCCCAACTACTGAACAACTAAGCAACCTCAATTTTTTTTTTCTGATTTACTTGCACATTTAATAATCTTTAACCAGGCACTAGGCTCAGACACACAACCACTCTCGGTATTCTCTGGAACTCTCTAGTGTTTTCAGACGTTCCATTATTGAGCTGAAGACTGGTTAGACTGTTAAGTCAAGCGGATCTTGGAGATTTTAGTAACTAGAAAGGAGTATGGCTAATCTCCTTAGCCGGTTCGGCGCTGATGACGAGCTCAGCTCGTCATCAGTTGCGCCGCTCGCACGCTGATGACGAGCTGAGCTCATCATGTAACGCGGCTTTTTTAAAAAAGCCACGCAGCGCGAAAAAAGCCGCCGCACGCATGCGGTTAACCATAAACCCATAGAATGAACCAAGGGGAGAGCTTAGGGCTAAATAGCATAGAGAGAAGACTACCTTCCAGGGGAGGCAAGCCGCACCACGTCCTAGCCGGGCCACTTCTGCGATTCCCTGGAGGTGCCTTTACTGGAATCTGAACAAGCTCTAATGCTGACTCACCAGCCTCAACCACATCAGCTCCTTGCTTCTTCTTCCACTGCCACCTTATGTCCAAGGGGCCTCATTTATGAAAAGTGAGGCATCGCTGCGTGAAAACAGCGATGTGTCACTTTTCACTGCGTCCTCCTTGCACCACCAATGATGCGTCATATTTACAGTATGACGCATCATTGTGCAAGGAGTTACAGATACGTCAGTATTTCTGACGTATCTGTATGGTGCAAAAGTGGCACATTGCTGGAGTGTGTCACAAAAGTGACGCAACTCCAGCAATGTGTCCTTTCACCTGGGGCAAGCCCCATGTGAAAGGGCCTGCGTCAGTCTTACGCCTGCTGTGAGACAGGCGTAAGAAATTGACGCATTTGTGTCCTAGAAGTGGCGCAGTGAAATCACACAGATTTCACTGCGTCACTTCTACGACCCTTTCTTGCGCCAATACGCCCCCTTGCATACATTATACCTTGCACAGGTATAATGTGGCGCAGGGGTTTACAAAGTGACTCATCTACCTAGATGCGTCACTTTGTAAATATGGCGCAACAAGGCGCATTTTTTACACCACTGGTGTGTCAGAAAAAGTGACGCACCAGCGGCGTAAAAGTGACGCAAAGCCTCATAAATGTGGCCCCAGGTTTTTAACAGATATTATGACTGTTCCATTAAACCACTGTTCTATTGACCAGTTAGCAAAATGGAATAGATTTGAACAATCTTGAGCGGCTCTTTCACTTTGACTGCTACTGGTCCCAAACTGGCTAAAGGGCCAAAGAGCTTGAGGTCAAAAGGACAGTCAGTGGGGAGTTTTCATTGCCCACCCAGCCCCAAGCTACTGGGCTAATAAAGGGCCAAGGTGGTATAATAAGAGGCAGGAGAGGAGGCCTACTGAGCAACGGCTGCCCCCTCAGCTATAGGGCCCAGCCCCTGGGCAGTAACTCACTGCCGAGCCAAGTTCAAAAGCCCACCGACTGAGCAGGCTGCCACCATGCCAAAAGTCTCTAATGCTCCATGTGGGTTACCACACCGGAATGGGCACACCGCTCCTCCATGCCTAATGCCGTCTACTAGCACCTGCTGGTATCTGATGACAGTTGCTGTTTTGCGGCTGCCGATGCAATAGCTCCAGGAATGGAGGACCCTCGAAATCGGAGCTCCTGCCCTTTTTGAGCGCAACCTCTGTCTCCTCCGCCAATCCCCCCTCTCTTAGGGGCATAATTATGAGTTCTGGCGCATCTCTGAAAATCAGCAGGGATGCGTCAGAACAAATGCGTCACGCAAAACTACCCTTGCCTCACGGCGGATGCGCCGCATTTACAATGCGGCGCGCCGTGGCGCAAGGGTAGGCAGATGCGTGACGCATCTCGTGACGTAAGGGCGGCGCATCGCTAGACTCCAGCAATGCTCGGGTGTGCCCTATACTTAACGTGCTGCGTCAGTCCTTACGCCTGCTTCAAGCAGGCGTAAGGAATTGACGTAGCAGCGTCGCACAAGTGCCTGCGTGAAATCTTGTAGATTTCACGCAGGCACTTTTGCGAGGCGCACCTGCCCCGGGACACCCACCCTGCGCCGGAACGCCCACATGTGGCGCAGGGCTTTACAACGTGACGCATCTGCCTAGATGCGTCACGTTGTAAATGAGTCGCTGGGATGCGCCACGTTTACGCCGCCATTGCATGACGCAACGGCGGCGTAAACGTGGCGCAAGTGCCTTCTAAATCTGCCTCTTGATGAGGCTGGAGTTTTCTCCCCGCTCACCCGATCCTGTTAAGCCATTCCACTGCGCAGCTGCACAGCCACACCACTCTCAAACACTGACTCCGCTCCATCATCTATTTTAAGTCAGACCAAAACCCATCTACTCGCTTCATCATTCGCTTGGGTAGCAAGTAATATATTGAGGTCTTTATGACAAAGTATGACCACGCCATTCTTAGGAAGAACAGAAGGGAAAAATAGAGCTCTCCCACCCATTGTTTCTTACATTTAACAATATTTACTTCAGTAAGGTACGTTTCCTGAAGTAAGACTAGCTGACATTCCAAGAGTGATAGGTTGGGTAGAACTCGGCATTTGATAGGATATTTTAAACTTTTGACATTCCATGTTGTGATTCTAGGATTCATTCTTGAGACTAACAACAGTAAACCCTAATATAAATAGATAAGATGAAAGACAGAAAAGAGAGAAGGAAAACGTTCGAGAACCAAAGAAGGAGAAGTAGAACGAGGAAGAGAACCCCCAAAAAGTGAATAGAACGAGAAGGCAACATAGGAAGAAATATTCCTTGATTGCTAATAATCCCAAAACAATGAAAAAGAACATCCCAAAGGATGAAGGGGGTACGGAACACTTGAAGAAGCTGTACCAGTCCCGGCTCTAGCGAACAAAAGGAAAAGGCTCCTCAGTACAATAATAACAGAAGATAACATACAATATACAAATGGAGAAAACCTGTAGTAAACAATACAATAAAGAAACAGTAACATGGAAGCATACACCGTAAATGGAAGTAACTGAATCTTGAAATTTCCACAGATGACAGGAAAATGGGGTCTATGGCATTAAGGAGGAGTCCACAGAACACTGTATCTGAAACAACAATAGGGAAAGAGACAATGGCATTAATTGGAGAAGTAATCAAAACTTGATACCTAAAAAGAAGAAGCATAAGGTAATCCATGAAAACAGAAAATAGATCAGAAGAAGTAACAGTCAGTTTCAGTTTCAAAATACTTTATTCGGTTTTTCAAGTGTAAAAACCATAAAAGCAACAGTACTGTAATTAAAAATACACAGTTAAAACATAGTCTACAATCATAAGCACAGACCATTATAAAAAGAGCATTCCACTTAAAAGGGTATAAAATATAAGCAAACAGCCGTTGGAGGACAACTATGATAGTGTCAGTATCTTACAGGTCAGTTAGTTCACCCTGCTATTTCTAAATTTTAGGGCTGATTTTAAAAAAACAATCAAATATAAGGTGCTTTCAGGATTCAACATTTGCAGGTAGCAAAGGGCAGGACGAACCAGGGAAAATTTCTGTTTTTTTAGAAGGGACTTTAAAAAGAACCTCCGGGGTACATCATAGAGGGAACAGACAAATAAGAAGTGCACCAAATCCTGCGGAGACACGTTGTCGCAGCCGCAGGATGGTAACACTTGGCCTCTGTGAGAGCCCCTCGGAACGGCTAATAAAAGGTGGAAATAGTCCAGCCGGAACCTTGTTAACAAGAACCGCTCATGTCCTGATAAGGACCATGATAAATAGGGCTCCAGTGATCACGTGGTTTTAAGCATCACGTAATTGCGGACGCTGGGTTTGCCATTTCCACCCCCTCTCGATTAAGTTTTTTCATTAGTATAAAAGATTTTTTCACAATTTCCACATCTGTGATAACAATCGAGTCTGGATTTAAAAAGAGGACCGGGCGCCCCAGTGAAAAAAAACAGCCTTTTAGGTATTTTAGCCATGGGATGTTGAGCATGTAGTCCAGGGACAGTACTTCTCTTAATAGCAGGTGGTTTAAGACCAGATCTTTATTTAGCCAGCACTTTAGCCAAAATACTAAAGGCCATAGTACTATGATATCACCAATAAAGGGTGTACCGGTTTCCTTGTGAACTATTAGGTTAGAGGTTCCTTTTGGTACCCCCAAGAGATGTTTTAGAAAATTGTTCTCAACCACCCCGATGCTCTCTGCTGCCATGTACCCCCAAAGTTTGCTACCATAACTTCCTAGAGCAATATTTTTTGCCTGGTAAATCTTTAGTAATGCTGCAACTGGGCGCTTACCCATTTTTTTCACAAAATTAAATATAGCGGTGTTTGCCCGAGTTACCTCCCCTCTTTTCCTTTGCAGTAATGGTCCCCATTTTAACTGGTCGTCAAATAGAACTCCCAGGTAGGAGAATGTTGTAGTCATGTGAACCTTCTCTGTATTTACCACAAAAGGGTACGTTTTCTTGGAGCGCAGCCCCACCTGCATAATGTAAGATTTTGTGTTATTAATGGCTAAATCGCGAGCAGCCATAAAACTACAGAAGGTATTCAATAGAGACTGCAGACCTCTGGCAGTTCTAGCCAAGAGGACGGCATCGTCTGCATATAGCAGAACGGGTAGACCCCTGCACCCAACATAGGGGAAGTCAACTCCAGTATTAACCAGGCACTCGTCCAGCTCATTACTATATAAATTAAAAAGAAAGGGGGCCAAAATACAGCCACGCTTTACACCCCTGTGAACGTTAAAATCCCTGGATACCCTAAGGTCCTGCGAGAATCTAACATTAGCCTTTGTGTCCCTGTGAAGGTCCCTCAGAAGGTTAACCAATGTGGCCTCCACCCCCATGGCGTCCATGGCCTCCCACAGTTTCCCCCGGTTGACACAGTCAAACGCGGAGGAAAGGTCCATGAACGCCATGTAGATGGTGCCCCGTCGGGCTATGGTGTACTTTCCGAGGACCATGTACAGATTGTGCCAGAGTGGAATGACCTGGCCGAAACCCGTATTGGATTTTGGAAATAACCCTGTTTTCATCGGCCCAAGATGTTAGTCTGTTCAGTATTACTCCCCCCACGACCTTGACCACAGAGTCAATGAAGGAAATCGGCATATAACAGGTGGTGCTATTACGGTCTCCCTTCTTAAACACTGGCACAATTGTAGAGGTTCCCCATGACCTTGGGCAGCCGAATGCTGCCGCTGCATTGAGCACAGGTGTAAGAACCGGCGCCCATAAAGACACTTTTGATTTAAAAAGATCCGAGGGCATGCTGTCCGGTCCTGGCGCTTTGTTACTTGTCAGCTCTAAAATACCTTTCTCAACCTCTTTCATGGTGAGGTGAGGTAAGGTTACACCTTGCCCACCGCCATGTAATTCTGACTGGGATATATTACTCTTAAAGATGGAGCTGAAGTGTGACACCCAGTCGTCTTCAGTAATATTAGTACCAACGTCATGCTCCCCTTCCCTATCAAAGAGTGGTCTGTTAATAATACCCCAAAATCTCTCACTGTTGCATAATGTGTTAGGATCTAAAAGTTCTTGCCAGATCTTATCCTTTAGATCAGTTTTACGTTTTACTAGAGTCTTTTTATAAGTCAGACGAAGGGACCGAATCAGTAAAGGGTCTCTGGGACTAGTTTTCAATGCAGCCTTTAACTCTCTTGCTGCTTTTGTGCAAGTATGGTCGAACGATTTGGGGTCCCTAGATGGTGGACCAGATATAGGGACAGTTAACATAGACCCTACTTTTGTGACAATCCCCTCAAAGGCTTGGAGCATATCCAGGGGGAGGGATGTGGCGGACACACACAATGTTAAATCGGGGGCATATGATTTATGCATACTTTCATAAAGTGAATCCGAATTCACCTTTGACCACTTAAGTCAACGCCTTCCGTCCGTGGGTTTCAGGACACCCTGGGTTATCAACTTTTCCCGTAGGTTCAGTAGATTACCACCCAGGTAAACACAGACTGGATTATGATCGCTGTAGATACTTTCCTGGATTTTGAAGCCCAGTATGATGGATTGGAGACCATTAGAAAACAAAGTATGATCTATAAAGGACCCCCCGATTTGGCCTTTAAATGTGGGGACAGGCTGGATACTACAAACGTCCACCACAGACAGGGCAGAAACCAGATCAAATTCATTTAATAGATGGTTCAACATATCTCCCCGACCTGAGTGTTCAAAGTGAAGGCCCTCCATCCTATCACATCCCAATTCTCCCATAGCAGAGTACATTGGGTTCCCACATGGGTGTACATTAAAGTCCCCAGTTAGCATGATACGGTGGGAACTACTTCCACAATGCTGTCTGACAAAATCGCCCAATTGGGTCATCTTACATTCCCCTCTAGCATTTACTGCATTATAGAAGTTAATCATGAGCAGCATTACATTCCCTCTTTTTAGGGTGACTGCTTGAATATCAGTGTTGTTGGAGATTATTGGTTTAACTACGCAGTTCACAACTAAGGAAATATATAAAGCCAAACCTCCTTTAGCCCTGCCACTGCGTGACGTTGTGGCCGGTACAAAAAAGGCTTTATAGCCTTCTAAGAATATATTGCATTCCACCATCCAAGTCTACTGCAAACAGATCACCGGAAATGCCCTTATAAACTCTACCCACTTTGGGTCTTGAACCTTCCCCGCCAGCCCGGCGATGTATCAGGGGATGACATTATAAACCAGTTGTGTCGGTGAAGCCACCGAATAGGCCGCTTTCAAGCCCTCCGGGCAAACAGCTGGGCACCCCTCGTCCAAAATCTGTCCAGGAGGTCCCCCCCCTGTATACTGACATTGTGGAAATGACAGCGGTTCATTGGAATCTATATATACCTTTAGTCAGTCGCAGTCCTCTAACGATGAGAGGACTGCGAATCTGTTTGGCGCTAGCGGGAAGGATAGGGGATATCGTTCCCCCAGGCGCTATCTGCTACCATACGGGGGGTCTGGTGGTTAAATCTATTAGATCTATTTCTCAGATTCAGATCTTCGTGGCTGCCAACCAGTATGTGAGAAAGAGTTGTTACTATTTGATGGTACTGGTTGGTAGAAGAAACCCAGGGGGAGGATCTGTATTCCAAGGCCCGTGTTAAGCTTTCTTGTTCGGGTCTCTCTGAATATTCTCTCAACGATCGAACGATCATTGAAGTTCACAATTATACAATCACCCCACCTAACTTTCTTGAATTCCCCACCCACCCCACTCGTCGTACCATGATGATAGTATCTCCTATTACAGGGCCTACTGAGGTATTGCTAGAAAGCCAGTGAGTCACCTTGTTCTTAAGCTGATAGAAAACTTATGTGGAGCCATGGTGAAGGTTTGGCACATTGCTTAAAATGACCACCAGTGGTGTAGATTGGGGGGGCAGGGACTTATGTTTTTAACAATACTCTAATAACTTAGTGTAATATTTTGTGCTTTTATCGCTTAGACAATTTGTGCTGAATAAGGCTATTCAGACTGACTTCAGTAGTCAGATTTGTGGAAGGAGAGGACTTGAGTTCTATTATTATTTTAATTTGTAATGTGCACAGCTACCCCAAGGGGTTTCTTGGCACACAGCAGATAGGAAGGGTCCTGTGGTTCTGAAAATCTGGATTCATATAATAGTACTGGACTCGAGAATAAAAACTTCGTCGAAATAGGACGAATTTGGTATCAAAAGACCGAGAATGACGAGTACATCATGTACATGTATTTTCGGCGTATTCGAGTGACGATTTCACCTCGAAATCGTCATTTACATTCTGAACCCCACTCCCATTTATATGTTGCCCTTTACATAGGCCTTAATCCAGTTGAATTTGATTCCACAAGGACACATACTACTTAATCGACTTCTCCCTGACCTCAGTACAAGTTAGAACCATTGCCCCAGGCCGAACTCGTTAGGTCAGTTCCCTCCCAGTGGCCGAGCAAGATAGCATCTAGGCTCAACCAGCCATAAAACCATTTCAGCGCGCACACCTGCCATATCTCGCTCACATCTTTTCTCCATTCCTTTTCTTCACTTGCTTTATGATGGGGAGGTGACCGTTTTTATTGGGGGTCCAGCGATATCTGATGAAATGTTGGGCCTTGCCGGATGATTTGTTATGGGCAGCACGACGTGAAATATGTACATGTCATCATGACTCTGCTTTTCTTTTGTAACCAGTAACTATAAATGAAATACCACGAATTCGAAGAATGTTTGCCCAAGGCCGAATATCATGTATAAAGAGAGAAGCCTGACTTCGTGAAAGTGTGCAGTCTCCTGAGAACATACCCGTATTGTACTTCTAGGACACCTGTTACCTTGGTTGCAGCCAATAAACTAATCTTTGACTTCACCTAGAAGACTCTGAGTTTCTGTAGGTCTGACTCAAGAAGAACCCGAGGTCTCTGGGTGTTGATTCCCTGACACCGCTGGGTTACCGGTTCTGTGCCGGTTCTTAAAAACCCAGTACCTCAGTCCATAGGCACAACAGATTAGAAGAGCAATGTCTTCAGACCTTTGCGAAAAGCAAGAAGTGACACAGTTTATCAGTGACTCTAGGGGAGAATTTCAGAGTTTCAGGCCTAAATATGCGAAGGAGCGCCCTTTCATGATTGTCAGGAGAAACCTAGGCACATTGAACAGGAAGCAATTCATACATCGAAGAGATCGAAGAGGGTGATACAGTGACACCAAATCCTGAATGTAACTAGGTCCAAGTTCTCCTTTAGCCTTGAACATGTAGCATAAAGCTTTAAACTTGATGTGGTTAAGAATCACGAGCCAGTGTAACTCACAAGGAAGATTGGAGACCGAGGCCGATTTTGGAAGTTGGAAGAGTAACCTTGTGGCTGCGTTCTGCACTATCTGCAGCCGACCTGTTGTAGATTTGTCAGCTCCCAAATACAGCATATAGTAGTAATCCAGTCTGGATAAGATTACAGTCTGAATCACAGGATCATCCAAATGATCTTTTTTAGCCATTTAAGTACTGCAAAACAAGTAGCAGTACCCTTGACCACCTGAGGCTTCATAGACAGTTTATTATCCAGAAGGATGCCCAGATTTCTAACTTTCTGAGATGGAGTGGGCAGAGCCCCTAGGGAGTCAGGTCAATGTTGTGGGCCCCGGAAAGAGGAGTTTTTTCCATTAATCATGACCTCAGTTTTATCGCCATTGGGCTTGAGTGAGTTTTTATTCACCCATAAGGAGATGCCACTCAGTCCCAGGCTTAGGTCTGAAGGTCCATGGTTCTGAGCAGATGACAAGGTAAAGATGATCTGTGTGTCATCTGCATAAGAGGAAAGGGTGAGACCACACCTCTCCACTTCAACCGCCAAAGGGTGGACATAGATGTTAAACAGCAATGGGCTCCGTACAGAACCTTTCGACAACCCTTAAGTTAAAGCTTGTATCTCAGATCTAGCGCTGGAGGATAAGACTTGCAAAGCTCTGTCTTTTAGGAACGATCTGAGCCAAGCCAGAGCTGAGCCCTCAAGGCCCAGTGCTATCAGTCTCTCCCCCAAGATGGAATGTGACACAGTATCAAAAGCCGCACTATAGTCTAACAACATAAGCACAAATGTTCTGCCCTCATCAAGGTGCTGCCTCAAGAGTTTGTTAATGTCCAAGAGGGCGGATTTAGGACTGTGTTCAGCCCTAAATCCAGACTGAGAGTTATGAAGAAAGTTCTGAGCCTCCACAAACAAGGTGAGCTGAGCATTGATGTGTTTTTCGAAAACTTAAAAAAAAATGGGAAGCAGGGAGATTGGACTAAGTCTGACAAATTGGCCGGTACAGATTGGCTTTTTTCAGGATTGGAAGGACCATAGCATTTTTCTACTTCTGGGAAACCAACCCCTCGTTTAAAGCAGAATTTAGAAGATCCCCTATCATGAATAGCAAGCTAGAATCCAATTGCCTAATCATGTTAGGGGTAAGGGTTCTAACGAGGAGCCTGATTTAATAGATTGCAGGATAATATTGAAAGTCACAGTGTCCAACAAGGACTATGTTTTTAATTTTGGTGTCAAATCAGCATTGGTCATAGTGCCCTGACACCCTTAATTAATAGATTTCTGAATATCAGTGTCCACCATAGTGTCACTTGGATGGGCTCCATGTGTGCAATCTAAGGCCAAAAAGAGAATATTTTCTATTTTTTTGGGTAAAAAATAAGCTCATTCCTTGCATTGAGTTTTTAGAAAGCGAGGGTGTGGGAGGCATATTACAGGGGGTTACATAGTTCCTTGACCACCCTAAGCAGTGTCTTGGTTCAGCTTTGAGCTTTTAATATTTTCTCAGAGCACAACGCTAGTCGAGCAGATTTGCAGAGCCAGTGATATTTTTTTTTCTGCGCTACTCTGTACCGACTTTAAGCCACCTCTGTGTAGGATTTTCTCCATAGTCTTCCCAAAACCTTGCACTGTTGTTTCACATGTTTCAACATTTCATTAAACCAGGGAGCCATCAGCAGAGACCGGCCTGAATGTTTGGCTGTGGCCTGTAGAATTTCCTTCCTGGCATCCATATTCCAGTTTTGAACCTGTGCCTGATCCACGACCATGCTTGTTTTAAGTCAAGCCTGGTACGATGGAGTGGCTTATTAAAAAGCTGAAATACTCAGCTTCAACCAATTCCATGATTTGGATGGGTGGTTAGAACACGTGATCAGGGGGCAAAACGGATTTCTAACCTTGAAAGGCACGGCCAGGTGGTCGGACCACAATAGTGGCAAAGGGGGAGCAGTAACCAGGTCTGCAGTACTGGAAAAGACTGGATCCAACAAATGACCGCCAATGTGAGTGGGAGCAGAGCTACACAGATTTTAAGTTAAGAACAACCAAGATCCTCTATGACAGTGAATCTCTGGATGCATTTAGGCGCTTCTAGATGGAGATTGATGTCACCAAGTAGGATGAAATTGGCAGAATTCAATATGTGTGGAGCTACTAAACCCGAAAAGGAAGTACAGCAATTTCTTGCATATCGTGGGGGGCGAAACAGCAAATCCCCTGAGATCTCCCTGGGCATCCTAAATAGGGCGGTATCACTTGGAGCTAGACCGCAAGCAGCAGAGTGCTAAGGACGTGATTGATGTACTAAAATAATATAATTTGCACTTAAGTGGTTAGAATTTTTTTATCTTTCTGCTTTCACCAACAGTGTAGGGAAGAGCCACTATTCATTTTTTATGTTTTTACTGACATACAAATAAATATATAAAGCTAAAAAGGCAATGTCAATTCAAAGAACACATTTCTTTTTAAAATAATGTCTACAAAATATGGTTAAAACGATTAATCAGTTAAGATGAGACACGATGGGGGCATGGCCTAATATGGCCGACAGGACATGAGCCCTTGAGCTCCTGGCCAGCCAGGATCCAGTATCTTATCTAATCCTGCCGAAACACCTCGCATACTTGGCGATCTGGCATGGCACAACGTCCCTAACATTGGGAGTAGAGGGGAATAGTAGGAGGCTGCAATTCACCGTACAAGCCCAGTCACACGCCCAGGACATACTTAGATACACAGTTCACTGGATGGCTACTAACCAGCTAAAAATTAACCCGGAAAAAACAGAGGTGCTGATAGTACCATCCAAGTGCTCGTCCTGGAGTGACATGTTCTGGCCCCAGGAGTTGGGCCCAACTCCACAGCCATCCACCACAGTCAAAAGTCTTGGCATTAAGTTGGACAGTGCTCTTTCAATGACCAACCAGGTTTCCACTGTAGTCGGTACCTGCACTGGTCTTTTAAGACAGCTGCGCAAACTAGTTCCTCTCCTCTCCGAGTCGATGCTTCGTACAGTGGTTTCTGCCACCATAGTGTCAAGACTCGACTATGGAAATGCGCTCTACTTGGGTCTGCCAAAGACGCTAATTAACAGACTCCAAGTAGTCCTAAACGATGCCGCCAGGCTCATTTTTAATCTCCCGAGGAGAGCGCATGCCTCCCCACTGTTAAAGAGTCTACACTGGCTGCCAATCGGGCAGAGGTCCATCTTTAAAAGCCTCTGTATAGCCCATAAAGCCATCTATGGGCAGGCCCCGGCCTACATTAAGGAACGGATTGAGGTATATAGACCGGAAAGAAGTCTTAGGTCTTCAGATGCCCAACTCCTTGTTTGCCCACGCTTCAAACTGGCTACAATGGGAGGGAGATCCTTTTCGGTTGTGCTACCGAACCTGTGGAACGCCCTGCCTGAGGCACTCCGAAAGGAGGGCAACTTACTCCGTTTCAGGAAAGTCCTGAAAACTAACCTTTTTAGAACAGCACACAACCTAGTGTAATCCTGTTCCTTCCTCTACCCCTCTCAGTACTTTGGTTATTATGTCATGAGGTAAAAGCGCCCTGAGACCTGTAGGTGATTTGGCGCGATATAAACCCGCAATAACAAATAACAAATAACAAAAATAACTCCCTTCAGCTCGGTGTATTTGTTCCAGGCCGTGCCCAGACCCGGTGATGGGCCTGCAACATGGTGTGAGGCAGCCTGCTGCAGTAGGTGTTGGTGGGCGGTGTTGCCTCCCAGAGGTTGGGCACTGGACTTGATGAGTGGCATGGGACCAGACGACTCTCCTGCATGGCCCGGAGTGTCCTAATTGGCGCAAGGAGCACCGAGTCACGGTGCGAATGCACTGCCGGAGCAGGGCTGGCGATGGCTCTGGTTGGAGCTGACAGTAGGCCACAGTGCCCAGTGGGGCAGAGGGAAGGTGCCTACCTGGACAATCTGTGCTACAGCTTGAGTGGCCCCCGACCCGGCACTGGTGACTGGTACCAACTACAGATCCCCGCATTCACTGGGGTAATGCAGGACAAATAGTGCAAATAGACTCCCGTCCACTCGGGGGTGGGGGGGGGGTATGCGTCCCAGCCACGCAGTTGCTACCAGACAATTAGGGTCCTTGGTGGCCCGGGACCCCATGACCTGTACAGCTTCCTCTGTGGCCTGTGGGGGCTTGAGTTCTGCTTCAGGGTAGCAGCGCACACTGAGGCTGAAGATGAGCCCTCAACACAACCTCTGGGGGTCCCCATCTGCTCTTTTTTATTACGGGGTACAGTCAGTGGTGATTGGGGTCTCGGCGGATCTATACTTGGGTGCCTGCCCCACTTCTGCTGTGTACCAAGGGGGCCAGGTAGGGTGACCAACTGTCATTGGTGCAAATTCAGGACGGTGAGTGTAAAAATTCAGGACAAAGGGTCAAAATTCAGGACACAAATTCAGGACAGGAGGTCAAAATTCAGGACAATAGGTAAGTTTTACAGACACATCAGAGGTCGCGCAATAGTATATAAGTAAGCCCAGCCATTTCCAAACATATTCAACCATTTGCAAACCTATCCACCATGTATCCTTCCATCTATCATTTCACTCATCCATCCCTTCATCCATCCTTTTACTCATCCATCCATTATCCATCCATCCACCCTTTCACCCTATCCATCTGTACACTTATCCATCCACTCTTCATCCCATCCATCCATTCACTCATCCATCCAGCCATTTACCCTTTCACCAATCCAGCCATCCATTCACTTACTAAGGCTTCCACCCATCCACTCTTTTAGTCATCCATCCTCCCTTTCTCTCTCCATCGACCTTTTCACTTAGCCAACCTTCCTTCCATCATCCATCCACCCACCCATCCATCCATCTACTCATCCACTCATGAATCCATCCATTGACTCTATCACTCATCCATCTATCATTTCACTCCTTCACACATATATTCATCCTTTTGTCCATCTACCCTCCCTTTCACTGACTCATCCATCCTTACATCCACCCTTTCACTCATACGTCTATTCATTCACCCTTGCACTTATCAATCCATCAATCCATCCATCATTTCACTCACCCAACCATCCACCCACCCACCATCCACCCACCCACCATCCACCCACCCATCCACTCATCCATCCTTTCACCAACCCACCATCCACCCACCCACCCATCCACTCATCCGTCCTTTCACCCACCCACCATTCACCCATCCACTCATCCATCCATCCATCGATCCTTTCACCCACCCACTCTTCATCCATCCATCCTTTCACCCACCCACTCCTCATCCATCCATCCATCCTTTCACCCACCCACTCTCCATCCATCCATCCTTTCACCCACCCAGCCATCCATCCTTCCCCTCCATCCATCCTTCATCCATCCATCCTTCCCCTCATCCATCCTTCCCCTCATCCATCCATCCTTCCCCTCATCCATCCATCTTTCCCCTCATCCATCCTTCCTTTCATCCATCATCCATCCTTCCCCTCATCCACCCATCCTTCCCCTCCATCCATCCATCCCCTCATACATCCATCCATCCCCTCATCCATCCATCCATCCCCTCATCCATCCATCCTTCCCCTCATCCATCCATCCTTTCATCCATCATCCATCCTTGCCCTCATCATCCATCCATCCTTTCACCCACCCCTCCATCCATCCATCCATCCTCCCCCTCATCATCCATCCTTCCCCTCATCATCCATCCATCCATCCTTCCCCTCATCATCCATCCATCCATCCTTCCCCTCATCATCCATCCATCCTTCCCCTCATCATCCATCCATCCATCCATCCTTCCCCTCATCATCCATCCACCCTTACACCCACCCCTCCATCCATCCTCCCCCTCATCATCCATCCATCTATCCATCCATCCTTCCCCTCATCATCCATCCATCCTTTCACCCACCCATCCATCCATCCATCCTTCCTTCCCCTCCATCCTTCCCCTCATCCATCCATCCTTCCCCTCATCCATCCATCCTTCCTTTCATCCATCATCCATCCTTCCCCTCATCCACCCATCCTTCCATCCATCCATCCTTCCCCTCATCCATCCATATTTCCCCTCATCCATCTTTCCCCTCATCCATCATCCAGCTACCCTTCCACCCATACATCCAGCTATTTAAATTTTCTCTCATCCATCCTTCCCCTCACTCATCAATCCATCCATCCTCTCTCATTATCCATTTATTCACTCTTTCATTCAGCCATTTACCCTTTCACTAATTCATCCAGCCATCCACCCATCCCTTCACTTACTCACTCGCCCACCTTTCCATGTTAATTTTGAGCGGAGCCCTTTTGAGAAGAGGCCCATCAAGAACTCCACCCTCGCTCCAGGAGCCATTCCAGGACTGAGACAGAATCCACCCAGGGCAGAGACATGATCCACCACAGGGGGGACAGGAGCCATCACAGGGGGGGACAGGAGCCATCACAGGCGGGGGGAGGGGGGACAGGTGCCATCACAGGAGGGGGAACAGGATCCACCAGGGTGGGCACAGGGGTGGGAATGCAGTATTCTAGTATCATCTTGGGCTCCTCGCCCCCTCCTGCACAAGACAAGGAAGACAGGCTCTCTGTCCAAAATGCCATCCTCCACTGTGATGTATAGTACTTACAGGAGATACTCTAAGAGAATTGATTGAACTGATTGTCCTCCATACTTTGTTAATCAGTGTGGGTGCGATTGTGCCTTTTCTTTATTGTATTACATTATATGTTTGAAGAACTGAGGTTTGCTTGCAATTTAGTGACAGTAATTAAGCTCTGTGAAGAGAACCACGTGCTGCTTCGGTGTAATCTGGCAGAGTCTAGGATGTTTGGGGCCCTGGGCTGAGGGGAATGTGTGAGTCCCCCTCTAAATTGCAGGGACGTGACCATTCAGGGCTGTTTGCATCTGAATGGATGTCCCTGCTCCTGAACCTGCAGCCCCTCCCTCTCAGTCACCATCGAGCACCTCTTAACAGCTCATCAAGGGCTGGAGGTGTGAGGGGTGCCATCCCACTGTGCCTCTCCAGTGCTGCGGGGTATCTGAGCTTTGATGCAGCATCGGAGTCAAGAAGGGAGGTGGGTGCAAGCTGTGCCGGTGTTAGGGTGGGGCGACCGGTGCCCGGCTAAAATGACGGACAAATGGCGTCCGTTAAAGAATCCTTCGCGGACAACGGACAGACGGCCAAAATTACGGACTGTCCGTGAAATTTACGGACGGTTGGTCACCCTAGGGCCAGGGCCTAGTGAGTCCATAGGCCTGCTTAGATGACCCCACTGCCCACTTCAAAGTGACTCTGCCTGCTCTACCATGCTTGCCTGGTTGTGCCCTACAGCTCTCCTGTGGACAAGGGTCTGTGCTTCTCAGGGCGGCTATCTATCTCATTTGTTCTCCCCCACTACCACTCTGTACTGTCTGAGGTTGCTCTGGGTAGGGCGGCTGAGGCACTTTGGGAACCCCCAACATGGAGGGGCGGCACTTGGAGAGGAGTGGGTTCATGCCGCATCTGGGTGCTCCCTTCCCCACCAAAGTGGGGGCTGTCTCTTCTGGCGGGCAGGACTGCAGTACCCCCAGTGATATGCTGGCCTGGTGATCTTGACAGAGAGTGGGGGCACCAGCCTGAAACCACAAGGAGACCCTGTCTGCAGATGGATCCAACAACACCAGTGGTTCGTCGGAGTGTGCGATCATCCCACTTGTCTCATCATGATCAAGGACAAACTGACTTGCTCCCACTCACCCACTATACTACTCCACGCCACCCTACTCAAAGAATAACGAGGCAGGCGGGTGCGTTGGATACTGGAGATGCGGGGGACGGTGATGTGGAACCAACCATGGCGAAGCTGTTGGTGGCAATACAAGGCTCTCCGACTGCAATGGAACATAAAATTGAGACAGTGTCTATTGATGGCAACGTTCTTTTTGCCAATCTAAGGAAAGTGGCAGATAAAGTTATGACTCCTGAGGGCAACATCTCCGAGCTGCAGGGAGAAGTGGTCACCCTCAAACGCCAAATGGCCCAGATGTCCACTACCACGAGGGAGTTGGAACAGGGTGCAAAATATGAGGAAGGCCGCTCCAGGTGCAGTAACATCTGCGTCCTGGGGTTCCCTGAAAGAGCAGAGGGGTGTTCTGCTGAAAAGTTTCTGGAGGAATGGGTGTGGGCGGAGCTCACACCGTTGGGACTATCTGATTTTTTTGTTGTGGAGAGGGCGCACAGAGCATTGGTGCTGCCCCCGCCAATGGGGGCCCAAGCAAGAGCCATCATTGCCAAAATCCTCAACTATCGCAACAGGAACTGAATCCTTTGGTTGGCTCGTGAACAGAATCCACTCCTCTTTGGAAATAGTAGGATAGCCATCTACCCTGACTACACGAAACAGGTCCAGGTGCAGCTCAAATCCTTTCTCGGTGTGAAGCAAAAACAGAGACTTTTATCTCCTTTGAGGATGCCTGCCAAGAATTCTCTCTCGCACCTGGTCAATTTTTGCACCATGCTGCCCTTGCTGAAATCGCCAGGGCAACCTGGCCATACTACCCCTCAACGCCTGCACCTACGCAAACCCTGGGAATCCTTCTATCATGTCGTTCAGGCTGCCATTTGATCACGCTGTTATGCAGGGCTATGCATGTGAATGCGAAGGGGCCTCCTCCGCGGGCCCGCATGGCCTGGGTCATTGATCTCAATGGCCCTTTGGGAACCGGGTACTGGTCACAAGTTAATGAGCTTAGACACATACTGTTTCATGTAATGCCTGCTTTCAATTGATACATTATAATTTTCTTCACAGGACATATTTAACAGCCAGTGACCAGCATCACATATCCCCAACGGTTGTATGACGTTACAACGCATACTTTTACAACGCCTACCTTTACAACGCATTTTTTACAACGCAACATCCATTACAACGCATTCCATTACAACGCATGCATTTACAACGAATTTTTAAAAACTACCTTTACAACGCATTCCATTACATCGCATACTACCTTTACAACGCATACCATTACAACGCATAATTTTACATTGCATGTAAGGTAAGTATTGGATAGTGGGGTAAGTGTTGGATAGTGTAGGGGTAAAAATTACTATTCTAACTCCAGGGGGGTGCAACAGTAGGGTAAGTGTTGGATAGTGTAGGGGTAAAAATTACTATTCTAACTCCAGGGGGTGCAACAGTAGGGTAAGTGTTGGATAGTGTAGGGGTAAAAATTACTATTCTAACTCCAGGGGGTGCAACAGTAGGGTAAGTGTTGGATAGTGTAGGGGTAAAAATTACTATTCTAACTCCAGGGGGTGCAACAGTAGGGTAAGTGTTTGATAGTGTAAGGGTACTATGTGTTGTAATTCTATGCATTGTAATGGTATGCGTTGTAATGACTGCATTGTAATGACATGCGTTGTAGTGGTGTGCGTTGTAGTGTCATGCGTTGTAATGGTTGCGTTGTAAATGCATGCGTTGTAATGGATGTTGCGTTGTAAAAGTTTCGTTGTAATGGTAGTGCGTTGTAAAAGTTGCGTTGTAAAGGTTGTTTCCCATCCCCAACCCGTGCTTATAGTTGTCCCCACTGAGGCATGGGAGATACACATTTTCTGCATTTAGCATGGCAGTGCAGGCTGGTACCAGACTTCTGGTGGTTGCTAACATAAAGAGGGTTACACATCTCTGCATGACATGCACTCCTCAATGTTGCCTGTTGGGCAACATTAAGTACCCGAAGGGCAACACAATACAGTATAAGTTCCTGCGATTAGTGTTAGTCTTGGCCAGACAGAAGGTAGTGATCACATTGATGGGTCAGAGGGCAACAGAGATACCACAACGGCACAAGGATGTCACGGAGTGGACCCTGGCGAAGGAAACTCACATGCAGCTTAACAGGCACGTTTAAAAGGTGATGGATGGCCTGAGTGGAAAGACCTGTGAACCGCATTACTGGACCTGAACTCTGATACAGTCTCGGAAGACAGTGATGGCATGAACGAATGACTGTGGTGAGGCCTGAGATTGCGTAGAGAGCATGGAGGGTTCAGAATATGGGTGTGCTGTCACGGGGGAGTCACAAGAACCTGATCTCCCCAGGTTGGGTGCTGCTGACAGATCGCACATGTCCTAGTCTGTCGTAAGGTCATATTGCATCACATGTGCACAGTCTTCTACCATGCATATCACTGACTGCTGCTTTGCTTAAGTGTTGTTTGCTAAAACTGAAAAATGAAGGTTTAAAAAAAAAAATTAGACACAATAGGAAACCAGCTTAGCGCTACAGATGCTGAGATACGACACCAAACTCTTTCCCCAAGCTAGCATATAACATAACTAAGGCTCCTTGTTTTTCGTTTTTACTGATTTTCAAAGATAAATACAGGCAGAAAACCATTTACTTTCTAGTCTGTATTTATTTTTAAATGTGGATAAAAACGGAAAGTGGGTGTTTTTCTGAGTGATTCTAAATACACTTTGCCAGTCGCAGCCCAATAACTGTGTGGATTGATAGGGAAGGGGGTTAACCCCTTCCATGCAGGGCTGTTTCCCCCGATGTGCTGGGGGCGGGGGGGGTGCGCACAGCACCCCCATGCTCATGACGAGGTCAGCTCGTCATGAGCTACGGCGCTCCGGTGCTCATGACGAGCTGAGCTCGTCATGGCCACACCCGTTCCAATGGAAAGCTCAGCACCGCAGGGGAATCAGCCCAGCATGCGAGCGTTCCACGGAACGGGCGCGGTCATGACGAGCTCAGCTCGTCATGAGCACCGGAGCGCCGTAGCTCATGACGAGCTGAACTCGTCATGAGCCCTGAAGGGGTTAAAAAAAGGTATTTTAGTAAAGAGGCTTAAACAGCAATATGCACAAGGCTGATAGTGAAATCTGCATATTTTCATAAAAGTGCATTGATTTATCTTCTGCGGGTGTTCATATCACTGAAACCTGGCAGACATTCAAGCATGACTGCATATTTAGTGATTAAATAAAAATACAAGTTTCAGCTTTATTTTTTCATAGAACCCGTTATAAATATGGATAAATACAGATAAAGCTGATAAAAAAGAAATATGGATAAATACAGATGGAAGTATCCCAAAAAATAAATACCATAAAACCAGGAGCCCTAAACATAACGTAGGGGGCAAAGACCATTAACCTTTTTATAGGACAAAGATGCTATCATATGTTGCCTAACTAGGGTGCATTAGGAGGTTCTCAAGACTTCTGAAATCACTACTATTGTTGGAGATAGCCCTCTCAACAGGGTCACTCCTAAAAGTTTTGCCTTCACCCCTCTTCTTTTGCTGAACTAGTTTTTGTAGGCTTTAGGACTCTGTGCACTTTGCCACTGCTAAGCAGTGGTAAAGTGCTCATGCTCACTCCCTAAAACATGGTAAAATTGGCCTACACCTGATTGGCACATTCGATTTACTGGTAAGTTCCTAGCATATGGTACTACACGTAGCCAGACCTGTAAATTAAATACTACTAGTCGGCAGCATCACTGATTTTAGTAGCACTTAAAAACATGTCTCATGCCTTCCTCTGCAGTCTGTAGTGTAGTTTTAAACTGCCAATTCAGCCTGGCAAAACAAAACGTTTGCGAGGCCTACACCTTCCTTTTTAATACTTATCTGTTACCACAAAGGTAGGCCCTAAAAGCTCGTAGAGCAGGGTGCATGCTATTTAAAAAGTAGGACTTGTGTTTTTAAGTTTTACATGTCCTGGTAGTGAAAAACTCCTGAAGTTGTTTTTCACAATTGTAAGGTCTATCTCTCCCATTGAAAAACATAGGGATACCTTATTACATTTAATAAATTATAACTTTTGACTGAGAGCAGGTAGACATATGCTGTTTAGACTTAAATGAATTGTAATTTAAAATCTTTGTTAATGGTAAAGTCGTATTTTAAATCATCATTCTTAAAATGCCACTTTTAGAAAGTTAAGTAAGACGCCCGTCACACTCGCTACTGCAGCAGTGTGACGGGCGTCCATGATGGACGCCCGTCACACTGCTGCAGTAGCGAGTCCCGCTACCGTCGATATGAACGCTCCTTGATAAAGGGCACTGCCCGAAATGCATTGGAGAAGTACGCGTTTATAAGTGTAATATTGATGAATTACCTAACCATGGAATGATATGCCATTGTATATCATTGGAAAAATAATTCAACTTGAAGATTTCACAATATAAGAATAAAACAAATTTGAATCAATACCTGTTGAACTCTTTTGAGCACTCAAGGTGTGCCTCCAGTGGGGATGTATTAGCATATCTATGCATACACGACTTACCTTGCATTAAGTGGCGTTTTCTGACGGAAACTCCACCCACGAGAGCACCCAAAACCAACGGAACTTTGTCAAAAATTCACATACATCATAGTTGTGCACCACCCACTCCTCGTTAATTCACTTTTAGAAAGTTGCAATTTTCTTGTTGCAATCATTTGTGCCTTCTAGCAGTATCCTGGGTCACATGACTGTTAATGGCTCTACTGTTGGGAATTAGTGTATTCCTGCTAGACAGTGAGACAAAGGGGACTTGGTGTAGGTAAGATGGACCTTCCTCCAGGATGGTTGGAGCAGAATGGTACCCAGACCCAATTCTATTTGAAAGAGCTTTGCCACCAACACACACAAAGTAACTCAACACTAGTCTTCTGTCACCCCAGACTTCTTGGAGCCTTGGAACTGGAAGGCAAGAACTTTCCAGAACCAAATGAGGGGATAATAGGAAATTCCAAACTTCAAAGGCTGGCATCAGAGTGAACTCCTCTCCAAGAAAAGGAGAAATCCTGAAGTTTCAGGCTGTTGCAACTGTAAATGGGCCGTTCGTGCCAAGACTCTGCCGCCCGTGACTGCCGCCAATGCGAAGCTTCGCACTACAGCGACCGCGAGCGAGGATCAGTACTTGTCCTTTCATTTACGTTATTCTTAAGGTCTGCTTGCCTGTCAATGTGAAATCAGAATCTCTGGCACTGTCTGAGCAGGCAGTACTGTAGTGGTCACTGGCTCTTCCTGTTGAAAGGGCTCTTTCTTCTGGTGTTACTTCTCATTCTTTGAGCAAGCTCTTCAGCAAGCAGCTTAGGCTATGTAAGCCTTACTCTCAGATCCTGATCCCAGCTGTGGCGGAAGTACTATCAGGAATTCAACAGGTTTCATTGTGAGGTACTGCTCTTACAAATACAGTTCCAGTATTTAGTTTATTTCCAAGAGAAGTGTCCAAGAGTCCTGCGCCATTCACATCAGGGACTTTGCTGAAATTTGTACCTGTAAGCTTATGGGTAGCAAGGGCTGCTTCATGGATTTTCCTTTTGGGGCATGCATAAAGGAATTGGATGCACTAGAGCAGACTGGCTTGGCGATCAAGTCAGGATTTCTTGTTGACCACTGTCCTCCATTATAGCTGAAGAAAGTGGCAAGGACAGGGGCTCCTGAGTTCATCCTCTGCTTAACCTCTATCTCTTACAATCATTAGTTGCTCGTTCCTTTGTACTCTCTTTAAGAAAAAAAATACTGATAATAAAGATTTTAAAAACATCCACAATATCTTGTTACTTCCATTTGATACTAAAATATGTTTGCCTATTAATACTCAGATTTCTACTTTTCTGGAATACTTGGGTAATTAGACCTTGAACAATCAGGTTTCGCCTATCTCATAGCACAGAGATTAATTTTGTTGCAGCTATGAATGATGGCCACAGTATCAGGCTCTACTCACCTTTGATCTTTCTACAGCAATTAATACCCCCATCATTTAACTATACTTCTCTGACTTGAACAAGTAGGTATTTTCAAACTTAGCTCTAAAATTGGTACAATCATTTATTAACAACTGAGTTCAAGCTGTTTGCTTTCCTCCTTTTCGATCTGAATGCAACTGCGGAGTGTTTAATGGCTAGGTATTCAGTCCAATCTCGTTTAATACATACTTTCTGTCTTTATATTTTTAATGCTTATGTTGGCCTTTTATTTGCTCCTATTAGAGCATGGGGGGTTTTGGTTTCACTCTTATGGCTATGCTACACTGATTTTGATTACCTTCTGCTACATATTCTTCCCACTTTATCTTCTGTGACCTCTTGGATGTTTAGAATACCCTCACACTGACTTCAGAAATACACCTAAATCATGGTTGAGGATAAGGACCCCGACTTATCACTGCACTCGCATTGTCATGAAGAAACATCACCAGGGCCGGACTGGCTACCCGGCGTTTTGGTGTGCTGCCGCGCTGGGGGCTGATTTTGTTGATGGGGGACCTGCGTGTGCTGAACAACATTCGTTTTGCTTTGTTTATTTCGAAAAAACCACCACTGGGTATGGGCTCCCAACAGTAAGGCCAAGCCACTGACTAATGCCAAACAAAAATAATGCCAATACTGTTCTCCTTATTATTGTTCCTTTTTGTCAATACATACGAATTGAACAATATCTAGAAACACAACTTTTTGTCAGAATTAATCTTTTTTGTTTTATTCTTTTACTTCAGATTCATTATCTTGGTCAGATTTCACCAAATTTACATTTCAAGAACATCTATACAAAAAATACAAAACATTGTTCACACATTTTTTCATAAAACATTACCCTCTACACATTCATATTCATTCCATACTCACAGTAACTTCATCCCTCAAGCATTCTATCTCTCACATACACAACCAACACATACTATTTACACTTAGATTACAATATTCACAAAAATGCCATAGACCGTTAATTTGTTAAATTTGTAAAAGTTAGAGCATTCTTTTTAAACAAAGTTTTGATAATCTTATGGATCAACAAAAAAGGTCTTCGCGTTTCGAACTCGCAATCAGTTTTGGAGTTCTCATCACCACCCCCTTTTGTACAGCTTTGTCGCCATAAGTTGGCAGGGTATGCTCAGACGTTGAGTCCCTTGCTCACTTTGCCACTGGATTCAAGCAAGCCTGGCTGAAGACGGCTGGAATGCCAGAAACCGGTCCTAGGAAGCTTGATTGCGGTCCAGGGAAGGCATGGCTTGGCAGTTCGGGCTGTACTGTTCCCATGAGGCACAGGGTCAGACTGATTTGCATATGGCCATGTCTAAACTGGGGTGGCAGAGTGGGCTAAAGAACGGTGATGGATTCAACCCAGATCTGTTGACTGGGTGTGAGTGTTTGATTGGTTCAGATGCTCCGTCCATCACCACCCCCTTTTGTACCGCTTTGTCGCCATAAGTTGGCAGGGTATGCTCAGACGTTGAGTTCCTTGCTCACTTTGCCACTGGATTCAAGCAAGCCTGGCTGAAGACGGCTGGAATGCCAGAAACTGGTCCTAGGAAGCTTGATTCCGGTCCAGGGAAGGCATGGCTTGGCAGTTCGGGCTGGACTGTTCCCATGAGGCACAGGGTCACACTGATTTGCATATGGCCATGTCTGAACTGGGGTGGCAGAGTGGGCTAAAGAACGGTGATGGGTTCAACCCAGATCTGTTGACTGGGTGTGAGTGTTTGATTGGTTCAGATACTCCGTCCATCACCACCCCCTTTTGTACCGCTTTGTCGCCATAAGTTGGCAGGGTATGCTCAGACGTTGAGTCCCTTGCTAACCTTGCCACTGGATTCAAGCAAGCCTGCTGAAGACGGCTGGAATGCCAGAAACCGGTCCGAGGAAGCTTGATTCCGGTCCAGGGAAGGCATGGCTTGGCAGTTCGGGCTGGACTGTTCCCATGAGGCACAGGGTCAGACTGATTTGCATATGGCCATGTCTGAACTGGGGTGGCCGAGTGGGCTAAAGAACGGTGATGGATTCAACCCAGATCTGTTGACTGGGTGTGAGTGTTTTTTTGGTTCAGATGCTCCGTCCATCACCACCCCCTTTTGTACCGCTTTGTCGCCATAAGTTGGCAGGGTATGCTCAGATGTTGAGTCCCTTGCTCACTTTGCCACTGGATTCAAGCAAGCCTGGCTGAAGACGGCTGGAATGCCAGAAACCGGTCCTAGGAAGCTTGATTCCGGTCCCGGGAAGGCATGGCTTGGCAGTTCGGGCTGGACTGTTCCCATGAGGCACAGGGTCAGACTGATTTGCATATGGCCATGTCTTAACTGGGGTGGCAGAGTGGGCTAAAGAACGATGATGGATTCAACCCAGAACTGTTGACTAGGTGTGAGTGTTTGATTGGTTCAGATGCTCCGTCCATCACCACCCCCTTTTGTACCTCTTTGTCGCCATAAGTGGACAGGGTATGCTCAGACGTTGAGTCCCTTGCTCACTTTGCCAGTGGATTCAAGCAAGCCTGGCTGAAGATGGCTGGAATGCCAGAAACCGGTCCTAGGAAGCTTGATTCCGGTCCAGGGAAGGCATGGCTTGGCAGTTCGGGCTGGACTGTTCCCATGAGGCACAGGGTCAGACTGATTTGCATATGGCCATGTCTGAACTGGGGTGGCAGAGTGGGCTAAAGAACGGTGATGGATTCAACCCAGATATGTTGACTGGGTGTGAGTGTTTGATTGGTTCAGATGCTCCTTCCATCACCTCCCCCTTTTGTACCGCTTTGTCGCCATAAGTTGGCAGGGTATGCTCAGACGTTGAGTCCCTTGCTCACTTTGCCACTGGATTCAAGCAAGCCTGGCTGAAGACGGCTGGAATGCCAGAAACCGGTCCTAGGAAGCTTGATTCCGGTCCAGGGAAGGCATGGCTTGGCAGTTCGGGCTGGACTGTTCCCATGAGGCACAGGGTCAGATTGATTTGCATATGGCCATGTCTGAACTGGGGTGGCAGAGGGGGCTAAAGAACGGTGATGGATTCAACCCAGATCTGTTGACTGGGTGTGAGTGTTTGATTGGTTCAGATGCTCCGTCCATCACCATCCCCTTTTGTACTGCTTTGTCGCCATAAGTTCGCAGGGTATGCTCAGACGTTGAGTCCCTTGCTCACTTTGCCACTGGATTCAAGCAAGCCTGGCTGAAGACCGCTGGAATGCCAGAAACCGGTCCTAGGAAGCTTGATTCCGGTCCAGGGAAGGCGTGGCTTGGCAGTTCGGGCTGGACTGTTCCCATGAGGCACAGGGTCAGACTGATTTGCATATGGCCATGTCTGAACTGGGGTGGCAGAGTGGGCTAAAGAACGGTGATGGATTCAACCCAGATCTGTTGACTGGGTGTGAGTGTTTGATTGGTTCAGATGCTCCGTCCATCACCACCCCCTTTTGTACCGCTTTGTCGCCATAAGTTGGCAGGGTATGCTCAGACGTTGAGTCCCTTGCTCACTTTGCCAGTGGATTCATGCAAGCCTGGCTGAAGACGGCTGGAATGCCAGAAACCGGTCCTAGGAAGCTTGATTCCGGTCCAGGGAAGGCATGGTTTGCAGTTCGGGCTGGACTGTTCCCATGAGGCACAGGGTCAGACTGATTTGCATATAGCCATGTCTGAACTGGGGTGGCAGAGTGGGCTAAAGAACGGTGATGGATTCAACCCAGATCTGTTGACTGGGTGTGAGTGTTTGATTGGTTCAGATGCTCCGTCCATCACCACCCCCTTTTGTACCGCTAGGTTCGGTATGAACCGGCCGCAGTAAGTGGCCATACCAAGGAAACTTCCGACTTGTGATGCGGTCATCGGGGCAGGGGCTTGTTGTATGCCCTGCGATTTCCTCAGGTCCACTTTGACCTCGTCCTGACTGAACACGTAGCCCAAGAAGTCAATGGATTTCTGGAAGAACGAGCCCTTCTCCCGATGAAGGGTGACTCCGTGTTCAGCCAGCCATTGGAGCATGGCTCTGAGGTGTCAACGGTGTTCTTCCATAGTCACTGTGTATATTAGAATGTCATCGCTGACATTTAGCACTCCCTGGAGTCCTGACCGCACTTCCTTGATGGTGTTCTGGAATATTTCTGCCGCTGATGAGATACCAAAATTCAGTCTTTTGTAGCGGCATAATCCTATCTGAGTCGAGAAAGTCGTGATGTAACAGCTCTCCTCAGCTAGGCTCAAATGATGGTATCCCACATTGAGGTCGAGCTTGGAGAACCAGCTGAACCCATTCAGCTCAGCAAGGATGTCGTTGACGGTTAGTGTCAAGTGCCTTTTGCGTTTAATCACCTGGTTGGGTAGGTACATGTCAATACATAGCCGGATTTTACTGGGCTGTGTTGGTTTTTCCACGATTACCATGGGAGAGACCCATGGTGTTTGCCCGGTGACCTTCTCAATGAGCCCTAGTTGTTCGAGGTATTGGAGGTCCTTCTCAACGAGTGGCCTGAGGTGGAACACTATTCACCTGTGTCTTAAGGCTACTGGCTTCACGACCTTGTCTATTTGTAGTTTATTCTGGGTTTTCTTTATGCATCAGAGTCCCTCGAAGAGCTGTGGGAAACATTCTAGGACATCCTCAGTATGCAGGGCCTTGACTGCGTTGACCAAAGTGACTAGGCTGTGATCCTCGGTAGTGTCCCTCCCCACCAGGATGTGGGCTTCTGTGTCAACCACGTGGAAGGTGGTGGTGACCTTGTGGCCTGCCACCTTTACCTGGAAAGTCATCTTCCCCTTGAGTGGTAACAGCATTTGGCTGCTGTACGTGAAAATTCTTTCATGCGACGGGGATAACACACGTCTCGGGTTGAGCCGATTGTACTGTTGGCACCCCATCACGTTGACGGATGCTCCTGTGTCAATCAGCGTGGTGACCTGGGATATGGCAATTTCTAGGGCCCATGTGGGTTGTGGGCAACTCTTCCGTTTGAGGTCACAGGCAAATGAGATGAGGTAGCACTCGCCCTCCTCATCTGTTGATGTGTCTTCAAAATAGTGTCTTGGTCGTGCGGATGTTCGGGCCGTCTTTGGGTTCTCAGAATCCTCTAGGACTAGGTGTTTTACTGCCTTTGATGGTGGTCGCTGCCCTCGGGCTCCTCGATTCTGTGGGCCTCCTCAGAATGCCACTGCGAAGTGGTTGGGGGTACTGCCCTTTGAACATGTTCGCCCTTCTGCCGGGTATACTTCCTGTGGGTGCTCTTCCATTTCACAGTATCCGCAGCATGACTCTTGCGTGCTTCTCCATGGCCTCCACCTATGGGCGCTTCTGCTTTAGGTGTGAACGGCATCGCCCTTTCTGTTTTGATCGTGACTGGTTTCTCCGCCTGTTGGGTTAAGGCGATGTCCATTGCTGTCGATCTGGCATCCGACAGGTCGTGGGACCTGGCTAGAATGAGGATGTCCTCTAAGGTGATGCCGGGTTGGCACAGGATGAGTGTCCGAAGGTTCTTGTTTCTGCATCCTTGGATTTCTTTGGCTCTCACCTCTTTGTTCTGGTCATCATCCGAACATGTACTCGCTAGCTCATGCAGCCGCATGTGGAATATGTCCATTGACTCCCCTTCCCTCAGGCGTGCTTGTCGAAGTTTGAATCTCTCGTAGTCCGGGTTCATATGAGGGTCGAAATGCGTGTTTAGGGCTGTGGCTGCTGCGTTGTAGTCATTGGGCAGGCCGGTGTTCGGTAGGTGGGCAAACAGCTTGTAAATTCCTTTTCCCGTGAAATGCAACAGTAGGGACCTTTTTACTGCACCATCCGTTTCCCGTGTCGCCGTAAAGTAATTATGTAGCCTGCTGATCCAGAGTGTCCATCTGGGAGACATTGTGGCCGGGGCTATGAGCTTACTGAATGGGGGCAGTGTATTAATCTGGGAGTGTTGTGATGCTGGCTGCACAACTGGAGGTCCAGCTAATTAGTCATGCGTTGCTTGTGGTGGTGCCGCGTATGCTGCTTGGTCTGTCATCTTTGCACGTGTGCCGTGTGCTGCCTCACTGGTGCGGCGCTGTTGTGGTATCTCGGAGTTTATTGGGCGCTCCTCCTCTCACCCTACCTCGCGCTGTCCTTCTTGCGGGCTCTGGACCTCGCCATTTATCAAGATGACTGGCCCTGGGCAGTGGTATTGTGTGTGGGTGTTTATCTTCTAGTCTGGCAGCGTGCTTGTGCCATGTGTGCACCGTCGCTGGAAACCAGCAGGTGGCAGCCTGTGCATGCGCGGATCACCGCATGAGCAAAGCGGGCTCAGGACCGGGCCTGTTCCAGGAGCGCACAACTTCGCTCTGCCTCCTAGCAGGCGTTATCTTGTGCCTAGCGTTGCTAAGGTCGTGCATGTTTGATGCCACTAGGGCCTCCATTTTACACAGATGCAGCGATAACCTTCCGCAGATCCTCTAGGCCGGATTTCTCTGCGGGCCAGACTGTTGTGCCACGTCGCCCTCGTGCAATGCTGCGAAGGAGTTGTTCTTCACACCGCAGGGTCGTCAGGCGAGGAGTAGGTGTTCAGTAGGCAGTGGGGGTGAGCACCGCTGCCCAGGGGACGATGGATGCCCACCCTCGTTGCCAGAGTAATGAGGCTAGCCGGTGACTACTAGGCCTAAGGTTGGGGAGACCAATAAACACACAGCCACACAGTATGCAGGTATGGGCTGGAAACCTCAAGCGACCTCAGCCCGTTTATTTATGCTCTCTGGCCAAAGTATGTGTGCCCTTCCAGGCTATGGGTCCATGCTAGAAGCCCGCTCAGCATCTAGACCGCTAGAATGTTCTCAAGTTCTGGGATTGTGATGAACTGATGCCACACTAGAGTGCCGTTACTGAGATTTTATTGGAAATCACTGGCAGAGCCAATTTGCTGCAGGCAAGGAAATGTATTTTGGGGTTGGGCAGGAGACCCAAAAAAGCGAAAGCTGAATCCAGGTTGGTGTACATGGGGATATTACAATTATCATGACGAATTACTATGGAAGACAATCAGCACAACCTTCTCAATTGAAGGTATGGTGTGGAAATGCTGAAATAGACGGTTGCTTAAGAAGATCTCTTAACTTCAATGCATGATCGACAAGCAGCAACAGTGGCATAACGAAATTTGTGCAGGCACTCCTGCCAAGTTTGCGGAGGGGGCCTCCAAGCTCCAGACCTAGTGAGGACCTTTAAGTCCAGGGGTCCCATCGCACACGTACAATGCCAAAGGGGGTCCCCAACACCGCTGGGGCTGCAAGGGCTATTGTTACGCCACTGAGCAGTGGTACTGAAGTAAATGTGTGAGATGTAATGATGATGACATTGCAGGCTAAGAATGATGAAGTGTCACGTTTAGTGGTTAATTAGGGGACGTATTTAATTACGTGTGTACCTGTTTTGGAGGTTCTTTCAGTGGTCAGGTCTGTGTACACTGTGGGGGCAGCAAATGGATAATCTTTATGCGAATGAGGGTCATTGCCTCTAAAGTATCCTCAGCCGGATGTCCCTATGTGGGGTAGCCTCTTGTCCTGAATTGCAAAGTTGGTAGGAACCAGTGGCATAATGAAATTTGATGCCCCCCCTGCAAAGTACATGCAGGCCCCCCATGCTCGGGACCCAATCTGGATACCTGCCAATGCCAAACGGGGCCCCCGGAGCTCGAGCCACCCCTTTCCCCCACAAGGGCTTTTGTAACATCACTGGTAGGAGTAGGTTTTATGTCTACCAAACAGGTATTATTATGAAGTTATATGTATAATGGTACGTGATACAATTGGCGATCGATTTTCAGCTAAATTACAATGTATGATCTTTCTTCTAATAAAGAAATAAAAAAATATGATTTCATTCATCACTTTATTTCAGTAAGCATGCAACACTCATCAAGTGCATTCAAATTGTCATTTTTCTGCAGAAAATTTAAACTGAAAATCACGAGCAAGGCCATTACTTACCAACACATAGAGCGCACAAGAGTCAGGAGGATGTCGCAACTTCTGGCACAATTGTGCATGCTGTAGTGTGCGTTCAAACACATTTTGCATTATCCAAATTGGGAGAATATTAAATGGAAATCCGCCAGTATGTTAACAAAGTCCTTAAAAAATCTCTTGAAGAGCTATTCCTATTGTTATTTAAGAAGCCATGAAAATTAAATTAAGTACATTACAGATATTTTATAAATAGTGTTTTAAGCAGTCAAGCAGAGGGGCAGCCCTTGCAGCACAGCAGTCTTTATTACTGGCATAGTTTTTCACAGGTCCAGTACTGTACTGTCTTAGTAGGGCCTGAGGCCCAGCACTTATACCCAGTTATGCCTTTGAAGTGGGGGTAACTTCAAAGCAGGCCTTTGAAGTGCAAAGGTCTCCCTTTCTTTCCAGTCCTGACTCTAGACTATCAGTGGGGGTTAATATGCCCTTTAAGTGGAAAACAGGTCAGTGCCTATTCTGGTGTGTCAGTTCCCCCCTCTCTTCTTGCCCAGGAAAAGCTATAAGAATGCAGATGAATGCAGATGAGTTCTCTGTCACACCCGCCCTTCCTATGTTTGTGGCTGTCAAGAGGGAATGTCAAAGTGTAGCTATCACCCATCCCAGACGTGTATTAAAGACAGGCAGCAAGGCACCCACAGCAGGAAGATCAGAGAAATGTCCATCTTCTAAAAGTGTAATTTCTAAAACAGTAATGTTAAATCCAAAGTTACCAATAAGAAGGAATGATCATTACCATTCTAAAGATATGAAACATGATGCAGCTACTCCTTTCTAACCAGGAATTACAGCTTTAAAGTTTTTTAAGGAACTCCCAATGTTAGCCTATGAGAAGAGTAGGCCTCACAGTAGTGAAAAACAAATTTAGCTGATTGTCATTACTATGACATGTAAAACTTTAAAGTACATGTCCTACTTTTTACAGAGTACCCTGTCCTTAGGGCTACCTAGGGCCTACCTTAGGGGTGACTTATTTGTTATAAAATTGGGTTTAAGGCTTGCCAAGTGGTTTTAGCTGCCAAATCAATGCGGCAGTAAACTGCACACACATGCCTTGCAATGCCGAGCCTGAGACAGGTTTGAAAGGCTACCTGTGTGGGTGGCATAATCAGTGCTGCAGGCCCACTAGTGGCATTTAGGTTACATGCCCTGGGTATATGGCACATCACTTTACAACGGACTTACAAGTAAACTAAATATGTCAGTTGTGTATACACCAATCTTACCGGGTTTAGGGGAGAAGCTCATGAACTTTAGCACTGGTCAGCAGTGGTAAAGTGCTTACAGACAGATTCATCAAGCTAAATTGCGCTCGCAAAGGGTCAGATTCTGAGAATCTGGCCCTTTGCGAGTGCAATTTTTGCATTTGGGATTCATCATCCCAAATGCAAAATTCGCTAATAAAGAATTCGCACATTTGCGAGGAATTGCATTTAAGGAATCTCTATTTGAGATTCCCTAAATGCAATTCATGAACCATTTTAAAATTGCGAAATCGCAATTTTGGGCCGCTATTTACCGCGAGGTCAAACCTCGTGGTAAATTGCGAAAACTTAGAAAAATGCATTTAAATGCATTTTTCTAAGTTGCATGTTACACACACACATGTCCTTTGGACATGTGTGTGCGCAACACCAATGTAGATTACATTTCAGGGGTGCTACAGGGTGTCCTTTGGACACCCTGGCACCCTTGAAATCGCAATCTTATTTGCGATTAGCTAATTGCTAATCGCAAATAAGGAATGACTCCCCATTTATTCCTATGGGCCTAAAGGCCCATAGGAATGAATGGGGAGTTATTCCTTATTTGCGATTAGCAATTAGCTAAACGCAAATAAGGAATCAGTGGGAATCGCAAATTCAATTGCGTTTCCTACATGAATCCCGTTTTGCGAGTCCTTAATAGCGAATCCTTAAAATTCGCTATTAAGGACTCGCAATTCCTTACCTTGATGAATCTGGCCGTTAGAGTCCTAAGGCCAACAAAAAGAACCAGTCAAAAGAGGATGTAAGCTAGCAAACAGTTTGGGGGAAGACAACACTAAGGATGATAGGTCTAGCACATGCCCCCTCAGCTGAAAGTGGGGAGATCTACCCAACCTCAGGGAGTTCTCATCATTAAGGCGGAAGAACCTGTATAGACCATCAGCTTGGTGTGGTCTACACCCTTTTTTGAAATATTTTTTTTAAAGTTTATATAGCGCGAACTAGACCCGAAGATATCAGGTATCAGAGTGCTTTACATGGCCACCAGTTTCTTTACACAAGGACACATGCATTTTGTTAGGTACGGGGAGATTAAGTGATTTGCCCAGAATCACAGGATGTTGAGCATTGTTGCAAAGACTCGAACCTGGTTCCCCAGCTTCGAGGTCGACCGCTCCAGCCGGAAGACTACATCCAAACCCCTGACCTCAGTCTGGGTTTTAGGGGGGCTCCCAGGCCATGTTAGTCTTTATCTTGGCCCAGAGGGGCTGCACCTTAGGCCTGCACACCAGGTGCACCATGTACACCACAGACCCTTGCCCTATCTAGCACTTACTGGTCTTGATAGTCAGGACTGCCTATTGCAGAGCCTGAAGCACTTCCTGGAGGTTAAAAAAGGTGATCCTTCCAGTTGCTACTGCAGACAGCTATGTCATCCAGATAGGCAGCTGAGGAGGCCTCCATAACAGCAAGAATCCGGTTCACCAACTTCTGGAAGGTGACAAGGGCATTTTTGAGTCCAAAGGGCATCACACAAAATTGGTAGCGGCCTCTGGAGTGGAGAAGGTTGACCTCTCCTTGGCACCTTCTGTTAAGATGATCTGCCAGTACCCTGATGTAAGATCAAAGGTGCTTACGTACTGGGCAACCCCTAACCGGTCAATAAGCTCATCTGCCCCGGGGAGGGGATGAGCATCTGTTTTTGTAACTGAGTTGAGCCCTCTGTAGTCCACAAAGAACCTCAATTTAGGTGTGGTATCCGGTGGGGCAGCTTTTGGTACCAGAACCACAGGACCACCGGACCAGGGGCTACTAGAGGGTTCTATCACCCCCTATTCTAGCATTTTAAAGACTTGACTCTTAATACTGGCCCTCACCTTATCCAGCAACCTGTAAGATGTATTCTTAACAGGTAGTTTGTTCCCTGTGGCCACATCATGGGTACACAGGTAGGTAGTCCCAGGAATAAAGGAGATCAGAGGAGAATACTTTCCCAACACTTATTGTATACTTAGTGGCAGTCTCCCTGCTGATCGGGAGTTAGACTGGGGGAAAGGATTACTCCATCCACAGACCCATATTTCTCCTTGGACTCTAAGAGATCAGGGAGAGGTGAACTCTCTGCCTCCTCTTCACCATCTGTCACCAACAGCATGGTGAGCCCAGACCTCTCAAATTGGGGTTTGAGGTGATTGATAGGGAGCACCCTGTGGGGTTGCCTGGGGGTCTTGAGGTCCTCTAGGTAGGTGGCCTTACTCTTACTATTCCTCTCAATCACCTCATAGGCCAAGCCCTGGGCTCCACTGGTTCTATCACTCACACTTTCTGTTTCAGGAGTCAATTCCACAGTTGTAGAAATGTGGTCACACAATTGCTTCATGACCTCTTGGCTGGCTTCCAAGTTGTCACAAGCTTACTTCCACAACTTAGCCATTTGGCTTCTGAAGGCCAGCATGTAGCTCACTACATGCTGGGGAATCTTCATAGGAGCTTGCTTCTAACCTTCCTTCAACTTCACCAAACTCAGAGGTCCTCTAAAACGGTGCCTGTACAGAAGCTCAAACGGGCTGAAGCCCACTCCCATCTGTGGTACCTCCCTTAAGGCAAACAAAATACATGGCAAAAGGATTTCCCACTTATTCCTCAGGGCCACATGTAGGCCTCTAATCATTCCCTTCAGGGTCTTGTTGAAGCTGCATCTATCAATGAGGATTTTTAGAGTGTGGCTGTATCACCCGTGAGGGTTTCAAGGTGCTGGGAGATTGTGCTGCCTGTTCTAGTGGTTGAACACTTAGGTCTTGAGGTCCTGCCTGAACTGCTGGAGTGATGGTGAGGCTCTGAGGTACAGGAAGAGGTTGTTCCAGGTTTTATCTGCCAAGTGGGAGAAGGTGCGGCCTATACTGTTCATCCGGGGATGCATTGGGGTGCTGCCAGGGAGAGGGATTTCGGGGTGGAGATTCCTGGTAGGTTGGTGGAAATGTTTTCTATTGTTGAGGTATGCTGGTCCTTCATTGTGTAGTGCCTTGAAAGCGTGGGTGAGCAGCTTGAACTGGCATCTCTTCGCGACTGGTAGCCAGTGGAGTTACCTGAGTGAGGCGAGGCGTGATGTGCATCCATCTGGGAAGGTCAAGGATGAGTCTGGCTCCTGTGTTCTAGATAATCTGGTGTATCGTCATGAGTTGGGGGGTGATATCCTACATAGAGAGAGTTGCTATAGACTTGTCTACTGGTGACAAGAGCTTGCCTGACTGTTTACCTGGTGTTAAGTGGAAGACATCTGAAGGTTTTCCGAACATTCGGAGAGTGAGGAAGCAAGCAAAGGGGATGGAACAGACCAGCTTCTTCATGGATAGCTGGCTATTGAGAATGATGCTGAGGTTGCTGGTCTGTTCAGTGGGTTTGGGCCAAGCTCAGGTGGCCACTATTCATTGTTGCAGATGGTTTCCTTGCCTTTTTCGAAGATAAGTACTTCTGTCTTGTCTATGTTGAGTATGATGACAGTCGTTGTTTCTTCAGGCAGCCACATCTTTAATGCATCTTGGAAACATGTCCTTGGTGGTTGTTGGGTCATTGGTTATGGAGAGGATGAGTTGGGTGCCATCGGCGTAGGAGATGATGTAAAGTCCATGGCTCTTGATGATGTTGGCCACAGGTGTCATGTATACTTTAAAGAGGGTTGGGCTGGGAGATGAACCTTGAGGTATACCGCAGCTGATGTTCTTAGGGAGCGAGGAGTAGGCAGGGAAGATGACCTTCTGCATTCTTCCTGTGAGGTAGGATGGGATCCACTTGAGGACTGCTCCTTGGATTCCAATCAAATGGAGTCTGTAGATCAGTGTGTGGTGGGATACAGTGTCGAAAGCTGCTGAGAGGTCGAGGAGAATGAGGGCTGCTGTTTCTCCGTGGTTTCAAAGTATTCTGATGTCGTCCGTGGCTACAACTAGGGCTATCTCAGTGCTGTGGTTTGCTCTGAAGTCGGATTGGGAGAGGTCCAGAAGGTTATGGTTCTCCAGATGCCTAGTGAACTGAATGTTGATGGCTTTCTCAATGATATTGGCTGGGAAAGGGAGCCGCGAGATGGGTCTCTAGTTCTTAGGTTCTCCTGGGTCCGCAGATATCTTCTTCGGCAGCAGCTTAAGTCGGGATGTTTCCATTTCTGGAGGAAGTGGGTCGTACTGATTGAGGAGTTGAGGACCTTGGTGAGTTCTTTGCTAATGGGTTGACTGCCGAGGTTGAATGTATGGTATGGGTAGGGGTCTCCTGGGGCTCTGGAGTGAATGGATCTCATGATGGATGCCATTTCCTTCTTGGTGAGTGTGCACCACTGGGTGAGCTGGAGAGGATGTGCGTCAGTCGGTGCAAAATCGTTGATGCTGTCCTCGGTGGGGGTTGAGGTGCAAAGTCTTGCTAAATGGTGTTGATTTCGTTGTGAAAAAAGTCAGCGAGATTGTTGCAGAGAGCTTGCGAGGGTGAAATATTTACGTTGCCGAGGGGTTGGTGAACTTCTTGTATGCAGACATGAAGCTTGTGCCCCTGTCAGACACAACTTCCTTGGGGAAACTCACTCTGGTAAAAATCCACATCAGGGTGTATGCCACTGCAGGTACAGTCATTGTCCTCAGAGGGATTGCCTCTGAGTACCTAGTCATTAAGAATTAATGTGGTAACCCAGTGTCACACAGAACCTGTGGTATTTGGGCAGTATAACATAAAATGGGTCTGTTGTGTAGGACCTAAATTGCTTTAGTATATGTATTTGTCCTTATCAGTAGGAAAGAGCCAATCAATGGAAATAGGTGCCTAAACAATACAGAGACACAAACATAACGAGACTGACAAAAATTAAACTCCAAAAGGTGGATGATATATTATTTGTCATATATCGTATCACATATTATACATACAATGTATACAGGTGAAAAAACAAATAAAAAACATCTAGATACATAAACATATGCCGTGTAATATACAGGGAACAACATTCAACATTTACAGCACAAAAAAAAGGAAAAATGGGGGTAAGTGCGAAAGAGCGAAATCTTCAATATGCATCCGCAATGACTTAGCACACTATTTAACACATATAGTCTTATCCTTAGGCATAACTATCTGAAATGTTTGTGTGGCATGTCTTCGTTCACTATGTCGACATTGTGACCCCTTGCGAAAGAGTGTTATTGGAAAACATCTCAGAGGGTCTTTTTTAGGACTGGGAATGTGTAGGGGGAAAGCCTGTATGATGAAGAGAAGGCAATTAGGGTGGTGCGAAACAACCCATGGACGATGTGTCAGATCTGTGAGAAAAAGCCCACAGAATGGTTTTGTTAAAAATTCAGTCAAGGGGAGGAAGGGGGGTGGGATGAGGGTGGCCCTATGAAAGAGAACCTGGTTTTAGGCCCTTGGTGATTCCGAACGGATCACATGTGGTTCTATGACATGCAAAAGGATGATTGATCCCTTGTGTCTTAAAGAAACATGCAGGGTAAATGTTACTTGGATTAATTCTTGGGAAATTACTTTTAGAAGGGGTTGCCTGAAGCCTCAATTAGCTGTAGAGGACAACAGTACATATCCATAAGTAATAAGAAAGTCAGGCCGATAAAAATTAGGCCATGACTTAAAAACAACGATTACTTTACGGTGGCGGTGTAGCAGCATCCGTCCATAACCATGATAAAATCAGGAAAATCTTCACTGTATACAGGACAATGGGTTCCTTCAAACCTTTGAATCCTAAAGGGAGGCAAAGAAGTCGCCAAATGTCCGTTGATTCAATGGGAACTATGGTGGCAATGAACAAATCAGCCTACCCAATCGGCAGTATAAAATACTTTGAGAGATGGCGTCACTGTGTCCGCCCGTACTCACAGCATGAATCTGGTGTAGAGGAAACAGCGAGCTCACACCGGTCGCCGTTAAGTACATGAGTGTGCGCAATGTGAGCATACACGTTTCTAAGCATGTCTGGGTTCATGTCGGAACTTGTGCTCACTAAATTAAACTTAAAGACGGTATGCTATTCCAATGGTTATTTCCTTGATTTTCAAATAGATACATACCAGGGTTTCCCATTCTCCTGGTACTTTACTTTGAGCATTGGTGGTTGAATTATTGTCTGGGGTCTTTAGGACTAGACATTCACACAAAGGCATTAGGGTCATGAAGCACAGTACAATATTATTGACATAGGTTGGCCTTAGCTGCCTTATGCCTCCTCAAGGTAGAATGATGTTTTTCAGGATTACATTATTGTACCGCATAAACACTAGGCAGCACAATATATAACTAAACAGTCCTTTTTACCACCATTTGGATGAACGAGATGATTAACCCAAACAAGCAGGCTATTACCTAATTTACAGTCAGAGTGCAGCTGCTCTCTCTTTCTCTCTCTCCATCTCTCTCGCGCTCACTCTCTCTCTCTCTCCCGAGGAGTTCAGGTAGTTGAGTAAAAAGTGCTGATTATTTCCAACCAGAGGTCTAACACACCACCCCTATATTATTTAATTTTGATATGGCGCTACTGGCAGCCCTACTTACTCAATGGGCAATCGTTGTTTATTGCCAATGGCACACAACTATATTTAATGCGATCAGTGACATCCACAAGCTCGTATATAATTTGACCTAATAACATGAAAGCCAGCGTGTTTGTTATGTACCTCAAGCCAGAGGTTCAACTAGAGCCACATTTCGGTGGGGGGGGGCTGATAAAAATTTCGGGGGGGGCTAATTCTTCTAGCCATAAGCAGGGTGGAGATGCAGAGGCTCTAAGAAGCCTTGTTAACAAGTGAATGGTCTTTTAAAGACCTGCGAAGTACTCGGGTGCGGCTGGCAGCTCAAAAACTGTCTCTGTGTGCCAGGGAAGCTGTCTCAGCCCGGGCCGACACACACGACGGGGGCCCAGCCCACCAAAGACAGAACATGTCCTTATTAATGATGGCTCACTCCAAGTCCTGGCCTTGCTCAATGCAGTTAGCCTGGAAGGCTTGTCCTATGGTATCTCAATCATTTACAATTCAATACGTTGCATCTTGATCCCAACTAGTCCTTCAAGGACATTTGTGAAAAAGCCAAGACTGTCTGGCTCCAGCAGATCTTATTGGATGAAATACAACCATTATCCCACTAGCCAGCTTCTGCACCCCTTCACTACCTTCATGCATTAAACTTATATTGGGACTACATCTTGCCAACTGGTCTCCCAGGCACCTGCTATCACATGTAAAGACTAGATTTCATGAAACAGCTTGCACAATAAACAAGCAAGAACATTTTTAAATATCACTCCAACCCTGAAGCAAATTCATTGGGTCCCTCTTTTAGCATGCATCCTTGTCAACGCCTGCAGTGTGATTTACACATGAACAAACCTAACTTCTACGGTTGCAAGACCAAAATCTCTGGCTACACTCACACAACGCCCAGTTCTTACCCTGTAAGGTTGAAAATACTCAAAACCTCACAAAGAAGCTATTGGAAGCAAGTTTTCACCCAATATGGTCCAATAATGTGCTTTAACCTCACACTGCATCTATGATTTTCCCTTTCATTATAGTGTTTCAGGAGAAATCTCAAGACACGATTTCTCTCCACACAGGGTATCAAGATTTGGAAAATATACACCTGCACATTCCCAAAAACTCAAAGCAGGACTACAAGTTTGAATGAACCTATGGGCACAGAATAATTTCATTGAGAGCGCTCATCAACATAGAAAACACAGACAATGAAACACCAAGGTGAATTGAATGCAACTTTTACACACAATATCCGTGATAAATAAATTGGTTTCTGCTAGGTGCTGCTAACTGCACTAAAACAGCTCCTCACGTCACGTCCATGTCGCATCACCTCTTCTTGCTGTGAAGCCGCTACCACAGTGCTTCTGTGATATTTACATGTAGGACATGCACAACACTCCGTTCGCCTCTAGAACTACGTATGACCTCTTAACCCGAACATAACATTCACTAAAAAGAAAGTTCCAGAGATACACGATATAAACACCCCCTTACACACACACAGCCTGACCTTGCGCCCATCCGCCACGAGCCTTTCACAGTCAGGGCCTCGCACACCTGAAAGATCCTCCGCCATGATAAGCCCCCCCCCCCCTCCCAAACTCTGCTTTGTGGCTCCTTTGATGGCCAGCTCATGGGGGCCCCAGGAGAAGGTGGCCTTTTCAGAGCCACTGGCAGATTCCTCTCTGCGAAGGACGTGACCGAGGCCTGTGGTGATGCGGGAGATAAGGCAGTCCTTGTTGTGACTGGCCGCCACCTCGCGCCAGCATGGGAGGGAGATGTTTTGAAACATCCCCACCTGTGACCTGGTGGCGGGCAGGAGATCTGACGTGGACGCGCCTGGTTGGCATTTCATCACACACAGTTCATTTCCTGGTGCGTCACATTACAGCCATGCAGATTATCCACACCATTCCTTTGCCACCCTAGCCCCAAAAGCATATTATGGGCAGAAGCCGAAGGGGGGGGGCGGGGGGTTACAGAGATGTTAAGAGGATACCTAACAGTTAAATGTGTTTTGAGAGTGATTCCGCCTCAGCACCTCCATCCTTTCAAAGATGCTGCCCTTTCTGGAACTCTCCTAAGGTTCCCCTGAGCTCATGTCCTTAGTGTGCAATAGCCTCATGAGCTATTGAATATGTGTACTGATGCATTAGGGTGCACTTTAAAAGGAGCATTAATTCCAATGTTTCTTTGCCATCATGGAGAGGCGCTGTGCATACTTAAACACCTCACAAGGGCCTTCCTTACTTGTGCCTTCGGTGAGCTGCACAAAGCATCTTTTCAACACACAGCCACTGTTAAAATTCAACCAAGAGATGACACGGTGATAAAGAACTCTATAACTGTATATGCATAGTCCCCGAATATTACCATTTACAATATTTTGTGGTGAATTGTAGTTTTCGTGCATCTCAGTATAGTAGGAAGGTGTGTTGCAGAAGAGCGCAAATTGCAGGTCTGTGCATGTCTAGTAAACCCCTTGGCTATGAAGGTGGTGGCTAGACTGTGAAGGGCCTTAAAAACAATACATAATATATTTGATAGGATTCTGAATTTAACAGTTGTCCAGTGAAGTTGCATTAATAAGGCACTGGCATGAGATCTTCTTGATGCTGTGCACTCAGACAGTCTGCCATATTTTGAATGATTTGCAGGCAATTAAGAGCCTAGGCCGCAAGACCTACACATTAAGAATTGAAATAGTCGAGCCTTGAGCAATTTAGTTCCCATGAGGCACAGGGTCAGACTGATTTGCATATGGCCATTTCTGAACTGGGGTGTTGGAGTGTGCTAAAGAATGGTGACGGATTAAACCCAGGTCAGTTGACTGGGGGTGAGTGTTTGATTTGCTCAAAAGCTCCGTCCATCATCCCCTTTGGTATCACTTTGTTCGCCCTAAGTTGGCAGGGTATGCCCAGACGTGGGTCCCTTGCTCACTCTACCACTGGACTCAAGATAGCCTGGCTGATGAGGGTTATGAATCGGAAACCGGTCCCAGGATGCTTGTTTCCAGTCCAGGGAAGACAGGGTTGGACTGTTCCCATGAGGCACAGGGTCAGACTGATTTGCATATGGCCATGTCTGAACTGGGGTGGCTTGGTGAGCCAAATAACGATGGATTAAACCCAGGTCTGTGACTGGGGGTGAGTGTTTGATTTGCTCAAAAGCTCCATCCATCACCCCCTTTGATATCGCTTTGTTCTTTGTTCGCCCTAAATTGGCAGGGTATGCCCAGACGTGTGTCCCTTGCTCAATCTACCACTGGATTCAAGATAGCCTGGCTGATGAGGGTTATGAATCCGAAACCGGTCCCAGGATGCTTGTTTCCGGTCCAGGGATTACATGGCTTGGCAGTTCGGTCTGGACTGTTCCCATGAGGCACAGGGTCAGACTGATTTGAATATGGCCATGTTTGAACTGGGGTGGTGGAGTGAGCTAAAGAATGGTGATGGATTAAACCCAGATCAGCAATGTAGTGGCACACCACAGATTTGAGGACATCCGCTAACAAATAGGGAGCTATCTTCCTGATATGTCTTAGCAAGGAGATATAATTTGGTACCACATTTTGAAATTAATGAGTAGATTCAAGACTTCATGGAGAGTTTACCATCAACAATCACTCCCAAGCTCTTAACTGCATCTACATGAATAAGCAAAGGGCCCATCTTGGCTGACCAATACATATTTGGCCAAATATCAACTTTGATGTTAATAACCAGCACCACTGTTTTCTCTGCATTGACCTACAGGAGGTTCAACCACATCCAATTCCTAGTGTAGCGCATTACATTTTGGAATGCCAGTGAGACGAGGATGATTGTCCAGTTGCAATACAATCTGTGAGTCTTCGGCGTATATGTCTATTTCACATGCTTTAGCAGAGAGTTCCTTAACCAAAGTCTATACATGTTAAAAAGATGTGGAGACGGGCAAGAACCTGGTGCGACTCTGCAGGGTACACTCTGGTATTACAGAAGGGGTCGCAGACGCTTGTGGCCCCATGCAAATGAGGGAGTCCCTTTGCAACTGCACTTGTGCCATATTACAGGCACCGGCGCAGAGGCAAAGAAGCTCGCAGAAGGGCACAGTGATAGTGCGCCACCTAAAAGGTGGTGCACTGTCAGTGCACCCCCTGATTGCAGCCCTTGGCAGGGAAATAGGGAGTCCCATGGACCACTCAGATATCCCCTTGCAGGCAGGTGCAGTAACTCACTGTACCCACCTGCAAGGGGATCTCTAATCCCCATTAAAAGTGCAGGCGGGTGCCGCCTGCACTGTGAAAACACAGAGCAACCTCCAAGCAGCAGCTTTGTTCTTCATATGAATGCGCTGCCCCTTGGTAGCACAAGCTTGCGACTGCCCTTGGGGCTGCACATTTACCCTAATACAGCGTATTTTCCTTGAATGGGCTGGGTGCACATTTTAAATGATGCACTGTATGTATAATACGTTCCTGATAGCTAAGAAAGTGGCCCATTTTTGCAAATCAGGCCAATTCTTAACTTGCAAAGACAAACTGTATGGGTATTTTGCAAGGAATGTGAGACTGCAAGCACTTGTTTTTGCTGCAGAGAATCTATGAGGTAATATCAGGGAAAGTAACAGTTAAAACTGGCCCACCTAGGCATAAAACAGGTCCACAAACTGATAAAAAAAAAACGGCTCACACACTGACCTTTCAGACCAGCCTATCAGGCACTGATTTGCCTATAGACCAGTCCGACCCTGGAGCCTACACTTGAAGCTGCCCCCTTCGACATGATTCAAAAGGATATGATGATCATGTGAAAGGTGGCTGACAGGTCCAGCAGTGTCAGAGGAAAAAAATCCTTGAGTCACACTCCTTTCTGAGGTCATCCATAATGGCCAGCATCACAGATTCTGTGTTGTGTCTAGATCGGAAACTTGACTGTAAAGGATAAAAAAAATAGCTGTTTGGAGGTTGGAAACATTGGCTTCTAGAATTTTAGCACAAAGCGGTATTAAAGATATTGGTCTGCAGTTCTTCAGGATGGCTTGATTGTCCTATGTCTTTTTCAAAAAAGGTAAGATAGCAGTGCTTTTAAACGATTAATGAACAGTGCCCTATGCCACTGAGGCATTAATCAATGCTTCTAAGGGGGTCACGTAGCCCTGGACTTTAAAGTTTAAAAATGGCCCGGGCACAAGGATCAGTTGGAGATCTTGATTTTATTTTTGTGGTTAGTTGGTGTAAAGTTACATTGTCTACTTGAGGTATTTCAAATTAGTATGCCTCATTTGTTGTGGCCTGCATCTGAACTGGTTTGAAGACTTCCTTAGCTTTTGATTGCCTCCATCTTATCCAGAAAAAAAGCTTTCAATTGGTTGCAACACTTTTGGGTGGGAATAATTCCAGAAGATACCCTACATGTAGAGGATAATTTCTATACCGTTTTGAATGCCTCCTTCTGTAAACTAGAAGCAGTTCTGATCTTATCAGTATAAAATGCCACTTTATGCTTTATGTTATATGGGCCGTGGTCATTTATAGGCAACCCTAAAAGCTGCACACGTCATTATTACTTGTCCTGATGAATGCAAGAGAGCTGACAGGGTTGGCAACAGTGCTGAAACATGGTGACATTCTTAGACACAGAAAGCTTGAAATTAATGTTGGATTATTTTTCAACTCGTCCAAAGGGGCTCCTATAACGTTTAAATCATACACTATCACATTATTTTAGAATTGGGTAATTTTGTAATGTAGTTATATAGAGGGAGGCTATTGGATGCAGCTATACAGCTGTAGAAAGAAATGTATTGTTTTTAACACAGACCTAACATATTAGATCGTTTGACTCACTTAGGACTAGTGAATACACTTAAGCACCCAACTTTGAGCGAGCGGATATGGTTACTCACTTGATGATGAAGCATACCACTAACTTTTGGGATGGGTGACAGTTCATCATCATTTTAAAAACATATTTTCACACCTCTTCACCCATGACATTTCACAGTACCTCAAGAGTGTAATAGAGGGAGGCCTGCCTTTAAGTTACTGAGAGTGATCATATCAACTGTTTGGTATATTGAGAAACCTCACATCCCAGGTATGCTTCCGTTGAGGAGTGCTGCGCATACTGATGATTTCCAGGAACTGTACAGCGCCAGTCGTGGCTTTGGTGAGCAGTGCATGTTCCTTCAATGAAGACTGCCACACATGATGCACAGCCACAAAAAGGACCACACCTATTCATTCAGTGAGGAGCTCCATGCATGGCATGAGGTCTGGGCCCTGCAAGGAACCCTCTTGTGCCTTCAATGAAGAGCGCGGCATGTATTCAATGCCAGGGCTCAGTAAGAACCAGGGACTTATTGCTGGCCCCTGCATTGCGGGGGCTCCCCACTCTTCAGTGGATCCCCATTTCACTTTAAAGCCTATGAATATCTGTGAGATATTGTTCGATCTGGAATGTTTGCTGCAGCATTGTTAGACCTGGCATCTTTTGGTGTGGTTTCCCCTTTCATTTTGCTTCTGACCTCCCTTTTTTGATTGTGTACTGAACTTTGTTTTTCTGGTTTTAGGACTCTGGGCACTTAACCACTGCTGACCAGTGCTAAAGTGCAGGTGCTTTGTGCCTAAAATGTAATGGTATTTGGTTCCTCCTTGATTGGCATATTTGAATTAATAGTAAATCCCTGGTACAGTGCACTGCGTGTGCCTAAGGCCTGTAAATCAAATGCTACTAGTGGGCCTGCAGCACTGATTTTGCCACCCACGAGTAGCCCTTCAAACCCGTCTCAGGCCTGCCACTGCAAAGTCTGAGTGAGCAGTTTTAAACTGCCATTATGACCTGGCAAGTTAAGCTACTTGCCAGGCCCCAACCTTCCCTTTTATTACATGTAAGGTACTCCTAAGGTAGGCCCTAGATAGTCCCCTGGGCAGTGTGCAGTGTATTTAAAAGGTAGAACATGTACATGTGAGTTTTACATGTCCTGGTAGAGAAAAACTGCTAAATTCGGTTTTCACTCCAACAAGGTCTATCTCTCCCATAGGTTAGGATTGGAGCTGCCTTGTAACATCTTACAAGTGTATCTTCCAAATGGGAGCAGATGGAAAATTGTTGTTTGGTGTCTCTGAACTCACAATTTGAAAACACATCTTTTAGTAAAGTTGTTTTTTAATTGCAGGTCTGAAAATGACACTTTTTAGAAAGTTGGCCTTTTCTTACTTAACCATTCTGTGCCGCTGCCGGCCACCTGAATACACGTCTGGGTCAGGGTGACAGTTGGGCTTTTGTGCATTCACTCTAGAAAGTCACAAAAGAGGAGCTAAGGTGTGCCCTGCATATCCTGATGGCCCATCATCAGGCTGATGGGCCTTCCTGAGCTGAAGTGGTGAGAGGAGTTGACACTGACACCTGGATAGGACTGTGCCCATCCCCCCACAAAGCAGTCTCCACCCCCCTGTAGTGTGTCTGGAGCCAGGGTCAGGAAAGGCAGGGTCCTGTAGACTACAAAGACCTTTCTTTAAAGTCTCCGTACTTCAAACACCAAAATGAGTATAAGAACTAGACCTCTGACACCATATTCTTAGAACACTTCTGGACTGAGGACATTCTGCCAGGGAGAAGAGCTATTGTGCTGCCAAGAGGGATTGCCTTTTTGCTGTTTGCTCAACTGCGTTGGCCTGCTGTCTGTGTTCTGAGAGTGAGAGGACTGGACTTTGCTCTTTACATCCTCTCAATCACCCATGAATATACTGAAAGGTGTGTGGGGGCCTTGCTGCTGTAGTCATGTGAGAACTTCTAGAACACGTCAAACATCATTACAAAATGGCTTCTTCTCCAGTGCGATTTCGGATCTGTGTAGGGAAGGAATGGAGAAACGAGATAAGGATAATACCGCTCGATTTGATTAGATCCGCTGGCTGGCATGGTATGAAGAGGACTGAAGTGTTAAATGAACCCATAACGCGCAGCTGATAGAATGATATACCACCTTCATTACCATTCACCTTTCCCGCTCCCGCGGGGGAGCCCAGCCGCGCGGATGGCATCCCCTGGCTGTTTAATTACAATCTGCTCTCTCATGTTAATTGGATCGTTAGGATTCCTCTCATCTCGGTTGCCAATTAACAGTGGGGGTTTTAATAAGACCTAAACGCGTCAGTATGCAAAACAGCTCCTTCCCCCATCCCTGTCCCTTCGAGCACTGGGCCCATCTGCGAGGGGGCTGTCAAGGCCGCTTCCCATCGCCGTGAGCCCCCAGTGGAAGAGGAAATGTGCCCCACCTGCGCTAATCGCCGGAAGAGCGCAGCCATTCGTCACTCTGCAGAGCCCCGGCATTATACCCTCCTCCTGGAAACGGCTATCACCCGGTTATTAAAACAAAAAAACGCATTTTTTGATTGGCTCCTTTCATATGGCACTGTGGTTGCAAAAATGTGTGGATAATAACAACGGTTCGAGAGCCTTTGTTTACAATTGTCAGATACGCATGTGATGTTGACAGTACATTGAGCAAGGGGGTTGTGAGGGTGTTATTTCTTATTTATCTGTTTGCTGTAGCGCCTAACTTGTCACCTTGCGATTATTCAGTCATACCTATTACTTGAATGCAAAAGGTGATGCCCGCTATCTAAAAGGGAGTGTAGGGAGATTCCACTCATGCCCCGTTATCTGGAAAGGTGTTAAAACTGCATCAGCGCCTGGCACGTCACAGCAGGTTTGCCTGACGTGTCTCCGACTCTACTCCGCACCTACGGGCCAATCAGAAGCGCCAAAGTGGACAGTCATGGATTTTCCAAATTTCAACACAGGAATATGTGTTTTTCATTCAGAAGCATTACGTCATAAAAGTTCAAATTGCATTTACGTAGCGTTTACCACCGGCTTTATTGGAAAAAACATATATGATTCACTTTTCTACTGGTAAAAAGATTCTAGCCGCAGACAATTATCTTTTGAAGGTCTCCAGTCATAATCACTTCTACTATTGCGGGTGGGGTTTGAAAGAAATCAACACTGTCCGATGGGGACTCGAAAATTGCCCAAACACCATCACGCACTAAGTCTGATGAATCGTTACGCTATTAGGTCCATTGTACACAGTTGAAGATATAAGTTCTTCGATGCCTTACTCTTCAATGCAAGCTTCCATTCCCTAACGCCAGCCTTTGAATACCTGTTAAATGTGGGGCATAGCCAGAAAGCTATAGCAGTCGAATTGTTTCGTAAAGCCTGCCAGAAAATCTGCTGAAAATTCCGTGACGTTTTATGCTGGTTCTCTTATTGCATATTTTCTATTAAAGCTTTTTTAATATCTTGTTTATATACATTTGTAAGGAATCTTACTAAATAATGTGTGAATTTGTAGTATGAGTTTAGGTTTGCTTTATGGACGGGAAAAATCTAAATATTGAACAATACTTTTCATTCATTAACCAATTGAACAATCTTGGAGCTCATCAGATTATATTCTGCAATTGGGCTAACATGCACAAAGAATAAAATCATTATTTGCCAAGGATAACACAATGTGAATAAGTCAGACAGAAAAGTTTAGAACGTCATCCCTAGCGACCCTGTCTGACACTCATCGCCAGTACCTATTTCCAATTGTGTGGTAAATTGTGCCATGTTCAAGCTTCGCTTTTTCTTGCATTCTGGTACGCACAGTCTCGCAAAAAAACAAATCCAATAGTAGTAGACTGCAAACTGGAATCCAGCACGGGTCTGGTGTCAGTGCTCAGATACGTGTGGAGGTGCCACAATTCTTGTGTTGCTTTGCATCAAGCACAATTCACATCCATGCCTATCTGGCTGACAAACTACCCACCACGGGTGGATATCAACACCCCCACAGCCAGAACACAATCAGCCTAGAGACCACGAAGTGCAAAAAAGAAACAAGCATTGACCATTCTAACAGGTCTCGCATTTTAACCCCAATGGCTTTGCCAAAAGTTTAACAATATATCTCTTTATACACACTGCATATTTTACGCAAGTAAGGACTTCGAATTTAACATTTGTTAGCTCTCTTTACTTTAGTGCAAATTTTTATTGCTATTTAAATTGACTTTACTAGGTATTGGCGAAGCCTAGAGGTCTCAGCATTAAGGGGCTGAGCAATTGAGTTTTCAATACTTGTATGGTACATGTGAGATGTGTCGCATTTCGATGTCCGGATGAGTTGCGGTTGTGGGATAATGTCTATAATGGGGCACAATTGAGAGCTCTGGAGTGGAGGCTGAAGGCAGTGTGAGCCAGTGGGCCAAAATTGTATTCAGATGGTGTGCTCATCCAATCGTCGGCCTCTTTCCTGTGTGTACACAGTGATGGTCACATATGTACCATTTGTCATTTCCAATTCTAATTATTGACAACAAAATCATTATTGTTACTCATCTATATCAAACTTTTAACAAGGGAGCACAAAGCCGATAGGTCTGGCTTGTTCTAGGCATATGTTCGTTGTTGTGTGATATGTCTGGATGCAATAGCAGAAAGCTCATCAAAAGGCATCTAAATGCTGGCCAGGGAGCATGCTGTGCAAAGCGCAGGATTGCAATTTGTATGTTTTAAAGCACATCCTGAATTACTCCCTTTAAAGACCCCTTGCTTTTTCATCCCATTTAAAACACTGTGGTCCACAATAGGCTTTTGCCTACAGACAACAAAAACTGCCCTAGACGAGAACAAAAAATCGTGATGCTAACAAGCTGTGAAGCCATTGGAGTAAAATGTAAAACTTGTGGAGTAGGAAGGGAGGGATGGCTTTGCTCCTCTGCGGCACTCACGCTGCAGCATCTCTGGGAGGGTTGGGGCACAGCGGCAATACGCATCAGAGGGGGAGTGGTGCACTTTAGTGAAAGAAATCGAGTGCCAGAACCCTCCACTGTGACACCATAGGCCATGACTGTAGCCTGGGGGCTATTGGTGCCATCACACCTCTTTAGAAGTAGAGATGCAGTATTTGTTCCACAGCAATGTTGATCCAAATATCATGCAGGTCCTCTGTTCCACGGTGAACCAGCTCCATGTATCCTTGGTTTCTCTGGGAGTCTAACAGAAAGGGAGACACGGATGACAGACATCAAAGTGGGGCACTAGTGAATAGGTGGGTGGCAGAAGCAGTACAGAGGGTGGTGTCAAGGGTAGGTCTCATAGGTGAGGCTCAAGCCTCTTCATGAGGCGAAGAAAGGACCCACCACTTTTTGAAGCAACCTGAGACTCCAGATTAGTCACATGTAACCAAGAGATGCGACAAGAAGTGAAGCACAATGGAAGCAGGGCACAAGTCCTAAAAAAAGCAGTGGGGGGGACGCTGACATCACGACAGGAAGTGATGTCACGAAAGGTGGCTTGCACCATCAGACTCATTGCCTCCCTTCGCTCACCCCTTAGATGCGGTTGCATCAGAGAAGCCAGCGCGTGAGCAGCGTTCTGAATGAGCTCCAATCTCGCCCCAGAGAGGCCAAAGAGTGAATGTGTGGCTCCATTTGCTCCAGTTATCGAGCTCCCAGTAAAATAAGTGGGGGGACGCCGTCCACCTGCGTGGTACCCCAACTCGAGCCCTGAATGGAAGGAAACAAAGCGAGTCCGACGTTAAAGCAACAGGCAAACAAGCATAATTTCAACATACTTGAGTTGCAACTGGTGTGCTCTGGTCTCCTTTTTATAGCCTAAAACTGGAAGTAAATATTTGGAAAGAAACAGGAAATAATAAGCAGCCTTTTTACATGGGCTGTTCAACAAATAAATACGTGTATGAAAAGCCCTTAACCAAAGGAAAAAAATCTGGCATCGCTCCTAAATTATTAAACCCTAATCTATCTTCCATGCCGGAAGAGACAATGCAGGTAACAAAAACCTCATGGCTGTCTATGGATTGTGGCAGCCATGAACCAAACGCTCCCAGGACACACACCACACAGAGCTGCACGGGCTCAAATCAGAAAGGCAACAGCTAAACAAAGAAATGGTGTCGGAAACACCCAACTCGGCCCCCAGGTAAGCAGAAGCTAATAGGTGGAGTGGTTCGGAAACACAGACAAAGAGAGTTAGGGAAAGCAAAAGGAGGGTGGAAGCAGCAACACAGAGGACAGGGTTGAATAAAGACTGTGGGTGAGGGTAGGTGGAAGCAAATTAATGGGGAGAGAAAGCAATTTTGAACAGAGAGTGGAAAAATAAATGGACAAGAGTGCAATGGGACCGATAGGGGAGAAGTATTTTGGCCAACAAAGATAGTTCAACATGGAGCATGGTGAGGGGGGAGTGGAAGAGAAGCACATTAGGGAGGTAACCAGAAACAAAAGCATTCTTGTGAAGTAGGGCCTATAAATTGAGCAGTGGAAGGACACAAGTAATGCACCCATGCACCAGAGTAAGGGCAAAGAAAAGAAGAGGAAAGAAAGCCAACACTGGCTAATTAATAAGAAGCAAGCAAATGAGAGCAACAATGAAGCCAACCAATGGTAAGCAACGGGCAAACTCAAAACCCACTGTAAGCTAACAATATGTCTAACAACTGACAGTGGATGCAATTTAGTGTAGGCGAGACCTAAAAAAAAAGCAAGGCAGTATGCCTTCTCCATTTATGCAACTAGGATCTGGAGCATAATCCCTGTATCCATCAGGACTGTTTGAACCCTGCCTTAGTTTAGGAAAGAGCTGAAGACACAATTCTTCAAAGAAAACTTTATCAGTTTGCAGTAACAGTTCACCTTCACTCTCAGCACCCAGCTTCCCCTCCAATCACCCACTGTATCTTTGCCTTATATTCTGTACAATGATCTGCTACTTTGTGGCTAAGTTTGCTCTATGCAAATGCCATGTGCATACATGTATCTCTAAGTACAGGGAAGTCTCGTATAGCATCCCAAAGTGAACCACAGCCTACACTTCTACAGCGGTATTCAGACACCTACAGAGCTCTGCACCTCAGCCCCTATTTTTGAAGTGCACTATTGATATATTGAAAAGTTCTTACACTCGTCTCTGTTTTGACTGAGAGTGTACTGGTTTCTCAGCACTGACGCACTCTCAGTATCTCATGGATTCATTTGGTGCAGAGCATTTCAGTAAGGAGCGGAAAATGTCAGTGAATCTAAGGGGCATATCATCAAGGCCCGCGACAAAATTATCGCTGTTCAGCGTCCGTTTTCGGGCGAAAAGTGGCGATAATTTTATCGCACTACCAGCATGGACACACTAACGCGTGTTCCAGTTCCTCAGCGCAGGTTTCTCTAACGCCCATCTTTGCATCGCCAATGAGATGCAAAGTGGGTGTACCCTGCCAAACTAACGTGGAGAATGTCGCTAACCGACATTTCTCCAATTAATAATGTAATCGCTAACCTGCTTGGCGATCATAAAAGTAGCGCTAACCGCGCTTAACGCAGGTTTCTTTACGCCTGCTTACAACCTGACTAATCCATAATATCCAATGAAAGGTGGATATTATGGCTAAGTCTGCCCTGCCCTATTAGCAAGCTATCGCCGTTCCCTGTGCGATTATCGCTGGATTTCCAGCGATAATCGCACAATCAGCAGCTATCGCTTGGATTCTTTTTTTTTTTAATTCTTTTTATTGAAAACACTCAAACGAAATCATAAACACATACAATAATACACTGGGTCACATCATGGCTCGCAATACAGTAATGAACGTCTTCCATCAATAAAATCACTACACAAATTGCAACACGGGTGTTCAAGGGTCCTCCGACATTACCGGATCAGCCGGCTCCATAGGAGGAGCAAAGATGTCCCCCCTATATGCATTCCAGGGCCCCCAGATTTTACCCCACTTCTTAGGTCTCCCTCTGGCAACATACACCGCCCGCTCCCTGAACATACACCAGTCCAAGTCCTCCATCCATTTCCCAATAGTAGGCGGTCTATAGTACAACAGTATATCATCCTCATATAGCGATATCTTGTCCTCCCACTCTGAAGTCCACCTAAGCCCCCTAATCGACCTGTCCCAACGGACCCAAGCCGCAAGCGGCTCAAGTGCCAATGCAAACAGCAGCGGAGAAAGAGGACATCCCTGTCTGGTGCCCCTCTCCAGCGCAAAATCAGCCGACTTATGATTATTGACAACCACTCGAGCCAGTGGACCCGAATATAGGAGGCGGACCCAAGAAACAAACTCCGGGCCAAAGCCCAACTTAACCAAGACGGCAAAGAGATAGGGCCATTCCACCCTGTCAAATGCCATGGTAGCATCCAAGGACAACAGGACCGTCGGCTCATGTATTTCTGAAGCCCCCCCCGAGAACCCCATGCAGTCTACGCAGATTAAGAGCTGTATTTTGTCGAGGCATAAAACCTGACTGATCCGGGTGGATCAACGTCGTAATGACCTTTATGAGGCGTGTCGCCAACAATTTTGCCAAGACTTTCAGCTCAGCATTCAACAAGGAGATCGGGCGGTATGAAGAGCACGCGGTCTTCGGCTTACCGTCTTTACGTAGGACTATGATATTCGTGACCCGCTGATCATACGGGAGCTGACCCCTATCCCTACTCTCCACAAACATATCCCGGACGAAGGGGGCCAACTTATTCGCGTTCACTTTATAGAGCTCAACCGGTAGTTCATTAGGACCAGAAGCCTTGCCGGAGCGGACTCCTCTGATCGCCTGTGCCACTTCGTCGTTTGTCAGGGGGGAGTCAAGGAACTCCCGATCCTCTTCCGAAAGGGTAGGCATCGGGATGTCCCGGATCAAGTCCGCATTCTCCCACTCCGAATAAAAACATTCTGCCGCATACACCTGCTTATAATAACCCGCAAACGCATCCACAATCCCCTGCGGGTCCATAATCTTGTCAGACCCGGCGGGCTGCAGCTCCGGTACCAACCCCGACACCCAATCCCCCTTCTCCAACCAGGCAATCAGCTTCCCGGCCTTATCCCCGTGCTCGTACACCCTACTCTGGGTATTCGCCAATTGTGATTTCGCATTATCACGAGCCAGGCTCCGGTACTCATCCTTAAGGAGGCGCAAACAATGTAATCCCTCTGCCATGGAGGCACGCGATACCTCCCGCTCCAGCGCAAGCAACTCCGATTCCACCCTATCTATCTCCGCACGACCCTCCTTCTTCTGTCCCAAAATATATGATAATAGTTCCCCTCTAAGGACAGTTTTATACGCCTCTCACAGGGAACACTTGGAATCCACCGAGTCTACGTTCTCCTGAAAATATCTGTCAGCCACACGCACAATCTCCTTCCTAGCTGCTGGGTCCCGGAACCGCCACGCACTTATAGGTGCCACCCGGGCTACATCACGCCCACCAAGGTCCAAACTAAGCCAGATAGGTGAGTGATCCGAGACCCCCCTAGCCAAGTGCCTCACCTCCCGGAGCCACGCAGCCTGAGCCGCCGGCACCAACACATAGTCGAACCTGGAGAGGGACTTATGCGCAGCCGAAACGTGAGTGTATTGAGACCCGCTAGGGTTTTTTATCTTCCACCCATCCACCAGACCAACAGTGTCAACGAAGTCAGCCAGCCACCTCCGGGACGGTAACAGCTCTCGGGCCGGGCACCTGTCAGACTCCCCATCCATAACTGCATTGAAATCACCCCCAACAATCAACAACCCAACAGGCAACGTCAAAAAAATCTTCCACAGATCTTGAAATGTATCAGTTGGAAGGGCCGGTGGAACATAAACAGACAAAAAAGTGACAGTTCTCCCCTCCCACAACCCCGAAATGCCAACATATCTACCCCTATTGTCAGTCCACGTGGCCTGTATGGGAAGGAATTCTAAAGCAAAATCCCCACCCCTCTCGACCCAGTAGTAAACCCAGCATGCGCAACCAACTTATAGCCCCCTCTGTGGAGGGCCATACACCGTTTTCCCATCAGGTGAGTTTCCTGCAAAAGCACCGCATCCGGGGAGTGTCTCCGAATCAACTGACCGACCATGCCCCTCTTAACTTTATCTCCCAGCCCGTTAACATTCCAACTCAATGCGGAGATCCCCACCACCCCTCTAACGGAAGACATCACCAATCCAACATAGAACAGGATAACAAGCCAGCACCCAGTGTGAAAACAATACCCAAACAAAACAACATACAAAAACACAATGACATGCCCCACCCTGTCCCCTCCAACCCCCCTCCCTGCACCCCTGCCTACAGCTTGCGCTCATCCCCAACTAGCAGTGTGCCTGTTGCCCCCAACTAATCTACAAAATCTAAAAGTAGAAAACAGAGGAGGGTCAATGAGCCCGTCCCCCACCCCACCCAATTCCATGCAAATACTCCTGCTAACTAAAACAGCACAATCACTATGCAAGCTAGAACCTGCAGGAATACCCATCGTTGGCCCCCGATCAAACATCCCCGGAGCCTCACATAACGACCCCCTGCATACTTCACATTGGACCAAGTCATTGTTCGTCTGCTTCCCCCTGGTCACGGGACTCCCGGTCCGGTCGCTGAACACTGTCCAACCAGTCCCCAGCTGCATCAGGATTATCAAAGAACCAGGCATTTCCATCAAGTTCCACTCTTAGTCGGGCTGTGAACATCATAGCGTACCTCATGCCTCTGTCCCTCAATCTCTTCTTAATCGCCAGGAACCTCTGCCACTGTTTCTGCACCGCCTGAGTGTAGTCTGGAAAAAACAAGAGTCTCGCATTTTCATATTCCAGAGGGTCAGAAGCCCGGGCCGCCTGCAGGATAATGTCCCAGTCCCGGAAGTTGAGGACCCGGCCGATGATCGGTCTGGGATTCGCACCCACATGCGGCCTGTCGCCTGGGACCCTATGGGCGTGCTCCACCGTGAAAAAATTACTGAGGCCCTTGGGCTTGAGATGATTCTGGATAAGGTCTTTGACAAACAGGTCCGCCGCCTGCGCCTCAGCCTTCTCCGGAACTCCCATGATGCGAACATTATTGCGCCGGGCCCGCCCTTCATAGTCATCCAGCCTGCGATCCACGGACTCCCTATAGGACCTAAGGTCACGCACCTCTTGCTGCAGCTGATTGACGTCATCAATCAAGCTCGTCGTCTTCACCTCCAGTGATTTAACCTTCTCATTGGCTTTCGAGAGATCCGCCCTGATAAGACCCATTTCCAGCGACACAGTGTCCGGCTTAGTGTCAAGAGTCTCCATCTTCTGGCCCAGCGACGTCCGGACCCCTGTAACGGCAGCCATAAGATCCTTCAAAGTCGGTTCCCCCCCAGTGGGGACATCGTCCGAAGCTCCACCAGAGCCCTTCTTCAAATCCGATGGTGACCCCTTGGGGAGGGTATATCTATCCAGTTTATTGGACTGCACCTGTCCCCCCCCCCGGTGGTCTTTGGCTGCTGCCTCTCCGCCTCCATCGCCATATCACCCGCAACCAGAGCGCCCACCGGTGTATCACTGGGCGGGAACTAGGCCGCACTGCAGAGCACTCAAAACGTCCAAGGATACTAACCCGGGCTACGGGAGCCAAGGGGCCCCAACTCTGCACCGGCCCCAGTCAATGCCCAATGTCCGGCTCCACCAGCCCAGAAACCGGCCACAGCACGGGGTCGGGACCACCAAACAAACCCCGGACCAAGAGGACCTAGCACCACCAGGGGGAACAGGCAGCCCGGGAGACGAGACCATGCTGCACGCTATTCAGGGGCCCACTGAGAACAAGGCCACCACAACTGGTAGACACCGCAGCCAGGCAGCGCCCCTCACTCCTTGCGGAGACTGGTCTTCCTCAGTCCCGCCGATCCAGACGACCTCAGATCCTCCCAGTGTAAGCCGCAGGATGGACCCCGGTGTGCTTCCCCAAGCAAGCCAGGGGCCCAAGCAGGCAGGATAGTCCCGGGCTCAACCGCCCGCAAAGCAGTCCTCCGGGCCGAGATCCAGAAAGTCAGGGTGCGCCAAAGGGGCCGGGAGCCCCCCGATGACCAGGGGGGGAGCCCCCAGGGAAATTAACCACAAAAAGGGGGGGGGCAAAGCTCCGCACGGCCACCAGAACCCCAAGCCAGGCCGACCGGACCCAACACCGGCGGCCGGTGGAGCTCACTACGCTCCCGGTGTCGCCTCCCCGTCCGGCTAAAGGTTCCCGGGCTCAAGCGCCCGCAAATCGGTCCCCGGGGCCTCAGTCCAGTAGTGTGGGAGCACTCCAAAAGGGTCGAGCACACAGGGGGGGGCACCCAGGGAGGCTCCGCTGAAACGGGGGCGAAGTGACTCGCGACCCCCGGGGCACAAATCCAGGCCGACCGGTTCCAAAGCCGGCGGCCGATGTTGTCCACTTCACCGCCGGGCACCGCCTCCACTCAACGCCCCGGCTGCAATCTGCCAGAGGCCTCAAACTCACGGACGATGCGGCGCGGCCCCCGCGGGTCAAAACTCTCCCAAAACAGCGCCACAGGCACCGCTACGATTCCCCTACCCAAGGAACGGGTCAGGGGGCAGGATACTTCCAGGATGGCGAGTCGGGCGGCGGAAGGCGGCCGGAGCCGATCTTCAAGCGGCCATACTGGTCGCTGGCTCGGCTGCTTCCCCATCGCTTGGATTCTTATCGCTTTGGAGTTAAGCGTCGCTGATAGCGCGCTATCACAGCGATAGCCGGCGATAATTATCCTTGCACTAAGCGCGCTTAGCGATAATTATAGCCGGCTGTTGCTGATATGCCCCTAAGTATAACACACAAAATGCACAACTGTCGTCAAGGTCATGTGTATATGAAAAATGAGTAGGTTACTCTCTCTAACACCCATGTGATGCCATGCAACTAACTTGGGGAGACATCCCTTAAGGATAAGAACCCTCACTCACCCGAAGGTGACATGCTTCATCATATGGGTCCCCCTTACCAGTGTAGAAAACCTAGTCCACACTGGGAGCTACTACTCCGGGATCTTAAAGGAGGAGCTCAGAGATGTTTTCTTGGGCAAGGGATAGTAATCCCATATGTGAGCAAGGTAGGTGTAGTGAGAATAGCAGCGCTGTGTATAACATTAACAAGTGAAATTAAAACTATCTAAGGGGATGCACTAACTAGTTTATTGATGTGCTCCGCTTGACAGGGTTAAAAAGGAACAGCACAGTGGTATAGAGGTAGAACCACTGTCACTAAATGGTCGACATGTTTCAGCCTTTTGATCACACGGTATCATCGGCTTTCTTCAGGACCAGATGGTACAAATCGTGATGTTGCTGCTGCCAGTATGTGACAAAAACAAAATTTAGATAGAATAGAAATAATACTCCACCGGTATTCCTGTCTACTTTTCTTGTGATCAGGTCATACCCAGGTATCCTCAATAAGTAGGAAATCCTGCCTCACCTCAACCTGGCAGGCTGCTCTGGGAGGAGGCCCCGCACTGTCCGTCGGTACCTCGTGGCTCGGATAGAGCTAGCCCCGGGGCTATCCGAGCCACGAGGGAACGACGGACAGTGCGGGGCCTCCTCCCAGAGCAGTCTGCCAGGTTGAGGTGAGGCAGGATTTCCTACTTATTGATGATACCTGGGTATGACCTGATCACAAGAAAAGTAGACAGGAATACCGGTGGAGTATTATTTCTATTCTATCTAAATTTTGTTTTTGTCACATACTGGCAGCAGCAACATCACGATTTGTACCATCTGGTCCTGAAGAAAGCCGATGATACCGTGTGATCAAAAGGCTGAAACATGTCGACCATTTAGTGACAGTGGTTCTACCTCTATACCACTGTGCTGTTCCTTTTTAACCCTGTCAAGCGGAGCACATCAATAAACTAGTTAGTGCATCCCCTTAGATAGTTTTAATTTCACTTGTTAATGTTATACACAGCGCTGCTATTCTCACTACACCTACCTTGCTCACATATGGGATTACTATCCCTTGCCCAAGAAAACATCTCTGAGCTCCTCCTTTAAGATCCCGGAGTAGTAGCTCCCAGTGTGGACTAGGTTTTCTACACTGGTAAGGGGGACCCATATGATGAAGCATGTCACCTTCGGGTGAGTGAGGGTTCTTATCCTTAAGGGATGTCTCCCCAAGTTAGTTGCATGGCATCACATGGGTGTTAGAGAGAGTAACCTACTCATTTTTCATATACACATGACCTTGACCACAGTTGTGCATTTTGTGTGTTATGTTAATTGGGGATCGCACATTCAGTGGTCGTTAAATATTTCCCCCACAGACCCTCAATCTACGGTAGTTTTTTATGCCCCTAAGTATTTCAAGGGGTTAAGATGGAAGATTATAGAGCACGTAAGCCATGATATTATAGAATAATTGCCATCGGGAGGCAAAACTCCAGTAAGTGTCCACTGGAGCTATACCTATGTCTCTAAATTTGGGGGCTGTTGGGTGTTAAGTGACATTCTAGGTTAGCCTGAATCAGTGTATGTACTTTAGTGGCAATTTTGGTTTTAATCCGTGATGTGTACTGGGTATTTGGATGTACTGTCTGTATTTTTGGGGGTTTTTAACAAATAGCTCAATACTAATGTGACACTGGTATGACTTCACGGCCCCGAAAAAATCCTGCTGGCCTGGATTTTCCAGACAGCATGACGGCCCCTTGTTGTCCATCTAGGTTTTTAGATGTTTTTGCTGCTAATGGTTTTACCTGTCAAAGCAGGAGGATATTTTGGTATTTTTAAGTTGTCACTTGTTATATATATATGTGTCATTGTCTTTTGTATACATTAATATGTGTAATTTTTATATGTATTTTATTTTCATATTGCACTTTTATGTTAATTTGAGTGAAACAAAGCTTATTATTATTATTACTCACAAAATACAAACATATTTGTTCACAGGACAGGACAGAATAGAACAGAGTTATTTTTTTGTCTCAGACATTTCTCTACAATTGTAAAATTTTCCTCAGCCATAATCAAGGTCTGGTGCGTGCAGTAAATCTCTTGGTTGGAGGGAGTTGGGGGCGGGGGTGGTTGGAGGTTTATAACAGTATACTTCAGTGGTTCAGGGAGACATTACCAACCCAAAGATGCGCATGCACGGGGGTGTCCTTACTATACCCTTTAGGAATGCCCCAGGCAAGAATAATTTATTCATAAGGGGATTGCCGGGCACACATCTGCAGTCTGCATGGGCAGGGGACTATGCAAACATCAGACAGTCGTGAGAGCTGCAAGGGTGAGTGTTTCATTTAAAGCATTGTGTCTGGTCCTAGGATAACTGGCATTTTCTAACATCAAAAAGCTGTCTCAACCTAAAATTGACGAGACACTTAGGGCCTCCAAACAAGGATGTCGGAGGCAGGAGCGTAAATGGCGTAAAAGGCATGATTCAAAAGAATGAAAAATTCAAACTTTGCCTAGCTGAATATAAAAAGCTCTCTTTTGCTGTTAAACCAGCATATTATACAGAGCAAATTAGATTAGCGAGTGCTTCCAAAATAACTATTTTTCCATAGCACAGAATCCATGCTAATAGTGGACACTGAGGAAATCAGAGCGGCCTTGGATGGGAGCGGAAATTGCGCCCTCATCCTATTAGATCTTTCAGCCGCTTTCAATACGGTCTACCATGATCTTTTGATTGACCGCATTTGTAGCCCCAGGATAGATGGCCAGGCGCTAGCCCTACTGCAGTCTTTCCTTTCAGGATGATGACAGTCAGTGGGCCCGATTCACAGAACTAACTTAAGGCAAAATCCTAAACTTACTACTTTTGGTATTCACAGAAGTTAGTATTTAGTCTTAAGTTTGTCTTAATACAGACTTAAGACAGACTTAAGACAAAATCCTAACTTAAGTCTGTCTTAAGTCTGTCTTAAGACAAACCTAAGACAAAATCCTAACTTCTGTGAATACCAAAAGTAGTAAGTTTAGGATTTTGTTTTAAGTTAGTTCTGTGAATCGGGCCCTCTGTCCCTGGGAGAGTTCACTTTAGAACCTTATTCTTTACCCTGTGGAGTTCCACAGAGATCATTGTTGATCCCAACGCGGTCCAAGTTGTATGCAACACCTTTGGCTGAACTCATAAAATAATCAGGTCTATCATTAGCATCATGTGCTGATGACAAGCAGATGGTAGTCTCACTCTCCAAAAATTATGTTCACTCATGTGACCTATTCAGGAACTGCATGAGTGCAGTATTTAAATGGATGGACTGCAATTGTCTGAAACTGAACTCCTCAAAGACGAAATGTTATACTTTTTGGGAACAACACGTCTTTCTGGTCCCTGGCATGGTGGCCATTGGATATGGGAACATTCCAACACCTGCCTCAAAGGTTAAAAATCTCGGGGTACTATTGGATAATGAACTGAACTACAAAATTCAAGTGAATAAGGTCGCCTCGTCCTCCTTCCATGCTCTTAGAGTGAATCATACCCGTGGATCTTTTAAAAACTGTGGTCATTTCACTTCTTCTGGCAAGATGGATTACTGTTACAGTCTTTATTTAGATCTACCAAAAGGTTCCTTAGAGAAATTACAAACTCTTAAAAAGTTTGCTGTGTGGTTCCTTCAGAAAAGCCCAACATTTTATTCAGCTAAAGTGGCCATCAGTAAACTGTACTGGCTGCCGTTTAACTAATGTGTCATCTTCAAAACTTAATGCATGGCCTATAAGACCCTTCATGGGCATGGCCCTTACTATTTCAAGAAGAATCTGAGATGGCACATATCTGGGCGAACTCTGCACTCCAGTTCCGCCATTCGTTTGATGGTGCCATCCTTCAAATGATCATCCTTTGGTGGCAGAAGTTGCTTTAGGTCCACTGCATTACATTGGAACTATTTCCCTTATAAGCTAAAAGCAGCTGCATCTCTCTCCATATTTTGGAATTCTTTGAAGACCTGGTAATTCGAAGAACTGAGTTCCACTTCCTCCTATCTCGCACAGTGCCAAGATGCCTCCAGGCATTCGGTGCACTTAATAAAACCCATCATTCATTCACTCGTTTTCAACATGTAATTGATGCAGGTGGAGGGCATCCGTAATAATTTTTTGGGGAACCTGGAAGCTGACCTACTGCATGAGAGAGAGAAAGGCAGGAAAGAGAGAAAGATGGCTAAAGAGAAAGATAGGAAAACCGAACAACCTGAAAAAGTAGTGAAGCAAAATAACCTTCAAGCATCAGCCAAACAGGCAGTAAGTGAGTAAGTAAAAAGTTTATTGTTTCTGATTAATTAAAACCATTACAAAAATACAGTTTGATACACGTTTCGTCAATAAAAATGTTTTTAAACGAAAGATCTTAATTGTTAAGAAAATACAGTAGTTATACAGTTGTGCAGGAGTTATCGCCGCATCCCCGCTCCTCTAGCGTCCTCCCTCGACTCATTTCAGCCGGCCCCAGTGCCGTGAGAGGGGAGGGCGAACCGCCATCTTGGGGTGGGGTGTTCCACGAGCCTGGCCGGAGTTAGCGGTCCAGTGCTTGGGTGTGGCAGGCCATAAGAAGTGATGTGCTTCCGGGAGCGCAGCGGGCGCGACGATGGCATGCCGAAGGTGCGCCTAAGGTAAGCCCGTCTGCGCCCGTCTGCGCCCGTCCGCGCACCGGCAGCGCTCAGGGCCAGGAACTCTGCCAAACCTGTCTCTCACGTGACTGTTTCTCCCATCACTTATAACCCTGACGATCTGAGGGCCCTCAACTGCCACCCCTCATGCAAGGGCGCCCCATGGAATGTCTTAGATTCCTTTTCACGGATTTGCCCTGGGTGTTATTTTCGATTCAACTGCTCTGATCCCCCCTCCACTTCCCAGGCCAACAAAGATGGTGGGTCAATTATTCAAGCTGCTCTTATCAATGCCCGCTCCTTACCGAAGCATTCAGAAGAAGTGCACGAACTTATCATTGATAAAAGGCTCGATATCCTTTTCATCACGGAGACGTGGCTGAATGAGAGCTGCACCCCAGTGGTTGAACTGGCTGTTCCCAGAGGATTCAAGATCACTAGACTGGACCGCATCATAGGCAGGGGAGGAGGTCTAGCTGTGATATATAGGGAGAATGGTCTTTGATGAAAGAATGTACGGGTGGGATTGAGGATGGGGAAGCTTTGGAATTCTCTCTGGCCCTGTCCCCTCAATTTACCCTGGGGGGTCTGTTGATTTATCGCCCACCTGGTCCTTTGGGCGCTTTTATTAAATCTTTGGAAGAGGTTGTTATCCAGAGAGCGCTTAGATTCCCGAGTTTTTTAATGTTGGGAGATTTTAATTTACACATGGACACGGGCCTAGCTCCCGGAGTGGAGGACCTAGAGGAGATCTGCGACCTTGGCCAGCTGGTGCAACATGTGCGCTCTGCCACTCATGTAGGGGGTCACTGTTTAGATCTGGTGTATTCCAACTTTAGTATCTTAACCGACCCACCCCTCCCTGTCACTTAGTTGGACCACTTTCCAGTTTACTTTTCATGGGACATTAACAACACTTGTGTGCCGATTAACCCTCAGCTTGAGGAATACCCAAGAAGAATTAATATCCCTGATTTGGCAGAGGCCCTCATGCACACTGCCCCAGCGAATGCACAAAACCTGAATGATGCTGTTGATAATTTTTCATCCTGGATAGACTCCACTATTAGATCACTACCAGAGTGTAAAGGGAAAAAGCACAGTAGGGCCACCCCCTCATCCCCCTGGTATACCGACCAATTAAAGATTTAAAAATTAGGATGTAAAGAGCGAGAGCGAGTATGGAGAAGGAATTATTGCCCCATTGCAAAAACGGAACTCCGAATAGCACAACAAAATTACTATGCAGCAATTAAGATGGCCAAAGGGGAATTTTACGCAGCCAGAATTCTTAAAACCAAGAATAATAGCCGAGAAATTTTCTCCATTGTTAAGAGCTTCACAGCCCCAGTAGCAGAGAAGATGTCAGCTCCGATCTCAACAGATTGGTGTGAGCAACTATCCACCTATTTTATTGACAAAATACAAAAAATCCAAGCTAGTCTCAAACCCTCTGACCAGCCCCCTCCTCTGCAAGTCGATCAACTCTTACAGGATCGACTACCCTTGCCTTCACTATTCCAAGGAATAGAGGTTAAAGCCCAGATGTCCAAGTTCATAAATGTAGAGGAGGTTGATGTGATGGCTATACTAAAAGCACTGAAGTCGAGGTCCCCAGCAGATCCGTGCCCAGCAAGGGTCCTGAGTGGAGTGGCCGAGGTAGTTGCCCCTATGGTTACTGCTTTGGTCAACGAGTCATTACGTACAGGAATGGTTCCCTCCCAGTGGAAACAAGCCAAACTCCTCCCTCTGATCAAAAAACCTACAGAAGATCCGCTGATTACATCCAACTACCGGCCCATATCCCTTCTCCCTGCCCTTGCCAAAGTATGCGAGAAGGCTGCATTTCGGCAACTGGAGAGGTTCGTGGAATCCTCTGGGGCATTTCATCCGGCCCAGTCGGGCTTCCGTACCTCTTTTAGCACTGAGACTGTACTTGTGGAGGTGGCAGAGGCCATTAGGGAGTGCCTGGACGGGGGGCGGCAGACCGGCTCTAATTTTATTGGACCTCTCTGCCGCGTTCGATACGGTGCCCCACCTCCAGCTTCTGTCTAGACTGGAGGATATTGGCATTACGGGCTCTGCCCTTAGGTGGATTAGTTCTTTCCTTTCAGACAGGTCTCAACTAATCTGGCTAACCCCTTCCACTCTTCTAACCGCAGGGTAGGGACTGGAGTACCACAAGGGTCGACCTTGAGTCCCCTTTTATTCAATGTTTACTTGACCCCTTCGATTTTGTTGGCAGAGAACTTGGGTGCGATGATAATGGCATATACGCCGACAACACCCAAATTCTCTTTACCTGGAACAAGGATAATATCTGTACATCAGGAGTCCGTCAATGCCTGTCCTCTGTATTTGCTTGGCTAGCAAGAGCCTGCCTCAAGTGCAATGAGGACAAATCTGAAATCTTGCTTTATGGCCAATTTCCAACTGACTTTAGGGAGTCCATTTGGCCCAGCGGTTCACCTTGCCCTAAGGGAGACGGTGGGATTGCAAAGAACCTAGGAGTCTGGTTTGGTGCTGATCTATGTTTCCGTGACCAGATTTCCAGACTGGCAGGGACTTGTTTTGGCTCCCTGAGCATTCTTCGAAGATTCTTTCCCCTTCTCCCCCAATCGGCCAAAGAAACGATAGCCAGAGCACTCGTGCTCTCCCGCCTGGACTATGCGAATGCCCTTTACATCGGGGCGCCTGACTTTCTGATTAGAAAGCTACAGGTAGTCCAGAATGCGACGGTGAGACTCCTTTATAACATTCCTAGGAGGCTCAGCATTCGTAAGCAACTGAGGGAGCTACACTGGCTTCCAGTGGCCCAAAGAGTTCGTTTTAAGGCTCTGGTACTCGTTTATAAAGCCCTGCATGGACCTTGTCCGCCCTACCTCGTAAAAAGATTTGCCTTTTACCAACCGACCCGTCAGCTGCGATCTGCCTCCCGAAGGCAGGTGGTTGTCCCCAGATTTAAGAGAGTTCGCCTGGGGGGGCAATCTCTGACGGTACGGGGAGTTCAGATGTGGAACACCCTTCCTGATGCTCTAAGATATTCCCCCAACCTGACCAATTTTAAAAAATTGTTAAAATCCCACCTTTTCACACATTCTGAATAGCTTCTCGTTGCTCACTCTGACACCGTTTCCTCACCGCGCCAGGACAGTCCCGACTAACAGAGCGCGATACAAATCAACATATAACATAACATAGCATAACATACAAATGAGAGTTTGAGAAATGTCCATAATTCATTATTTTTTAAACCGCCAACATCTATGTTGGAGTATTTAAGTAAGACTAATTTAAAATTTTTTACAAACATCCCATTTAATAGCGTGAGTCTTGGGTCGAAGCATGCAAACACTGCTTGTCTCCGTGTGCGTATACTGTATTCGTTAAAGGTGGTTTTTAAGAGAGCTACTCTTTCCTCTTTTAGCTTTGTACAGGAGCATAGCAAATGTTCAATGTCTTCTTTCCCTGCACCACATAACCTACATGTTGTCCCGCAGTTCCTTCTCAGCCATGGTTGTAGATGGGGTATGGCTGGTAGTATTCCTAGCCTGTGTTTTAGGAAGGCTTTCTTTGATTTCCTACAATACCCCAGTCCAAAGTAAGTCTGTAACCCGGGTGATTTATAGGTGCTCAGAATCATCCAGGCGTGGCTCCTATGGGCAAAGGTGGCTTTGTCCTCTATAAAAGACAGTCTCTTTATGCCCTTATTTACTGCGTGCTTAAATTGTACATGTGCTAGTGAGGTTTCCCATAGTTCTTTTATTCCTGTGATAGCAAGTGACTCCTCTAAGTATTTTTTTGTCGGAACGATGGAACTGTTACACAAATCTTGCCAAAGGTGGTGGTTCAGTGTGCTCTCGGGTGAATTATTTATTTTGTACCAACACTTAATATACGATCCTCGCCTTGCGAGCAGTTGTTTTGTTAGTCCTAGTTCTAATCGTATCTGGGCTTGTGAAGTGTAGGATGGTAAGTTTAAGAGGACTCTGTACGCTTTTGAAATAATGGTGTCCAGCAATTTTGCGTCTGTGCCTCTTAGTGCTTCGCTGCCATAGGTAATTGATGACTGAATTTTAGCTTGGGCAACACGAAGCAATGGCAGAAATGTAGGCCCGGTCAGTTTGGTTTTGAGTTGTCTAAGTGTTGTCGCAGTCAGCATGCCTTTCCTCTTGGTGGCCTCAACATGGTTTAAAAAACGGCCTCCCCTGCCAACTATGACGCCAAGATATTTATATTCGGAGCAGTTTGTGATTGCCCTTGTTCCAAGGAACCAAGAGTGGGACTTTTTATTCCTGGTTATTGACAGTATTTTAGTTTTATCAATGTTGACTTCGAGAAGGTTCTCCTCAGCATATCCATGCAGTGTGTTTATGAGACGTTTTAGTCCTACTTTGGTGTAACTGACCAGGACCACATCATCTGCATTGGATATGCTAGACAGGGTTCAACCCCCTAATAGAGGGGAGTGCGCATTGCAGGCTTCTAGAGCTGGTGGCAGGTCGGCTGTATATAAGTTAAAAATGGGTTGGTGCTAGAACGCACCCCTGCTTGAGGCCTTTTGTTGTTGATATACGCCTCGAAAGGTGGGTACAATTTCCAAGCTTCACCTGAACCCACGTGTTAGAATGCAGTTCAATCAGGAGATTTAAAAGAGGTGAAGGGATCCCCCAAAGAGCTAATTTCCTCCAAAGATTAGCTCGATTAACGTTGTCAAAAGCCGCTTTGAAGTCCACGAAGCAAAAGTGAAGAGTTTGTTTAGTCAGTTTTGCTTTGTCAATAAGTAGTGATGTTGCTAGGAGGTTCGTTGTGGTTCCGGCGTCTCTGAAAAATCCTGTTTGGCTCGGCGGAATTATATTATACTTGGTTGCCCATTCGCGTAGCCGTATCAATAGGAGCCCCGCAAAGTATTTCGCCTCAATGTCCAGTAAGGCAATCAGGCGGTAATTTTTTGCTAGGGTTCTATCCCCTGCTTTGTATATTGGTGAAATGATAGAACCCTTCCATGAGGCTGGAAGGCACCCGGGCGGACTGACCGAGATAAAGAGGGGGCTCAGAGATTCTGACCAATATTCCGGATTATATTTAAAAAGGGCTGGAGGAATCCATTTGGCCCTGGTGCTCCGTCTTTCCTCCCTGTAGAAATTAGTTCCCTGATCGTAACAGCGTTGATTTCAATTGCCACGTCTTCATATGGTTTTACTGTTTGCAGCGGGTGGGCCACCTGGACATCCTGAAGCATGTTTGTTCCGACAACCTGTTGGTTGAAGTGAATATCTAGGAAGGATTCCCAGGAGTTGTCTGTTATGTGTGATGTTAGGCCGCCATGGTTAGGGTTTGAGAATTTCTTTAATGTGGACCAAAATCGGACACTATTGTTTCCTTTAGTGTCGTGATGAAGTTTAGCCCAAAAGTCGTCTTTATTGGATCTTTTGATCTCCCACTTAAGTTTTTTAAGATCGGCCTTGTGCTTACAAAGCTTTTGGAAAGGACCGTTTCCCCCTGGGCATGTTCTCAGCAGCCTTAATAGTTTATTTATGGCTTTTTGTGGTGTTTCAGGGCCGATTTCTGGGCGCTTGAAATCTTCCCTGTGACCGTCGGGCCGTAAGACGGGAGGTGTCATACTGTAGTTTAGTATGAATTTGCAACTGCGGCCGTGAAAGTTTCCCATAAAATGATTGGGTTACCCATGGGATAATTCAGGCTGTTTAGGTGTAGCTTTGCTGCCAGAAGTACCTCCTTTGTATTTGCGACAGAAGACTTAATTCTTTTGAGGTTTATTGTATGACATGCATGTGATCCTGTTGGATTGAGAAGAGTTAAGTCTGGAGAGGCAAGAATGGAAACCTCCTGGGGCTGATGGTCACTGTCCCCTTTGTCTCCTAGGCAGAAGCCTAGTATATGATGGAAGAATGGGAGAGACACTAACGTATAGTCTATTGTGGAGGTCGCGTTGCCTGAGTGGAATGAAGCGGCAGATGGTGAATCGTCAGCAAATCTTCCATTTAGAACTCTCAGCCCAATATGCTCCAGATCTTCCAACAGCACTTTCCCCAACTTAGAAGTTTTTCCCTGGCCACTAAGCGATTGGGTTGGGATATTCCAATAGAAAGACTGGGCTTGAGTATCCTTGTTTGTGGAAGAGCCTAGGATGCGTTGGTTAAAGTCCCCAGACAAAATGAAATTGGAGGAAGTGTGCATAGTCATTAATTGATGCAGATAGTCCATTAAAGATTTCGACTCCTGTTTTTTTCTTTTTTGGATTAATGTAAATGTTAGTCAGTAGCACCTCTTCTTTTTTCCCACTGAGGTTTAGTTTGATCTTAACAGTATTTATAGCTGGAGAGTGAGAAGGTAATTCCTGAGCGCTGAGGATTTTTGTGATTTTGATATGGGTAGCTAGACCACCCACTAGCCGACCGTATTTACTTTTCCTTATAGCTGGAGAATAAAAACAAGTGTAGCCTTCTATTTGCGCAGGCTCCTGAAAAGTTCATTAAATACACATGAAGATGGTAAGTTCATATGTAGAGGTTTATTATTAACACCCCATCCATCAGCTACCAAAGAGTAACTGACTTTAACAGAACCCCTATAACAAAGACATTTTAAGTTCTATGGAACCCTAGAGAAGAGAGATAGAGATAGACACTACACATCTTCTCTCTTATAACAAAGGTACAGATAAGCAATTTGTTTACACAAAAGAAAGAAATACCATTAAAACAATTAATACAGAAAGTAAAACAAGGTTAACTGCAAAACAAAGATCAATTCACATAGTCCTTCAGATAGACTGGAACTCTTTTAACCCGAGTACTATTTCAAACGTTCCCTTCATCAGATCCATCTGAATCAGAAGAGTTACTCTTAAACAATCCACCATCTTTAAACTTTCCATTGATAAGAGCAACCCGATTCAGATTCCAAATTTTCCCATTCTCCAATTTTACAGAATTCCTAAAACACTTTATTACACGCATAGGTGTAGAATATTTTGACCAAGATAAGGCTCCAACCGGAGCCTTAACCCTAACCACATCACTAATTGTTAGAGTCCTATCCTTGACCCTATTTCTTTCATCAAAACTTAACTTATTCTTCTTCTGAACACTTTCCTCCCTAGTTCTCCAATCTCCAATACTGTTATCCTTCACACCTTTGTCCCAAAACATCCAACCAGGAGACAAACTAGTGTTTGGCGTTCTTCCCTTAAATAACTCAAATGGAGTTTTCTTAGTTGTCATACGTGGTGAAAATCTGTGTGCCAAAATGCACTTTTGTAGTTCCTCCCTCCAATCTAGTGAATTCACACGGGAAAGCTGTATTTTCTCCTTTATGACTCGATTGAATCTCTCAACAGATCCATTTGTTTCAGGATGATAGACTGATGATCTTTTGTGAACAATACCACATGATTAAAAAAATTCTGGCATCATAATCGAACAAAATTGAGGACCATTATCAGATAGAAGAGATCTAGGAAACTCCTCTCTTCTAAAAATCTCCTTTAGAAAGGAAATTACACAAGATGATGTTACATCTGATACTGAAGAAACCTCAACCCATCTAGAATATAAATCAATAACCACAGTAAGATACGGGGTTCGATGTTTCCCTGCAATTGGACCCACAATATCAATCGCGACATCCTCCCAAGGTCCACCAGGAAATTTACGACACACCATAGGAGCCGTACGAGAAGTTAGAATTTTGTCACTGACCTTGCATTGCAAACATTCCCTCACCTCTCTTTCATTTTCCAAATCCATACCTGGCCACCACAATGAACTACAAATTCTTTCCTTAGACTTCACTATGCCCATATGTCCCTGATGTGCTTCCTCAATTAGTCTTTTTCTTAATGAACCAGGTGGAATTAGCTTCGTACCTCTCAACAGAACTCCATTTTCCACTGATAACTCATTTAACTCATTAGCTATCCATACCTTCAAAAAGGACCTGATAAAAGTCAAATTCTGCTTCACAATATCAATTATCCCTGAAATTTCTTCATCCTTTCCAATTTCCTCTAACCATTCTTCTATAAGTACAACTCCAGAAGTCACTTCACAAACATTAACTTCATCCTCTTCAAATTCTTCCTCCAAATCATTTTCCACAACATCACACACTAATCGGGAGAGACAGTCAGCAGTGACATTTTCCACACCTGGAATATATTCCACACAAAATTTAAATTCCTGCAAACCTATCACCCATTTCCTAATCCTTGAAGATACACAATCCAAACCTTTTACCGAAAAAAATTTCTCTCAAAGGTTTATGATCTGAACAAACCTTAAATTCCAAACCCCAAAGAAAATTTCTAAGAGCCCAATAAATCGCTAACGCCTCCTTCTCTATAACTGAATAATTTAATTCAGCACTACGTAAACTTCTGGAGGCACATGCAATTAGTTTCTCCTTACCACCTCTATTCTATTTTAAAACCGCACCTAATCCTTTTGAGCTTGCATCAGTAACTACATAAGTTTCCTCACAAGGAATAAAAGTCTGAAGATTAGGTGCATTAACAAGATCCTCCTTAATATCATCAAATTCCTTTGACATGCCTTTGACCAAACAAAAATTCTAAATTCTGGTCAATAATAAATAACCCCCTTTTTGCCCAATCTAGGAATACAGATCTTGAAGTAAATATCCCAGAAGCTGACTGGCTCAAACACTTCTCAGCAATTTATGGTAACAATTAAGTCATTGAGACATTCCATATGCCCTACCACCCCGATTTGCTACCTAAACTAAAATTTAGTAAAACTGAAGTTGAGGTGGCGATAAAAGGGTCTGCGGGGAGTAAAGCCCCTGGTCCAGATGGGGTTCCTTTGGATCTGTATAAATTAAATTCAGAGATGTGGGCAATTATATTAGCGAATGTTTTTAACTGTGTATATGTTGGAGGTTTTCCCAAAACATGGGCATGCTCAATCATAGTTCCTATTTTTAAAAAAGGGCAAAGAAGTGACCCCAAATGCTACCGTCCGATATCCTTGTTGGATTCCTCTATGAAGATTCTGGGCAAAGTTTTGCTCGACAAAATTAACAAGTGGTCATTGGAAAATGACATCTTGTCCAATGCCCAGTATGGTTTCCGTTCAGGAAGAGGTACAGAGGATCAATGTTTAAATTTACATCTGATAACTTCTAAATATACAAAGGCAGGAAAGGGGTCAATTTTTGTGGCCTTCATGGACCTGTCAACAGCTTTTGACTTAGTTAACAGAGCCAAGCTGTGGTCCATGTTGTTAAAATTGGGCCTTGACCCACCTCTTGTCCATTTCCTGGCTGAACTACATAAAGATTTAAAGGCTTCTATTAGAATGAACCAAGAAGGGAATTGTACAGCCTGGTTTAAATCAAGCAGGGGTGTGCGTCAAGGCTGCATCCTCGCCCCTATGCTGTTCACTTTATATATAAACTCTTTAGAGCAGCACCTTTTAACTGCTTCTGTGGACATACCGCGTGCAGGAGATACTCGCATCCCTGTTCTCCTGTACGCGGATGACGCTGCACTAATAGCCCGGACACACCTGGGCCTTCAAAGATTATTAAATACTTTTAGTGATTTTATGTCCTCGCTTGACCTAGTGGTGAATAATTCTAAATCGCATGTTATGGCATTTGGGGCTGTAAAAAATAACACCAAATCCTTTTTTTGTAACGGCGAAGCGATCACTAATGTCAAAGTTTTTACTTATCTTGGAATAATCTTTGATACCAAGGGGAGCTGGCTCCCACAAATAACAGCTAAAACTAAAGCGGCGAGGAGCTCGGCAAATGCAATCACAAGTTTTTCAAGGAGACTTGGTGGGAAACCAACTGGTGCACTATTAGCCTTGTACAAGGCAAAAACACTAGCAGTAGCAAGGTACGGAGCAGGTCTGTGGGGTTATGCGAAAAGTGAAACCATCCAAAGGGAGGAAAACAAGTTCCTTCGGTCTATATTAGGGCTCCCTCAGTCGACAGCCACTTTTTCAGTTCATCAGGAGCTTGGTTTAGGGTACATTGCTGATATCCTTTCCATGGCTCCTATTCTGTTATGGATCAGGGTTTGGACGAACACCAACTTAGACTTGAATCATAAAATATTGATGGACTGTTTAAAACTTGATAAATTTAAAGATATTGACTGGCTGTCATATATTCAAAAATGTTCAATAGACCTTGGTCGCCCTGAGATCTTTTCCTCCCCTCTGGGGTTAAAAAAGGCAGACCTAGATTGGGTCAAGTTAAACTTTTCTAAAATGAAGGGCTTGGATCGAGAGGAAAATGAACTAATTAAACCCACGGTCAGAGCCCATTTTATGACGATCACTTGCTTAGTCATTCAACCGTACCTTGCTGCTGTAAATATCCCTTTTCACAGGTGGCTGCTGGTTAAATTTCGTTTTAACCAGATTTACATGGTTCTCTGTGACAGTCATGGTTGGTACACGCCTGAGGACGCACCTGTGTGCAAATGTGATAATTTTTCCATACAAGACAATATGCACCTAATGTTGTTCTGTCCATTTTATAATACTCCTAGACAGAAGTACCTGGTCCCCATATTGAAATGTAAAGCATTTTTACAGGCAAAACCAGCTCTTTTGTACTTACAAATGTTAGAATCACCCTTGATTATGTTTAGTGTGGCCAATTATCTTGTTGCTGCTGTTAGGATTAGGAGGAGGAGAATGAAAATCTAATATTGGGGCCCAAGCTGGAGGTTAAATTGTTCTTATACATGGTAATTTTATCTTGTAAATATTTTAATGCTTTGTTTTAATGTTTGTATATATAATGAAATTCCACTGTATGAATTTTAGCGTTTCTGTAAATTGTCCTTGATTGTAGCATGCTTTTATGATTTTTAACTAAATCGAATAAAGTGGTTTTTGACTTGACTTGACTTTTGACCAAACAAATTCTTTATTCTTAACAAGCAAGTTTCTTAAACTACAGGATTTACCTGACAAATGTTTAATAAACTTCCCATAGTATTCAACCATACCTAAAAAAGAAACAACCTCCTCTTTATTTTTAGGAAACTGCAAATTCCGTATTGTATCCACAAGTTCTTTTTTAGGTGAGATTCCAAAACTCGAAATGCTGTGTCCAAGATAATTCACCTCATTCACTGAAAATCTGCACTTCTCATATTTCAACGTAAGTCCCGCAGATTCTAACCTCTTAAGCACCAGCCTAAGCGTTCTATCATGCTCCTCTTGATTGTTACCAAAAATCAACAGATCATCCTGATAACATTTTACAGATTTAATTCCTTTCAGAATTGAAGCCATAACCCTCTGAAAAACCGACGCAGCTGACACAAGACCAAACGGCAACCTTTTATACTTATAAGCTCCCATAGGGGTGATAAACGCCGTTAGATCTTGTGACTCCTCCGTCAATTCTATCTGATGATACGCCTGAGTTAAATCCAAAGTTGTAGACACTTTAGAATCACCCAAAGAAGATAACAACTCATCTATATTAGGTAATGGGAATTTATCCACAATTACCTCTTTATTCAGTGACCTCAAATCACAGCACAATCTTATGTCCCCATTAGGTTTGTTCGCGACAACAACGGGCGCCAACCACTCTGTTGCCTCTACACTAGTAATTATATTATTTTCTTGCAATTTCTTCAATTCCTGTTCCACTTTATCCTGCACAGCTATTGGAATTCTCCTAACTTTGGCAATGACTGGTATAGCATTTCTCTTTAACTTAATGCTGTGCTTATAACCTTTTAAGCATCCTAATTCAGAATGGAAAAGTCGCGGAAACTCCTTCACAAAGGAATTTCCATCAAATTTTACCTCCTGAATTTGTACCTCTGGATTTGAATTTGGATTCAACATGACACCCACTAAACGTTGATGTGGCCAACCAATTAAACAATCCCCAATTTTTGACACATACATTTTCCCAACAATTATGTTTTTCTCCATTTCAATAGCTGCATTAAAATAACCTAACATACTAATGCGAGTACCACCATACCCCCCTGGATTCACATCCATCTTTAATAACTTATTCCTTGTTTGAAAATATTTCTCATATATTTCTTTTGAAATAATTGATATGTGGGAACAAGAATCAAATTTCATTTCCAACAAAATACCATCAATCTTCACTTTACCCACCGGATGATCATTATTCTTTTTCTCTTTTACCTGACAGATTACCTCTTTTATTTCTCTGTTATATACCTTCTTTTCTTTATTTTTACAACATTTCACAAAATGCCCTTTTTTACCACATCCATGACAAACAAAACTCAAAGCTGGACAGGACTTTGAATTAGCCTTATGACCAGATTTTCCACATCTGTAACACACAATCATATTAGAAGATGTTTCACCTTTACTAGATTCTTTCACCACATTCTTCACATCTTTAATCACACAAACCTCTTCCTTAATATCTTCTACCACTGTTTCTACTTTCCCTTTATCACCTTTCAACTCATTCACACATTTCAACATATGCTCTACTCTTTTTGCTATAGCTACAACCTCTTCCAAAGGCGGTTCATCCTTCAGCCACAACTCCTCTCTGATCTTGTCCTCTCTACATCTTAAAAATAACTGATCCCTCAGCCGTTCCTCATTGGCTCCCCCAAATTTACAAGTAGAGGACAATTTCCTTAAAGCAGTTAAATACTCCTCAACCGACTCATCTTTGCCTTGCTCCATTCTCCCAAAATGGTATCTTTCCAAAATTGTACTTACACGTGGCAAGTAATGCTTATCTAACTGCAGCAAAAACACCTCATACTCATCCTGTACAGATAAAGCTGGCAAATTCTCAAGTACCTCCTGCCCTTCACCTCCCAAACAATGCATTAACAGTGAATATTTTCTTTCTGCACTCAAATTTGCACCACATACTCTTGCATAATGCGCAAATATTTTTTTTCCACTTGCTCCATTTAACTTTTGGTTCCCCTGGATCACCTAAAAAAAACGGAGGTGTAGTTACATTCTGCATTTTTCCTTTTAAATGTGCTTAATTTCTAACAAAAAAAACTGCACAAACCTTATCCTAAAGTTATATTGAGCTTGTCTTTTCCTAATAACACATATGAATATATTCCACAAAGAACCACCCCACAATTTTCTTTTAATTCAATAACTAAAATTAAGCATATAACAGTTCTCTTGCAGATAAATTTGTGAAACACATGTGTTTTTTCCCTACTACACAAGACATTTCCTTTTCTGTAAAAACTCACAAAATAAGTTAAAAAAATAATAATAATAATCTGTTCTTTTTTTAACAAGTTAATAGTGTACTAGATATCGCACACCAAAACAGTGTTAAACTCACTGCGCGATGACACATACAAAATTTGTTTTCTTCTTTTCTCCGACGACACCAAAACTGTGTTGTTTGCACTCTATAATCACCCCAAATCCGTGAAGAACCCTTTTTTTCCGCAATGTCGCGCACAGCGTTCAACTATCTTGTTTACCACACTGTGCGACAACACGCACAGAACTTGTGATGTTTTTGTTGCGCGCTGACACTCACAACGTCACCGAACTTGTGATCCTTTCCTTGCGCGATGACACGCACAGCGTTGAACCTTGAACTGCCAATAGAAATACAAGATGCGATGACGCTCACAGTGTCACAAAACGAGTACAATTCTCCTTAAGCGATGACACGCACAGCGTTTAACTTTAATCCTCAAGATTCCTTTCCTCCTCTAAAGCGATGACGCACAACATGCGCTGACTCCCTTTGCCGCATTCCAGTACGTCATCAATCTCCGCTGTACATCGACCAGGAAAGAGCTCTCCGTGTGCCAACTTACAACCAACTGCCAAAACACTGACTCTCCTCGCTCATCACACGAAGATCACAAACTTCCGGTATTTTCACCTTCACTTATAAACGACTGCCGCTGGAGAAGTAATAAACCTCCCAATGTCCTTTCACATTACCGCCGCTGGGAAGGCATTTTTCATTTTTAAACTACCACTGTCACCAGGCAAACTGCTTTTCTTTTCCTTAATTCACACGTCAATTGTCATGATGATGTCATATGATTTTGCGTATTGAAGGAATTCGGTGTCTACAGCCTTGTTATTTTGCCCATTTATGTTCCACGAGCATAGTTTCAATAGCGGAATGTCCAAGTTCAGACCCGCCCTTGTTGGATTGCCTTGTCATTGTAGGTAACTCAAGGTATTGATCGTTCTGAAGGTCCGGAAGTGATCTGGGTTGTCTAAATAGGAAGCCATTATTTGGGTGTTCCACGCCTGAGTTTTTGGTGGTTATCGTCCCTGGGCTCCCCTAAGCACAGACGTGGTCTTGGAGCTTTTCAGGGTTGGTCCGTCACGTGGTCTCTCATTCAGGGGGAACGGATATCCTGTGTTGTGATGTAGGACAGATTGAATCCCCCATGATTTGAGGGTTGTTTGCTCCTCCAAGATTTTATTTACAGTTTCAGACGACCTCCAAGTTGCTTTTGTAGCTTCAAAGTCCTGTGTTTTGTCGAATTTTATGAATTCTACTGAGAGAAGGTCAGCTGAGCATAAATCGTTTAAGGTTGGTGTGGTGCCGAGGAGTCGAAGTAAGTTCCCTCTGTTCAAGATGTCGAATGGACCCTTTGATTCATATTCTGGGGTAAAAAGAATAATGGTGGAATTCCTAGTTTGATCTACCGGCTGAAATGTTGGATACTTGCCCCCCCAGTTGGGTTCTTCTGTTATTAGTGATGGATTGTTGTGAGGATCCAGTAGAGACCTCAGGAATAGGAAGTTCTCGAGGCTTGAAAACTATGGGAGTAAGTGGTGTGTGGCATGTGGTGGAGGAATATGTGACGTTACAATGCCACATATTTCATAGCGGTAGGTAACAAAGCGGACGTTACATCATCCGCGTTGTTACCACACATGGCATTACAAAGCAAGTTGTTTCTACGACTTGCACTAGATGGCATGCTGGACTTGGGAATAGTATAAATTACTATTCATACTCCAGTTAGCGCAACAGCATGGAATTTGTTGGACTTAAAATCCAACACATTCCCTAGTGTTGTGCTCCATCTAGCGCAAGTCGAAGAAACGACTTGCGTTGTACTGCCATGCGTGGTAACAATGCGGACGATGTAACGTTCGCGTTGTTACCAAGGCGCTTGGTAGTCACAGCATTGTAAAACACTGTCTCCCATGGTGCGGTCACATCTAGGCAGCCTTGGTGTGCAGTATCCAGTTCATTTTGCAGTGGTGGCAGCGGACACTCAAGAGAAGCTCTGTTTTCCTTTATTTATTTCTTTTTTTACCAAATAAGCACTGAGCCCAAATTCCCTGCTGCACTTGCTGTTTGTAATGACAATTTTGCCCCACCCCCATGCAGTTTTATATTGTATTGTATTCTATCTGACTATCTCTATGTGGGGCGCAGAGCAAGCTGCGTGGTGTAGGGTACGCAGTTGGAAGGGTGTTGTTTTTGTTTTGAGCCTACATGGGGAGTGTTTTGAAGTTAAACTTGATGACCATCGAGGTGCGGTTAACTTCTTATGAGACGCAGCCCCTGGTGGCCTGGTGCCTGATGGTATGAGAGACATATTTACGCAAATTATAATTGGAATAGGGGCTAAACCATATAAACATCTATACATTCACCAGCTTTGTCATACCGGCAGTGGGATGCTCACTGTGTACACCAAAAAAGAAGGGGTAATCAGAAAAGGCCTGTAATCTACATGGCAACATGTGTGAGGCGTAGATGGTGTTAAGTGAGTAAATCTATGTCAAAAGGGTAAGATTTGGAATTGGTGACATGAGCAATAGTCATGAATTTTTTAATGCAAGAATATTACCTACTTCTAAGTAAATGCACTCCATGTATGAGGAAGGAAGTGGAAGAACAGTCAAGGCTGGCAATTTGAGCAGGAACTTTAAAAACCTCAGATTCCACCTACTCTTGCTAGACTGAGGGCAGCGAAACGTTTGAGCAGTGATTTGAACCACAAGCCCCCCACCCCTCTGAAACCTGGGACATCTTAAGGATTTTAGGGGCTCTGGGCCAAACCTATTTTGGGGGGCCCTGTTCAGAACAGGTTTGAATTTATGATTCAGTTTCAGCTTTTTCATGCCATCATTGGCCTAGGTCACCCACTGTGGTCCAGATTCTAAATGTGTTTACATCTAATATTCAGGGATAGGGATGTGTGGTTTCAATATTGTAACACAGCAGCCGGTCACTAATATTACGCAAATAATTTCTGTGACACCATACCATTTCTCATATGTGAGGTCCTATTGTGATTTAAAAGAAACCTTTCTATATGGATGTTGCATGAAATATAAATACAACATTTCTCTGTAAAATATCTGAATTAGGATTTCACACATCACCTACATTAAAAATAAATTAAAGGAAAACAGTATTTAAAACAATCTGTTTAAGAATTATTCAAGGCCATCAGGGCATGGCTCTCTGCAGAACAGAACAGGCTCAATCTGGGGGCTCCCTGAATGGCTGGGGCCCTGGGCCAGAGCCCACTTTGCCCATGCTTTTAAACACCTCTGTCAACAACAGACTAGCAATAGCCAGGCAAGCCTTAGCCACGTCGTGACACAGACTCTCACCAAGCTGACGTCCTGCACGAAAGCAGTTGTGATCGGTGATGGTGCGTAAATTTAAGGGAATTTTGTTCCAGGACGCCGAGGCAAGAAAAGAAAAGGATTTGCCTCCTTTTCTGGCAGTACGAATTCCGAGAGGAGTAAGCAGTAATTCATTGCTGGATCTTAACATCCTGCAAGGCTGGTACCAACATAGTTTTTTGGACCAGTATCCCGGACCTTTGCCATACATATGTTTATCTGTCAGACAAAGGATCTTGAATAGAGTTAATTTTCTGACCGGGAGCCAGTGTAAGGAGTTTAGACAAGGGGCGGAGGGAGATCTAGGTGGAAGATTTAGGACCAGCCTAGCCACGGGCAATGGGTGTTGGGGGGACATTCAGCCACAACATCCATTGCTTTTTGATGCTGCCCCCTATTTACAAGGGTTGCTTAAATATGGGAGAGCGCCAACATTAAGACAAAAGAAACCTGGTCTTAGCATGGCGAAACAAGGAGAAGTGATTATTTTCCTCCCAGAGACCCTTGCTCTTTCTTGTTTATATTAGGAGGCATACTCCTGACTTTCAACAATGTTCCACCATACAACTTCACGAACGGCTGAACAGAATTACACCAAATTTGGCAAAAAGGTAGAGTTTGGTTCGCAGATTGCGCTTTTTGATAAATGGAGTAATTCTGTTCAGTAGTTCCTGAGAAAATCAAAAGTAAAATCATAGTGATATCTAGAGACGAAGTACCGTACGCGTACTGTAAGTGTACCGAAAACCGTACAATTATGAGCACAAGCTGCATGCTGATTGGCTGCTGTCAGCTGTCTGTCAACACTCCAAACCAGGAAGTGTTGGCAGCCATCTTGTGCCTCGGTAGAACCGAGTCACAAGAAAGCAGTGAAAGGATTGTAAAAAACACGCAAAGGGGGCAAGTTAGAAACATTCTGACCCCCTGAGCCTGGTCAGGGTGTCCCACATGGATCGTTAGGCCCCCATTTTTTTTTAAATCGCGGGGTACGCGTATGGTACGCGTTTTGGAAAAAAACCAAAAACCGAAGTCCGCTCTATTATTAATTAGCCCCCGGGGGTGCCAAATATTCGGGGCAATTTTTTTTTCATAATGGGGGGCCCAGAGGGGTCCTCCTGCCCCGGGGATCGCCATTCCCGGGGCTTTAACTATATGTATGCGGGGGGGCTCATGGCCCCCCGGAGCCCCGGGGACCGCCTCTCCCTGGGGCTTCTTTTTATTTTAAAAAACTGTGTGGGGGGGGTTTCAAAAGCCCCCACACATCCCGGGGACCGCCACCTCCCTGGGGCTCTAATATAGAAAATAGGGGAGAACGGACCACCCAGTCCCGGGGACTACCACCCCTCTGGGCTTTTGAATGTTGGGAGGGGGCCGCGCGGCCCCCTTCCTGGAGCCTTTGATGGCCACGGGGACCACCAACTTTCAGGGCCGGCTTCTGCAGTATCCCGGGGTGCCTACAGTGCCGTCTTCTGCAGTGCCCGGGGTGATGAAAAGCAATGCCGGCTCCCGAAGGACGCAGGGAGCCGGCTGGGACCGTGGGGGCTTTGGAGCTCATAAAAAACAGTTCTTTTAAGAACTAACTTTACTGGTCAAAAAAAGAGCTATATTTCTATGATAGTATGTAAAACTTTCCGGGTTTTTTTCTGCACCAATTGTACTCTCTAAGCATGCGCAGCCTCGTTTCCAGGCACACGCTTCTTTGTTTTTCTTCAAGTCCGCCAGGCAAACCTCTCCTCATTTCAGGTATTACATTTGCCGCTTTGTTCTGCTGGGTCTTGTGCCTCATCCGCTGCTATATTTTTGTAATATATTAATAATCATATTCTATCTATATTTATTTGAAACGTATTGCCGAGGCGCCAAACGTTAATTACATACTCCGTCCTCCGCCATTTTAGTAGTTTTCCTCCGTTATTTTTATTATAACTGCTACTTTCATTTTACCCCCACCTATCTTCTCTATGATCCATGAGATTTGCTGCCACAGACACCACAGTGTTTGTCCTTGGCCTCCGATATTTATCAGACTTGGTCACACGCAAACCTAAAAACTAATTTGAATCACGTAAGGCACAGCCATTACAACGCGTGACCATCACCACAAAGCCATTACCATGCTTATGCCTTTATCATGCATGGTAAATGTATACTAGTTGTAAAAGCATGTGTGGTAAAGGTATGCGAGGTAAAGCCATATGCGTGTTAATGGCTTCGTGGTGACGATCACGCGTGGTTATGACCGCGTTGTAATGGCTGTTTCCCCCCAGGACACTGCAGGAACCGGGTCTGGGCGTGGCGGACTCCAGGGCATCAGGCGGTGGGCCACGCAGCCTCCCTCACACAATATAGATATCTCCGGGGGGTGTTTTTTCGTGGTTTGAGGGGCGTCATTGAGGCCCATACACTTAATTTTGTAGGGGGGTAGGTTTGCACTCGAAAATGTCGCAAGAGGTTTGTAAATGTGGTACACATTGTTTTGTTTTACTTTGATTTCCTTTCTATGTTGTAGTCCATCCAGAGAAAATATAACTTATTGTACAGCCAGTACTTTTCAACCGTACTGTCAAACATCTTACTATAGTACTTCAAATTATAAATATTATTTTTGTTGTGGAGCGTCACTCTACCCCCCCCAAAAAAACAAGTATATAGTTTTTTTAATTAACTTTTATTAAAACAACAATAACTGTAAACGTAACTTAAAGATAATATAATAAACAACTAGAAAAATAACTTTAAAAAAACAGTATGATAAACAAATTGTGATGTGGACTCCAAAAGACGTATGATAGGTAATCTGCAAAACAAAAAAGAAAATTAGTGTTTAAAATTATGTTGATGTGACTAAATAAGGTCAAACATTACAAGTCAAGGTAACACTACGATTTTACGTGTGCAGAGTGCCTGGTACATTTCACTTCCGTTATAGTCCCGCGTGGTATCTATATGGAAGTGCCTACTGTATTACTGGCACAAAACTGGCTTGTAAATACACCGATTTATTTCTAATGCATTTAATGCATTGTATATCTAGCCCGCTGTACTCACCTTGTATAAACACTGCGGCCAACAGAATTCACAACTTGGATTTAACTGTGCTTCTACACGTCAAAGTAAACAGCAGTGTCTATGACTTTAAAAGAGAAAGATAAATGATGTCACAGAGAGTGAGAGAGAGAAAACAACATTAAAACTGTGAGAGAAAGTTATAGATGTAGCAGTTAATACAGGAGAAAATACTTATAGCTCACCTTTTGCCTCCGTTGTGTGTCCACGGATGTGGTGCTTCAGAGTACACCCTCAACTTGCACGATATGTAACATCCTACATAACAAAATCAGAAAAGACGGAATTGAAAGAAATGTGGGAAGAGAGTATCTCACAAGAAGAGTCTGACTAAGAAATTATATACTAACAGTTTGAAGATGTTATTTCATCGAGAGATTGGAGCGTATGAATGCTCGGATCGCTTATCATCTGCAAGTTTATACTCCAAATCTAGAAGAATAATTTGGGTGAGTCTAGGTCTTGCTGCAACATGAAACCGAGTACTTACATCTGTACAAAAAATGTAATATTTACCTGAAAAAGAGCCAGAAAGTACAGATATTGTGAAAACAAATATGATGGATACATATTATCCAAATAGAAGTCATCATCTTAAGAACATTTGTCTCTATGAAGTGCTGCAGAACTATATTTTTAAACAGAATATTACAGAAAACATCAATAATGGTATATATGCCGTGATTGGTTCTGAAGGATGTTTGGTGAAGCAAAGAAAAGGACATTTGATTAATCACCGTAAACTGAGTTGCAAAACTCCTGACAAAAGTGAATTTTAATGTAAGTTCTTCAATTTTGCGTACCTAGACTATTGCAACCCATTAACTCGCAGAGTCTGGAGTTTAGAGTTTTTCTTGAAAAGTCAGACGCAGTTTTACAAGCTCCTTGCGCCACTTTTCCCATGTTAAAAGTGACACAAAAATGGCGGAATAAGCTTGTAGTTCTGTTTCTCAGACTGTTATAACCTATCTGTTGTCACTGCTCGGAGGTAATAATACATTTCTACACAGTCAAGCTGCTGCACACTACCCACTCTCTCCTTTCACAAATATTTTGTTGTTGTTTCGGAAAAAAAAATATTTGCTCACCTAGTGCCATTGGCGTGATTCAAAGAGGGTGCTCTACGTGTCGAAGCAGCCTTCACTGTAACCAACAGAGTTCACCAGGGGCCGTGGCTAAGCTGGCCAAGAAGGTGGACGCACTGCCCTAGAGCTCCGCATGGCCGTCCGCGCTAACTGCCCATAAAAGTGACATAATGCCCGGGTTCTGCTGAGACAGGAGCGCCAGAACCGCAGGACATCATCAGCGGACCTGTGCAAAGCCGAAATACGGCTGCAGGCGCACTGGCTGGACGTTGCTGCGGTCCGGCACCTCCGAACCCCACAATCAAAATGGCGGCGCCCACTGCACAGTAACGGCCGGACCCGGTGGGTGCGAAGAGGCCCGGGCCCTGCGAACGGCCCCCTGAGACCAGAGGCACACACAGTAAGGGGCTGCTGATCTCCGCGGCCCAGGGTGGGGTGACCAAGAGCACAGAATTTCAAAGGAAGAGTTCTCCCAGTATAGTTTAAGATCCAGAGGAGGGAGGAAAAATAGCCAAAACTAAGGAGGTACCTCTGACAGGACCTATATTGCTTTTTCAGTGATATTCTAAACAAATGTTTTTAAGAAAGGATGCTATATGAAAAAGGAGGACATGTAATTTATTCAAAACACTATTTTTTATTATTTTTCTCTTTTTAGGTAGCGGCACGCATAGCGGAGGATCCCCTGCAGACGACCGACACTCGAACAAAATTGATGGTGATGTGATATATTGACATCGTCCACCCTCACAACAAGAACAGGAAGGAGAGTCTTACCCTGCCTTACTCTGCGGTACTAAAAACGAATACCAGGTAAAATCATCTGAAGCACTTATACTAAGTTGGTATCATTGGGAGGAGCTGGCCCACGCACAATATCTAGAAACCAAGATAGAGAAAGGACGTATTTCCCAAACAGATGAGGTTAATACATGGATAAACAGAATCCTCTCTCATATCTAAACAGCAGGGCAGTGTGTATCCATCGCTATTATCAAATATAGAAATAGAAGAACCCCCTGATTTTAGTTGTTGGTGTATGTTTTTTTGTCTGGTTGTTTTTCCTTTTGTTGGCCCTGAAGAAGGTGATTTAAATATCAGCAGTCACCGAAACGTACGTAGGCCGTACGCATCAAAGACCCTCATATGTACTATTAACTTGCCACATATACGGAAAAAGAAGCACCCTGTTGTAAATAATGTTCAAATCATAAAGTGACTAATTTTCAGGACTTCTCTCTCATAACTCATAGAGGTCTTTCCAGATCGATTGTGTGTCAGTTCAATGTGATTTTTGTTCATTATGTCCAAATTTGTATTTTAGATTGGGGAGTGAGTGTAGTAGTGTGCATGAAGGAATGTATGACAACAGGATAAGATGATTTGCTTGGGGTTCTTTTGCTTAAATTGAATTATGTTTTGTTTAATTGGATTCAGATTATGTGTCACTTAAAATGTTTTTGTATGTTAACAAAGTAATTTGTATTTTCTGACAAATATATAAACCATAAGGCAAAAAGAGAAAAATAATAAAAATAGTGTTTTGAATAAATTACATGTCCTCCTTTTTCATATAGCATCCTTTGTTAAAAACATTTGTGAAGAATATCACTGAAAAAGCAATATAGGTCTTGTCAGAGGTACCTCCTTAGTTTTGACCCAGAGCACAGGGCGCCAGGTGGGTGCCCGTCCCACGATCGGCGGACGTCCTCCCAGAGAGCAGCCTGCACCGTGCCTTCTGCGAGTGTGTGCCCCCGACCCCCCTCCGCTGCCATCGGTAGGGGACAGCCAGCTCTGAGGGCCCCTACGCGAGATGTGAGCGCGGCCGGGGGCCTCTGAGACCTCCAGCACACATGATGACACCTGCGGCGTGCTGACGACCGGACCCAGCGAGAGGGAAGAGAACTGCAGAACCACTGACCTGTGAGGCCACGGTCGGGCGTCCTGTGCGGTGAGTGGCATCCCGCTGCCGGCAGACTGCCCCCCCCAAGTGGTGGCCTCCAGTGCGGCTCCCGCGCCGGTGAGCTCCCAGCCCCTCCGCTGCCATCGGGGGTGGACGGCCCGCTCCGAGGGGCCCTACGCGAGATGTGAGCGCGGCCGGGGGCCTCTGAGACCTCCAGCACAAATGATGACACCCGCGGCGTGCTGACGACCGGACCCAGCGAGAGGGAAGAGAACTGCAGAACCACTGACCTGTGAGGCCCCGGCTGGGCGTCCTGTGCGGTGAGTGCCATCCCGCTGCCGGCAGACTGCCCCTCCAAGTGGCGGCCTCCAGTGCGGCTCCCGCGCCGGTGAGCTCCCAGCCCCTCCGCTGCCATCGGGAGAGAGCGCCCGACACATCCTGGAGGGAGGCGAGTGCGACCAGACGTCTCTGAACCACATCGAGGAAAATGGCGGCGCCCGCTGAATACTAACGGCCAGGCCCGACGGGGGTAAGAAGACCCACGATCTACGCACAGCACCCATGTACTGAGACAATGCCGTGGTGGGAACGCTAGTCTGTGTGACCCCGGCGGTGGACCAACAAGGCGGGTGTCGGGGGGACACCCCTTCTGTTGATGACGGACGACCCAACGTGGCCCCCGGCACCGGCAGGTTCTCGGCCCCCTCCACTATCATCAGGAGAGGGGAGCTCCCCGATTGAAGGCCGCGCTCACGGTGTGCGGGTGAGCGGGGGACGTGACGGGAAGCACGGCTGGAGGAACCCGCCGCCTCGCGGCTTGGGAGTGGTGTAGGGCTTGAGCCCTGGGCACAGAGACTGACGGGGGCCCGGCCTCGCCGTTACCATAGGCGCCTGGTCCCCACGGTGGCCGTGCCCTGAGGAGACTACTGTCGACCCCCAGTGAGAAGAGGGGACAGCATCACCCCCTGGTCGGCGTCCGTCATCGAGACGCGGGGAAGCCCCCAAAAAGCGAGGGGATAGCCTGCCCGGAAGATCCCGTCTACCCAGAGACTGAGGAGACTCCCCCCTGTGGGGGCCCGGACCGAGGAGGGGCCCCGCAACGACCCACCGCGTCATTAGCATTTCATTAGATCCCCACACACATTATCATCCCAGGAGGAGAGGAGGAGACCCCCCCTCCTCGGTCCTACCCCGAAGCCCTGGGGGATTGAAGACCAAGGTGGGTGCTGCGTGGAGCAATGGGGCACATGCACTTCACGCGAAACGGGTGACTTACCACTAGAGGCCTCCTGGACTGCGATTCTGCCAACAAGAGCGGCCTGAAATGAAATAGAGGGGCGCAAACTTCACCATACGGCAGCGACAACTGGGGCGCCTGGTCGATGGAGGAGCGATCCCCTAAAGGCACTGACCTGACCTGAAGGTGCGGATATCCCGCACAGCTCTCACACCTGCACGAAACCGAGGGGGGAAGATGCCAATCTATCCCGAGAGCTGCACCAGATCACAAGCCGCACCGGGGGACGGCTGAGGCGGCACCCCCCCCAAAGAGACAGGAATAGCCAAAGCACATACGTGCTCCTTGGGAGCTGTGGAAAGACAAGGGACGACAGCGAGCGACTGTTGCGACGACTACCCCGATGGCAACCCGCAAACTATCTTCAGATCTGATGCCTGCATACTCAACAAAAGAGCCTTCGGACACGGAGGGCACATCAGCCAAATTAGACCAAGTCCTTGCAGCAATTGAACATTCACTCGTAACCATGGAAAACAAGTTTGGTGAACTAGCAACGGACCTCAATTTACTGCGTGATGACCACAGAAAACTAACAGATAAAGTTAACCAAGACGAGAAGACACTCCAAGCGATGGAACCCCAATTGAAGGTGCACAACGAATCCCTAAAAGAGCTACAACTGAGAGTGAAAGCCTTGGAGAGTAAGACAGATGACTTAGAAGGGAGGTCACGCAGGAGCAATATTCGCGTTCTCAACCTGCCGGAAGGAGCAGAAGGAGAGCACCCTGTCCGCTACATGGAAACATGGATCAAGACCTTCACAAGGGAGCAGGACCTAACCCCATATTTCTCCGTGGAGAGAGCACACAGTGACCCGGCCAGCAAACTGCCACCGGGATCGCCGCAGCGGCCATTCCTATTGAAGCTGCTCCATTTTCAGGACAGAGACGCGGTGCTTCGAGCGGCTCGGCAGGCGGCTCCATGGCAAGTAGAGGACAAGCAAGTCATGCTGTTCCCGGATTACTCACAGGCCATGCAGCGCCAGCCGGCCTCCTTCTTGGTGGTGAAACGCGCCTTGCGCCAGCACAACATACAATATGCACTCCTATTTACCCTCTCGTCTCAAGATCATCCATGATAACACCACAACGTTCTTTACGGACTCTGGGGCGGCAAACGACTGGGTGGAACAACATCTGAGGGACCTAGGTGAACACGGTAGTCCACAGGGTCGACAGCTATCAAACAGCCGACGGCGGCAACCAAAGCAAATCACCCTAACGCAACTGCCCAACGAACAGAAACTCACGATAAAAAAGCCCCGGATCTAGAACAAATAATTGTGGAACACAGGAGAGCTCTGCGAGAAGCAGCACTGGTGAGCAGACTGACGGGCAACAGTTCCGATGGAGAAAGAGCCCCCCACTTGTTCACATCAGACGAGGAACGCAGCGACGCCACGACGTCTCGGGAGGGCTTGGTGATACACCCCAGACAGCGGACACACTAATATGACTGTGATCCTGAGGAAAGGATGGTGGGGGGGAGAAACGAAAAGTCATGGCAGTCCCATCCTCGCCGATCCCCCTGTGGGATCCTGATGCCTGACCTGAGCCCGCCTCTGCGGTGGAGGCACACGAGGACGCTATCCTGGACCCCTCTATGATTCTGGCAACATGGACTGGTGGACTGTGAGTAGCATACACTGCAACACCATCCCCGGGCTCCTCTTGTACCCCCCGGTGGCGGCCTGGATAGGAGCATTGAAAAAATGGGGGAGTGCGGAGGAGGAGGTTTTGCGAGATGAAGAAGCAAAGGGCACCCGCAAACATTCCATCTCTCTCGAGTGGGCATAATTACTTCATACCTTCATCCACGAAATCACCCCCGAGACCGCACCGACAAGCCCCCAACCCTAGACCTCGCATACGTCCTCTATAGGGCCCGCCATGGACACTTCAAGGGTGTAGGAATGCGCCTAGGTTCACACCAGCGCATGCGATATATTAGCATGTCCCTCATACGAGTGAAACTGCTAGCTCAGACCTGCTTCGCGCATGGACCCTCTCCCTGCATACTAGGTTATGGGTCACGGCATGACCACAACACACGGACCACAACCCATATCACAGAATATGCTCCACCGACCTATGAAGGCCCCATGCCAACCTCCCGTCCAATCCGAGCCTATACAGTTATTGGTGTACGGTTATGCACCAGACGCTATGAAGTTATGATGTTACTGTTCACTTATTGGGGACACGAACACACTCAAGCAGAGACACATTGCGCACGGCACATGCAGGTATACATTGCTAGTGGGGTCACACAAGTCCAACGACAACAAGCGCACCCGCAACTGCAATTGTAACAAGTATGAACGGAGCAACACGGGGGCTACCCACCCCCCGCACGACGCGGCCCACCGTAAAGGGACTATACTAATTGAATGTTGATGGCATGTTGAACTACAGGCCTGCACCGGATATATGTCCTACAACAACCGTAATAAGATGTAAAACGAAAGTGCAATGTGTACTGAATTGTTATTCTGTTTTCTTATCTTTATGAAAAAACCTCAATAAACAAATTTAAACAAAAAAAACAAGAGAGTTCACCACTTCAACTCAGATAAGGTTCTATACAGCAGACTGGAGACAGCAGTGTCCAAAACTTTAAAATAGAAAGAGAAACAATGTGAGAGAGTAAGAAAGAGAAAGAGAGAAAAAAGGACATTAAAACGTGGGAGAGACACACACGACGAGGGAGGTGGTGCCTGAAGCCAGAGGCGCAACCACAGTCAAAAATATCAGGGGGGGCTAGATTTTTTTTTCAGGGGGGCTTAACTTCATGGAAAAAGCAGAGTGGAGCTGCAGGGGCTGTAAGCGGGTGGGGGGGACATCAAAGCCTCATTAACAAGCAAAAGGTCTTTAAAAGACCTGTGAAGTACTCGGGTGCGTCTGTGTGTAGGCCCAGGAAGCTATCTCATCCTAGCTGAAGCCCCGTTAGCCTAATGGGTGATGCGGGCCTGCTGCATACTACACATTCTCTCCTTTCACAGATAACTTGTCGTTCTTTCGGTAGCAAGCTTCTTTGCTCACCTTGTGCCATTGCCGTCATTCAAACAGGGAGCAGTACGTGTCGAAGCAGGCTTCTCAGTCCATGTTACAATTGCCAAGCATCATCGCAGAATACACGAACGTAGAGCTTTGTAAGTTTCTTTTGGGGGGGTGTCGTCAATTTGTAAAACACAACCTGAAAGATAAAAAAGAAGTTAACATTGTGTGTAATCTCTTTATCAAACGAGAGAGGAAATAAGAGAGTGATTGAAAACTATACTCGCAGCTCACCTTTTTGTCACCGTTGTTTTTCACCACGTGCCAGACATAATCCATCCTGAACCTCTACATCTAAAAGATAATAAAAGAAGGATGTTAAGATTGGTAATTGTTACTATATTAATTTGGAGTAAGATAACATCGCGCTTTTATACACGTTCCTTCTCACATTTCTACGAACTGTTTGTATTGGTAATATTCCGGACATTTCAGCGATTATTAAAACGTTCCTGCTATTGGGAAAAAAATGTATACATGTAAATTAATACACTATATAGGAGTGCGTTCGTCTAAAACGCTGTCGCGTTTTTGTATCTAGTCTGCTACAACCCTGACTCCCTCCGATGCGTAGTCAAGCCTCACTGATCACCTTTTCGTGGAAAAGACACCTTCTACATGATGTAGTCCCGATCTCCAACAAAGAAGTCTCATATATGGTGCAGAGTCTTGATATCTCTATGGCTAATGACATACTCGTGCTCCCATCATCATCATCGCAGGTTCTTCACCCGCACAGTGCTTCGGGCACCACTAACTCAGTGAACAAAGAGGCCACGCATGTAGTAGTGGGCCCCTTGTTCGGTACTTTGGGAACAACTCTAAAATGGCGTACAACACGTGCTTTTTGTCTTTTGTATACATAGGGTCACGTGTGTAGGGACGAATGCGCTGGATGGGTGTGGTGTGTGTGCCGATATGACAACTAGACCTGGAACTAAGAAATCCCTCATGGCTGGTATACACCCGTACCACACCCATCCAGTTCATACGTCACTACACACGTGACCCTATGTACAAAAAAGAAGGAGCGTACAATGCCCCCATGGTCCCGCCGACTCCTCGTGACCATCATGTTCGAATAGAGCATGCGCAAATGAAATGAGAAACATTAGGGGTACACGGACTGATGGTGGGCGTGGCAGGGCGTATTGTGCACATGCGCACCATTAATACACATGCGCTGAGTGAAAGGGGTACACAGCTCGATGGGGTCCACTCCTCTATAGAAGACCAGCATTGCTTTTACACATGGGGAGATGCTAAGTTGTATGTGGAAATGCAATCTTGAAAATTTTGAAAGTGAGAACAGATTTCACTGTTGTGTCTTTCAAAGTTCAAACTAAGTTTGCTATGGGAGGGTGGGAGCCGCAAGACTTCCGCCTTCTCAAAGAAAACAGCAGTATCCCGGGGGTAGGCACCCCGGGACACTGCAGGAACCGGTTCTGGGCGTGGCGGTCTCCAGGGCTCTCGAGGGCACCAGGCGGAGGGCCACCAAGCCCGTATAACACAATACAGAAATCTCCGGGAGGTGGTTGTTCCCGGGATTTGAGGTCCACACACTTTTAATTTTTTGGGGGAGGCCATGGACGCGCAAGTGGTGCAAGGGGGTTGTAAATGTGGTACAGTGTTTTGCTTTACTTTGCTTTCCTTTCTGTCTTGTAGAGGATTCAGGTTAAATGGAACGGTTTTGTACAGCCATGACGTTTCGGCCTGTTACCATAGTAACAGTTCATGGAACGCTTGCGTGAGCAGAGAGGTTAGAAGTTCACCACAATATGTTGCTAATTGAAATAGTTACTGTGCTGGAGATTTATATTTTTTTCATAGGAACCGTTAGTCGTACAAGAAGTCAGTGGAAAAGTTTTGTTAGGGATTCCTTCCTGTTCTGGGAGTATTAGGGTAACGTGCCCCAAGTGGGACTTTACGAAGCTTAATGTTCATTGGCTGTGAAGTATTAAAAGTAGAGTTTTTGGCAGTCATTCCCTTCTCCTCTGTGGAACAACATGGACATTTTATTGGCTAAAGTGTTCCGAGCACAAGTTTGCTCCTTATTGGGTGGGAATGGTTCACTGTTGTCAGTGATATTGTGATGCATTTTCCAAAGGGGTATGGGAAAAGAAAGTAGAAGAGGGCAGGTTAGGAACACTATTAATTCTGTACTGTGCCCATAAGGTGGTGGAGAGGGATTATGAGGGAAACAATTGTTTTTATATGTTTCAAGGGCCATTTATATAATTGCCTTGTGGTGCATAAATCACAGCGGAAAAATGACAGTGGCTTCAGCTGTTTTTTATCAAGTTTGTGGGTGACATACCTCTGAGGAGTACCATTTACTTATAATGTGGTGTTTACTTTCCTGATCGGGAGGTGTGCTTGCGCAGCAAAAAATTCAATCTAGGTTTGACACAGTTTTTATTAAGCAAATACAAATGAACTTTCTTCAGAAACTGTCCCTGTATATATGAAAGGGGTGACAATTAAAAATGGAATTTCATAAAATATCAGTTAAGCGTGGCTATATCCTTCTTTTTTGTGCTACAGTTTGTAAAAGTGTTGCCCCACATTCTTGATGATGTAAGAGGGCATCAGTTACTTTTAGATAAAGTAGAATAGAAGTGGTACAACAAACACTCCTGCACTACATTATCTCAGATCAAGAGAACAAGTAAAAAACAGTTAAATACAAGTGATTTCATATTACATAGAAATGCATGCATTATTATTTTTCAAATTTGCATTCTGTACAATTCAGGAACGTGCTTTCGTAGTGCTTAGAGGTTGCAGGCTGTTTCGCTAATAAATCACATACCCACTAAAGAATATATAGGATGGTACTCTTATAATATAAAGTACAGGTCCTATATATTCTTTAGCGAGAAGGTGAATAGGAACCGCAAATAAGAATAGAAATTAGAAAATAACATTCAGAAATGTAGGGTTTATTAAATATTTAAAGTAAAAAAGTATGCATGATAGCTATATTTTTTTGTTCTGCTGTTTCGTAAAATATGTTTCTTGAAAAAAATATCTGATCAAGTACTTTTTAATATTTGAAAGTTATATTATACATGGTGCTGAAACATCTCCCATACCTCTTCTGTAGCAATAGGACAATCTATTATAATATAACGATTGATACCATTGTTACAGTAAAAAGAAAAGGAAAATAAAGTTATGTATTTAACAGAACATCCAAATGAAATACTTTCGAGAGGTGGTGAAAAAGTTTGATCTTCGTGGTGACGGGTCATAAACTCCTCTGAGATCATGACGGTGAGAATAATAATATGTATAAATTTTCACAGCACATGATCACAAGGGGAAAATAGACTGAAAACCGCAAGCCGGTAACATTGCTTACTTATCGTTACTCTTTGTGACGACGGATCGTGAACTCCACTAAGATCACCAAGACTGTTAATGTTATAATATATATATTAACAGTATGTGATCTCTAGGGGAAAACACAATAACAAGTGGAAGATGGTGACGTTGATTGTAAGTGTTTAGGGTTTGCGTCGACGGGTCACCAACACCTCTCAAGCGAAGTACAGTGTCAATATTATAATATAAAAAGTCACTATATATAAGGTGAAAAGAGCCAGAAAAGGAGCAATATTTGTTATAATCTATCTGTTTCTAAAAACAAGCTGCTGACGTTACAGAGAAAAAGCGAAAAACATGCAATAACATTTTTTTCTAGATATAAATGTTTAAATATTGACAAATAGCCACAAATTATAACTAAGTACTATGCCTATGCCATATTGAAACAACTTACAACTCTGGAATATGTTTGTTGACGCAAAAAGGGAATCCAATGCTAGAAAACAAAACCTGCAACATAGATTGGCGACTCAGAAATAATTCACGAAAACGAAACTAATTGCACAGTAGGTGTGGTTTATATAATTTTTGGTTGTTTAGTAGCCTACAGAAGGAAGCTGTGGGTCCGCCTATTTAGATGGCACATTTTTCAGTTTACACATGCTCACGTTGTAACTGTTGTTCTTCTGCACGTGTTCGGAAAAGTTACAAACTAAAGCTGTAAAGGTTTCGATTTCGATCGTAACACGTATAAGGTATTATTATCTACATACGTTGGAGAGTTTAAAAAGTGTTACTCGGTAAACTGTGTTCTTTGCATTTTCATGATTAAAAACATCTAAATAGAAGACATTAAAAAAATATCGTTATCATTAGAAGAAAAAAAAGGTTTAATATTTGTTATTGTTATGCTTCTTAATTTATAAAATGCTAGCATTTGTAAATTGTAAACCTATCCTTAGAAAGGTGTGCTGGCGCTTGCGGCATTGGGAAGATTAATAAATAATAAATGCCCTTTTCTATGCACCTGTAAACTTGGCTTTTAAACTGTCAATTGCCCAGTCTGTATCTTTACACTTCCTCCAAACATTCTGCTACTGCTATTTTAGTATTGTAGTGAACCATACAGCAGCATGTGTTTATCTATACACTGTTTTAAAAGTGATGCAGGTATACATTCAGCTCGACACTCTCCTTGGACAACTGTAATCATTCAGCCACTACCCAAGTAGTCACAGAGCAAAGCAGGCCTAAGGGTATGGACTACTTCAAACACCTATAGATAATAAATGCACTTTTCTATGCATTTGTAAACTTGACTTTTAAACTTTCAATTGCCCAGTCTGTATCTTTACACTTCCTCCAACGATTCAGCTACTGCTATTTTAGTATTGTAGTGAGCCATACAGCAGTATGTGTGTATCTATACATTGTTTTAAAAGTGAAGCTGCTATATATTCAGCCAGACACTCTCCTCGCATAACTGTAAGCATTCACTCAATTCCCAAGTAGTCATGCATGAAGTAGGCCTTAGGGCATAAACTGCTTCAAATCTGTATAGACTATGCATGCACTCTTGTATACACCTGCAACCTTGCCTTTTAAACCTTCAATTGCCTAGTCTGTATCCTTACAATTCCAATAAACACTTTCCCACTTCTGTTTCAGTATTGTAGTGAGCCATACAGCACTATGTGCTTATCTATACACTGTTCTTAAAGTGAAGCTGCTATACATTCAGCCAGACACTCTTCTTGGAGAATTGTAATCATTCAGCCAGTGCCCAAGTACTCATGGAGCACAGTGGGCCTCAGGGTATGGACTGCTTCAAACCCCTATAGACTATGCATGCACTGTTCTATGCACCGGAAAACTTGTCTTTTATACCTTCAATACCCCAGTCTGTATCGTTACACTTTCACTAAACACTATCACACTACTGTTTCACTATTGTAGTGATCTATACAACAGTATGTACTTATCTATACACTGTTCTAAAAGTGAAGTAGTTATACATTCAGCTTGACACTCTGCTTGCAGAACTGTTAATATTCAGTCAGTAGCCAAGTTTTCATGCTGTAAAGTAGGCCTTAGAATAGGGACTGCCTACTCTTCTATGCATCTGAAAACTTGTCTTTTAGACATTGAATTACCCAGTCTCTATCCTTACACTCCCTCCAAACACGCTGCCACTGTTTCAATATGGTAGAGAGCCATACAGCGATATGTGCTTATCTATACACTGTACAAAAAGTGATGCAGTTATACATTCAGCTCGACACTCTCCTTGGACAACTGTAATCATTCAGTCACTACCCAAGTAGTCATGCAGCAAAGTAGGTCTAAGGGCATGGACTGCTTCAAACACCTATAGATAATAAATGCACTTTTCTATGCATCTGTAAACTTGGCTTTTAAACCTTTAATTACCCAGTCTCTATCCTTACACTCCCTTATCTATGCACTGTGCTAAAACTGAAGCTCTTATAAATTCAGTCAGGCACTCTCCTTGCAGAACTGTAATCATCCAGTCAGTACCCAAGTAGTCATGGAGCAAAGTAGGCCTTAGGCCATGGGTTGTTTTAAACTCTTATAGACTATGCTTGGAGTCTTCTATGCACCTGCAAACTTGCCTTTTATATGTTCAATTCCCCAGTCTCTATCCTTACACTTCCAGCAAACACTCTGTCACTCCTGTTATAGTTTTGTAGTGACTCATTGATCAGAGTGGAGTAATCCATTCACTATATTAAAACACTAATTGGTAGATGTACAATAACTGGCATATCCCCAGGGATATGCCAGTTATTGTGCACTGTGACATCATCACTATGGATGTGCCGTATTTAGAATGTGGTGCACCATGGGGCAAAAACTGTACAGATATGTGATGTATCTGTGCCGTGAAGGCGGCGCATTGCTTAAGTTACGTTGCAAGTGCAACGCATCTCTAGCAATGCTCGGGGGCTCTATGCTCAGAATGCTGAGCCAATCCTTTCACCTGCTTCGGGCAAGTGCAGGGTTTTGACGCAGCATGAGTACAAAAGTGACAAAGTGAAATCTTGTACATTTCACTCAGTCACTTTTAGGAGGTGTTCCTGCGCCGGAACCCCCCTCCCCATCCCCCCGTGTAGAAATGTCTCCTTCTGGTACAGGAATTTACAATGTAACGCACCTCCCAGATGCATCGTATTGTAAATAACACACACCATGACGCATCTTTTGCACCACCGCTGCGTCAGGAAAGTGATGCAATAGCAGTGTAAAAGAGCAGAAGGAGGTTGTAAATCAGCCCCTAACACTTAAAAGTTAAAGATAAAAAAAACTATTTTCATGATTATCCCAGATAATGTCTACCCTTAAAATTTACATTAAATTCATAGATATATTGTTTTAAACATTATAAAACTGTACGGGGCGCCGTACAAGCGTACATGACGGCACACGGAAGCGCCGATGCACCGCGTAACGTCAAAACATATTTGTGACGTGTGCGCGGGAACGCGCAGAGTACGATTAGCCATACAAAGGACCGTGAGATCACCGTACTCGTACCATAAGATTATCCCCCCAAAAAATATTTGGAAAAAGAAAATATATAGAATTACATTTTAATATATTGGGGGGAAAAATAATTAGTAAAAATATTATTTTTGAAATTTGTTTTGTTATTATTTTACATTAAGAATAAGGAATATTACTTAAATTATAAAATAACTATACATATTGTAATAGTAATGTAACAATTTAGTGTAAAAAGAAAGAAATATAATAATTAATACATTTAAAAATTATCATTTACAAAACCTTTGAAATTCACTGAAAAAACCATAGGTTTCAGCCACGTTATAGTTAGAAATTAGCATTTAAAAAACCTTAGAAATTCACTGAAAAAACCATAGGTTTCACACATGTTATAGTTAGCTGGACATTTCACTCATACAAAACCATTGAAATTCCCCCGTTATAGTTAGTTCAGCTAACTATAACTCGCGCGCCCGCAATGCACTGCTGATGACATCACATATTACATCACTCATGACATGGTCAGTGACATCACTCATGACATCACTGAGGACATCTCAAATGACATCACTGATGACATCATCCTTGTGAAAGAGTGGCAGACCTCCTCTCGCCCTAATATAACCTTTGATACACACCTTCAAAAATAGAAACTAAAATTTTCAAAAAAAGGAGATACCAATACCAGTTACAACAACCTATTCAGTAATTCCAACATCTACATACACATACACTCATTCACCAACAGTTCTATATAGTTACTCATACATGTACTCACTCATCATATGTACTCATACACTTATACATCCTGTTACACACCGATACTCATCCATATAGTTACTCACACACATACTCACACATGCAAATAAACTGCAAACAGATCAAACATCCATTTATTTGCATATACAGCTATACACACACCACTAAATTTACATCTACAGAAACGTACACATACTTACTCTCTTAAACAATCACTTATAGAAACACATACTTATTTAAACACATCGCTGCTAGAGCGATTCCCCTGCTGTGCTGGACATCAATAAAAACTGGTGTGGTCACGACGAGCTCAGCTCGTCATGAGCACAGGAGCACTGTACTGCATGACGAGCTGAGCTCGTCATGAGCATGGAAGGGGTTATACAGGAACTCGTCCAATCACTCACTCTCACATATACTCACTTATATACATCAATACTCACATATACTAGTTTAAAACATATGTAATTACTCATAAAGATACAATTGAGACCGTTATTCACTCACTAAGACACCCGTACACACACTCATCCACTCATCCAGTCCTGCACACATGCTGTCTTCAAAACACATACAGTCCGTCAGTCATTCATGCATATGTCTGCTAAGTAATACCCCCCACCAAACCATACACACACTCATACTAAAAAAAAACTAATAACCCATATAGACACACATGTAGCTACTCACCAACCCATGCAGCCACTTATACACAAAGTGAGACAATGATACAGATATTTACATATTTAAACATTACTCGCTAATACATGTATTCACTAAGATACACTTAATAAGTCAGTTATACAATCAATTTTACAAAAAAAACATCCATTTAGACACTTATTTACCCATTTATTCTTCCATCGACCTTTAGATATACATATATAAAAAATATTTGTTTTTCAGAAAGACACACATTCACTGGATGATGTCATCAGTGATGTCATTTGAGATGTCATCAGTGATGTCATGAGTGATGTCACAGACCATGTCATGAGTGATGTAATATGTGACGTCATCAGCAGTGCATTGCGGGCGCGCAAGTTATAATTAGCTGAACTAACTATAACTGGGGAATTTCTTCTTTTTTTTTAAATAATATTTTTATTAAGCATTTTTCCCCTTTTTTACATGTACAGGGCACAACAAACAAACAAAAGAGAATAAACAAAAACTACAAATTCGCACATTGTGGTTACATTCATCACATTTTGCAGTACTCTTATATTATATTACAGTTGTACCAACATTGAAAGAGAAGAGAGACAAAAAAAAGAAAATGGTCAAATGAATCTAAATCACAAACTAATCGGTATTTCCCTCTGTCCAACGATTGATAGGTTCCTAGATTTCCTCACCTAGCTTTCTTCCCTTTTTTCCCTTTCTTGCATAGATTGCAATCTCTAAATTATATATCGACAATAGTTTGGCTAGCCATTAGTGATATGTCGGAGGTAAAGGATCAAGCCACGCTGAGGCTATGCATAGCCTCAAGACTGCCATGGCGACAAAGATAAAATATCCGCCTTTCATCTGTCTGTCGTTATTATTGACCCCAAGGAGTATTATCGAGGGAGTCAAAGTGATCTCTATTCCTAGTGACCTGTGCAGAAACGCCTCGATATCTTTTTGTGTTGATTGCAAGTGAGTGCATGTTGCGAAGATATGTGCTAAGTGGGCCTCTGCGCTTCCGCATCTAGGGCAGTTAATTCCCGATGTCCCTCCCCATTGTGCGATTCTTGCAGGCGTATAATATAGGTGATACAAGGTTTTATAGTGCTGTGCCTGGAGAGGCGCTGAACACAGGATACTCTGCCCCATATCCAGTGAGAGGTAGAAGCACTCTTCTCCATGACTAACTTCATTGCCCATCTGTCCGCACTCCGTTCCATATCATCCTGCTTAGATTTTATCAATTCGGAATAATACCTCTTAATTGTACAGTCTAGGCCAGCTTGAATGATCTCCATGATTGGGTTTTTTCCAAATCCTGGTGGGCCACCCCTCTTACCCCTCTTTGTGGCTATATAACTTCTCACTTGTAAATATTTAAAAAATTGTCTCGACTCTAAACCATACTTTGTCTGTAACTCCGAAAATTGCATCGTTCCTTGTGGGCCCATAACGTCACCAATCATCGTTATCCCCTGCCTCCCCAATCCTCTAAATACAGAGTCCAAAAAGACATCTTGGGGGAAAGTAGGGTTAGCATTCATTCTAGTGTATGCATTGTATTTCCCAAGGCCAAATCTCTTCGTGAATGCTTTCCAGATGCTATGTGCTGCAAGGATCGTCTTGAATCGTGTCCTTTTAAAATAACTCGTATCAGTGTACTTCAAAAATAAGTTTTCAGCTTCTGCCCCCATAACTAAGCCATATATTGCTAGGGTGCCAAACTCATCCTGCCCCTCTGCCTCAGCTCCCCCCAGTAGGCCTGCCATGTACTGTAATGCAGCTGCCCAGTAATAAAGCCTTAGATCTGGCAGCGCCCACCCTCCCCTAGCCATGGGAAGTACCATAAAACTCAGAGCTCTCCTTGTCTTACCCTTGGCCCAGATGAATCTGTTAATCATGTGCTCTAAACTCTTGAACCACTTGGCTTCAAAAAGTAGGTGGATTGCTCTAAAGATATATAAGAACTTGGGTAGGATCATCATCTTCACAATATTAGTATGGCCCACAATTGAGAGATGCAAGTTCTGAAGTCTATCTAAGTCCTTCCTCACTTTGGCCATTATTGGGGTTATATTCTCTTCAACTAAGGTACCTAACTCAGAGGTAATAGTTACCCCAAATATACTCCTGCCTGGACCACCCGATGATCAGAACAATCCGCCTGCTGGTTCTTTATTATCTGCATCTTAGAGGTGTTCAGCGCATACGCTGAGACCTGGCCAAATCTCCGAGCCTCAATCTCAACCTGTTCTATAGCCTCTGACAACACACTCAAGTGCTATCGGTCATGACGAATATTGTCTTATGAATAACATCTTTTTGTTTGATGGGGTTTTGTTCCATCAGGTCAACGGGACAGCCATGGGATCATGCTTTGCTCCCAGTTTCGCGAACCTGTTTATGGGGAGCTGGGAGGAGAGCATTAGATCTTATTCTGGATTTCAATCTGATTTTGAACATGTGTCGATGTGGCTTCACTACATCGATGATTTGTTCATTATTTGGAAAGGCTCTGAGAGCGATGCAATGAATTTCATTGCAAAACGCAATAACAATCAACTTAACATTGTGCTCAGTGGGAACCTTAGCAGAACCAAGATTGAGTTCCTTGATGTCAAACTTCAGGTCAAAAACAACAGGGTTCTCACCACGTTACATCGCAAATCCACCACGGGTAACAGTGTACTTCATGCCCTCAGCAGTCATCCAGAGACTCTCAAGTGGAGTATTCCATTTGGGGAGCTGCTGAGGGCAAAAAGGAACTGCAATACAGAGGAGGCCTACAAACTAGAAAGTGAGACAATTGTAGGTAGATTCAAGGAAAGGGGCTACCCTATTTGGGTGCTCAAAAATGCCCTGAGAAGAGCTGAAAAAATAGAGAGAATGCAAACTATCTCAGACAAACCACTGATAGAAGAGGCACATGAAGAGAAGACCAGGATAATATTCACCTACAGTTCAGATGCACAGGCAGTTAAGAGAATTATCACCAAAAATTGGGAAAATCTTAGAATTGCCATGGTCATGGTCATTGGTGATATGAGTCCAGAGAGACCCAGCATTACTTATCGCAGGGGCAGAAACATGAGGGACATGCTGATACTGAGTGACATTACTACTTATCCTCCCACCAACATGGAGGGCATCAAGGGTTTTTACCCTTGCCGTCACTGCAAAGCCTGTGCACAAAGTATGTGTCACAAGCTAGTGAAGCATAATGGCATCACCAAGAACATTACCCAATTTTTGACTTGCAGTTCTGTCTTTGTTATATATGCCATAGTTTGCCCTTGCAAATTGTGGTATATAGGCAACACCACATGCATGGCCAAGAAAAGGATTTTGGAGCACAGCCGTGCCATTACCAATTTTGATCCAAAATACCCGGTGGCCTGTCATTTTAGAGAGTATCATTTTTCCAACTCCAAAGAATTGAGCTACATCATTTTAGAACAGGTACAAAAAGATCACAGAGGGAGTAATAGAGTCCTGAAGTTGCGCCAGAGAGAGTCAAAGCTGATTATTGACTTTCAAACCAAAACACCTAATGGCCTGAATCAGGAAGAAGAATTATCAGTACATCTAAAAGAATAATTACATTCTATTTCTTACTGATGATATGCCTTACCAGAGTAGTCCTCTTATAGCTATGTATGCTACAGTATGTGTTCAAGCTGTTAGAAATGTTCATGTAGGGTCCTATTGGATCCTGTGATTTTAATCTGTATTTTGTTTTTCTTTATTTTACAGGAGGAGAGGAAGGGGCCCACAGCACCAGCACTCACCTCACAAGGGCTTCCAACCCTTTTTCTCTTTCCTTTTTTTCAAAAGCACTGTTATATAAACTGTGTTACAGCATGGCTTAGTGGTGGTGTGACACGGTAACCTTTTGTATAATGGACTGAATAGTATGACTTCATTTTGGTACCCGGGGCGAAGTGAAAATGTACTTGATATAGTAGATTTGGGGGATTGCTATCTCCCCTTTTTACCCCCTTCTTGTTCTCTCCCCCAATACCCGGTTCATGAATTTTTTCCTTCCCATGTGGCTGCTCCGCCTTAACCCCCCCCCCTCATTTTTCCGACTGTTGACAACAGGTTTTGTCTGGCACTTGCCAATACGTGAGAATGTCCCTTCTGTGTGTCGTTGATCCCTTCTGCAGATGCACAATTATGTATTATGCACGTGTATGACAATATTATTATAAGATGTGGTACAATATTAGTTGTAGCATCTATATGCACTGTTTTATTAATGGGGATTCGCAATTATGCTTGTGTTACGCTTTAAATCAGGTTACAATACTTCAAAGCCTGTAATTCTAGCATTTTGTTTTCAAAGTAACTTTATCGACATACATTTGGTGTCATTGTTAATTTTTTCAGCAAGGGCAGGCGCGTCATGGTTGAGAAGGGGCGTGGCTGAGCTAGTGTGCTTGTAGCACGTTATGGGATTAGCGATACGAGTTCAATATACATCTGTGTATTTTGTTTACGTATAGTTGATATCCCATCCTATTTAGTGATGTCATCATTGTGTGACATACGATCAAGATTGTGACAAGTATATTTGCTCATTCAGCGTAATACGTAAGTGCATTTCTTAGCTGGATTTGAGCTTATTATTATACATTTTTTGTTCATTTTTGTTTTCGAAATAAGTATACAAATGCAGTCTACATGGTGTATACATCAACAACCATTCATTTGGCATGATTTTTCAACAAACAAGAATGTTTAAACATGTCCGCCAAAGTTTATCGACAGTCCTATGTTTATTGTTACCACTGTTTGAACACTACTTATGCCTTGTAACACTGTTCGTTCCTTTCACGTGATCAAGCCTTCCGAGGTGAAACGCGTTGTGAAGTAAACTTTTGACACTCTGACGGTTCGTGTCTGTTTCCATTTTCTGAGAGCACGCTGCTGCTGTGGATTTGTGTATCTATACTACTATTATAAAGGAAGAACTTTGAACCTTTGAGGCGGCTAAACTCGGGAACCACAGCGCCAATCCACACACCCGATACATCGTTGTAATCGTCAGGGTGTGCAGATGGACATAGGCTATATAAACGTAATAAATATACGTTATTTAAAACATTTACCGAAAAAAAGTAGTCCCTTGGAAGAAGCGCCGGCCGCGACGTGCGTGCTGACGTGAGGAGCGTGGGGAGGAGCGGCGTCCAGGAGCGCGAGGAGGACCGGCGGACATGGCGCGGGAAGGAGCGGCGGACAGGCGGTGAGGAGCGGCGGACAGGCGGGGAGGAGCGGTGAGCGGCGGATGAGGTAGGTTATTTATTTATTTAGTTAGGAGTGGTGAGCAGCGGAAAAATTAAGCAAAAATGACAATCGTGAGCAAGAGGAAGCAAACGGAGCATTACACAAGTGAGCCAAACGGTGCGTTACAGGAGGAAAAAGTTACGTGTGCAGGTTACAAAAGCGTACATCGTGAGCAAGAGAAAGCAAACGGAGCATTACAAAAGTGAGCCAAACGGTGCATTACAGGAGGAAAAAGTTACGTGTGCAGGTTACAAAAGCGTACAAAACAAACATAGAGTTATAATACTGCATTACAGGAGGAAAAAGTGACGTGTGCAGGTTACAAAAGCATACAAAGTAAACATAGAGGTATAATACTGCAATATATGGAGGAAGGCTCCAGGGGACCCACGGACAATGTTGGGGCGGGCGGGGGCCCTGAAGCCTAATTGCTACCGGACAACGTCGGGACGGGCTGCTAGTATATATATATATATATATATATATATATATATATATATATATATAAACACACACTGGTTGCCTGCTATGGACGAGTCCACTCAAGGAAGTAAGTATGCCATTTCTTTTATTGAAGGAAGCAGCAGGATTAACAGCAAAGTGCCTCGCTGGAAAATGTTGCGCCGCCCGACGCGTTTCGTGCTGGATTAGCACTTCATCATGGGCTCAGGCAAATCACACTGTGAGAAGGCACAGCTGTTTAAATGCAAATGTCCAAGTACCCACCCCAGTGGGCGCGGCCAAAGACCGTTGAATCCTGGTACTTGTAGTGCCTCATTGTTTACCAAGTGGGTTGTGCGCCTTCTCCACGGTCATTAAAATAAAGTTTTACCCCAGTGGGTTGCAGAGTACATCAGGGCTGCCACCCGCATCCGTTTACTCCTTCAATTCAGGTTCCTTGTCCTTAACGCCGCCTCGTCGTTTGGGCGGGGCAGCAGGGCCGCATGGAATGCAGCGGGACGTCGTCCGCGGCTCAGGCGGGGCCGCTAAACATACACACACTGGTTGCCTGCTATGGACGAGTCCACTCAAGGAAGTAAGTATGCCATTTCTTTTATTGAAGGAAGCAGCAGGATTAACAGCAAAGTGCCTCGCTGGAAAATGTTGCGCCGCCCGACGCGTTTCGTGCTGGATTAGCACTTCATCATGGGCTCAGGCAAATCACACTGTGAGAAGGCACAGCTGTTTAAATGCAAATGTCCAAGTACCCACCCCAGTGGGCGCGGCCAAAGACCGTTGAATCCTGGTACTTGTAGTGCCTCATTGTTTACCAAGTGGGTTGTGCGCCTTCTCCACAGTCATTAAAATAAAGTTTTACCCCAGTGGGTTGCAGAGTACATCAGGGCTGCCACCCGCATCCGTTTACTCCTTCAATTCAGGTTCCTTGTCCTTAACGCCGCCTCGTCGTTTGGGCGGGGCAGCAGGGCCGCATGGAATGCAGCGGGACGTCGTCCGCGGCTCAGGCGGGGCCGCTAAACATACACACACTGGTTGCCTGCTATGGACGAGTCCACTCAAGGAAGTAAGTATGCCATTTCTTTTATTGAAGGAAGCAGCAGGATTAACAGCAAAGTGTCTCGCTGGAAAATGTTGCGCCGCCCGACGCGTTTCGTGCTGGATTAGCACTTCATCATGGGCTCAGGCAAATCACACTGTGAGAAGGCACAGCTGTTTAAATGCAAATGTCCAAGTACCCACCCCAGTGGGCGCGGCCAAAGACCGTTGAATCCTGGTACTTGTAGTGCCTCATTGTTTACCAAGTGGGTTGTGCGCCTTCTCCACAGTCATTAAAATAAAGTTTTACCCCAGTGGGTTGCAGAGTACATCAGGGCTGCCACCCGCATCCGTTTACTCCTTCAATTCAGGTTCCTTGTCCTTAACGCCGCCTCGTCGTATGGGCGGGGCAGCAGGGCCGCATGGAATGCAGCGGGACGTCGTCCGCGGCTCAGGCGGGGCCGCTAAACATACACACACTGGTTGCCTGCTATGGACGAGTCCACTCAAGGAAGTAAGTATGCCATTTCTTTTATTGAAGGAAGCAGCAGGATTAACAGCAAAGTGCCTCGCTGGAAAATGTTGCGCCGCCCAACGCGTTTCGTGCTGGATTAGCACTTCATCATGGGCTCAGGCAAATCACACTGTGAGAAGGCACAGCTGTTTAAATGCAAATGTCCAAGTACCCACCCCAGTGGGCGCGGCCAAAGACCGTTGAATCCTGGTACTTGTAGTGCCTCATTGTTTACCAAGTGGGTTGTGTGCCTTCTCCACAGTCATTAAAATAAAGTTTTACCCCAGTGGGTTGCAGAGTACATCAGGGCTGCCACCCGCATCCGTTTACTCCTTCAATTCAGGTTCCTTGTCCTTAACGCCGCCTCGTCGTTTGGGCGGGGCAGCGGGCCACATGGAATGCAGCGGGACGTCGTCCGCGGCTCAGGCGGGGCCGCTAAACATACACACACTGGTTGCCTGCTATGGACGAGTCCACTCAAGGAAGTAAGTATGCCATTTCTTTTATTGAAGGAAGCAGCAGTATTAACAGCAAAGTGCCTCGCTGGAAAATGTTGCGCCGCCCGACGCGTTTCGTGCTGGATTAGCACTTCATCATGGGCTCAGGCAAATCACACTGTGAGAAGGCACAGCTGTTTAAATGCAAATGTCCAAGTACCCACCCCAGTGGGCGCGGCCAAAGACCGTTGAATCCTGGTACTTGTAGTGCCTCATTGTTTACCAAGTGGGTTGTGCGCCTTCTCCACAGTCATTAAAATAAAGTTTTACCCCAGTGGGTTGCAGAGTACATCAGGGCTGCCACCCGCATCCGTTTACTCCTTCAATTCAGGTTCCTTGTCCTTAACGCCGCCTCGTCGTTTGGGCGGGGCAGCAGGGCCGCATGGAATGCAGCGGGACGTCGTCCGCGGCTCAGGCGGGGCCGCTAAACATACACACACTGGTTGCCTGCTATGGACGAGTCCACTCAAGGAAGTAAGTATGCCATTTCTTTTATTGAAGGAAGCAGCAGGATTAAAAGCAAAGTGCCTCGCTGGAAAATGTTGCGCCGCCCGACGCGTTTCGTGCTGGATTAGCACTTCATCATGGGCTCAGGCAAATCACACTGTGAGAAGGCACAGCTGTTTAAATGCAAATGTCCAAGTACCCACCCCAGTGGGCGCGGCCAAAGACCGTTGAATCCTGGTACTTGTAGTGCCTCATTGTTTACCAAGTGGGTTGTGCGCCTTCTCCACAGTCATTAAAATAAAGTTTTACCCCAGTGGGTTGCAGAGTACATCAGGGCTGCCACCCGCATCCGTTTACTCCTTCAATTCAGGTTCCTTGTCCTTAACGCCGCCTCGTCGTTTGGGCGGGGCAGCAGGGCCGCATGGAATGCAGCGGGACGTCGTCCGCGGCTCAGGCGGGGCCGCTAAACATACACACACTGGTTGCCTGCTATGGACGAGTCCACTCAAGGAAGTAAGTATGCCATTTCTTTTATTGAAGGAAGCAGCAGGATTAACAGCAAAGTGCCTCGCTGGAAAATGTTGCGCCGCCCGACGTGTTTCGTGCTGGATTAGCACTTCATCATGGGCTCAGGCAAATCACACTGTGAGAAGGCACAGCTGTTTAAATGCAAATGTCCAAGTACCCACCCCAGTCGGCGCGGCCAAAGACCGTTGAATCCTGGTACTTGTAGTGCCTCATTGTTTACCAAGTGGGTTGTGCGCCTTCTCCACAGTCATTAAAATAAAGTTTTACCCCAGTGGGTTGCAGAGTACATCAGGGCTGCCACCCGCATCCGTTTACTCCTTCAATTCAGGTTCCTTGTCCTTAACGCCGCCTCGTCGTTTGGGCGGGGCAGCAGGGCCGCATGGAATGCAGCGGGACGTCGTCCGCGGCTCAGGCGGGGCCGCTAAACATACACACACTGGTTGCCTGCTATGGACGAGTCCACTCAAGGAAGTAAGTATGCCATTTCTTTTATTGAAGGAAGCAGCAGGATTAACAGCAAAGTGCCTCGCTGGAAAATGTTGCGCCGCCCGACGCGTTTCGTGCTGGATTAGCACTTCATCATGGGCTCAGGCAAATCACACTGTGAGAAGGCACAGCTGTTTAAATGCAAATGTCCAAGTACCCACCCCAGTGGGCGCGGCCAAAGACTGTTGAATCCTGGTACTTGTAGTGCCTCATTGTTTACCAAGTGGGTTGTGCGCCTTCTCCACAGTCATTAAAATAAAGTTTTACCCCAGTGGGTTGCAGAGTACATCAGGGCTGCCACCCGCATCCGTTAACTCCTTCAATTCAGGTTCCTTGTCCTTAACGCCGCCTCGTCGTTTGGGCGGGGCAGCAGGGCCGCATGGAATGCAGCGGGACGTCGTCCGCGGCTCAGGCGGGGCCGCTAAACATACACACACTGGTTGCCTGCTATGGACGAGTCCACTCAAGGAAGTAAGTATGCCATTTCTTTTATTGAAGGAAGCAGCAGGATTAACAGCAAAGTGCCTCGCTGGAAAATGTTGCGCCGCCCGACGCGTTTCGTGCTGGATTAGCACTTCATCATGGGCTCAGGCAAATCACACTGTGAGAAGGCACAGCTGTTTAAATGCAAATGTCCAAGTACCCACCCCAGTGGGCGCGGCCAAAGACCATTGAATCCTGGTACTTGTAGTGCCTCATTGTTTACCAAGTGGGTTGTGCGCCTTCTCCACAGTCATTAAAATAAAGTTTTACCCCAGTGGGTTGCAGAGTACATCAGGGCTGCCACCCGCATCCGTTTACTCCTTCAATTCAGGTTCCTTGTCCTTAACGCCGCCTCGTCGTTTGGGCGGGGCAGCAGGGCCGCATGGAATGCAGCGGGACGTCGTCCGCGGCTCAGGCGGGGCCGCTAAACATACACACACTGGTTGCCTGCTATGGACGAGTCCACTCAAGGAAGTAAGTATGCCATTTCTTTTATTGAAGGAAGCAGCAGGATTAACAGCAAAGTGCCTCGCTGGAAAATGTTGCGCCGCCCGACGCGTTTCGTGCTGGATTAGCACTTCATCATGGGCTCAGGCAAATCACACTGTGAGAAGGCACAGCTGTTTAAATGCAAATGTCCAAGTACCCACCCCAGTGGGCGCGGCCAAAGACCGTTGAATCCTGGTACTTGTAGTGCCTCATTGTTTACCAAGTGGGTTGTGCGCCTTCTCCACAGTCATTAAAATAAAGTTTTACCCCAGTGGGTTGCAGAGTACATCAGGGCTGCCACCCGCATCCGTTTACTCCTTCAATTCAGGTTCCTTGTCCTTAACGCCGCCTCGTCGTTTGGGCGGGGCAGCAGGGCCGCATGGAATGCAGCGGGACACGACGAGGCGGCGTTAAGGACAAGGAACCTGAATTGAAGGAGTAAACGGATGCGGGTGGCAGCCCTGATGTACTCTGCAACCCACTGGGGTAAAACTTTATTTTAATGACTGTGGAGAAGGCGCACAACCCACTTGGTAAACAATGAGGCACTACAAGTACCAGGATTCAATGGTCTTTGGCCGCGCCCACTGGGGTGGGTACTTGGACATTTGCATTTAAACAGCTGTGCCTTCTCACAGTGTGATTTGCCTGAGCCCATGATGAAGTGCTAATCCAGCACGAAACGTGTCGGGCGGCGCAACATTTTCCAGCGAGGCACTTTGCTGTTAATCCTGCTGCTTCCTTCAATAAAAGAAATGGCATACTTACTTCCTTGAGTGGACTCGTCCATAGCAGGCAACCAGTGTGTGTATGTTTAGCGGCCCCGCCTGAGCCGCGGACGACGTCCCGCTGCATTCCATGCGGCCCTGCTGCCCCGCCCAAACGACGAGGCGGCGTTAAGGACAAGGAACCTGAATTGAAGGAGTAAACGGATGCGGGTGGCAGCCCTGATGTACTCTGCAACCCACTGGGGTAAAACTTTATTTTAATGACTGTGGAGAAGGCGCACAACCCACTTGGTAAACAATGAGGCACTACAAGTACCAGGATTCAACAGTCTTTGGCCGCGCCCACTGGGGTGGGTACTTGGACATTTGCATTTAAACAGCTGTGCCTTCTCACAGTGTGATTTGCCTGAGCCCATGATGAAGTGCTAATCCAGCACGAAACGCGTCGGGCGGCGCAACATTTTCCAGCGAGGCACTTTGCTTTTAATCCTGCTGCTTCCTTCAATAAAAGAAATGGCATACTTACTTCCTTGAGTGGACTCGTCCATAGCAGGCAACCAGTGTGTGTATGTTTAGCGGCCCCGCCTGAGCCGCGGACGACGTCCCGCTGCATTCCATGCGGCCCTGCTGCCCCGCCCAAACGACGAGGCGGCGTTAAGGACAAGGAACCTGAATTGAAGGAGTAAACGGATGCGGGTGGCAGCCCTGATGTACTCTGCAACCCACTGGGGTAAAACTTTATTTTAAAGACTGTGGAGAAGGCGCACAACCCACTTGGTAAACAATGAGGCACTACAAGTACCAGGATTCAACGGTCTTTGGCCGCGCCCACTGGGGTGGGTACTTGGACATTTGCATTTAAACAGCTGTGCCTTCTCACAGTGTGATTTGCCTGAGCCCATGATGAAGTGCTAATCCAGCACGAAACGCGTCGGGCGGCGCAACATTTTCCAGCGAGGCACTTTGCTGTTAATCCTGCTGCTTCCTTCAATAAAAGAAATGGCATACTTACTTCCTTGAGTGGACTCGTCCATAGCAGGCAACCAGTGTGTGTATATATATATATATATATATATATATATATATATTACCTACTGGCGGACACCAGTAGGTATATATAGTTAGGACCTAGTTTCCATAGGAAATCCGCAACATTCTATTGGGAATAACTTTGGCGCCGGTTGTTGAATGTTCGCAAGTTCCTCAAAGAAGATGGCCCGTTACGCTCCGCTTCTTCCCTGAAAGTCTCGTGTAGACTCGTCAAGCGGGGGCCGAGAAAAAAGGGGGGTCCCAAAACGTGTTTTCCCCATGTTAATTTCCATAGGACCTTTAGACACGGCTACAGCCCGAACCGCTGAACGGAATTACACCAAACTTGGCAAAATGGTAGAGTCTGGTACGCAGATCACGCTTTTGGTTAAATAGTGTAAATCCCTCCAGTAGTTCCTGAGAAAATTAAAAGAGAAAATATTTATATATCTATAAGCGCGCATCGTGCGAGCACCCCGCGATTTTTCGAAAAAATAATAATTTTTTGGGGGGCATTGGGGATCCTTGTGGGACCCCCTGAGCAGGCCTAGAGCGTCAGGGTGCTTCTACCCTGTCCCCTTTTTTAGTTCTGCACGTTTGTTTTTCTGCTTTCCTGTGCCTCAGTCTACTGAGGCACAAGATGGCTGCCAACAATTTCTGTTTTGGAGTGTTGACAGACAGTGGTAGCCAATCAGCATGCCTTCCCAAGAAAGCTGCATGCTCATTGGCTGTCAATAATTTTTCAGTTGGCCCGCCAATCCCAGAAACTATGGGTCTACCGGGTGAACAAGTGGTGTCCTTATGCACCTTTGGTAAGGTGTATAAACATGGGAACCGTGGGAGGTCCACAATTAAGTATTTATATTCATCGTCCGATAAAATGGTCTCATGATGACATTGTTTAAGATAGTCATTGATTTTTTTGACAATTGAAAAAATAGGGTTAGAAGGTAATTTAGTATACCAGGCTTGATTACTTAGTTGGTTCAAAATTTCTTGGTCATATTTAGTTTTATCCATCAAAACAACATTTCCCCCCTTGTCAGCTTCTTTCACTATAAGGGCAGGATCCTCAGCTAAGATCTTAAGAGCTGACCTCTCACCTGTTGTTAAGTTATTCTTATATGAGGATGTTTTAGATTTCCTAATCTTATTCTCCAATATATTGAGCTCTTGCATTACGATCTTGTAAAAAGCATCAATGTTGTTATTGCTAGAGAGCTGTGGGGTCCATTTCGATCTATTTTTTAGACCACTATCTTCACTATAGTTAGTACAAAGGTCGAGTACCTGCAAAACTCGTTGTAGTGTGATAAGATCATTTTCCCTTTCTGTAATAGATAGAAGTAATCTTGTTGCCTCCACATCACGAATGGAAACATTCCCCCACACTTGTCTAGAAGATTGATTACATTCCACGCCAGTTGCTGCAAAAAACTTTTTAATCTTCAATTGTCTAATGAATTTGTACAAATCGATTTTCACATCAATCACATTGCATATACCAGTAGGACAAAAGCTTTAACCTTTATTGAGTACTGTGAGAGTTTCTTGCGAGAAGTCCCTATCAGTCAAATTCATTACTTGGATATCATTGGTACAAATCATCTCCCCTGGTTGGCCCGCCACGATCTCGTCTGATACTGGGTTCTTACGCCTGAGTTTGCGGCCGCCCCTTTTACCTCTCTTGGACCCACTGCGCCCTCCCCTCTTTGGTCCCGTTGTCTCGAGTTGCCAATTTATATACGTTGAACCTCCTTTAAAAAAGAAGAAGAAGAAGATGGGGGTGGTATCCCACTTGCCTGATCTTGATTGGTGTTATTAGTGCCTTCATCCCCACTTACTGATATACTGCTGGAGGATATGGTATTTAAACTACTGGTCGATGCAATCTTATTGTCTTTGTTAAGATTATCACTTGTAATCAATGTGTCAAATCTTTTGGCAAAAGTAAAAACCCTGCCCATAATGTAATCCTGTTCATCCCGTTTTAGTTTCCGGGCTTTCCTTTGTTTAATATCATCCTCATATTTGTTTAAGATATCATTTAGGATATCATAGTTTTTCTTAGTCCCTTCCGCCTTCTGTAAATCTGCTATCTCTTTTTCCAAGACATCAACTTCCTGAATAATTTTAGCTACCTTTCTTTCAGAGTTTTCTATGAGTAAGTTCATAAGTCTCATTGAGTTGTTAGTAAGCTCTTTTTCCCAAATAAGGAGGAGATCTCCTCCAAGTCATCATACGTGGGAAAGAGTTGTGATCTAAGACCACGTGGGATTCTGTCTAATCTTTGATATTCCTTCAATGTTGCTCCGTCCCACCATTTGCTAATCTCCTGTTTTTTTAAACGCTCTAGCCTTATAAATTTAGATTTTAATCCATCATTGGATCTAGGTACACCTAGAGCTACAGCTTTATTAACAGAAGCTCCAGCGGTGAGACTTTTAAAAAGGTCATCCGCCACTTTGCTGCGATCATTGCGAGAACACATTATCTCAATATGTATAAGGCACTGTTAGACCTGACATCATTGGCATGAGTCTCTCTTTTCTGTTTGCCTCCTCTGTTTACGATGTTTTTGCTGGTATATTGCTTTGGGCACTGTGCCACTGCTGATCAGTGCCACAGTGCAAGTGCTCCCTATGTGAAATTGATGTATTGATTGGATTCCATGTTTGGCTTATTTGATTTACTGTCAGTCCCTAGTAGAGTGCACCAGGAGTGCCAGGGCTTGTAAATACAAATGCTGCTAGTGGGCTTGCAGCACATGTTGTGCCACCCACAAGAGCGGCCTAGTAAAAGTATGTCTACAGGTCTGCCATTGCTAGACCACGTGCAGTCTGACTGTCACGAGGACTGCGCAAGTACACCTACTTGCCAGTCCCTAAACCTTCCCTTAACTTCATGTTAGTCACCCCTAGGGTAGGCCCAAGGGCAGGGTGCATTGTAAGCATAAGGTAGGACAAGCCTGACAAGGTTGGCATGTCCTAATAGTGAATTACAGCCCTATTCGTTTTTCACTATTGTAAGGTAACCTGCTCTCCATAAGTTAGAATGGGCTGCCAGGATTATTAATGCTATAATCCTAGCGGGCTCGGGGAGCATGGTGCAATGTCGAGTTTGGTATCCCTGAACTCAGGGTTTAATAACGCATCCTTTTGTGTGGATGGTTTTTGGACTCTGTGTTTGAAAATACCACTTTTAGAAAGTAGCTATTTTCTTGTCTAACTGTCTACCGGTCTCTGCTGGTTCTGGTGGGCGTGTGACAGGAGCTGGGTGGCTCCAGAGGTCTGAATGAGTCAGTGTGGGGTGAGTGGGGCATTTACATTGAGAGTAGGGGAAGAGTAGCTCCTGATAGCCTGCCCTGCCTGATACAATGCTGGCTCCGCCCCCCTGCCAGGCGACTGATGACTCTGTGCCTGCCTGGGACTTTCCTGGCCCACCTCCTGCCGGGCAACTGATGGCCCTGCCCCTGCCAGTGACAATGCTGGCTCCGCTTCTGCTGGGCGGCTGAAGACTCTGCCCTGCACAGTGAATAGGCCAGGTGCTTCGGCCTGGCAACACCCACAACAAACCCAAGATGGGGAAATTCCCCTGCATGGACAAAGGGATCAAAGCCAAAAAGGGGTATAAGAGAAGGACCCCTGAACCAAGAATTTAGATCACTTCTGACAAGGAAACCTGAACCAAGGACAAGAAGCCTGCTGATCCAAGGACTGCCTGCCCCTTCTGCCAGAGTGCTGTTTGTTGGGGGAATCCTGCAGTTGCTTCTATATTTTTGCCAAGGAACCAGGAGAGAGGAACTGAGTGTGTACTCTCAAGCTTGCTAAGAAAATCTCCAAGGGCTGGAAGAAGTGCCAGCCTCCTGTTGAAGTCACAGGGCCAAAGGACTTCATTTATTTGCTAAAAGTGCTTGTTGCTGGAACCTGAAAATCCAGCACCTCTGAAGAATCCAGCAATCTCGACGCCGACGGACGCCGCCGAATCCAGCTCGACATCGTGAGTAACGGCTCCAGTGTCCCGCACCTTCGACGCCGGCCGCCGGGCCCGATCGACGCCAGTAACGACGCCACTGAGTAGCGAGTTCGGCTCCAGCTCCAAGTGACCCTGTGTCGACGCCGCTGCTGATCGCATCGACATCGAGCCCTCTCGACGCCGTGAGTGCTGCTCACTCTTGCAACATCGACATCGACGACGACGGCGTATCCTGCTTCATCTCGTGAGCGCTGCTCCTGCCTGATTTCGGTCGACGCCGCTGCAGATCGCCCCGACTCCGAGGCCCGATCGACGCCGAAGACGCGACGCCGGACATCTCGACGCCGCTGATCATCGAGTGCTTCACTTTTCCAAGGTACTGTGTTGTGGGGGTCTGTGCGACTCCGGGCTCGACGTAGCGCTCCTCGCGGTCGACGCCGAACCTTTGGATTAACTTTGCCTCGACGTCGTGTGACTCCCGTGTGGGTTACATTGTTGCCAAGAACTGTGTTTTAAAGAAGAAGAGTTGCTTTTGATACTAAAGACTGTGTGCTAAGAAGAAACTACGCTTGAACTATTATTTTTCCTTCCAAGAGTATTTATTAAGATTGTGGTATATTTTTGTCGTTATTTGGTCTTGTACTAAGCCTTATATAAAAATCCTTATTTTTATAATACTACTGTGTCGTGTCCATTTGTAGTGTATTCACTTTATTACTGTATGTGGTCATAAATGCTTAACGCACTGCCTCTGAGATAAGCCTGTCTGCTTTGCCAAGCTACCAAGGGGGTGAGCAGGGGTTAGCTAAGTGTGTGATCCCCTTGCCCTGACTAGAAAAGGTGTGTCCCTATTTGTCAGAAGTGTATACCTCTGCCAACTAGAGACAGCCGCTTCTAACATTGGTGGGTCAGCGGTGAGGATTTGAACTTTGCATTTATGACCCATGTGCAGTGATTAGTGTGCGCTACATAGTGAAAGCAGACCATAGCGCATTCACAATCTACTTGGTTGGATATCCTATTTTTGTTCGCCGCTTTCCTGGAGCTTGATTTTTTAAACTGCCAGTTTTGACCATGAGTGATGCCGGAGTCACTACCCCTGTTGTTGTGGAGGAGTTTGATAGGAGTAAGATAAAGGATTACAAGTTACAGGATCTGAAATCCTTTTGCAAGCAATTTAAAGTTCCTACCACAGGCTGCAAAAACAAACCAGAATATCTCAAAGCATTGCAGGCCTGGTTAGAGGCCAGAGATTCCTCTGATCCGGTGGTGGTACCGACAGGGGAAGGGGAGGAGGAGGTGCCAGTGAATGGGCCCACATCCCCTCCTGGCAGCAGTGTTTCCTCCAAGGGTCTTTCTCCTGAAGAAAGAGAAGAAAGGGCGAAGGAGCGAGCATACAACATGGAAATGGCAAAACTTAAGATAAATGGGCAGTTGGAGCTAGAGAATGCAAGAGGCAGGAGAGAAGCTGATTTGGAGATCAAAAGTTTAGAGTTTGAAAGAGAGAAGTTAGCTTTGGAGCGTGATACCAGGTTGAGGGAGTTGGAGCTCAAAGCTAAAGAGTTAGAATTGAATCCCTCTGGTGGCAGCATCCCATCTGTGCCTGCAGAAAGTAGGTTTTATTTTCCCAAAGATGTGATCAAAGATTTTCAGAAGAATGAAGATATTGGTCAATGGTTTAAAGCATATGAGTTAGCATTGTTGGCCCACCGGGTCCCTGAGAAGGATTGGGGAGCGGGGTTGTGGGGTCGCTTTGTGAATGAGGGAAGAGATACCCTGTTAGACATGCCTGTTGAGGATAGGATGTCTTATACTCATATGAAAGATGCTTTAATGTTAAGGTATGGCCTAATCCCAGAAAAGTACAGACAGGCCTTTAGAGAATGTAAGAAGTTGCCTGGTACTACGTGGATGGAATATGTGTCATATTTTTGCAGAGCCATGGATGGTTGGGTAAAGGGCAGCAAAGTGGAAAGTTATGATGCTCTTTATGATTTGTTTGCTTGGGAGCACTTGTCTAATAACTGTTTTCCAGAGCTGCGCCAGCACCTTATTGATAGCAAGATATCTAACCCTAGAAAACTTGCTGAAGAGGCGGACCGCTGGGTCAGTACCAGGGTCCACAAGGGTCCAGTGGGAGACTCAGCCAAAGGTGGGCAGGGTCCCCAGCAGAAGAGTGGGGGGGACAAGGGTAAACAGAAGGAGTTCCAGAAAGGGCCCCAAAGTAATCCCCAAGGGAACCAAGGGAAGGGTTCCCAGCCTCCCCTAGATAAGAAATCAGAGGCCCCGACAGGTAAACCTGTTCATAGGGGCCCAATGACCTGCTTCGCTTGTAAGCAGGTGGGACACCGGTTTTATGATCCCCAGTGTCCCTTGAAGAACTCTAGTGCACCACCACGTGCCGCCCCCCGTCAGTTGGCGAGTGTAGCCCTGGGAGGGGAGGAGATGGTTGCCCATGGTGGGGAGGGTCCCGCAAAGATGTCCCTGGTCTCTCTAGGAGACATGGAATTGGTCCCTCCACCCCCTCTGCCTAGTAACACTAAGAAATATAGGCAGTGGGTGACCATTAATGGCCATAGAGTGGAAGCTCTCAGAGACACCGGAGCGAGTGTGACAGCTGTCAAGTGTCACTTGGTGTCCAGAGAGCAGGTGGTTCCCCACGCATTCTACCCTGTGATAGCTGCTGACAACTCCCAGAGAGCTTGTGAGGTAGCTCAGGTTCCCTTTGAATGGGGGGAGTTTCAGGTACTCTTCAAGTTGCTGTAAGGCCCGCCATGCCTGTTGATTGTCTCCTGGGCAATGATTTGGAAGACTCCCCTTGGGCTAAGGTGGAGAGGGAGACACATTTGAAAATGTTGGGTGTGCCAGAGTGGGTGTGTGCAACCACTCGATCCATGACAGCAAGTAAGGGTGTTGATGGGGTTCTGGAGCCTGAAAGTATGGCCCAGGACCCAGCTGTGAAGAGAAGAGGCAGGGGGCGCGGGAAACCGTCCCCCGTAGTTCCCGTGGTCCAGGAGGAGGCAGGCCTTGAGGGGCATGCCCTGGAACCCACAGGTGAACAAGTTGCTGAACTGGGAGACCTGCCCGAGCTGACCCATTGGCAGCAGGATGGTGGTCCCTCCACGGAGGAATTCTGTGCAGAACAGAAAGTGTGCCCTTCTCTTGTGGGTATGAGGCAGCAGGCCTCAGCCCAAACCTCAGGTGATCAGTCAGGGTCACATTTTGTTTACTGGGAGAACGACCTCCTGTATAGCGAGCCTAAGGCTGCTGAGCCTGGGTCAGCCCGTGTGCTGGTGGTACCCCAGCGCTTCAGAGCCTTCCTACTGGGTTTGGCTCATGACGTTCCTTTAGCTGGACATCTGGGGCAGGACAAGACCTATGACAGGCTTGTCACCCATTTTTATTGGCCTCAGATGCGAAGGGATACAGATATCCATTGCAAGACCTGTCAAACTTGCCAGGCAAGTGGGAAAAGCGGAAGGAAGCAGAAGGCTCCCCTCCAACCTTTTCCGGTGGTCAGTACCCCCACTGACCGGGTGGGGATTGACATTGTTGGGCCACTGGACCCCAAGACAGCCCTGGGCAACAGGTTCATCCTGGTCTTGGTGGACCATGCCACACGGTACCCGGAAGCCATCCCTCTCAGAACAGTGACGGCCCCCGTGGTGGGACGGGCACTGATGGGTGTTTTCTCCCGAATGGGGTTCCCCAGAGAGGTGGTGTCAGACCGGGGCACCAACTTCATTTCCAACTATATGAAGTCTCTGTGGAAGGAGTGTGGGGTAACCTACAAGTTCACCACTCCTTACCACCCTCAAGGAAATGGGCTGGTTGAGAGATTCAACCGGACCCTTAAAGGCATGATCATGGGTCTTGAAGAACCAATGAGGCGGAAATGGGACGTCCTCTTGCCATGCCTACTGTTTGCTTACCGTGAGGTGCCACAGAAGTCTCTAGGGTTCAGCCCCTTTGAGCTTTTGTATGGTCACCCGGTAAGAGGACCTTTGAGTCTGGTCAAAGAAGGCTGGGAGCAATCTCCCAGGAAACCTCCCCAGGATGTATACAGTTACATGCTGGCCTTTAGGAACCAGACTAGGCGCTTCAGAGATCTTGCTCAGGCAAATCTGGAGGCCAGCCAGGAAGAGATGAAGCGGTGGTACGACCGGAATGCCACTCTGGTCGAACTTCAGCCTGGTCAAGAAGTTTGGGTCATGTCCCCTGTGGAACCTTGTGCGCTCAAGGACAGGTGGACTGGACCATTTAAGGTTGTGGAGAAGAAGAGCAATGTCACCTACTTGGTGGACTTGAAATCTCCCAGGAACCCCTTGAGGGTCCTGCATGTCAACCGGTTAAAGCCACACTTAGAAAGGTCCGAAGTGGGCATGCTCCTACCTACAGATGCTGGAATGGAGGAGGAGAGTGAGCCTCTTCCTGATCTCCTGTATGCAAAAGAGCAAGATGGGTCAGTGGATGGTGTTGTCCTCTCTGACACACTGACCCCTGAACAGCAACAGGATTGCCGCCAACTGTTGGGACAATTCCCTGATCTGTTTTCCTTGATTCCTGGTGTCACTCAGTGGTGTGTCCATGATGTGGACACTGGGGACAGCACTCCTGTTAGGCACAAGGCTTACAGAGTGACTGACAAGGTCAGAGCATACATTAAGGAGGAGGTCTCCAAAATGTTTGCCTTAGGGGTGGTTGAGTCGTCTAGCAGTCCTTGGGCCAGCCCAGTGGTCTTGGTCCCAAAGGCTGCAGCGCCTGGTGCTTCACCGGAACTTCGGTTCTGTGTGGATTACCGAGGACTCAATTCAGTCACCAAGACTGGCGCGCACCCCATCCCCAGAGCTGATGAGCTCATAGATCGGTTAGGGGCTGCCCGGTACCTTAGTACGTTTGATCTAACGTCTGGGTACTGGCAGATCGCCTTGACTGATGGGGCAAAAGAGAGGTCAGCATTCTCCACACCAGATGGGCACTACAAGTTCCGGGTTATGCCCTTTGGGATGAAGAATGCCCCTGCCACCTTCCAGAGGTTGGTCAACCAGGTCTTGGCTGGACTGGAGGATTTCAGTGCCGCCTACCTGGACGACATCGCAGTGTTCAGCGCCAGCTGGGAGGAACACTTGCGCCACCTCCAGGAAGTGTTGTTGGCCCTGCGCAGAGCAGGCCTCACAATCAAAGCCAGTAAGTGCCAGATTGGGCAGGGTTCAGTGGTGTACTTGGGACACCAAGTAGGGAGCGGCAAGGTGGCCCCCCTGCAACCCAAGATTGATACCATCCTGGGGTGGGCACCGCCCAAAACCCAGACTCAGGTGAGAGCTTTCTTGGGTCTCACGGGTTACTACAGGAGGTTTGTCAAGGATTATGGTAACATTGTGCACCCCTTGACTTCGCTGACTTCCAGGAAGCAGCCAAGACTTGTGATCTGGACTGACGCCTGTCAGACGGCCTTTGACACCCTGAAAACTGCAATGTGCACAGCACCCATACTCCAGGCACCCGACTTTTCTAAAGAATTTGTTGTCCAGACGGACGCTTCAGAGCATGGCGTGGGGGCTGTTCTAGCTCAGGTGAATGAAGAGGGCCGAGACTTACCTGTAGCCTTCATCAGTAGGAGGTTACTTCCCAGGGAACAGAGGTGGAGTGCGATAGAGAGAGAAGCATTTGCTGTGGTCTGGGCACTGAAGAAGCTAAGACCCTACCTGTTGGGGACTCACTTCCGGGTTCAGACAGACCACAGGCCCCTCAGATGGTTGATGCAGATGAGGGGTGAGAATCCAAAGCTGTTGAGGTGGTCCATTTCCCTACAGGGGATGGACTTCACGGTGGAACACCGCCCTGGCACAGATCACGCCAATGCTGATGGTCTGTCCAGATTTTTCCGCCTTAATGATGAGGACTCCCTAGGGTAAGGGTAGTTCTCCCCACATTTCAGCTGGAGGGGACACGTGTTAGACCTGACATCATTGGCATGAGTCTCTCCTCCATTTTTTCTGTTTGCCTCCTCTGTTTACGATGTTTTTGTTGGTATATTGCTTTGGGCACTGTGCCACTGCTGATCAGTGCCACAGTGCAAGTGCTCCCTATGTGAAATTGATGTATTGATTGGATTCCATGTTTGGCTTATTTGGTTTACTGTCAGTCCCTAGTAGAGTGCACCAGGAGTGCCAGGGCTTGTAAATACAAATGCTGCTAGTGGGCTTGCAGCACATGTTGTGCCACCCACAAGAGCGGCCTAGTAAAAGTATGTCTACAGGTCTGCCATTGCTAGACCACGTGCAGTCTGACTGTCACGAGGACTGCGCAAGTACACCTACTTGCCAGTCCCTAAACCTTCCCTTAACTTCATGTTAGTCACCCCTAGGGTAGGCCCAAGGGCAGGGTGCATTGTAAGCATAAGGTAGGACAAGCCTGACAAGGTTGGCATGTCCTAATAGTGAATTACAGCCCTATTCGTTTTTCACTATTGTAAGGTAACCTGCTCTCCATAAGTTAGAATGGGCTGCCAGGATTATTAATGCTATAATCCTAGCGGGCTCGGGGAGCATGGTGCAATGTCGAGTTTGGTATCCCTGAACTCAGGGTTTAATAACGCATCCTTTTGTGTGGATGGTTTTTGGACTCTGTGTTTGAAAATAGCACTTTTAGAAAGTAGCTATTTTCTTGTCTAACTGTCTACCGGTCTCTGCTGGTTCTGGTGTGCGTGTGACAGGAGCTGGGTGGCTCCAGAGGTCTGAATGAGTCAGTGTGGGGTGAGTGGGACATTTACATTGAGAGTAGGGGAAGAGTAGATCCTGATAGCCTGCCCTGCCTGATACAATGCTGGCTCCGCCCCCCTGCCAGGCGACTGATGACTCTGTGCCTGCCTGGGACTTCCCTGGCCCACCTCCTGCCGGGCAACTGATGGCCCTGCCCCTGCCAGTGACAATGCTGGCTCCGCTCCTGCTGGGAGGCTGAAGACTCTGCCCTGCACAGTGAATAGGCCAGGTGCTTCGGCCTGGCAACACCCACAACAAACCCAAGATGGGGGGAAATTCCCCTGCATGGACAAAGGGATCAAAGCCAAAAAGGGGTATAAGAGAAGGACCCCTGAACCAAGAATTTAGACCACTTCTGACAAGGAAACCTGAACCAAGGACAAGAAGCCTGCTGATCCAAGGACTGCCTACCCCTTCTGCCAGAGTGCTTTTGTTGGGGGAATCCTGCAGTTGCTTCTTTATTTTTGCCAAGGAACCAGGGGAGAGGAACTGAGTGTGTACTCTCAAGCTTGCTAAGAAAATCTCCAAGGGCTGGAAGAAGTGCCAGCCTCCTGTTGAAGTCACAGGGCCAAAGGACTTCATCTATTTGCTAAAAGTGCTTGTTGCTGGAACCTGAAAATCCAGCACCTCTGAAGAATCCAGCAATCTCGACGCCGACGGACGCCGCCGAATCCAGCTCGACATCGTGAGTAACGGCTCCAGTGTCCCGCACCTTCGACGCCGGCCGCCGGGCCCGATCGACGCCAGTAACGACGCCAGTGAGTAGCGAGTTCGGCTCCAGCTCCAAGTGACCCTGTGTCGACGCCGCTGCTGATCGCATCGACATCGAGCCCTCTCGACGCCGTGAGCACTGCTCACTCTTGCAACATCGACATCGACGATGACGCCGTATCCTGCTTCATCTCGTGAGCGCTGCTCCTGCCTGACTTCGGTCGACGCCGCTGCAGATCGCCCCGACTCCGAGGCCCGATCGACGCCGAAGACGCGACGCCGGACATCTCGACGCCGCTGATCATCGAGTGCTTCACTTTTCCAAGGTACTGTGTTGTGGGGGTCTGTGCGACTCCGGGCTCGACGTAGCGCTCCTCGCGGTCGACGCCGAACCTTTGGATTAACTTTGCCTCGACGTCGTGTGACTCCCGTGTGGGTTACATTGTTGCCAAGAACTGTGTTTTAAAGAAGAAGAGTTGCTTTTGATACTAAAGACTGTGTGCTAAGAAGAAACTACGCTTGAACTATTATTTTTCCTTCCAAGAGTATTTATTAAGATTGTGGTATATTTTTGTCGTTATTTGGTCTTGTACTAAGCCTTATATAAAAATCCTTATTTTTATAATACTACTGTGTCGTGTCCATTTGTAGTGTATTCACTTTATTACTGTATGTGGTCATAAATGCTTAACGCACTGCCTCTGAGATAAGCCTGTCTGCTTTGCCAAGCTACCAAGGGGGTGAGCAGGGGTTATCTAAGTGTGTGATCCCCTTGCCCTGACTAGAAAAGGTGTGTCCTATTTGTCAGAAGTGTATACCTCTGCCAACTAGAGACAGCCGCTTCTAACAGGCACCAATGCCCCTAACCTCCCTGCAGCACCCCCAAATATACAGTAAAAGAACAAACAAACAGGTGAATGAGGATAAATTGCGCTGGGAGGAAATATTATTAATGCACTACAATATCCGATTAGCTCCAAGGATAAGGTCCTGGTCACCCCACCAGGATCAAACAATTGGTATGACTTAAGTGGAACAACAATATGATTATATGTATTATAATATTTACAGCCCTGATGAAGTCTTGTGGTCTTCACGACCAAGACGAAACACGTGTTGGCAGTGGCAGTGGCTATAAAATTCTCATATGGTGAAGAATGGACTCAATGGAAAATGAAAATAAATGAAGAAGAGATGAAGACACTCTGAATTCTTGGATGTGATATTTGTTTCCTAATACATATTAACTCTTAGCTCAGGATATATTGTGTGTTTTATAGACACACCCTCACCCCCTAGGCCTGCCCAGGTGGTCCCACAAGGACCCCCAAGGCCCAGTTTTTTTTTTTAAACCTGGTCTGTTTTTTTTTCAAATTACCCCCCAGGGGGACTAAATCGCGGGGGCATAGTGATAAAGAAGTGTGGGTGGTCCCCAATCCCCCCACACTACCCCAGGGACTGCCGCCCCCCAGGGCAAAGCAACGCAGCCCCCTGGCGCATACTGGAGGCTCCTGGTGGGCTAGTTGGCCCCCAGGGACCCCCAGTATGCAAGGGGAGCTGCATGCTGATTGGCTGCCACTGTCTGTCAACACTCCCAAAACAGAAATTGATGGCAGCCATCTTGTGCCTCGGTAGACTGAGGCACAAGAAAGCAGAAAAACAAACGTGTAGAACTCAAAAAGGGGGCAGGGTAGAAGCACCCTGCCCCCTAGGCCTGCTCAGGGGGTCCCACAGGGATCCCCAAGGCAAATTTTTTTTTATTTTTTTTTTAAATCCCAGGGACCCTCAGTATGCAAGGGGAGCTGCATGCTGATTGGCTGCCACTGTCTGTCAACACTCCAAAACAGAAATTGATGGCAGCCATCTTGTGCCTTGGTAGACTGAGGCACAAGAAAGCAGAAAAACAAACGTGTAGAACTCAAAAAGGGGACAGGGTAGAAGCACCCTGACCCCCAGGCCTGCTCAGGGGGTCCCACAGGGACCCCCAAGGCAAATTTTATTTCTATTTTTTCAAAAATCGCGGGGTACGCGCACCCCGCTATTTTACAAAAAAAATTGGGGGCCTTGGGGGTCCTTGTGGGACCCCCTGAGCAGGCCTAGGGGGTCAGGGTGCTTCTACTCTGCCCCCTTTTTGAGTTCTAAAACTTTCCGAGCAGGAGCTGCATGCTCATTGGCTTTCAACACTTCAAACCAGGAAGTCTTGGCAGCCATGTTGTGCTCGTAAGACCGAGGCACAAGAAAGCAGAAAAACAAACGTGTAGAACACAAAAAGGGGGCAGGGTAGAAACACCCTGACCCCCTAGGCCTGCCCAGGTGGTCCCACAAGAACCTAAGGCCCAACATTTTTTTTTTAAACACGTTTTTTTTTTTTAAATTACCCCCGGGGGACAAAATCGCAGGGCATAGTGATAAAGAAGTGTGGGGGGCCCCAATCCCCCCCTACACTGCCCCGGGGACCGCCGCCCCCGGGGGAAATCTACGCAGCCACCTGGTGCATAATGGAGGCTCATGGTGGGCTAGGTGGCCCCCAGGGACCCCCAGTATGCAAGGGAACTTAATCCCCCAATTTAGAACACTCTACAGGGCGCGTTTGCACAGTTTAAGTTGGGGAATTAATTCCTGTTCAATCCAGAGGTCCCCTAGAGGGAACTAGTCTAACAGGTATCTCCAGTAAGTGCCATGGAGCTGCGCTGCAGAGTGTTGTAAAAAGGGGGCGTGCCCTCTGAGCACCTGCCTGCAAAAATGTAGTAAATCCTTGATGTAATTTGAGATGTCATCAGTGATGTCACTGACCATGTCATGAATGATGTAATATGTGACATCATCAGTAGTGGATTGCGGGTGCACGAAATATAGTTAGTACAACTAACTATATAGGAGCAATTTCAATGGTTTTGTATGAGTGAAATGTCCAGCTAACTATAACACCCCTAAAACTTATAGTTTTTTGAGTGAATTTTAAAGTTTTTTTAAATGCTAATTCCTAACTATATAGGACCTGAAACCTATGTTTTTTTCAGTGAATATATATATATTACCTACTGGCGGTCGCCAGTAGGTATATATAGTTAGGATTTTTTCTCTATGGGTTTTTTGAAAATTCTATGTCTAATAACTTTGGCGTTTGTGGACGGAATTGGCTGAAATTTTCAGGAAAATGGCACATTTTGTTTCTGAGCAGCCCTTGAAAATTTGGGGGGGGTTCGTCCAGTGGGGGCCGAGAAAAAAGGGGGGTCCCAAAACGTGTTTTTAACATTGAGTTTTCCATAGGGCGGTTGGCCTCACTTTTAGCCCGAACGGCTGAATGGATTTGCACGAAACTTGGCAAAATTGTAGGGACTGGTAGCCCGATGTGCCTTTTGTAGGTCTCAATATATGTGCTCCAGTGGATTTTGAGAAATTAACGTTTAAAAAAAGATATATATCTGTAACAGCGGACCGGGCAGCGCTCTGGTTCGCGGACTTTTCGCGCAACGGAGCTTTGTGAAGCGAAGCTGATTGGTTCTCCGGCGTCTGTCAACATTCCAAACAGTCCGTAGCGGCCGCCATCTTGTCTCTCGGTAGGATCGAGAGACAAGAGGAGGCTGAAGCGAAGGGGCAAATGACCATAAGGGGGCATAGTACATTGTCGCTCACCCCCTAGGTTTGATGTGGAGGTTTTAAAAGGGCCCCGCGGGGCAAAAAAAAATAAAAATAATAATAATCGAACAGCTGAATGGATTTGCACGAAACTTGGCAAAATTGTAGGGACTGGTAGCCCGATGTGCCTTTGCTAGATCTCAATATATGTGCTCCAGTGGATTTTGAGAAATTAACGTTCAAAAAAAGGTATATATCTGTAACAGCGCACCGCTTCGCGTACTTTTCGCGTTACGGAGCTTTGCGAAGCGAAGCTGATTGGCTCTCCGGTGTCTGTAAACATTCCAAACAGTCCGTAGCGGCCGCCATCTTGTCTCTCGGTAGGATCGAACAGCTGAATGGATTTGCACCAAACTTGGCAAAATTGTAGGGACTGGTAGCCCGATGTGCCTTTGCTAGGTCTCAATATATGTGCTTTAGTGCATTTTGAGAAATTAACGTTCAGAAACAAGATATATATCTGTAACAGCGCTCCGCTTCGCGGAGATAAAATTATATGTGTATTACCTAGCTGTTGCTAACACCAGTTAGCGACGGCTAGTAGAAGATAGCGACCATCTTGGGCCCCACTTTGCATGTGAGTGATATTTATCACTAATGACATGCAAAGTGGGCATGCCAAGATGTTAGCGACTGGAAACAGTCGCTAACATCGCTATCTCCTATTATCAACTTTTGGAAATATTCGAGATAAGGGCGAATATCTCTAAAAGCTACCACCTGCCCTGAGCAGTTCTTAGCCATGTTATCCAATGGGAGGTGGATAACATGGCTAAGAGCATTAGCTCGGTAATGCATGAATATCGCTGAGTTTTCAGCGATATTAATGCATTGCGGTCGTTTTTTATCGTATTTCCGATAAACCTTGATAATAGCAAGGTTTATCTGCGATAATTTCTGACGGTAAAACAATCGTTGCTAAGCATCGTTAGGGATAAATATCGCTTAACTTTGGTAATATGCCCCAACGTCTGTTAACGTTCGATTCGAAGGAAATCAGGAAGTGTTGAAAAACATTGTCTGCGCCATCTTGTCTTTTTTCAAATGCCACACTTTTGTCGTGCACGGCAGCCATTTTAGATGCCTTGACCAGACCCACTCTGTGCACGCTGTCGATCCTTAGCATGGCTCCCCACCCTCGCAAACATCTCCCCCAGGCAGTGGTCACCCCCGCTCTCTGTCTTATGCATGGGTAATAAACCTCCCCCATCTGCGCTGCTGTTCCCTGAGAATCACACCCTGTGCCCGCCCGACACCTCCCTTTCGCCCTATTCACTACCGCACCCTCTGACACTCCTTTTCCTCTGTGTCCGATTGTCCAGGCTGGTCCTAGGGTATCAGCTAGCCCTGCAGATGTAGTTTATGGCCACAGCTGTAAAGAATCACCCCTCTTCAAAGGAGTTATAGTAGATCAAGGCCCACACTCGATGAGATTCGTCACAGCAGAAGCGTTGCTATTATCTGAAAACCATCCTGTATTGTGATTGGGGAGGGGACCGAGCCTGAAGCGGAAGATTCCAGGGATGACTGTTTGTACATCAAAGTTTTTACAATTATGTGTCACATTAAAAATATATAGCACTCCGACAAAGTAGTAAGATTATAAAACTTTAATAATTTATAAATATATACAAGAAAACAAAAATAGTAATAACATATAAACATTTTTAGGGAAAAATAACGAAGTAGCGGTCGGCTGTGCGAATAGTCCCAACGCAGCACAACGTCCAGATTTCCGGCGTGGGGCGTCGCGGGGGGTGGGTCATCAGTAGCAAACTGTTGTGCGAATAGTTCCAAGGCAGCAGAACGCGTTGAAATCTAGATGACACGAAAGTGATGTCTAGTAAGTTGCCACCCAGCAAATAACGGCATGGGGCGTCGCGGGGGGTGGGTCATCAGTAGCAAACTGTTGCGCGAATAGTTCCAAGGCAGCAGAACGATGGCACCAAGGTGATGTCCAGTAAGTTGCCGCACTGGTTTTGGTATCCTACAATGCTGCTCCGAATAACGGCGTGGAGCGCCCCGGGGGAGGCGGCGTGAACGGGCCTCTCCAGGTGGAGTGTCATCTGTTGTAGTGGGGCGCCCCTTTACCGTTTCAGTTGCCATTCCGTCCGTTTTTGGTCCACTGTGTCAAAAGCCGCAATTCAGCTGAGTTGCGCCCACTCTTGCGGTGCAGCGATAGGCGGCTGTCACAGGACTCTCAAAATGGCGGCAGGCTGTTTCCTTTTTGGGCCTGGTCCACTGAAATGGCCCTGGGACACCTTGGAAATCGGACGCTTGTCTGCTAGGTCTTGGACCTCATTCTCGAAAGCGTCCCCTCCGCCTTGAGAATTCATCAAAAGTTTTGGGGGCTCCGACTCCTGCAGGCTTCTGGTGGGGAGCGGCTGCCATGATTGCTCGCGGAATGACCACGACTGAGCTACGAGATGGTGGTGCTTTCATGCTGACGCCAGCTTCAGTCTGAAACATCCAGAAACAAGGTGGGGCTTTCATCGTTTGGGGAAAAAAAAAAGTTTTCATCCTATGAAAAGTGTTGTTTTTAGGTCACATGATCAAGCCTTCCATCATTAGGAAACCAAAAGTAAAATGAACCAATGAAAAGTTTTATAAACAAGTCACATGACCTGTTATGCGGCATAGGGTGTAAAATTAGGAGAAAATACGTTGGCACGTGAGGCGGCGTCAGTAGCGGACCGATGTGCGAATAGGCCGAAGGCAACACAACGCGCCAAGATCTGGATGGCACCGAGGTGGTGTCCAGCAAGTTGCAGCACTGGTGTGGCCATCCTACAATGCTGAAAGTCGGCGTGGGGCGCCCCGTTGGCCTGTGAGTTTGCGTCAGTAGCGGACCGATGTGCGAATAGGCCGAAGGCAGCACAACGCGCCAAGATCCGGATGGCACCGAGGTGGTGTCTAGTAAGTTGTCGCACTGGTGTGGCCATCCAACAATGCTGAAAGTCGGCGTGGGGCGCCCCGTTGGCCTGTGAGTTTGCGTCAGTAGCGGACCGATGTGCGAATAGGCCGAAGGCAGCACAACGCGCCAAGATCCGGATGGCACCGAGGTGGTGTCTAGTAAGTTGCCGCACTGGTGTGGCCATCCTACAATGCTGAAAGTCGGCGTGGGGCGCCCCGTTGGCCTTTGAGTTTGCGTCAGTAGCGGACCGATGTGCGAATAGGTCGAAGGCAGCACAACGCGCCAAGATCCGGATGGCACCGAGGTGGTGTCTAGTAAGTTGTCGCACTTCTGTGGCCATCCTACAATGTTGAAAGTCGGCGTGGGGCGCCCCGTTGGCCTGTGAGATGGCGTCAGTAGCGGACCGATGTGCGAATGGGGCCAAAGGCAGCGCAACAATATTTTCTGATTTGAAGACACCACAAGGCGCTGAGATGCCAAGATCCGGATGGCACCGAGGTGGTGTCTAGCAAGTTGTGGCACTGGTGTGGCCATCGTACAATGGTAAAAGTCGGCGTGGGGCGCCCTGTTGGCCTGTGAGATGGTGTCAGTAGCGGACTGATGTGTGAATGGGGCCAAAGGCAGCGCAACAATATTTTCTACTATATTTTCGGAGTAGAAGACACCACAAGGCGCTGAGATGCCAAGATCCGGATGGCACCGAGGTGATGTGTAAGTTGCGGACGGATGTGCGAATGGGGCCAAAGGCAGCTCAACAATATTTTCTGAAGAGAATACACCACAAGGCGCTGAGATGCCAAGATCCGGATGGCACCGAGGTGATGTCTAAGTTGCGGACCGATGTGCGAATGGGGCCAAAGGTAGCGTAACAAGATTTTCTGTATGGAAGATACCACTAGGCGTTGAGATGCCAAGATTCGGATGGCACCGAGGTGATGTCTAGGAAGTTGTGCCACTGGTGTGGCCATCGTACAATGGTAAAAGTCGGCGTGGGGCGCCCTATTGGCCTGTGAGATGGTGTCAGTAGCGGACTGATGTGCGAATGGGGCCAAAGGCAGCGCAACAATATTTTCTGACTGACACCACAAGGCGCTGAGATGCCAAGATCCGGATGGCATCGAGGTGATGTCTAAGTTGCGGACTGATGTGCGAATGGGGCCAAAGGCAGCGTAACAATATTTTCTGTATGGAAGATACCACTAGGCGTTGAGATGCCAAGATTCGGATGGCACGAGGTGATGTCTAGCAAGTTGGTGTGGTCATCCTACAATGCTGAAACTCGGCGTGGGTCACCCCATTAGCCTGTGAGATGGCGTCAGTAGCGGACCGATGTGCGAATAGGCCGAAGGCAGCACAACGCGCCAAGATCCGGATGTCACCGTGGTGGTTTCATAGTTGAGAGGCACTTCATCTGCAGTGGGGCGCCGAGATCCGGATGGCACCGAGGTGATGTCTAGCAAGTTGCTGTACTTGTGTGGTCATCCTACAATGCTGAAACTCGGCGTGGGTCGCCCCATTAGCCTGTGAGATAGCTGTTCTTTGGATTTGGGCCTGGTCCACTAAAATGGCCCTGGGACACCTAAGAACTCGAACGCTCGATTTTTTTTTCCTTTCCTGTACATGCAAAAAAAGGTAAATGCCCGGTATGTTACACGCTTCATCTGCCACGATGAACTCTCCAGAGGAACCGAAAAAATATATAGTTGTGGTAACTATACCATGCATCGTCATATGGAGAGGTGGCACCAATTAATTATAGTGCTGCATAAAAGAGAGATTTGGAGGAGAACCCCTGACCTGCTAGTACATTCATCAAAGAAGTGGCACTGAGAGCTTCAGAGGCAAGGGAAACGGTCCCAAATATTTAGAAGAACTTTGGAAAGATTAAAATGACATGTTTAGATTGTGGTAAATTAATTTCATGTGGGCAGATGAGTGTTACTCTAATAAATACAGCATATGAACATCATCATAGTCGATGGTTGGTAGAGACATTTTGACTATATCCTGGACCTGCCCGTCCTCGCCCAAAATGGCGCCGGAATAAATGGGACTCGTAACTCCTTGTTGTGTACTGGTTGCAGAACCTTGAAATCACGAGATACGTATGCAGTTTTGAAGCACATGGCGGGCGGGGACGAGAATTGATTGAATATTTCGACATCCCTATTGATATTAAGTTCTGATGTGTTATTGATTACTGTACTGTTGAAAATTCGAATTAACGTCACCCATGGTACTTGCCCGCAAATGTATATCTAGATAATTTTATTGTAACTGGCCCTGTCGTATTTTAATTATAAAATGTACGTCCACCGATTCCGTAACTGTTAGACACCTTAGTTTTTGCAACCTAATGGCCCGCCCGTTACGTTCCTCTACAGTGTAAATGTCTATTCATCATATACGATTACAGTTTGCTCCGTGGCAGGCCCACGTGGTTATAGGCTCGTATTTGTATAATGAAATTTTCACAATAAAGGTTTTTAAAAGAAAACATGGTAGTAGTGTATACATTGGTAAAGTTTTTAATAATAGTCACTGTTTTAGAATCATTAAAAGGCAAGTGAAATAAAGCAGACCAATTACATGAAGGGTAAAAGGTATAATACGAAGGAACGCAGTAAAGATAAATGGTCAAGGGCTGTTGTGTTTTCTATTCCTGCAACATAAAGTGATCGATAAGAATCTCATATTCAGGCGTATCGGCGACTAAGACAGCAGGTCGACCCTCTTTTGCTCAACGGCTCCGTCATGGGACGAAGAAACGCTCTTTTTCTCGAAAAAAGAATATATTTTACTTGCAGGACAGTTGTAAAATTTCCGGGAAAGTACATTAGCCTGGAACATTATAACATATATTTAAGAGAAAATAATGTTCGGAAGTAATTAAAAGCGTAATTTTTAGGTGATATGACCAAGGCTTTCATCATTAGAATAAGAAAAGTAAAATGAACCAATGAAAAGTTTTATTAACAAGTCACATGACTTGTTATGCTTACGTTACGCGCTGCGCGCCCCGGATGACTTCCGGATGCGCTAACGCGGCGCGTCATATGACGCATTACGCGACAACGCAGGTCCAGAATATAGTCAAAATGTCTCCACCAACCAGCGGTCGAAACACAACCCCTTTCAGCAGGCTAAATAGTTCTGTTAAATGACAACAGAAAGGACAGGCAACAAGAACCATCAGTCAAAGAGGGGAGGGCTAGTTCTTCTCTACCGGGTTACATTGGGGCGCTACCGGAACTGATCGAATTGGTAGTCTACAGTGTTTCTGGATGTTTCAGACCGAAGCTGGGGTTAGCATGAGAGCAGCACCATTTCGTAGCTCCGTTGTGGCCATTCCGCAACCAATCATGGCAGCCGCTCTTTATCGTTATTTTGGGCGGGGTGGGTGGCGGAGCCGAGCTGTTTTGCAGCCATCATTGTGTGGAGTTCAGTTCATCTCACTAGTTTTGTATTTGTCATGAGGGGTTGTTCCTAATGTTTCTATTTTAGCGAGGTCAAAAAGAGATCCCATTAGTGGCCTACTGATTTTGCTCGATTCCTTTTCTTTTTTTTTACACGATTTTTCGTTATCTGCAAAGACTAAACAGAGTATTGCGACTCTGTGTTTGTTTGTAAATAGAGAATGAACCAAAGAGAACTAATTCTAAAACAGTAAATACTTGGATAACAATCAATCAAATGGAGAGAGAAGCAGGCACGACGGATTACAACGGGGGCAAAGGCCTGCGTTAACTACCTTTCACTATCTGCAAAGAGAGAGTACTCCTAATAGAAATGAGGGGGGGGGCACCATTCAAAGCAGATCAGTGTGCATAAACACGAAAATGTTTTCACTTACCACGTACTTGACATTCGACAGCTTATGATATTTGCTATTAAAAAACCATTGAAATTCACTGAAAAAACCATAGGTTATAGACCATATATAGTTAGGAATTAGCATTTACAAAACCTTGAAAATTCACTGAAAAAACCATAGGTTATACACCATATATAGTTAGGAATTAGCATTTAAAAAACCTTATTTTACTCACACAAAACCATTGAAATTCCATATATAGTTAGTTGCACTAACTATATATCGCGCACCCGCAATCCACTGCTGATCATGTCACATATTACATCATTCATGACATGGTCAGTGACATCACTGATGACATCACTGATGACATCTCAAATGACATCACTGATGAGATCACTGATGACATCTCATTTGACATCAATGACCACATCACTGATGATATCATTCATGTGACAATACAATGCATCTCCTCACGTTTTAATATAACCTCTGTTTCACCCAGTGTTAAATACAGAGTATAATTTTTGAAACCATTGACACACCAATACTAGTTACTACATACGTACTCACTGATTCCTACGTCTACACAGACATTCACTCATTCACCCATACAATCATTCATACATACAATCACTCATCTTTACAACACTATCATATGCACTCATACACCTATACAGACACTTACACTCTGCCACTCATCCATGGAGTTACTCACACACCTAGTCAGTCCTGTAAAGAATCAATCACACTTCCATTTTCTTGTCTATACAGTTAAACATAGAGCACCTTACATTTTCAAACATATACTAACACATACTTACTTTCTTATACAATCATTGATACAAGTACACATTGATCTGCACAGAGTCACACACCTCCCAGCCAGCCACACACACACTCAGTCTCCTATACAAATACTTGGACAATCAATCAATAACCCATATAGTTAATCATATAGCTACTGATCAACACATGCAGCAGTTTACAGAACAACAGACATAATGATGCACAAATTAAGACAGTTTACTCACTAACCCATGCACTCAGTGAGACACATTTAATCACTCACTCATACATTCAGTCATGCACCTACTAAATCCTTCGTCCAGACACTTATACATCTACTCATTCTTCAATATGTAAAACATATTTAAACTTTACAGAAACACACAGTCACTGGATGATGTCGTCAGTGATCTCATCAGTGATGTCATTTGAGATGTCATCAGTGATGTCACTGACCATGTCATGAATGATGTAATATGTGACATGATCAGCAGTGGATTGCGGGTGCGCGATATATAGTTAGTGCAACTAACTATATATGGAATTTCAATGGTTTTGTGTGAGTAAAATAAGGTTTTTTAAATGCTAATTCCTAACTATATATGGTGTATAACCTATGGTTTTTTCAGTGAATTTTCAAGGTTTTGTAAATGCTAATTCCTAACTATATATGGTCTATAACCTATGTTTTTTTCAGTGAATATATATATATATATATATATATATATATTCACTGAAAAAACCATAGGTTTCACACTCGTTATAGTTAGGAATTAGCATTTAAAAAACCATTCAAATTCACTGAAAAGACCATAGGTTTCACACCAGTTATAGTTAAGCTGAACATTTTACTCATACAAAACCATTGAAATTCCCACGTTATAGTTAGTTGGACTCACTATAACTCGCGCGCCCGCAATCCACTGCTGATGATGTCACATATTACATCATTCATGACATGGTCAGTGACATCACTGATGACATCACTGATGACATCTCAAATGACATCACTGATGACATCTCAAATGACATCACTGATGACATCACTGATGACATCATCCATGTGATAATACGATGCACCTCCTCACACTCTAATCTAAACTTTGATACACCCAGTGTTAAATACAAACTACCATTCCTGAAATTATTGACACACCAATACCCGTAACTACATACGCACTCACTGATTCCTAGGTCTACACACACATCCACTCATTCACCCATACAATCACTCATACATACAGTCACTCATCAATAGAACACTATCATATCCACTCATACACCTATACAGACACTCACACGCTGACACTCATCCGCAGAGTTACTCACACACCTAGTCAGTTATGCAAAGAATCAATCACACTCCCATTTCCTCAACTACACAGTTATACACACTAAACCTTACTTATTCAAACATATACTAACACATACTTACTCTCTTTTACAATCACTGATACAAGTACACATTGATCCATACAGTCACTTACGCAATCACAGGCTCTCATGTATACTCATTTATATATGCCAACTCTCACATGCACTGTGTTTTACATATGTACTTACTTGGACATGGAGCACTGAGATAGCTATTCACTCACCAACACACCCATGCAGACAGTCAACCACCCATACAGCTCTTTCCACATGCACTGTTGAACCCATATACCAAGTGAATCAACTGCTCACACATATATGCACAGAGTCACACACCTCCCAGCCACCCACACACACACTCACCCTCACATACAAATACTTGGACAACCAATCAATAACCCATATAGCTACTGATCAACACATGCAGCAGCTTACACAACAGCAGACATAATGATGCACACATTCAGACAGTTTAGTCACTAACCCATGCATTCAGTAAGAAACATTTAATCTCCCACTCATACAGTCAGTCATACACCTATTAAATCCATTATCCAAACACTCATACATACACTCATTCTACAATATGTTAAACACACTTTTAATTATTAATTTACAGGAACACACATTTACTGGATGATGTCATTTGAGATGTCATCAGTGATGTCATCAGTGATGTCATTTGAGATGTCATAAGTGATGTCATCAGTGATGTCACTGACCATGTCATGAATGATGTAATATGTGACATCATCAGCAGTGGATTGCGGGCGCGCGAGTTATAGTGAGTCCAACTAACTATAACATGGGAATTTCAATGGTTTTGTATGAGTAAAATGTTCAGCTAACTATAACTGGTGTGAAACCTATGGTTTTTTCAGTGAATTTGAAAGGTTTTTTAAATGCTAATTCCTAACTATAACGAGTGTGAAACCTATGGTTTTTTCAGTGAATTTGAAAGGTTTTTTAAATGCTTATTCCTAACTATAACGATTGTGAAACCTATGTTTTTTTTAGTGAATTTCAAAGGTTTTTTAAAAACTAATTCCTAACTATAACGTTTGTGAAACCTATGGTTTTTTCAGTGAATTTCATAGTTTTTTTAAAAGCTAATTCCTTTGTATATCGACTTTGTAACCTACGATTTTTTTTATTAGCTGTTTTTTACAACAATTAATTATATTTAAAAAAATATATATATTTGTTCAATATGTATATATTTTTTTTTTTATTTTTTCCTGGTGCGCTCAGGGTGCGCGCACCGGTAAGCTTACCGGTACCATTTGGTCTTGGAGCGCTCAGGGTGCGCGCACCAGTAAGCTCTCCCGAGAGCGCACCGAGAGAGCTATTTCTGCGTTCGTAAAAAAAAATATGTATGAAAAGTAAATTATAATGCAAGACATTTAGGGGCACATTACGATGGAGGATTTTCCGCATCCTCCGGGCCGGCGGAAGCCACCGCCGGCCCGGAGGATGCGGAAAATCCTCTGCGGACCCACCAAAGACCCACCGCCACATTAGGATGGCTGGTGGGTACTGGTTTCTGTCGGCCGCTTTTACGCCGCGGTTGGCTTACAACCGCGGCGGAAAAGGCCTAATATGGTGGCGGTGTCTCTCAGACACCACCAGACATATTAGGATGGCTGTGCAAACATGCTTTTCCGCGGCGGATTCTCCGCTGAGGAAAAGCATGTGGATCTTCACCTCGTGGGCCCGTAGCGGGCCCCCTGGGTGAAGGGGGGGTGGGGGGTGCACATGGGTGGTACCTATGGTACCCCCCTGCCTTTGCGTGCACGAAGCGGCAGGCACCACGCGGTGCCTGCCGCTTTGTGCATGCAAATGCACTGCTTTCATTTTTTACATTGCGGCGGGTGCTGCTTCAAGCAGCACCTGCCGCAATGTAAAAAATACAGGATGTGACCACCAGGGTGGCGGTCACATCCTAATTGCCGTGGAGGGACCGCCGCTGCCCATGCGGACGGTCCCTCTTACGCAGGGGTGGCGGACGGACGCAAGTCCGTCCGCTATCATAATAGGGCCCTTAGTACCATACTTATAAAAGCAGTATTTTTGATTTACGAAATGAAAATGATTTTGCATTTCCGTAAAGCTATCAAAACGTCACTCAGGCGCGCCGTGTAAGCGCCCCCGGAAGCGCCTATGTTCGCGCCGTGTAAGCGCCCCCGGAAGCGCTCCGGTGCGCGCAGCGTACGCGCGTCAAGTCATGTGACCTTCAAATAACTCTTTTCATTGGTTGATAACAGTTTTTTTTTACAAAGAATGAAATCCCCACCCATTTCCTTCACTTCTTCTTTCACTTTTGTGACTGCAAGACCTGTCTTTTTGCTGCTTAATCTTTGTTGGATTATCATGGCTGCCAGAGCATCCAGCAGCAGTGATGACACAGATGGATTTATAGATGAAGAGGTTCCTCAGCCTAGAGTTAAGGAGCATTTTATCTGGACATTTTTTGATAGACCTGAGGGATGTAAGAAAGTAAATGCTCCAAAGGTGGAATGTAAGATCTGCCATACTGTACTTTCCAGAGGAGACCCCACAAGGAAGTACAGTTTGGGTAATTCTACCATGATTCACCACCTGCAGAGAAGGCATCCCCAGAACTATGCCTGGGAGAGTGTCAGGGCTCTGGCACGAGAGGCTCCAAGAGATGGTGCCTATACTTCAACTGGAGGAGCAACTGCATCGGTGAGGGAGTGACCAGAAGAGCTGATGCCTAATATTCAGCCTGCTTTTAATGAAGCCATAATTAAATGCAGACAATGTGATCAGCTACTTTGTTATGGGGAACAAAGTGTTATGCTCATGGTTCGAGCAATAGAGAACCACCGCTGCCGTCCCGAGCCCTAATTTTGATTTTTTTTTTTTGCTCCTGTTGAGCAGTTTCCCATTCCCTGTTTTTGTTTTTGTTAAAAAAAAAGGAAAAAAGAAGAAAAAATAAGTTCTTTTCAGAACTACCTCCAATTCTCATCAAAGAGCTGTATTCTTAAAAAAATGAAAAAGAGTAACTGAAGTGGAGTGCAGTGAGAGAGGAGAGGAAAATGAGTGAGAAAGCAAAGAAAGGGACGAGAGGGGAAGGGAAGTGAAGTAGGGGGACTAAAAGAAGGTGAGTGTGGGGAAGGAGAGTGAACATGGGGAATGTGGATAAGTGAAGAAAATGTAGTAAAAGAACGGTGGTGTGGAAGGGTAAGAAAAGAGCAGTGGTGTTTAGGAAAGAGTGGAGATACAGACTGGATAAAGACAATTGAGTGTGAGACAAGGTGAGTAAGGCAGTGAAGAAACAGAGAAAGTGAAAGAAAAAGTAAGAGTAGAAGACTGAAGGCCTCATTTATGAGGCCATGTGTCACTTTTCCGCCGCCGGTGCGTCACTTTTTGTGACGCACCAGTGCTGTAAAAAATGCACCTTGTCATTTGAGATGTCATCAGTGATGTCATCAGTGATGTCATTTGAGATGTCATCAGTGATGTCATCAGTGATGCCACTGACCATGTCATGAATGATGTAATATGTGACATCATCAGCAGTGGATTGCGGGCGCGCGAGTTATAGTGAGTCCAACTAACTATAACATGGGAATTTCAATGGTTTTGTATGAGTAAAATGTTCAGCTAACTATAACTGGTGTGAAACCTATGGTTTTTTCAGTGAATTTGAAAGGTTTTTTAAATGCTAATTCCTAACTATAACGAGTGTGAAACCTATGGTTTTTTCAGTGAATTTGAAAGGTTTTTTAAATGCTTATTCCTAACTATAACGATTGTGAAACCTATTTTTTTTTAGCGAATTTCAAAGGTTTTTTAAAAACTAATTCCTAACTATAACGTTTCTGAAACCTATGGTTTTTTCAGTGAATTTCATAGTTTTTTTAAAAGCTAATTCCTTTGTATTTCGACTTTGTAACCTCCAATTTTTTTTTTTAGCTGTTTTTTACAACAATTAATTATATTTAAAAAATATATATATTTGTTCAATGTATATATATTTTTTTTACATTTTTTCCTGGTGCGCTCAGGGTGCGCGCACCGGTAAGCTTACCAGTACCATTTGGTCTTGGAGCGCTCAGGGTGCGCGCACCGGTAAGCTCTCCCGAGTGCGCACCGAGAGAGCTATTTTTGCGTTCGTAAAAAACAAATATGTATGAAAAGTAAATTATAATGCAAGACATTTAGGGGCACATTACGATGGAGGATTTTCCGCATCCTCCGGGCCGGCGGAAGCCACCGCCGGCCTGGAGGATGCGATAAATCCTCTGCGGACCCACCAAAGACCCACCGCCACATTAGGATGGCTGGTGGGTCCTGGTTTCTGTCGGCCGCTTTTCCGCCGCGGTTGGCTTACAACCGCGGCGGAAAAGGCCTAATATGGTGGCGATGTCTCTCAGACACCACCAGACATATTAGGATGGCTGTGCAAACATGCTTTTCCGCGGCGGATTCTCCGCCGAGGAAAAGCATGTGGATCTTCACCTCATGGGCCCGTAGCGGGCCCCCTGGGTGAAGGGGGGGTGGGGGGTGCACATGGGGGGTACCTATGGTACCCCCCTGCCTTTGCGTGCACGAAGCGGCAGGCACCGCGCGGTGCCTGCCGCTTTGTGCATGCAAATGCACTGCTTTCATTTTTTACATTGCGACGGGTGCTGCTTCAAGCAGCACCTGCCGCAATGTAAAAAATGCAGGATGTGACCACCAGGGTGGCGGTCACATCCTAATTGCCGTGGAGGGACCGCCGCTGCCTATGCGGACGGTCCCTCTTACGCAGGGGTGGCGGACGGACGCAAGTCCGTCCGCTATCATAATAGGGCCCTTAGTACCATACTTATAAAAGCAGTATTTTTGATTTACGAAATGAAAATGATTTTGCATTTCTGTAAAGCTATCAAAACGTCACTCAGGCGCGCCGTGTAAGCGCCCCCGGAAGCGCCTACGTTCGCGCCGCGTAAGCGCCCCGGAAGCGTTCGGTGCGCGCAGCGTAAGCGCGTCAAGTCATGTGACCTTCAAATAACTCTTTTCATTGGTTGATAACAGTTTTTTTTTACAAAGAATGAAATCCCCACCCATTTCCTTCACTTCTTCTTTCACTTTTGTGACTGCAAGACCTGTCTTTTTGCTGCTTAATCTATGTTGGATTATCATGGCTGCCAGAGCATCCAGCAGCAGTGATGACACAGATGGATTTATAGATGAAGAGGTTCCTCAGCCTAGAGTTAAGGAGCATTTTATCTGGAAATTTTTTGATATACCTGAGGGACGTAAGAAAGTAAATGCTCCAAAGGTGGAATGTAAGATCTGCCATACTGTACTTTCCAGAGGAGACCCCACAAGAAAGTACAGTTTTGGTAATTCTACCATGATTCACCACGTGCAGAGAAGGCATCCCCAGAATTATGCCTGGGAGAGTGTCAGGGCTCTGGCACGAGAGGCTCCAAGAGATGGTGCCTATACTTCAACTGGAGGAGCAACTGCATCGGTGAGGGGGTGACCAGAAGAGCTGATCCCTAATATTCAGCCTGCTTTTAATGAAGCCATAATTAAATGCAGACAATGTGATCAGCTACTTTGTTATGGGGAACAAAGTGTTATGCTCATGGTTCGAGCAATAGAGAACCACCGCTGCCGTCCCAAGCCCTAATTTTTTTTTTTTTTTGCTCCTGTTGAGCAGTTTCCCATTCCCTGTTTTTGTTTTTGTTCAAAAAAAGGAAAAAAGAAGAAAAAATAAGTTCTTTTCAGAACTACCTCCAATTCTCATCAAAGAGCTGTATTCTTAAAAAAAATGAAAAAGAGTAACTGAAGTGGAGTGCAGTGAGAGAGGAGAGGAAAATGAGTGAGAAAGCAAAGAAAGGGACGAGAGGGGAAGGGAAGTGAAGTAGGGGGACTAAAAGAAGGTGAGTGTGGGGAAGGAGAGTGAACATGGGGAATGTGGATAAGTGAAGAAAATGTAGTAAAAGAACGGTGGTGTGGAAGGGTAAGAAAAGAGCAGTGGTGTTTAGGAAAGAGTGGAGATACAGACTGGATAAAGACAATTGAGTGTGAGACAAGGTGAGTAAGGCAGTGAAGAAACAGAGAAAGTGAAAGAAAAAGTAAGAGTAGAAGACTGAAGGCCTCATTTATGAGGCCATGTGTCACTTTTCCGCCGCCGGTGCGTCACTTTTTGTGACGCACCAGTGCTGTAAAAAATGCACCTTGTCATTTGAGATGTCATCAGTGATGTCATCAGTGATGTCATTTGAGATGTCATCAGTGATGTCATCAGTGATGTCACTGACCATGTCATGAATGATGTAATATGTGACATCATCAGCAGTGGATTGCGGGCGCGCGAGTTATAGTGAGTCCAACTAACTATAACATGGGAATTTCAATGGTTTTGTATGAGTAAAATGTTCAGCTAACTATAACTGGTGTGAAACCTATGGTTTTTTCAGTGAATTTGAAAGGTTTTTTAAATGCTAATTCCTAACTATAACGAGTGTGAAACCTATGGTTTTTTCAGTGAATTTGAAAGGTTTTTTAAATGCTTATTCCTAACTATAACGATTGTGAAACCTATTTTTTTTTAGCGAATTTCAAAGGTTTTTTAAAAACTAATTCCTAACTATAACGTTTGTGAAACCTATGGTTTTTTCAGTGAATTTCATAGTTTTTTTAAAAGCTAATTCCTTTGTATTTCGACTTTGTAACCTCCGATTTTTTTTATTAGCTGTTTTTTACAACAATTAATTATATTTAAAAAATATATATATTTGTTCAATGTATATATATTTTTTTTACATTTTTTCCTGGTGCGCTCAGGGTGCGCGCACCGGTAAGCTTACCGGTACCATTTGGTCTTGGAGCGCTCAGGGTGCGCGCACCGGTAAGCTCTCCCGAGAGCGCACCGAGAGAGCTATTTTTGCGTTCGTAAAAAACAAATATGTATGAAAAGTAAATTATAATGCAAGACATTTAGGGGCACATTACGATGGAGGATTTTCCGCATCCTCCGGGCCGGCGGAAGCCACCGCCGGCCCGGAGGATGCGATAAATCCTCTGCGGACCCACCAAAGACCCACCGCCACATTAGGATGGCTGGTGGGTCCTGGTTTCTGTCGGCCGCTTTTCCGCCGCGGTTGGCTTACAACCGCGGCGGAAAAGGCCTAATATGGTGGCGGTGTCTCTCAGACACCACCAGACATATTAGTATGGCTGTGCAAACATGCTTTTCCGCGGCGGATTCTCCGCCGAGGAAAAGCATGTGGATCTTCACCTCATGGGCCCGTAGCGGGCCCCCTGGGTGAAGGGGGGGTGGGGGGTGCACATGGGGGGTACCTATGGTACCCCCCTGCCTTTGCGTGCACGAAGCGGCAGGCACCGCGAGGTGCCTGCCGCTTTGTGCATGCAAATGCACTGCTTTCATTTTTTACATTGCGGCGGGTGCTGCTTCAAGCAGCACCTGCCGCAATGTAAAAAATACAGGATGTGACCACCAGGGTGGCGGTCACATCCTAATTGCCGTGGAGGGACCGCCGCTGCCTATGCGGACGGTCCCTCTTACGCAGGGGTGGCGGACGGACGCAAGTCCGTCCGCTATCATAATAGGGCCCTTAGTACCATACTTATAAAAGCAGTATTTTTGATTTACGAAATGAAAATGATTTTGCATTTCTGTAAAGCTATCAAAACGTCACTCAGGCGCGCCGTGTAAGCGCCCCCGGAAGCGCCTACGTTCGCGCCGCGTAAGCGCCCCGGAAGCGTTCGGTGCGCGCAGCGTAAGCGCGTCAAGTCATGTGACCTTCAAATAACTCTTTTCATTGGTTGATAACAGGTTTTTTTTACAAAGAATGAAATCCCCACCCATTTCCTTCACTTCTTCTTTCACTTTTGTGACTGCAAGACCTGTCTTTTTGCTGCTTAATCTATGTTGGATTATCATGGCTGCCAGAGCATCTAGCAGCAGTGATGACACAGATGGATTTATAGATGAAGAGGTTCCTCAGCCTAGAGTTAAGGAGCATTTTATCTGGAAATTTTTTGATATACCTGAGGGACGTAAGAAAGTAAATGCTCCAAAGGTGGAATGTAAGATCTGCCATACTGTACTTTCCAGAGGAGACCCCACAAGAAAGTACAGTTTTGGTAATTCTACCATGATTCACCACGTGCAGAGAAGGCATCCCCAGAATTATGCCTGGGAGAGTGTCAGGGCTCTGGCACGAGAGGCTCCAAGAGATGGTGCCTATACTTCAACTGGAGGAGCAACTGCATCGGTGAGGGGGTGACCAGAAGAGCTGATCCCTAATATTCAGCCTGCTTTTAATGAAGCCATAATTAAATGCAGACAATGTGATCAGCTACTTTGTTATGGGGAACAAAGTGTTATGCTCATGGTTCGAGCAATAGAGAACCACCGCTGCCGTCCCAAGCCCTAATTTTTTATTTTTTTTTGCTCCTGTTGAGCAGTTTCACATTCCCTGTTTTTGTTTTTGTTCAAAAAAAGGAAAAAAGAAGAAAAAATAAGTTCTTTTCAGAACTACCTCCAATTCTCATCAAAGAGCTGTATTCTTAAAAAAAATGAAAAAGAGTAACTGAAGTGGAGTGCAGTGAGAGAGGAGAGGAAAATGAGTGAGAAAGCAAAGAAAGGGACGAGAGGGGAAGGGAAGTGAAGTAGGGGGACTAAAAGAAGGTGAGTGTGGGGAAGGAGAGTGAACATGGGGAATGTGGATAAGTGAAGAAAATGTAGTAAAAGAACGGTGGTGTGGAAGGGTAAGAAAAGAGCAGTGGTGTTTAGGAAAGAGTGGAGATACAGACTGGATAAAGACAATTGAGTGTGAGACAAGGTGAGTAAGGCAGTGAAGAAACAGAGAAAGTGAAAGAAAAAGTAAGAGTAGAAGACTGAAGGCCTCATTTATGAGGCCATGTGTCACTTTTACGCCGCCGGTGCGTCACTTTTTGTGACGCACCAGTGCTGTAAAAAACTGCACCTTGTCATTTGAGATGTCATCAGTGATGTCATCAGTGATGTCATTTGAGATGTCATCAGTGATGTCATCAGTGATGTCACTGACCATGTCATGAATGATGTAAAATGTGACATCATCAGCAGTGGATTGCGGGCGCGCGAGTTATAGTGAGTCCAACTAACTATAACATGGGAATTTCAATGGTTTTGTATGAGTAAAATGTTCAGCTAACTATAACTGGTGTGAAACCTATGGTTTTTTCAGTGAATTTGAAAGGTTTTTTAAATGCTAATTCCTAACTATAACGAGTGTGAAATCTATCGTTTTTTCAGTGAATTTGAAAGGTTTTTTAAATGCTTATTCCTAACTATAACGATTGTGAAACCTATGTTTTTTTTAGTGAATTTCAAAGGTTTTTTAAAAACTAATTCCTAACTATAACGTTTGTGAAACCTATGGTTTTTTCAGTGAATTTCATAGTTTTTTGAAAAAGCTAATTCCTTTGTATATCGACTTTGTAAACTCCGATTTTTTTCATTAGCTGTTTTTTACAACAATTAATTATATTTAAAAAAATATATATATTTGTTCAATGTATATATTTTTTTTTACATTTTCTCCTGGTGCGCTCAGGGTGCGCGCACCGGTAAGCTTACCGGTACCATTTGGTCTTGGAGCGCTCAGGGTGCGCGCACCGGTAAGCTCTCCCGAGAGCGCACCGAGAGAGCTATTTCTGCGTTCGTAAAAAAAAATATGTATGAAAAGTAAATTATAATGCAAGACATTTAGGGGCACATTACGATGGAGGATTTTCCGCATCCTCCGGGCCGGCGGAAGCCACCGCCGGCCCGGAGGATGCGGAAAATTCTCTGCGGACCCACCAAAGACCCACCGCCACATTAGGATGGCTGGTGGGTCCTGGTTTCTGTCGGCCGCTTTTCCGCCGCGGTTGGCTTACAACCGCGGCGGAAAAGGCCTAATATGGTGGCGGTGTCTCTCAGACACCACCAGACATATTAGGATGGCTGTGCAAACATGCTTTTCCGCGGTGGATTCTCTGCCGAGGAAAAGCATGTGGATCTTCACCTCGTGGGCCCGTAGCGGGCCCCCTGGGTGAAGGGGGGGTGGGGGGTGCACATGGGTACCCCCTGCCTTTGCGTGCACGAAGCGGCAGGCACCGCGCGGTGCCTGCCGCTTTGTGCATGCAAATGCACTGCTTTCATTTTTTACATTGCGGCGGGTGCTGCTTCAAGCAGCACCTGCCGCAATGTAAAAAATACAGGATGTGACCACCAGGGTGGCGGTCACATCCTAATTGCCGTGGAGGGACCGCCGCTGCCCATGCGGACGGTCCTTCTTACGCAGGGGTGGCGGACGGACGCAAGTCCGTCCGCTATCATAATAGGGCCCTTAGTACCATACTTATAAAAGCAGTATTTTTGATTTACGAAATAAAAATGATTTTGCAGTTCCGTAAAGCTATCAAAACGTCACTCAGGCGCGCCGTGTAAGCGCCCCTGGAAGCGCCTACGTTCGCGCCGCGTAAGCGCCCCCGGAAGCGCTCCGGTGCGCGCAGCGTAAGCGCGTCAAGTCATGTGACCTTCAAATAACTCTTTTCATTGGTTGATAACAGTTTTTTTTTACAAAGAATGAAATCCCCACCCATTTCCTTCACTTCTTCTTTCACTTTTGTGACTGCAAGACCTGTCTTTTTGCTGCTTAATCTTTGTTGGATTATCATGGCTGCCAGAGCATCCAGCAGCAGTGATGACACAGATGGATTTATAGATGAAGAGGTTCCTCAGCCTAGAGTTAAGGAGCATTTTATCTGGAAATTTTTTGATATACCTGAGGGACGTAAGAAAGTAAATGCTCCAAAGGTGGAATGTAAGATCTGCCATACTGTACTTTCCAGAGGAGACCCCACAAGGAAGTACAGTTTTGGTAATTCTACCATGATTCACCACGTGCAGAGAAGGCATCCCCAGAATTATGCCTGGGAGAGTGTCAGGGCTCTGGCACGAGAGGCTCCAAGAGATGGTGCCTATACTTCAACTGGAGGAGCAACTGCATCGGTGAGGGAGTGACCAGAAGAGCTGATCCCTAATATTCAGCCTGCTTTTAATGAAGCCATAATTAAATGCAGACAATGTGATCAGCTACTTTGTTATGGGGAACAAAGTGTTATGCTCATGGTTCGAGCAATAGAGAACCACCGCTGCCGTCCCGAGCCCTAATTTTGATTATTTTTTTTGCTCCTGTTGAGCAGTTTCCCATTCCCTGTTTTTGTTTTTGTTCAAAAAAAGGAAAAAAGAAGAAAAAATAAGTTCTTTTCAGAACTACCTCCAATTCTCATCAAAGAGCTGTATTCTTAAAAAAATGAAAAAGAGTAACTGAAGTGGAGTGCAGTGAGAGAGGAGAGGATAATGAGTGAGAAAGCAAAGAAAGGGACGAGAGGGGAAGGGAAGTGAAGTAGGGGGACTAAAAGAAGGTGAGTGTGGGGAAGGAGAGTGAACATGGGGAATGTGGATAAGTGAAGAAAATGTAGTAAAATAACGGTGGTGTGGAAGGGTAAGAAAAGAGCAGTGTGTTTAGGAAAGAGTGGAGATACAGACTGGATAAAGACAATTGAGTGTGAGACAAGGTGAGTAAGGCAGTGAAGAAACAGAGAAAGCGAAAGAAAAAGTAAGAGTAGAAGACTGAAGGCCTCATTTAGGAGGCCATGTGTCACTTTTCCGCCGCCGGTGCGTCACTTTTTGTGACGCACCAGTGCTGTAAAAAATGCACCTTGTCATTTGAGATGTCTTCAGTGATGTCATCAGTGATGTCATCAGTGATGTCACTGACCATGTCATGAATGATGTAATATGTGACATCATCAGCAGTGGATTGCGGGCGCGCGAGTTATAGTGAGTCCAACTAACTATAACATGGGAATTTCAATGGTTTTGTATGAGTAAAATGTTAAGCTAACTATAACTGGTGTGAAACCTATGGTTTTTTCAGTGAATTTGAAAGGTTTTTTAAATGCTAATTCCTAACTATAACGAGTGTGAAACCTATGGTTTTTTCAGTGAATTTGAAAGGTTTTTTAAATGCTTATTCCTAACTATAACGATTGTGAAACCTATGTTTTTTTTAGCGAATTTCAAAGGTTTTTTAAAAACTAATTCCTAACTATAACGTTTGTGAAACCTATGGTTTTTTCAGTGAATTTCATAGTTTTTTAAAAGCTAATTCCTTTGTATTTCGACTTTGTAACCTCCGATTTTTTTATTAGCTGTTTTTTACAACAATTAATTATATTTAAAAAATATATATATTTGTTCAATGTATATATATTTTTTTAACATTTTTTCCTGGTGCACTCAGGGTGCGCGCACCGGTAAGCTTACCGGTACCATTTGGTCTTGGAGCGCTCAGGGTGCGCGCACCGGTAAGCTCTCCCGAGAGCGCACCGAGAGAGCTATTTCTGCGTTCGTAAAAAAAAATATGTATGAAAAGTAAATTATAATGCAAGACATTTAGGGGCACATTACGATGGAGGATTTTCCGCATCCTCCGGGCCGGCGGAAGCCACCGCCGGCCCGGAGGATGCGATAAATCCTCTGCGGACCCACCAAAGACCCACCGCCACATTAGGATGGCTGGTGGGTCCTGGTTTCTGTCGGCCGCTTTTCCGCCGCGGTTGGCTTACAACCGCGGCGGAAAAGGCCTAATATGGTGGCGGTGTCTCTCAGACACCACCAGACATATTAGGATGGCTGTGCAAACATGCTTTTCCGCGGCGGATTCTCCGCCGAGGAAAAGCATGTGGATCTTCACCTCGTGGGCCCGTAGCGGGGGTGCACATGGGGGGTACCTATGGTACCCCCCTGCCTTTGCGTGCATGAAGCGGCAGGCACCGCGCGGTGCCTGCCGCTTTGTGCATGCAAATGCACTGCTTTCATTTTTTACATTGCGGCGGGTGCTGCTTCAAGCAGCACCTGCCGCAATGTAAAAAATACAGAATGTGACCACCAGGGTGGCGGTCACATCCTAATTGCCGTGGAGGGACCGCCGCTGCCTATGCGGACGGTCCCTCTTATGCAGGGGTGGCGGACGGACGCAAGTCCGTCCGCTATCATAATAGGGCCCTTAGTACCATACTTATAAAAGCAGTATTTTTGATTTACGAAATGAAAATGATTTTGCATTTCCGTAAAGTTATCAAAACGTCACTCAGGCGCGCCGTGTAAGCGCCCCCGGAAGCGCCTACGTTCACGCCGCGTAAGCGCCCCGGAAGCGCTCCGGTGCGCGCAGCGTAAGCGCGGCAAGTCATGTGACCTTCAAATAACTCTTTTCATTGGTTGATAACAGTTTTTTTTACAAAGAATGAAATCCCCACCCATTTCCTTCACTTCTTCTTTCACGTTTGTGACTGCAAGACCTGTCTTTTTGCTGCTTAATCTATGTTGGATTATCATGGCTGCCAGAGCATCCAGCAGCAGTGATGACACAGATGGATTTATAGATGAAGAGGTTCCTCAGCCTAGAGTTAAGGAGCATTTTATCTGGAAATTTTTTGATATACCTGAGGGACGTAAGAAAGTAAATGCTCCAAAGGTGGAATGTAAGATCTGCCATACTGTACTTTCCAGAGGAGACCCCACAAGGAAGTACAGTTTTGGTAATTCTACCATGATTCACCACGTGCAGAGAAGGCATCCCCAGAATTATGCCTGGGAGAGTGTCAGGGCTCTGGCACGAGAGGCTCCAAGAGATGGTGCCTATACTTCAACTGGAGGAGCAACTGCATCGGTGAGGGGGTGACCAGAAGAGCTGATCCCTAATATTCAGCCTGCTTTTAATGAAGCCATAATTAAATGCAGACAATGTGATCAGCTACTTTGTTATGGGGAACAAAGTGTTATGCTCATGGTTCGAGCAATAGAGAACCACCGCAGCCGTCCCAAGCCCTAATTTTTTTTATTTTTTTTTTGCTCCTGTTGAGCAGTTTCCCATTCCCTGTTTTTGTTTTTGTTCAAAAAAAGGAAAAAAGAAGAAAAAATAAGTTCTTTTCAGAACTACCTCCAATTCTCATCACAGAGCTGTATTCTTAAAAAAAATGAAAAAGAGTAACTGAAGTGAAGTGCAGTGAGAGAGGAGAGGAAAATGAGTGAGAAAGCAAAGAAAGGGACGAGAGGGGAAGGGAAGTGAAGTAGGGGGACTAAAAGAAGGTGAGTGTGGGGAAGGAGAGTGAACATGGGGAATGTGGATAAGTGAAGAAAATGTAGTAAAAGAACGGTGGTGTGGAAGGGTAAGAAAAGAGCAGTGGTGTTTAGGAAAGAGTGGAGATACAGACTGGATAAAGACAATTGAGTGTGAGACAAGGTGAGTAAGGCAGTGAAGAAACAGAGAAAGTAAAAGAAAAAGTAAGAGTAGAAGACTGAAGGCATCATTTATGAGGCCATGTGTCACTTTTACGCCGCCGGTGCGTCACTTTTTGTGACGCACCAGTGCTGTAAAAAACTGCACCTTGTCATTTGAGATGTCATCAGTGATGTCATCAGTGATGTCATTTGAGATGTCATCAGTGATGTCATCAGTGATGTCACTGACCATGTCATGAATGATGTAATATGTGACATCATCAGCAGTGGATTGCGGGCGCGCGAGTTATAGTGAGTCCAACTAACTATAACATGGGAATTTCAATGGTTTTGTATGAGTAAAATGTTCAGCTAACTATAACTGGTGTGAAACCTATGGTTTTTTCAGTGAATTTGAAAGGTTTTTTAAATGCTAATTCCTAACTATAACGAGTGTGAAACCTATCGTTTTTTCAGTGAATTTGAAAGGTTTTTTAAATGCTTATTCCTAACTATAACGATTGTGAAACCTATGTTTTTTTAATGAATTTCAAAGGTTTTTTAAAAACTAATTCCTAACTATAACGTTTGTGAAACCTATGGTTTTTTCAGTGAATTTCATAGTTTTTTGAAAAAGCTAATTCCTTTGTATATCGACTTTGTAACCTACGATTTTTTTCATTAGCTGTTTTTTACAACAATTAATTATATTTAAAAAAATATATATATTTGTTCAATGTATATATTTTTTTTTACATTTTCTCCTGGTGCGCTCAGGGTGCGCGCACCGGTAAGCTTACCGGTACCATTTGGTCTTGGAGCGCTCAGGGTGCGCGCACCGGTAAGCTCTCCCGAGAGCGCACCGAGAGAGCTATTTCTGCGTTCGTAAAAAAAAATATGTATGAAAAGTAAATTATAATGCAAGACATTTAGGGGCACATTACGATGGAGGATTTTCCGCATCCTCCGGGCCGGCGGAAGCCACCGCCGGCCCGGAGGATGCGGAAAATTCTCTGCGGACCCACCAAAGACCCACCGCCACATTAGGATGGCTGGTGGGTCCTGGTTTCTGTCGGCCGCTTTTCCGCCGCGGTTGGCTTACAGCCGCGGCGGAAAAGGCCTAATATGGTGGCGGTGTCTCTCAGACACCACCAGACATATTAGGATGGCTGTGCAAACATGCTTTTCCGCGGTGGATTCTCCGCTGAGGAAAAGCATGTGGATCTTCACCTCGTGGGCCCGTAGCGGGCCCCCTGGGTGAAGGGAGGGTGGGGGGTGCACATGGGGGGTACCTATGGTACCCCCCTGCCTTTGCGTGCACGAAGCGGCAGGCACCGCACGGTGCCTGCCGCTTTGTGCATGCAAATGCACTGCTTTCATTTTTTACATTGCGGCGGGTGCTGCTTCAAGCAGCACCTGCCGCAATGTAAAAAATACAGGATGTGACCACCAGGGTGGCGGTCACATCCTAATTGCCGTGGAGGGACCGCTGCTGCCCATGCAGACGGTCCCTCTTACGCAGGGGTGGCGGACGGATGCAAGTCCGTCCGCTATCATAATAGGGCCCTTAGTACCATACTTATAATAGCAGTATTTTTGATTTACGAAATGAAAATGATTTTGCATTTCCGTAAAGCTATCAAAACGTCACTCAGGCGCGCCGTCTAAGCGCCCCCGGAAGCGCCTACGTTCGCGCCGCGTAAGCGCCCCCCGGAAGCGCTCCGGTGCGCGCAGCGTAAGCGCGTCAAGTCATGTGACCTTAAAATAACTCTTTTCATTGGTTGATAACAGTTTTTTTTTACAAAGAATGAAATCCCCACCCATTTCCTTCACTTCTTCTTTCACTTTTGTGACTGCAAGACCTGTCTTTTTGCTGCTTAATCTTTGTTGGATTATCATGGCTGCCAGAGCATCCAGCAGCAGTGATGACACAGATGGATTTATAGATGAAGAGGTTCCTCAGCCTAGAGTAAAGGAGCATTTTATCTGGAAATTTTTTGATATACCTGAGGGACGTAAGAAAGTAAATGCTCCAAAGGTGGAATGTAAGATCTGCCATACTGTACTTTCCAGAGGAGACCCCACAAGGAAGTACGGTTTTGGTAATTCTACCATGATTCACCACGTGCAGAGAAGGCATCCCCAGAACTATGCCTGGGAGAGTGTCAGGGCTCTGGCACGAGAGGCTCCAAGAGATGGTGCCTATACTTCAACTGGAGGAGCAACTGCATCGGTGAGGGGGTGACCAGAAGAGCTGATCCCTAATATTCAGCCTGCTTTTAATGAAGCCATAATTAAATGCAGACAATGTGATCAGCTACTTTGTTATGGGGAACAAAGTGTTATGCTCATGGTTCGAGCAAAAGAGAACCACCGCTGCCGTCCCGAGCCCTAATTTTGATTTTTTTTTTTTGCTCCTGTTGAGCAGTTTCCCATTCCCTGTTTTTGTTTTTGTTCAAAAAAAAGGAAAAAAGAAGAAAAAATAAGTTATTTTCAGAACTACCTCCAATTCTCATCAAAGAGCTGTATTCTTAAAAAAATGAAAAAGAGTAACTGAAGTGGAGTGCAGTGAGAGAGGAGAAGAAAATGAGTGAGAAAGCAAAGAAAGGGACGAGAGGGGAAGGGAAGTGAAGTAGGGGGACTAAAAGAAGGTGAGTGTGGGGAAGGAGAGTGAACATGGGGAATGTGGATAGGGAAGAAAAAGTAGTAAAAGAACGGTGGTGTGGAAGGGTAAGAAAAGAGCAGTGGTGTTTAGGAAAGAGTGGAGATACAGACTGGATAAAGACAATTGAGTGTGAGACAAGGTGAGTAAGGCAGTGAAGAAACAGAGAAAGTGAAAGAAAAAGTAAGAGTAGAAGACTGAAGGCCTCATTTATGAGGCCATGTGTCACTTTTACGCCGCCGGTGCGTCACACCAGTGCTGTAAAAAATGCACCTTGTTGAGTCATATTTACAAAGTGACGCATCTAGGTAGATGCGTCACTTTGTAAACCCCTGCGCCACATTATACTTGCGACAGGTGTAATGTATGCAAAGGGGGCGTATTGACGCAAGAAAGGGTCGTAGAAGTGACGCAGTGAAATCCATGAGATTTCACTGCGTCACTTTTAGGACACGTTGCGTCAAAATCTTGCACCTGCCTCACAGCAGGCGTAAGACTGATGCAGGCCCTTTCACATGGGGCTTGCCCCATGTGAAAGGATGCATTGCTGGAGTTGCGTCACTTTTGTGACACACTCCAGCAATGCATCACTTTTGCGCTTACAGATACGTCAGAAATACTGACGTATCTGTAACTCCTTGCGACATAATACATCATACATTAAATATGACGCATGAGTAGAAGACTGTAGGCCTCATTTATGAGGCCATGCGTCACTTTTACGCCACCGGTGCGTCACTTTTTGTGACGCACCAGTGGTGTAAAAAATGCACCTTGTTGAGTCATATTTACAAAGTGACGCATCTAGGTAGATGTGTCACCTTGTAAACCCCTGCGCCACATTATACCTGCGCCAGGTGTAATGTATGCAAAGGGGGCGTATTGACGCAAGGAAGGGTCGTAGAAGTGATGCAGTGAAATCTATGAGATTTCACTGCATCACTTTTAGGACACCATTGCGTCAAGATCTTGCGCCTGCCTCACAGCAGGCGTAAGACTGACGCAGGCCCTTTCACATGGGGCTGGCCCCATGTGAAGGATGCATTGCTGGAGTTGCGTCACTTTTGTGACACACTCCAGCAAGGCGTCATTTTTGAACTTACAGATACGTCAGAAATACTAACGTATCTGTAACTCCTTGTGTCAGGAACCACGCAATTACGACCATCCTGAACCAACCTTTGCCTTGTACCTTTAAGAGAAGACCCAAAGTGGTAATCAAACCACAAATGGTCAATCTTTGGTATAATGTATAATGACAACTGACCATTGCAAGATGGCCGCCGCATAAGTTGAATGCGACGCCATTTTGTTTCACATTCACAGTCTAGTCTATTTAGATGACGCACGCAGGTTCCACTGCGCACTTCAATTTGAATCTGTTTGAAGCAACACGTTCCGAACCGTCTCTCCGTCTAGTGCGTGAGAGGGCGTTTCATAAAATTCCAGTTTAGAAGTCATTCCGTTTCCGAGAGGCTCAGCTAGTCTCATTCCACTCTCGGATATTCCTGTTGTTATCTAGAGTTCAGAGTTCCAGAGGATATCGTGCGCTGAGAATTCTCAGCCGGAAAAAAAATGGCAAGTTGTCACCAGAGATTCCGAGGGCTTCTTGCGCTAAGAAGTATCGGAAGAATCAGCGTGAGAACTCAATAGGAGGAACAGTAAGATAGTGGCTGGATAAGTCGAGCGTCGCCACTACCAAGTAAGACTTTTCCATAGGTTGTCGCACTGAACATTATCTCTTCAAGACAACGTACCGTTGAACCCCGTCCTTTAGCGCTTTACCTATCTTTTCCTTCCCTTCCTTCCTTCCTCGTTCCTTTTTGCGCGTCTAATAAAGGACCTACTCGTTCAACAATTTCAGGACTAAGAAAAGAAGTCAAGTGTCGAACTTCATTTAAAGATATTGTATAGACAACTCCTCTTTGGAATTAGAAGGTAAAGGTACATTAGTTGAAGAGAACACACAAGGAAGACGTTTAAGAATTAGTACTAAGATTGTTTTCTCATTACAGTTCACATGCTCTGCTAGTTCCATTGAGTACCATAACTACACCACAGAAGAGAGGCAATACTCCAAGTTAACACTGGTATAGTAGATTTAATATTAGAGAATAATAAGATTGGGAATTGTTAGAGTTTTTGTGTTTAAGTATCTTCCCATCTGTGCATTAGGAACCCTTCAAGAAGTACGAAGACCAGTGGCCTCCTCAGAAGATTATTCGAGGACAACACTTGGAGTGTCTCTTCTTTCTCTTCCAATTCCCCTTTCCCTTCCGTTGGTGGAGTTGCTTCTTTATTTTTGCCAAGGAACCAGGAGAGAGGAACTGAGTGTGTACTCTCAAGCTTGCTAAGAAAATCTCCAAGGGCTGGAAGAAGTGCCAGCCTCCTGTTGAAGTCACAGGGCCAAAGGACTTCATCTATTTGCTAAAAGTGCTTGTTGCTGGAACCTGAAAATCCAGCACCTCTGAAGAATCCAGCAATCTCGACGCCGACGGACGCCGCCGAATCCAGCTCGACATCGTGAGTAACGGCTCCAGTGTCCCGCACCTTCGACGCCGGCCGCCGGGCCCGATCGACGCCAGTAACTACGCCAGTGAGTAGCGAGTTCGGCTCCAGCTCCAAGTGACCCTGTGTCGACGCCGCTGCTGATCGCATCGACATCGAGCCCTCTCGACGCCGTGAGCACTGCTCACTCTTGCAACATCGACATCGACGACGACGCTGTATCCTGCTTCATCTCGTGAGCGCTGCTCCTGCCTGACTTCGGTCGACGCCGCTGCAGATCGCCCCGACTCCGAGGCCCGATCGACGCCGAAGACGCGACGCCGGACATCTCGACGCCGCTGATCATCGAGTGCTTCACTTTTCCAAGGTACTGTGTTGTGGGGGTCTGTGCGACTCCGGGCTCGACGTAGCGCTCCTCGCGGTCGACGCCGAACCTTTGGATTAACTTTGCCTCGACGTCGTGTGACTCCCGTGTGGGTTACATTGTTGCCAAGAACTGTGTTTTAAAGAAGAAGAGTTGCTTTTGATACTAAAGACTGTGTGCTAAGAAGAAACTACGCTTGAACTATTATTTTTCCTTCCAAGAGTATTTATTAAGATTGTGGTATATTTTTGTCGTTATTTGGTCTTGTACTAAGCCTTATATAAAAATCCTTATTTTTATAATACTACTGTGTCGTGTCCATTTGTAGTGTATTCACTTTATTACTGTATGTGGTCATAAATGCTTAACGCACTGCCTCTGAGATAAGCCTGTCTGCTTTGCCAAGCTACCAAGGGGGTGAGCAGGGGTTATCTAAGTGTGTGATCCCCTTGCCCTGACTAGAAAAGGTGTGTCCCTATTTGTCAGAAGTGTATACCTCTGCCAACTAGAGACAGCCGCTTCTAACAGGCACCAATGCCCCTAACCTCCCTGCAGCACCCCCAAATATACAGTAAAAGAACAAACGAACAGGTGAATGAGGATAAATTGCGCTGGGAGGAAATATTATTAATGCACTACAATATCCGATTAGCTCCAAGGATAAGGTCCTGGTCACCCCACCAGGATCAAACAATTGGTATGACTTAAGTGGAACAACAATATGATTATATGTATTATAATATTTACAGCCCTGATGAAGTCTTGTGGTCTTCACGACCAAGACGAAACACGTGTTGGCAGTGGCAGTGGCTATAAAATTCTCATACGGTGAAGAATGGACTCAATGGAAAATGAAAATAAATGAAGAAGAGATGAAGACACTCTGAATTCTTGGATGTGATATTTGTTTCCTAATACATATTAACTCTTAGCTCAGGATATATTGTGTGTTTTATAGACACACCCTGACCCCCTAGGCCTGCCCAGGTGGTCCCACAAGGACCCCCAAGGCCCAGTTTTTTTTTTTAAACCTGGTCTGTTTTTTTTTCAAATTACCCCCCGGGGGGACTAAATCGCGGGGGCATAGTGATAAAGAAGTGTGGGTGGTCCCCAATCCCCCCCACACTACCCCAGGGACTGCCGCCCCCCAGGGCAAAGCAACGCAGCCCCCTGGCGCATACTGGAGGCTCCTGGTGGGCTAGTTGGCCCCCAGGGACCCCCAGTATGCAAGGGGAGCTGCATGCTGATTGGCTGCCACTGTCTGTCAACACTCCCAAACAGAAATTGATGGCAGCCATCTTGTGCCTCGGTAGACTGAGGCACAAGAAAGCAGAAAAACAAACGTGTAGAACTCAAAAAGGGGGCAGGGTAGAAGCACCCTGCCCCCTAGGCCTGCTCAGGGGGTCCCACAGGGATCCCCAAGGCAAATTTTTTTTAATTTTTTTTTTTAAAATCCCAGGGACCCTCAGTATGCAAGGGGAGCTGCATGCTGATTGGCTGCCACTGTCTGTCAACACTCCAAAACAGAAATTGATGGCAGCCATCTTGTGCCTTGGTAGACTGAGGCACAAGAAAGCAGAAAAACAAACGTGTAGAACTCAAAAAGGGGGCAGGGTAGAAGCACCCTGACCCCCAGGCCTGCTCAGGGGGTCCCACCCAAGGCAAATTTTATTTCTATTTTTTCAAAAATCGCGGGGTACGCGCACCCCGCTATTTTACAAAAAAAATTGGGGGCCTTGGGGGTCCTTGTGGGACCCCCTGAGCAGGCCTAGGGGGTCAGGGTGCTTCTACTCTGCCCCCTTTTTGGGTTCTAAAACTTTCCGAACAGGAGCTGCATGCTCATTGGCTTTCAACACTTCAAACCAGGAAGTCTTGGCAGCCATGTTGTGCTCGTAAGACCGAGGCACAAGAAAGCAGAAAAACAAACGTGTAGAACACAAAAAGGGGGCAGGGTAGAAACACCCTGACCCCCTAGGCCTGCCCAGGTGGTCCCACAAGAACCCTAAGGCCCAACATTTTTTTTTAAACACGTTTTTTTTTTTCAAATTACCCCCCGGGGGACAAAATCGCAGGGCATAGTGATAAAGAAGTGTGGGGGGCCCCAATCCCCCCCTACACTGCCCCGGGGACCGCCGCCCCCGGGGGAAATCTACGCAGCCACCTGGCGCATAATGGAGGCTCATGGTGGGCTAGGTGGCCCCCAGGGACCCCCAGTATGCAAGGGAACTTAATCCCCCAATTTAGAACACTCTACAGGGCGCGTTTGCACAGTTTAAGTTGGGGAATTAATTCCTGTTCAATCCAGAGGTCCCCTAGAGGGAACTAGTCTAACAGGTATCTCCAGTAAGTGCCATGGAGCTGCGCTGCAGAGTGTTGTAAAAAGGGGGCGTGCCCTCTGAGCACCTGCCTGCAAAAATGTAGTAAATCCTTGATGTAATTTGAGATGTCATCAGTGATGTCACTGACCATGTCATGAATGATGTAATATGTGACATCATCAGCAGTGGATTGCGGGTGCACGAAATATAGTTAGTACAACTAACTATATAGGAGCAATTTCAATGGTTTTGTATGAGTGAAATGTCCAGCTAACTATAACACCCCTAAAACTTATAGTTTTTTGAGTGAATTTTAAAGTTTTTTTAAATGCTACTTCCTAACTATATAGGACCTGAAACCTATGTTTTTTTCAGTGAATATATATATATATATATATATATATATATATATATATATATATATATATATATATATATATATATATATATTCACTGAAAAAACCATAGGTTTCACACTCGTTATAGTTAGGAATTAGCATTTAAAAAACCATTCAAATTCACTGAAAAGACCATAGGTTTCACACCAGTTATAGTTAAGCTGAACATTTTACTCATACAAAACCATTGAAATTCCCACGTTATAGTTAGTTGGACTCACTATAACTCGCGCGCCCGCAATCCACTGCTGATGATGTCACATATTACATCATTCATGACATGGTCAGTGACATCACTGATGACATCACTGATGACATCTCAAATGACATCACTGATGACATCTCAAATGACATCACTGATGACATCACTGATGACATCATCCATGTGATAATACGATGCACCTCCTCACACTCTAATCTAAACTTTGATACACCCAGTGTTAAATACAAACTACCATTCCTGAAATTATTGACACACCAATACCCGTAACTACATACGCACTCACTGATTCCTAGGTCTACACACATATCCACTCATTCACCCATACAATCACTCATACATACAGTCACTCATCAATAGAACACTATCATATCCACTCATACACCTATACCGACACTCACACGCTGACACTCATCCGCAGAGTTACTCACACACCTAGTCAGTTATGCAAAGAATCAATCACACTCCCATTTCCTCAACTACACAGTTATACACACTAAACCTTACTTATTCAAACATATACTAACACATACTTACTCTCTTTTACAATCACTGATACAAGTACACATTGATCCATACACTCACTTACGCAATCACAGGCTCTCATGTATACTCATTTATATATGCCAACTCTCACATGCACTGTGTTTTACATATGTACTTACTTGGACATGGAGCACTGAGATAGCTATTCACTCACCAACACACCCATGCAGACAGTCAACCACCCATACAGCTCTTTCCACATGCACTGTTGAACCCATATACCAAGTGAATCAACTGCTCACACATATATGCACAGAGTCACACACCTCCCAGCCACCCACACACACACTCACCCTCACATACAAATACTTGGACAACCAATCAATAACCCATATAGCTACTGATCAACACATGCAGCAGCTTACACAACAACAGACATAATGATGCACACATTCAGACAGTTTAGTCACTAACCCATGCATTCAGTAAGAAACATTTAATCTCCCACTCATACAGTCAGTCATACACCTATTAAATCCATTATCCAAACACTCATACATACACTCATTCTACAATATGTTAAACACACTTTTAATTTTTAATTTACAGGAACACACATTTACTGGATGATGTCATTTGAGATGTCATCAGTGATGTCATCAGTGATGTCATTTGAGATGTCATTTGAGATGTCATCAGTGATGTCATCAGTGATGTCACTGACCATGTCATGAATGATGTAATAGGTGACATCATCAGCAGTGGATTGCGGGCGCGCGAGTTATAGTGAGTCCAACTAACTATAACATGGGAATTTCAATGGTTTTGTATGAGTAAAATGTTCAGCTAACTATAACTGGTGTGAAACCTATGTTTTTTTCAGTGAATTTGAAAGGTTTTTTAAATGCTAATTCCTAACTATAACGAGTGTGAAACCTATGGTTTTTTCAGTGAATTTGAAAGGTTTTTTAAATGCTTATTCCTAACTATAACGATTGTGAAACCTATGTTTTTTTTAGTGAATTTCAAAGGTTTTTTAAAAACGAATTCCTAACTATAACGTTTGTGAAACCTATGGTTTTTTCAGTGAATTTCATAGTTTTTTTAAAAGCTAATTCCTTTGTATATCGACTTTGTAACCTACGATTTTTTTTATTAGCTGTTTTTTACAACAATTAATTATATTTAAAAAAATATATATATTTGTTCAATATGTATATATATATTTTTTTTTTTTCCTGGTGCGCTCAGGGTGCGCGCACCGGTAAGCTTACCGGTACCATTTGGTCTTGGAGCGCTCAGGGTGCGCGCACCGGTAAGCTCTCCCGAGAGCGCACCGAGAGAGCTATTTCTGCGTTCGTAAAAAAAAATATGTATGAAAAGTAAATTATAATGCAAGACATTTAGGGGCACATTACGATGGATGATTTTCCGCATCCTCCGGGCCGGCGGAAGCCACCGCCGGCCCGGAGGATGCGGAAAATCCTCTGCGGACCCACCAAAGACCCACCGCCACATTAGGATGGCTGGTGGGTCCTGGTTTCTGTCGGCCGCTTTTCCGCCGCGGTTGGCTTACAACCGCGGCGGAAAAGGCCTAATATGGTGGCGGTGTCTCTCAGACACCACCAGACATATTAGGATGGCTGTGCAAACATGCTTTTCCGCGGCGGATTCTCCGCCGAGGAAAAGCATGTGGATCTTCACCTCGTGGGCCCGTAGCGGGCCCCCTGGGTGAAGGGGGGGTGCACATGGGGGGTACCTATGGTACCCCCCTGCCTTTGCGTGCATGAAGCGGCAGGCACCGCGCGGTGCCTGCCGCTTTGTGCATGCAAATGCACTGCTTTCATTTTTTACATTGCGGCGGGTGCTGCTTCAAGCAGCACCTGCCGCAATGTAAAAAATACAGGATGTGACCACCAGGGTGGCGGTCACATCCTAATTGCCGTGGAGGGACCGCCGCTGCCTATGCGGACGGTCCCTCTTACGCAGGGGTGGCGGACGGACGCAAGTCCGTCCGCTATCATAATAGGGCCCTTAGTACCATACTTATAAAAGCAGTATTTTTGATTTACGAAATGAAAATGATTTTGCATTTCCGTAAAGCTATCAAAACGTCACTCAGGCGCGCCGTGTAAGCGCCCCCGGAAGCGCCTACGTTCGCGCCGCGTAAGCGCCCCGGAAGCGCTCCGGTGCGCGCAGCGTAAGCGCGTCAAGTCATGTGACCTTGAAATAACTCTTTTCATTGGTTGATAACATTTTTTTTTTACAAAGAATGAAATCCCCACCCATTTCCTTCACTTCTTCTTTCACTTTTGTGACTGCAAGACCTGTCTTTTTGCTGCTTAATCTATGTTGGATTATCATGGCTGCCAGAGCATCCAGCAGCAGTGATGACACAGATGGATTTATAGATGAAGAGGTTCCTCAGCCTAGAGTTAAGGAGCATTTTATCTGGAAATTGTTTGATATACCTGAGGGACGTAAGAAAGTAAATGCTCCAAAGGTGGAATGTAAGATCTGCCATACTGTACTTTCCAGAGGAGACCCCACAAGGAAGTACAGTTTTGGTAATTCTACCATGATTCACCACGTGCAGAGAAGGCATCCCCAGAATTATGCCTGGGAGAGTGTCAGGGCTCTGGCACGAGAGGCTCCAAGAGATGGTGCCTATACTTCAACTGGAGGAGCAACTGCATCGGTGAGGGGGTGACCAGAAGAGCTGATCCCTAATATTCAGCCTGCTTTTAATGAAGCCATAATTAAATGCAGACAATGTGATCAGCTACTTTGTTATGGGGAACAAAGTGTTATGCTCATGGTTCGAGCAATAGAGAACCACCGCTGCCGTCCCAAGCCCTAATTTTTTTTTTTTTTTTTGCTCCTGTTGAGCAGTTTCCCATTCCCTGTTTTTGTTTTTGTTCAAAAAAAGGAAAAAAAGAAGAAAAAATAAGTTCTTTTCAGAACTACCTCCAATTCTCATCAAAGAGCTGTATTCTTAAAAAAAATGAAAAAGAGTAACTGAAGTGGAGTGCAGTGAGAGAGGAGAGGAAAATGAGTGAGAAAGCAAAGAAAGGGACGAGAGGGGAAGGGAAGTGAAGTAGGGGGACTAAAAGAAGATGAGTGTGGGGAAGGAGAGTGAACATGGGGAATGTGGATAAGTGAAGAAAATGTAATAAAAGAACGGTGGTGTGGAAGGGTAAGAAAAGAGCAGTGGTGTTTAGGAAAGAGTGGAGATACAGACTGGATAAAGACAATTGAGTGTGAGACAAGGTGAGTAAGGCAGTGAAGAAACAGAGAAAGTGAAAGAAAAAGTAAGAGTAGAAGACTGAAGGCCTCATTTATGAGGCCATGTGTCACTTTTACGCCGCCGGTGCGTCACTTTTTGTGACGCACCAGTGCTGTAAAAAACTGCACCTTGTCATTTGAGATGTCATCAGTGATGTCATCAGTGATGTCATTTGAGATGTCATCAGTGATGTCATCAGTGATGTCACTGACCATGTCATGAATGATGTAATATGTGACATCATCAGCAGTGGATTGCGGGCACGCGAGTTATAGTGAGTCCAACTTACTATAACATGGGAATTTCAATGGTTTTGTATGAGTAAAATGTTCAGCTAAATATAACTGGTGTGAAACCTATGGTTTTTTCAGTGAATTTGAAAGGTTTTTTAAATGCTAATTCCTAACTATAACGAGTGTGAAACCTATCGTTTTTTCAGTGAATTTGAAAGGTTTTTTAAATGCTTATTCCTAACTATAACGATTGTGAAACCTATGTTTTTTTAGTGAATTTCAAAGGTTTTTTAAAAACTAATTCCTAACTATAACGTTTGTGAAACCTATGGTTTTTTCAGTGAATTTCATAGTTTTTTGAAAAAGCTAATTCCTTTGTATATCGACTTTGTAACCTACGATTTTTTTCATTAGCTGTTTTTTACAACAATTAATTATATTTAAAAAAATATATATATTTGTTCAATGTATATATATTTTTTACATTTTCTCCTGGTGCGCTCAGGGTGCGCGCACCGGTAAGCTTACCGGTACCATTTGGTCTTGGAGCGCTCAGGGTGCGCGCACCGGTAAGCTCTCCCGAGAGCGCACCGAGAGAGCTATTTCTGCGTTCGTAAAAAAAATATGTATGAAAAGTAAATTATAATGCAAGACATTTAGGGGCACATTACGATGGAGGATTTTCCGCATCCTCCGGGCCGGCGGAAGCCACCGCCGGCCCGGAGGATGCGGAAAATTCTCTGCGGACCCACCAAAGACCCACCGCCACATTAGGATGGCTGGTGGGTCCTGGTTTCTGTCGGCCGCTTTTCCGCCGCGGTTGGCTTACAACCATGGCGGAAAAGGCCTAATATGGTGGCGGTGTCTCTCAGACACCACCAGACATATTAGGATGGCTGTGCAAACATGCATTTCCGCGGCGGATTCTCCGCCGAGGAAAAGCATGTGGATCTTCACCTCGTGGGCCCGTAGCGGGCCCCCTGGGTGAAGGGGGGGTGGGGGGTGCACATGGGGGGTACCTATGGTACCCCCCTGCCTTTGCGTGCATGAAGCGGCAGGCACCGCGTGGTGCCTGCCGCTTTGTGCATGCAAATGCACTGCTTTCATTTTTTACATTGCGGCGGGTGCTGCTTCAAGCAGCACCTGCCGCAATGTAAAAAATACAGGATGTGACCACCAGGGTGGCGGTCACATCCTAATTGCCGTGGAGGGACCGCCGCTGCCTATGCGGACGGTCCCTCTTACGCAGGGGTGGCGGACGGACGCAAGTCCGTCCGCTATCATAATAGGGCCCTTAGTACCATACTTATAAAAGCAGTATTTTTGATTTACGAAATGAAAATGATTTTGCATTTCCGTAAAGCTATCAAAACGTCACTCAGGCGCGCCGTGTAAGCGCCCCCGGAAGCGCCTACGTTCGCGCCGCGTAAGCGCCCCGGAAGCGCTCCGGTGCGCGCAGCGTAAGCGCGTCAAGTCATGTGACCTTCAAATAACTCTTTTCATTGGTTGATAACAGTTTTTTTTACAAAGAATGAAATCCCCACCCATTTCCTTCACTTCTTCTTTCACTTTTGTGACTGCAAGACCTGTCTTTTTGCTGCTTAATCTATGTTGGATTATCATGGCTGCCACAGCATCCAGCAGCAGTGATGACACAGATGGATTTATAGATGAAGAGGTTCCTCAGCCTAGAGTTAAGGAGCATTTTATCTGGAAATTGTTTGATATACCTGAGGGACGTAAGAAAGTAAATGCTCCAAAGGTGGAATGTAAGATCTGCCATACTGTACTTTCCAGAGGAGACCCCACAAGGAAGTACAGTTTTGGTAATTCTACCATGATTCACCACGTGCAGAGAAGGCATCCCCAGAATTATGCCTGGGAGAGTGTCAGGGCTCTGGCACGAGAGGCTCCAAGAGATGGTGCCTATACTTCAACTGGAGGAGCAACTGCATCGGTGAGGGGGTGACCAGAAGAGCTGATCCCTAATATTCAGCCTGCTTTTAATGAAGCCATAATTAAATGCAGACAATGTGATCAGCTACTTTGTTATGGGGAACAAAGTGTTATGCTCATGGTTCGAGCAATAGAGAACCACCGCTGCCGTCCCAAGCCCTAATTTTTTTTTTTTTTTTTTTGCTCCTGTTGAGCAGTTTCCCATTCCCTGTTTTTGTTTTTGTTCAAAAAAAGGAAAAAAAGAAGAAAAAATAAGTTCTTTTCAGAACTACCTCCAATTCTCATCAAAGAGCTGTATTCTTAAAAAAAATGAAAAAGAGTAACTGAAGTGGAGTGCAGTGAGAGAGGAGAGGAAAATGAGTGAGAAAGCAAAGAAAGGGACGAGAGGGGAAGGGAAGTGAAGTAGGGGGACTAAAAGAAGGTGAGTGTGGGGAAGGAGAGTGAACATGGGGAATGTGGATAAGTGAAGAAAATGTAGTAAAAGAACGGTGGTGTGGAAGGGTAAGAAAAGAGCAGTGGTGTTTAGGAAAGAGTGGAGATACAGACTGGATAAAGACAATTGAGTGTGAGACAAGGTGAGTAAGGCAGTGAAGAAACAGAGAAAGTGAAAGAAAAAGTAAGAGTAGAAGACTGAAGGCCTCATTTATGAGGCCATGTGTCACTTTTACGCCGCCGGTGCGTCACACCAGTGCTGTAAAAAATGCACCTTGTTGAGTCATATTTACAAAGTGACGCATCTAGGTAGATGTGTCACCTTGTAAACCCCTGCGCCACATTATACCTGCGCCAGGTGTAATGTATGCAAAGGGGGCGTATTGACGCAAGGAAGGGTCGTAGAAGTGATGCAGTGAAATCTATGAGATTTCACTGCGTCACTTTTAGGACACCATTGCGTCAAGATCTTGCGCCTGCCTCACAGCAGGCGTAAGACTGACGCAGGCCCTTTCACATGGGGCTGGCCCCATGTGAAGGATGCATTGCTGGAGTTGCGTCACTTTTGTGACACACTCCAGCAAGGCGTCATTTTTGAGCTTACAGATACGTCAGAAATACTAACATATCTGTAACTCCTTGTGTCAGGAACCACGCAATTACGACCATCCTGAACCAACCTTTGCCTTGTACCTTTAAGAGAAGACCCAAAGTGGTAATCAAACCACAAATGGTCAATCTTTGGTATAATGTATAATGACAACTGACCATTGCAAGATGGCCGCCGCATAAGTTGAATGCAACGCCATTTTGTTTCACATTCACAGTCTAGTCTATTTAGATGACGCACGCAGGTTCCACTGCGCACTTCAATTTGAATCTGTTTGAAGCAACACGTTCCGAACCGTCTCTCCGTCTAGTGCGTGAGAGGGCGTTTCATAAAATTCCAGTTTAGAAGTCATTCCGTTTCCGAGAGGCTCAGCTAGTCTCATTCCACTCTCGGATATTCCTGTTGTTATCTAGAGTTCAGAGTTCCAGAGGATATCGTGCGCTGAGAATTCTCAGCCGGAAAAAAAATGGCAAGTTGTCACCAGAGATTCCGAGGGCTTCCTGCGCTAAGAAGTATCGGAAGAATCAGCGTGAGAACTCAATAGGAGGAACAGTAAGATAGTGGCTGGATAAGTAGAGCGTCGCCACTACCAAGTAAGACTTTTCCATAGGTTGTCGCACTGAACATTATCTCTTCAAGACAACGTACCGTTGAACCCCGTCCTTTAGCGCTTTACCTATCTTTTCCTTCCCTTCCTTCCTTCCTCGTTCCTTTTTGCGCGTCTAATAAAGGACCTACTCGTTCAACAATTTCAGGACTAAGAAAAGAAGTCAAGTTTCGAACTTCATTTAAAGATATTGTATAGACAACTCCTCTTTGGAATTAGAAGGTAAAGGTACATTAGTTGAAGAGAACACACAAGGAAGACGTTTAAGAATTAGTACTAAGATTGTTTTCTCATTACAGTTCACATGCTCTGCTAGTTCCATTGAGTACCATAACTACACCACAGAAGAGAGGCAATACTCCAAGTTAACACTGGTATAGTAGATTTAATATTAGAGAATAATAAGACTGGGAATTGTTAGAGTTTTTGTGTTTAAGTATCTTCCCATCTGTGCATTAGGAACCCTTCAAGAAGTACGAAGACCAGTGGCCTCCTCAGAAGATTATTCGAGGACAACACTTGGAGTGTCTCTTCTTTCTCTTCCAATTCCCCTTTCCCTTCCGTTGGTGGAGTTGCTCTGTCAGAAGCGCGACGTCACCGGCGGTGGGGAGTTGGGAACAAGCGGCCATTTTGTTCCTGCGAAGATTCTGGGTCCTGACACCTTGCGGCATTTTCTGCTTGCACCCATGTGAAACATTGCGCAAGAGTTTTGTAAATATGCCCCTCTTTATCGTATATTCCATCTCAATTGATACCATTACTGAAATACTTTATGCATCTCCCACACCATTTCATATGGTTTTCTATCTGCTATTCCTATCCCTCTCCTTACATTCACTGCTTCCACCCATGCTAAAGGTTGCACAAGGCGCTTCAAAAAAAGGAGCATATTTACAAGTCCAATGAAACCATTACACAATTTCTAAACCAGCATTGAATTCAAGCATAAAAAACAATTTATAAAGAAGTCTACCTTTTAAACACACAGCAATGTCAAAGATTGCGCTCGCAGCTTGTAAATATGCTTCTCTTTTTTTGTATATTCTATCTCAATTCATGCCATTAAAAAAAAAGCTTTAACATCTCTCACAGCATTTCATATTCTTCTCTGGGTGCCAATTTTATTATTCTGCATGCATTTTCTGCTTGCACCCATTTCAAACATTGCGCAAGAGTCTTGTAAATATGCCCCTCTTTATCTTATATTCCATCTCAATTGATACCATTACTGAAATACTTTATGCATCTCGCATACCATTTCATATGGTTTTCTATCTGCTATTCATATCCCTCACCATACATTCACTGTTTCCACCCATGCTAAAGGTTGCACAAGGCACTTCAAAAAAAGGAGCATATTTACAAGTCCAATGAAAACATTACACAATTTCTAAACCAACATTGAATCTAAGCATAAAAACCAATTTATAAAGAAGACTACCTTATAAACACACAGCTAACATTATGGAAAAGGTAAAAATATACAGCCTGATTCATGTACATGCCGTTTTGCGTGGCGAATCATAGCGACTCGCTATTGAGGACACGCAAAACGGCATTCATGTAGGAATTGCTAATAAAATAGCGATTCCTACATGTTCTTTATTTGCGAGTAGCAAATTGCTACTCGCAAAAACTCCCCATTCATTCCTATGGGCCAAGAGGCCCATAGGAATGAATGGGGAGTATCCCTTATTTGCGAGTAGCAATTTGCTACTCGCAAATGAGATAGCGATTTTAAGGGTGCCAGGGGTGTCCAAAGGACGCCCTGTAGCACCCCTAAAATGCACATTTGAACAGGTGTTGCGCACACACATGTCCAAAGGACATGTGTGTGTGCAACATGCAACTTAGAAAAATGCTTTTAAAAGCATTTTTCTGAGTTTTTGCTATTTACCGACAGGTCTGACCTCTCGGTAAATAGCGGCCCCAAAAGTGCAAAATCGCTATTTCTTGATGTGTCATGAATAGCATTTGAGGAATCTCTATTAGAGATTCCTTAAATGCCATTCCTCGCAAATATGCGAATTCTTAAATAGCGATTTTTGCATTTGGGATTGTGAATACCAAATGCAAAAATCGCACTCGCAAAGGGCCAGATTCTCAGAATCTGGCCCTTTTGCGAGCGCTATTGCCTACATGAATCAGGCTGATAATTCCTTAATTCACACAGACACTCACTATGATACTTGTCAAAAATCTTTAAGCTCTATCTTTTTTAAAACAATCATTACTCACCTTTAAAAATGCTTTGGAAGATGTAAAACAGTGTCAGTCACAGTCAACAGATATTCTTAAGCAGAATCTCTGAATAATGCTACCTTCACTGGAGCCTTTCAATAATGGCACAGATTCTTTCTCATTTCAGACCCATATTCTTGTACATAGCCAATAAAAATTGTTCCCACACAAATTCAAAGCCAAACTGCACATTTTAATTGGTTGTACATTTCAAGCCTTTGAAACTCACATAACATTCACCCATCCCCCCAGTGCTCATTTACCCTGTAACCATGGTAACTCCCTCTTAAACCAGCACACAGTTCACAAGTTCATCATACTATGTTGCAAAACAATCCTTCAAGGCTGTTTGACCTCTCAATCTACTAGCTAATGAAATGCAATGTTTCTTTAAATGACATTTTCTCAACCATTGAAATGACTTCTTACAAAAAAAAGCATGCACCCTAATTTTCAGTGGAGATTTTTAACAAAGCTCCAATCATTTATGGTTATTCAACTGCACTGATTCACAACCACTTTTTTTCATAGTCAAACTGCCATTTCATTTCCACAACTCATCTGACTTGAAGCACATCTACCTTCACAATGACAAAAGTCTGGTTTGTGGGTCATAGGTATGTCCACTGGAGTCAAAAATACGCAGCTAACAGAGGTATGTACAATCTTGATTTACCAAATGTGGACATTGTATGGATTGGACAGAGAGGATTGAGGAGTCACCAATTGATACCATTGGTAAAATCCTTTATGCATTTACCACACCCTGACCTTATAATTGTGCACTGTGGTGGAAATGACTTAGGCACTTTTAAAGGACATCTTTGGGCAATTGATGTCACTTTTTCCAAAAACTGCCTTGGTATTTTCTAATATATGCCAAAGGCAAAAATGGAACTGGTCCAACCAATTTTGTCCACAGATTGAGAAAGCAAGGAAATATGTGAATACATCTGTTTCTGCTTACCTCAGACACTATGGTATGGGTTCCATTTACCACAACAACTTGCGTTACAACATGCAAGACATCTATAGGAGAGATGGTGTGCATTTTACAGATGAGGGGAATAGAGTTTTCCTCTTGAATATAAGACTCTGCATTGGTACCTACTTGTAGGTACAAAAAACACCCACTTAACACAACAGCTCTTTTCAGAGCTAACTTACCTCTAAACACTCTACATTATTTTTTACTCTATTTTTTTACACTGTTTTTCCCCGTGGTGCGCTCAGGGTGCGCTCAGGGTGCGCGTACCAGAGAGCGCACCTGGGAGTGCACCCATCGCTTACCCCGCGAAAATAAAAAAAAAAAAAAAACTTTTTTTGCCTTTCAAGGTCCTTCTAGGCCCCCCTCAGAAAACCTAGGGGGTCAGGGGTTGTCTACTCTGCCCCCTTTTAATTATTTCCCCCTTTCTTTTTCACCTCTTGTGTCTCGATTCTACCGAGACATAAGATGGCGGACTCTCCGGACTGTTTAGAATGTTGACAGACACCCAACAGCCAATCAGCTTTCCGCTCGTGCACTCCCGTAGCGCGCCGGGTGCGCTCCCCGGTACGCGCACCTGTTAGCGCTCGGAGAGCGCATATAGATATATATGTGTTTTTGAAGTTAATTTAAAAAAAAACACTGGCGCAATTTTCACCAAACATAGCAAAGGCACGTCTGCGTACCAGTCCCTACAATTTTGCCAAGTTTGGCGTAATTCCGTTCAACGGTTCGGGCTGTAGACTTGTCAGACCGTCCTATGGAAATTAACATGGGGAAAACACGCTTTGTGACCCCCCTTTTTTCTCATCCCCCACTCCACGAATCCCCCCAAAACTTCCAGAGAAGGAGCGGAGCGGAGCTGGCCAAAATTTTGGAAAATTACACGCAAATTCCTCAACCGGCGCCAGAGTTATTCCCAATAGAATGTTGCGGATTTCCTATGGTAGCCAATCCTAACTATAACTACCTACTGGCGACCGCCAGTAGGTAATATATATATTTATACATATATATATATATATTCATTTTCAGATTAAGTGAGTAAGGATCTCAAGGAACCATCTAAAGAATCAAGTAAGAATTACAACAAAGGCACCAAAGAAGAAGAAAGGAACTATGCACAAATCATGGACAAAATAAGATCAAGGGTGGGGATTGTAATCAGACAAAGGGGGCAAGGTAGCCCTATGGTAGTTGTGTAAATACAATGAAGAAGAGAGGCTACAGTTAAGAGACACAGAATGTTACCAGCGAGTTCTGCAAAGCAATCTCCTGGAGTGAAAATCAAATACCATAAATAGGTAGCCAGATGGAGGGGTATGGGACTCATCACAGAGGTAGAATATCAATACTTGAAAGTAAACAACCCGGTGATCCCTACATTTTACTTAATACCTAAAGTCCATAAAGACATGCTAGGCTCTCCTGGCAGGAAAATAATATCAGCCATTGGAAGCCTGTTTGAGACCTCATCAAGGTATTTAGACCACTTCCTACAAGACTTTGTAAAAACCCTGCGGTCCTATATTCGGGACACTGGGGACTTTTTGAGGAAATTGCATAACATACAGTGGGAAGAAGAAGATTTGCTAATAACTCTGGACGTAGCCTCGTTATACACGAGCATCGCACACAAAGATGGCCTAAGGGCTCTTAGGCATTTTCTAGGCACCAGACCTTTACATGTATATCCGCACTCTGCAATGTTAATGCAAATGGCAGAACTGTGTTTGGAAAATAGTTTATACCTCTTTGGCAATGACACCTATAGACATCTTAGGGGTATGGCCCTGCGCATCTGCTTAGCCCCCAGCTATGGGAATCTTCACATGGGCTGGTGGGAGGAGTGGGTGCTCAAGGTCGTACATGAAAACGAGTAGAATGAGAATATTAAGGTCTGGTGCAGATTCAATATTAAACAATGTGAAGTAAAAATGATCCATCCTCCTGATAAAAGACAAAAAGCGAAAAGTAAATCCAAAAAGACATGAGGACAATTCTGTCTGTATTCCTCTTTTTATGGCATTTAGAATTTTGTACATTATAAAAAGACATTTTTACATTAACTAATTAGTTAGATCATGCCCTGGGGTGGTAATCATTAAAGGGTAAAACCCTTAAAGAGTGTATCAGGTTATCTGGCACAGAAATATACTTTTAACCATTTCTATATAAGCTACTATACTTAATGTTGTGATCTTAACAGTAATTATTCTAAATCTTGCATATAGATAGCAATGAAATAGTTTGCACTGGAGCACATGCACTTTACTTTGTCTAAAAATTGAAATATATTTTGCCCAAATATCTATTAGGTAAACTAATGGCAGTTGATACTGTTATTTTAAGGATATCTTCTAGCAATGCATTGGCACTTTATAATAAGTAATATGCACTGTGGCACTAGCACTTTTTGTGGCAAACTTAGAAATCTGAAGGAAGCACTGTCAGTTGTTTTATATAGAGATCGTACATGTAAACCCACGGTTGGAGTAATTAATTTAGGTATGAAATGTTTAAATTTCACTAGTAAGCAATAAAGAAAACAAGAAAGGTGTGAAGACCGAAAGGGGTTGGGTGGTTGTACTCGCAACAGAAAATAAAAGAAGAAACTTGACCAAGAGTGCGTTCCCATTTATCCGGTGCTGAGGTGCCAGATTTTGGAAAATATGGCTGGCGTAGTCCTGCCTGGGATGTTAACGCACAGCCAAAACGTAGAGCGCCCTTCCATGCACCTTGGACCAAGACGGTGTGGGGATATATATAAGACAAGGTAAATGCTAAAAAACAACAGAAATTCCTAAGAGATAAATGTGATTATGTGGATGGACTCATTTTAATCTTTGCAACGAAGTATGATATTTATAGAAAGGAGTTGCTCCAAGAGTATTTGCAGAGAAGACAAGACCTTATATGAACTGGGTCCAGCTCCGATGTCAGCACAGAGGATGATGATGATGACAATCAAATGGGAAGAGTTTTTACTTCGGGTTTTCACAGTTAATATCGTCTGTTGAGACAAGCCGAAAAACCGAAGCAGGACCAACCCCCCAGGAAGAGGGAGGAGAAAAGGAAAAGGAAAAAAACGCAAACAAAGACTCAGGATCAGACAAGGTGACAGAAGGAACCCCACAGAGCGAGTGAACTATTCACCAGAAGAAGAAACGCTACAAGAAATTTGACAGTGCCAAATTTATCTCAAAGAAATCTGACCTAAGATGAAATCTCTCTTTTGGAATTCGGGCTGTCATTTTGTCCAACCTCTGGATTCAATTAATCACAGGTCAGGATTTACCTCTATCTGTTAGGCAGAAAATTAAAATTGAACAAAATACATAAATTATCTAAAACTCAACCGAGTATGATTTCAAAAGGTATGTCCACTTGTGATTCACAGATTGGGGAAGTTGAGTGACTCCTTGCTTTGGAAACATTATACCCGGAAAGATAGACCAAATGATGGCGAACTTGGGCAATGATACCATATCTGCTAGTGGGAGTGGCTTGAAATCTAAACCATGGGCCATTCGTCTCACTCCCCCTTATACTATGGATGTTTTTCAGGAATTGGAGAACAAACATTTGATGAGATTAAGGAAAAATGGTGGAATATACACCGATAATTTCACAGGAGATCAGGGAAAGGCATTACAATCCCTTAAGGAAGATACCTCTATTGTAATTAAGAACCGTGATAAGGGAAGAAATGTTATTATGGATTCAAATATCTATGAGCAGGAAGTGATGAGACAACAGGGGGGACATTGATTGTTAAGAGGTGATTTCTATGGAAGAGTATAAAGCCTCTGTTCGTATATATCTGTCTCGGTTTAAACAATGGATGGGTGAAGACATTTTACATCAGGATGAATTAAAAATGTTAAGATCAGAATATCCTAGAATTCCTTCATTTTATATATTGCCAAAGGTGCATAAAAGGCTGACACATCCCCCTGGGAGACCAATTTTCTCATCCAATGAAAGTTTTCTTTTAGAAAATACTGCCATTTACATTGATACCTTCTTATTTCCCTTTGTGAAAACGCTTCCAGTGTACTGTGAGGACAATGGAGATTTTTTAACAAAGATCCATAATTTACTTTGGACAGATATCTAAGTAATGATAACATTGGATGTGACTGCACTGTACACTTCTATTGACCATACATTTGGGCCATGCACATGTGAATATTTTTTTTAAAGTAGACCAGCATGTTTTCTGGAATACAACGGGATGCTTATCCAGAAGATACAAATCTGTCTTAAGAACAACATATTTATGCATAACGGAGTCCTGTATCGATGAAAGGTCAGGACTGCCATGGGCACCTGCTTCACCACCAGCGTTGCCAATTTGGCAATAGGCTGGTGGGAGAAGCAGGTGGCCTGGGCTAAAGACAATCAGGAATATGTACACAATGTTTTAATCTGGACCCATTATATTATTAATTTGTTTTTATAATGGAATGGGTCTAAAGAAAAAGCATATGAGTACTAAGTCTGGATGGTGAACTCCGCTCCACTCGTGGGGTTTGCAGAGTTTTCTGCACTTCGCGTTACGCGGAGATCGCGGAGTTCCAAAAAACTCTGCTTCTCGGAGCGGAGTTTTTTCCTTGCTCTCATTTGTCAATGTCAAGTCAGTGAGAGCGAGGAAAATCCACCTCCTGGTGAGATTTTTCCTTGTTTCCGATCATCAACATCAAGTTGGTGAGTTTGAGTGTGGAAAATCAACCTCCCGGCGAGAATTCTCAATGTGGGTGGTCAGATTTCTCATTGGAAGTGGTCGCGTATGCTCGCAACCTCTCGTGTTGAGAAACTGTCCCTTCACGTTGAGAAAGCTGCCACTCGAGTAAAAATGTACTCGAGCAGCAAAAAGGAAGGGGCACCCACTTGCACTGTGCATGTTGCCGTTCTTGATGATTGCACAGTGCGGACAAGTACCTGGCACTCAAAATCACTGCGAACAGCATTTATGTAACGCACTCCGCTGCCCACGGAGCTCTGCATAGAGTGGCGCAGGTTTTTTTGCACTTCAATGAGTTCCGCGTAGTGGAACTCCGCGAACTCAGCCCAGGCTTAATGAGTACATAGAAAAAACTGAACAACAATCCTTTTAATCTAAAATTCACTGCATCTGTGAGCTCCAGTGAAATTACATTTTAGATATATTGCTGAAAGTAAGTGAAGAAAAAAAATAAACAACAATCCTTTTAATCTAAAATTCACTGCATCTGTGAGCTCCAGTGAAATTACATTTTAGATATATTGCTGAAAGTAAGTGAAGAGAAAAATACATCGGTATATCATAAAGTGACAGTAGGAAACGGTATTAAAATGTGCGATCAGAGAAAGTGAAATCTGTAACAAGATTCATCGCGTGTTTTAATTCCATGTCGCCCAAAATGTACCAGGTGATTAAAAGGCACTGGCCAGTAGCGAAAGGGGATGCAGTGATAGCAGAAGAGTTACCAAGATCACAGCCCATTACATACAGAAAAGGGGGGGCTTTAGGAGATAATCTAACCAATAGTTACTTTCCAAGTAGTCATAAGCCAGACACCTTGTTATCAACAACAAACGTTTTTTTTTTTAAATATAACCATTGTAAGGCTTGTAGGATGGTGAAAAATACCTCAGAGAATTTCTCTCCTGATGGTCAAAAGAGAAGGGTGAATGGGTTTTATGATTGCAACACGGACCACTGTGTATATATGTTCCTTGATGTATGTAGGCAGTACTGTCTTTCCCCTAAATAAACGCATGCTAGAACATCAGCGTGCGATAAGGAATCATGATTTCAGTTACCTGGTGGTGAGGCATTTTGATGATAAACATGAGAGTGAGCCGGGATTACTAAATTACTTTGCAGTGGATAGAGTGCCCTCTAACATGAGAGGGGGGGAATAGGGTAATGAAACTCAGACGCTTGGAATCTAGATATATTTTTGAACTCCATGCTAAATTTCCAGCAAGCAAGAATAGGGATGAAGACATGAAAGTGCATCTAGGATAACTATGTATAGTTAGATGCTGTCCCCCATTGTTGTACAAGTACAATTGAGGCCCTTACAATTGTGACAGATTACAGGATGTTTAGTGCCTAGTGGTGTAGTATCAATTGCATGAATTATAGCTTCTGTTGCTCTATGTATTCCCTTTAAAATATGTGCTTATTTATGAATAACTGATGGATATCAAATGATTAGTGAACTAGGTGGAGGCGATTTATGATTTATGATGTTGAAAGTCTATTTGTTTACATTTTGCAGCATTTTTGCACAATAGGGTAAGGTTTGTTTAAAGTGAATCTATAATGGAGATAGAAACTGATTATTTATTTATTTGAACCCTGAGTGTGACGTAGTGCAATCAGTTGAATCTAATGATTATTTATTAATCTCCTGTAGACATATTTATATACTAATAAATATGTATTTATTTATATATTTATATATGTATTTATATATCCAAATTTATTTTACTTATCTTTGAGGTCAGATTATGAAGAATAAGATGTATTGGTGGAATATAAACTGTGGCTCCTCTGTAGACAATATGTGAGTCTGATATATGAGAGTATAATCATCAGGAGATGAAAAATGGGGGGTAAGAAAAAAGGAATAGTAATTTGTGATGATTATTGTTGTAGATTATGTGGTTTGGGCATGGGCCCAGTACTCAGTTGATTAGCTCCATCCCCTACCACTTTAATACCATGCATAGTAAATAAAGTTTTTTTTTACTTATAAAAAACAATCATAAAAAGAGCAAAAAAAGGAAAAATGCAAAAAATGCAATAAAATATATGGAATTTGACATCAGAGGATGTTTTGGATTTGATACATTATGGATTTTATTCCCATTGGAAAAAAGAGGGACAAAAGGTGCTTTGGAGAGTATGTTGTTTATATCTGTGATGATGATGTTTAAAGCTCTTACTGACTTGTAGGTCTTTTATACTTTGAGAAAGGCTGGGATCAGCTAAAACGTGTCAGTGAAGGACATGCTGCAATAAAGAATTGTATACCTTGTCTGGAGTGCCCACCTTTGTCCTGCTTTTGCGAGAAGAAAATTTTAATGTAAGTATATATATATATATGTTTCCAAGAAGTTGCCCAGAGATGAAGCCGCACTCTGTGGTCAGGTAGGTAACAACCTTTTATTTAAAAAAACAGGCTGCTTCTCAATACGTGATTTTGTCCCTTGGCCTGACGTGTTTCAGGGATTCATTCCCTTTCTTCAGAAATAAAAGGTTGTTACCTACCTGACCACGGAGTGCGGCTTCATCTATGGGCAACTTCTTGCAAACATATATATATCTGGCGAAAGGAAGCACGCCTGACCAGACCCCAGGTAGTAACTTGCACTTTTATTCTCTCTTGAACAGCTTTGTTAAAAAAGTCCTTACGCGTTTCAGCTACATAAGTAGCCATGATGACAGGTGAGCTTACATGTCATTACGGCGTCACTACGTGATTTATACGCCTCTTTAGACTACTTCATTTCCACGTAGTCCTACAATTCCCAACATGCACCTTGAATGCAAATTCTCACAGTCTCAGCGCCAATTCACTGTTATCTTAATGCAATAACGGGTGTTTTTGAAGTGCATCGCATGAAATAATGAGTTCATTCAAAGGTAATATTATGCTTAATAATCTTGAAGTTGTTACTATTTTCAATACCGGATAGTGCTTGAAAGCCTGGAGTCCATTGATGAAGGACAAATGCACTTCACCTTTCCCTTGCCACGCAGAGTTCACAAACAATCTCCTGGCTGGAAACTCTGTGCCATTAACTGAAAAGAACACTGCTGGCGGGTCCCGCTCCATTTAACAACAATCCAACCTCCCTTCATCCGCAGGGAGCAGGTACCTCTTCCAGGGCGGTCAGGGCGCGAGGGGCGAACAACCTCCTTATAACTCCAACAAAACTCCCATTCTGGCGAAAAGAAGCACGCCTGACCTGACCCCAGGTAGTAGCTTGCACTTTTATTCTCTCTTGAACAGCTTTGTTAAAAAAGTCCTTACGCGTTTCAGCTACATAAGTAGCCTTGATCACAGGTGAGCTTGCATTACGCCAACACCAGGATTGATATGTATAAGTTTGTACGTAAACTGAAGCTGCGCAAATGCCACACATTGCGAGGGGCAAACACAGGAACTCACGGTCAGTACATGTATTGCCTGTAGCCAATCTCGAGGAATTAACAACGCAGGAAAACATGTTATTGAATGCTTTGGAGGATTTACATGCTGAGAGCAATACAATCACACAAGGATCTCAACCCATGGAAGTGGGAATAAGAGAGAATGTGCGCACTCCATTCAAACCCAAATCAACATTTTGCCCTCTAATGCTGAGAGACAACTTGGATTTGTTTAGTGAAAAGGTTAACAAGGAACTAAAATCACTTTATTATAAAACAGTGCACTCAGCAAGGAAATTTAACCATCGAACAATGAATATCATAAATTGGTGAAAAAATTACAAGCACAACAAAAGACTATAATTCGCCAATCTGATAAAGGAGGCAATATCGTGTTGTGGCCGCATGACATGTACATGAAAGAAGCACTGGGCCAATTAAATAACAGAGATTGCTGCAGACGCAGTAATCAACTACAAGTCAATACAGCACGCTATGAGTTCTATGGAAAACTTATAGCATGGAAGTCAGCAGGTTTACTTTCTATGGATGAATTCAAATTTTTAAAAAATGATCACCCCAAACTTACGGCAATTTATTTTATTCCAAAGGTTCACAAATGCATCTTTTTTTTTTTATTGGAGTAAAAAGGTGCTTTAAAAGGACATTGTAATTAATTAAATACAAACAAACAAAAATCAGGGCTCGCGCCCAGCATAAAGTTGATACAGAATCAGCATTAACAATCAAAAAGATAAATACATATTGATAGTAAAAACACGAAGATAAAAAACCAATTCCCATGGGCCAGCCCGACTGAACATCTTAGGTATAGCGTTATAATAATACCTCCTATATCACATTCTTGCTTCTCTCCACTCTGTAATCGGGGCCCAAATACATCTTCCCATCTCCCGTTTTTTTGCCCCCTTCAATTCATATAAGCTGGACCCAATATTGTGTATGCCCAATAATCTAGATAGCCACATCTGGAAGGAGGAAGCGGTAGCATCTTTTCAGCCCACAGAGATTAAAATCCGAAGCACTGCAACTGACATAAAAACTAGGGCCTCCTCATCCTTCCCAAGATTCAGCTTAGAGTCCGTGCCCAATAGCATCAGGGTAGGGGATAGGTCGATCTTATGACCTAGCAGCCCCTCCCAGAATTTCATTATCTCGTCTTTTATTGGGACCAACTGATTACAGTGAAAAAACATATGTAATATATCAGCTTGGCGGAGGTTACATCTAGGGCAACTGTCATCTTCCCTTACACCCCAGGCAAATAACTTAGTTGGCGTATGATAAAGGTTGAAGATTGTTTTGTAGTGCTGCGCCCGGAGGTTAGAAGCCCGGAATATCTTTTTATTCATGCAGAGAGCGAGATCCAGGTCGACATCTGGATTCCCCAGTTTAGTTGCCCACTTACACCCCCTCTTCTCAATATCATCCTCGATCCTCTCTACTAGAAGATTATATACTACTTTGATCCCCTTGCAGCCTCTAGCTAGTACCTCGACCAGAGGGAGATCCACCGTGGGGGACAACTTTGGTCCTAAAGCCTTAAGGGTTCGAGCTATTTGACTATAAAGAAGCCAATTGTTGGCTGGAATACCAAACCTGCCCTGCAAAACATCAAACCTGAGTATCCTGTCCCCCTCCATAATATCACCAAGGGTCTTAACCCCCAATCCCTTCCAGACATGAAGATTCCTATCGGCTCTCAGCTGAGGAAAAAGACTAGAGTTACTCAGGTGTAATTAAGAATTCAGCTTGGGGGCATTAAAAAATTTCAGGATAGATTTCCAGACCAGCCATACCCCGAATAAAGTCTTAAGTCGGGCCTTTTTATAAAATCTCCGTTCCACTTCACACAGCAGTAGACCAGTTGCCTTTCCCCCCAAATGCATCTTAAAAATCGGGGGGGGGGGGCACTGTGCCACTGGGCTTTCCACCCTGGTGCCCAAATCACATTGAAAGAAAATAGACATTTGAATCAGGAAGCAAGACCAATGATACAGTCTTAAATTCAGGAGTGCCATCCCACCCCTTTCCCTAGGTAGCGACATAAGGTTGGTGGAACGCCTAACCTTACCATATTGCCAGATGAATCTTATAAATAAGGACTCCACATTTTTCATTATTTTTTCGTCAATAAATAAGGGAATAGCCCGAAACAAATACAATATTCTGGGGAACATTACCATTTTTACTGCATTAACCCTCCCTACCAGTGAAAGATGCAGCACATCTATTGTCTTTAGTTCGGCTTCTATAGATTTGATAAGGGTGGGATAATTTTCCTCCACAATTCTATCCACTGACGCATTAATTTTCACCCCTAAGTAAATGGCAGAATCCACGAATCTAAAATCAGATTTAACAATATTTTTCAAGCAGAGTTTTAGATTCATTTAGTAAGTACCCTGAACCGGAGCCAAAGACCTTAGCCATCTGAGCCAGAATAGGAAGCACCTGCTGTGGGTTGGTAGTAATCATGGGCAAATCATCGGCATACGCCAAGATTTTATTAGAATGGCCATTAAATATCACAGGAGTTATCCCAGGGCATTCTAAAATTTCCTGGATGAAAGGATCAATAAACAGGGAAAAAAGAATGGGGGAGCAGGGACAGCCCTGACGAGTCCCTCTCTTGATGTTGATTTTATCCGATTTCTCGCCCATTACCGTCACTCTTGCTACCGGATCTAAATACATAGCTTTAAGAGCTCTGATAATTTTGTCACCAAAGCCTCTCCCCACCAGAATGGGAAACATCCTTAACAACGATAATTTTATAACGACTTACCTGAACAACGAAGCCGGAACCACGACTTTCTTAAACCACAACTTTCATTAAGCACGACTTCCCTGAACCACGAGTCTCTCCACTACACTCCTCAGAATTAAGGGAACATAGGGGGGGTGTGCAAAAAAAAAAAAAAAAAAAGCTAATGGTATGCGTTGTAAAAAATAAAAAAGTAGATTTAGATCCGTTTATTTTTTAAGAGTGGTTCACTCAAGAAGAATTGTAATTACAATAGTGCCATCTACTGGCAAAACACAAGATGTTAAATTTTGTGGTTTAGGAAGCCGGGGTAAAAAAAGGTAGTGGTTGAGAAAATCTCGTGGTTAGGCTTTCGTGGTTAAGGAAGCCGCAGTTTAGGCAGTAGTTGTTTAGACATACAACCCACCAGAATACCCCAGAGAAAGCTCCAAGCAACGCGGTCAAACGCTTTCTCTGCGTCGAGCAGGATCATGGCCATCTCCCCCCCCCCCCCCCGCGGCAGCCTGGGCATCAAACAATGTTATTGCTCTGCATGTATGGTCTGTCGTACCCCGACCGGGGACAAACCCATGCTGCCACGGGGATACAAGACCGCCAATGACCCTGCCCAACCTTTTAGCCCATATCTTGGAATATAATTTTGTGTCTGCGTTGATCAGCGATATCGGGCGATAGGACCCTGGTTTCTCCCTCGGTTTCCCCTTTTTATGGAAGATTATAATATTAGTTTCCTTCCAGGAATCCGGGACCACCCCTGAGTACATAACCCCATTAAACAGATCTACCAGGAGAGGAGTGATCTTGGATTCCATGGCTCTATAAACCTCTAGGGGGATCCCATCTGGACCAGATGCCTTGCCTGGGGCTAGTTCCCGCAGTGCAGCTATGGCCTCGCTTTGTGTAATATCTTTATCAAGTTCTTCTCTGGCTGCATCATCCAAACAACGGCCCCTGTCCACAAGTTCCTCCCCCTGATTTCTACCGGGATCTTCCGAGTCATAGAGCCTCTGGTAAAAGTTCTCAAAAACCCTCAATATATCCTTCACTTCGGTATACTCATTCCCGCCCTCCTCTATATGTGAAATTGCATTCTTGGCTTTTTCTTGCCTTAACCGAAGGGCTAAAGCTCTCCCAGCTTGCTCCCCTGTTTCATATCTTTTGGCCCTAGAGGATTGGAATTCACCAATCGCTTTCTGGGTTATCTCCTTCTGTAGTGCTGCCTTTAACGCCATTAATACATTTTGACTTTCCTTGCTATCCCCCCCTAGGGCAATATCCTTAAAATGATGTTCTTCCGCTTTGCCTAGGTTCCTCATTAACTTCTCCACCTCACACCTATCTTCTCTTCTAAGCCTGGCTGAGCAGCTTATAAACTCTCCCCTTAAAGCAGCTTTAAATGCCTCCCAGACCCCATTCCGGGAAGTGCTATATCTGTTTGCTGCAAAAAAATCATCCACCCATTTAGTAAGATGGTCTGTAAACCTATTATCTGCTAATAGTCTTCTTTCGAAGGTCCAAGTTGTCCTTTTCCTTTCCAGCCTTCCCAGATCATACGTTATTACCAAGGGGTTGTGATCCGAGATTAGTCTCGGGAGTTTTGTAATACCCACTCTATTAATCTCGGAAGATGATATGAAGACATAATCCAGCTTCGTATATCTCTGCGCGGGGTTTGAGAAATATGTAAAGCCATGATTCTGAGGTTCTTTAGCGCCCCACACATCCTGTAACCCATGCGAGCTAATAAGAGCATTTACTGCCCTAAAGACTCTGGGTTTCCACCCTGCATAAAGTGCTGTATTACCCCAATCCGCTGAGATATTAAAGTCTCCCACTACTACTAGAGGGGTTGGCCAGCTAACTAGCTCGGCTTCGAGATGGTCAAAGATCTCTGGGTCATCTTTATTTGAACCATAAATTACACTAAGCGTAAAACCCAATTCCAATTCCGCGATTACCCATCTTCCGTTGCTATCCGCTTTAACTTTTCTCGCTTTTCCCAAAGATGTTCGTGCTAGGATAGCAACCCCCCTAATAGTTGAGGTTTGCGTTGAGCATGCCACCAGCTCGAAACCATTGAGGAGCAGCAAATTCCTCTTGACCCATGGGAGGTGGGTCTCTTGGAGTCACAGAACATCTATTCTGTTATACTTCATGAGATATGCCAATCTCTGTCTTTTCTTCCAGTCATTCATACCCCCCACATTGATTATGCAGATTCTAATGTTTGCCATTATACTGAGCAAAGCCACCTACAACAAGAAACTGATCCTTAATCATTCTCTTCTTAATCAATCTTATACCTTGTATAAAAAAGCACCCTTTCTCCTTTTTCTCAAGTTTTCCCCCAGCACAACATTTACCCCCCTCCCCCACCCTACTGACCTCACCACCCCTTGGGTCCCCCACCCCCCCTGAACCCCCTACCCTCCCTACTCTGTGAGGCGCTCAGACATGGTCTGTGCGTATGATGGAGCACGGTGATAGCGGTGAGGGCTTAAAACAAAATACCTACAAGTCAGTTACCACACCCAACGTGAAGCCCAAAAAAGAATTCCTAAAAGCAAAACAAAACCAGAAACATGAGAACATCATCCATCAGCCAGAATCACCCAATCCAAAAATCTGTAGCCACTAAACTATAATTCGAACTCCCCTTCTAACTACCTAAAGAGTCCAAATATTCCTTCGTCTTTATTTCTGAAGATAAGAACAATGTTCTCCCGTCATTAGGTTCACAAATGTATTTCAATGCCCCCTGGCAGGCCCATTATATCGGCCTGTGGTGGTCTGCTAGAGAACACATCACGTTATGTGGACTTCTTTCTACAGAACCACGTTAAAAGTCTTCCATCGTATATAAAAGGTACGAGTGACTTTTTGAGAAAAATGAGTGGAGTAGAATGGCAAGCGGATCATTTATTGATGACTCTGGACGTTCCAACATTGAACCCCAGTATTAATCACCGTGATGGCATCAGGGCAGTGGAGTATTATTTGAATACAAGATCAGAGGACATGCATTTGCACAACAAAATGTTATCTACCGTTATTTTAACCCCGTCTTGAAAACAATTCCTTTTTATTCAACAACCACATTTTTAACCAAGTCAGGGGAGTGGCTATGGGGGCCTGTTTTTCGCCCAGTTACGCGTGCCTCCGTATGGGTTACTGGGAGGAACAGGTCCTAAAAAAAGAATATCTGGAGATGTTAGAGAGTCAGGTGTGTAATTCTTTTAATCTAGGTTTTACAGCACAAATGAGCAGAGACACTATGATTTTTTTAGATGTGGAAGTTTACATTTCGGAAAATAGGGTGAAAACTAAATTACATAGAAAAGTAACAGCTGGAAACATAATTCTACATGCTACAAGTCATCACCTTGCCCATTTGATTAATAGCATTCCCTAAGGGGAGATGCTTCGAATACGCAGGGTATGCAGTGATGACAATGAGTGCAGGATAGCTCAGTTGAAGAGCAAGAATAGGTTCCTGGACAGGGGCTATTCAGAAAAAATACTTGATACTGCTATGAGAAAAACAGCCATCCTTAACCAAACAGAAACACTCATAACCCGTGAAAAATCGGTGACTGCACAAGATGAGCCCGTAACTAGACTTATTTTAACATACAGTTACAACACAAAGCCATATGCAAAATTGTGAACAAAAATTGGCTTTTAGTCAAAAGTAACCCAGTTTTAAGTAACCAATCCATCCGGTCACCGTGTATAACTTTTAGGAAGGCTCAATCAATGAGCAATTCCCTAGTAAAAAGTAGTCCAGAGGTTTTGGTAGCTAGAACCTGGTTAATTCCACAAAATGGCTTTACACGCTGTAAAATATGCAAAGCATGTAAATATGGGGTTGATAAAACAAACTACATGACACTTTTTAAGCCAAATCCAGTTCCTATAAACAAGAGTCTCAACTGCAAAACTGAATACGCAGTGTATGTATTGGAGTGCTCATGCAAACTGCAATACATAGGAAGTACTAAATTGCAGGTACACAAACAAGTGTTCCAACATTTGAGAGCAATCGTTAACAACGATGTAAGCTACCCGGTTGCACGGCATTTTAAGGAATATCATGACAGTAAACTGGATAATTTGAAATACTTTGTCATAGATGCCATTCCGCCTCACAGACGAGGGGGAACCGGGAGGTTTCACTGCGTAGATTGGAGACACGATACATTTTGGAATTGGACAGCAAGATACCTCAGGGCTTAAATTCGAGCGGAGATTTTTATACATGTCTGTGATTTGAATTTAGCTTTTAAATTAGATTTTTTATTAGATCTTAAAATCCATATTTAACTGCTACCTGCACAAATGAATGTCTTTTTACCTTCCTGTTTTTTTCAAGCACATGTGCACATTAGTAGGTTACGGCTGTGACCACTATGTTACACATTTTCTTAGCACAATCACTTTTAGGCCATTTAAAATCATGAAAACATCATAATTATGGCCCACTTGGGCAATATTATACAGAGCCTTATGTTTACATCTCCTTTTTTGCGAATTTTGCACATAATGTAATACTAAAACAATTATGCAATTGAATGTGGTTGGTGCGAAAAAGCTATGTTTTTTTATTTTTAAAACTCACTACGAGGGTTTTTAAAAAAAATGTTTTAACCATAATTTATGGATGTATGACGTTACAACACATACTTTTACCACGACTACCATTACCACGCAATTTTGACAACGCAGGATCCATTACAACGCAGTACCATTACAACGCATGTATTTACAACGCTGGTACCTTTACAACACATACAATTACATCGTAAGTATTGGTAAGTTTAAAATATTTTTTTAATGTAAATTAATTACAATTAATATAATTTAATTTAATTTAATTTAATTAATTTTTTTAATTTAATTAATAAAATTTAATTTAATGTAATTACTTTATTTTAATGTAATTTAAATGTAATTGTATTTAATTTTTACCCTGTACCCCTTTACCCAAAAACCCAAAACTGACCCTTAATCTTAAAAATACCCCTTTACCCAAAAACCCAAAACTGACCCTAAACCCTAAAAATACCCCTTTACCCAAAAACCCAAAACTGACCCTAAACCCTAAAAATACCCCTTTACCCAAAAACCCAAAACTGACCCTGAACCCTAAAAATACCCCTTTACCCAAAAACCCAAAATTGACCCTGAACCCTACAAATACCCCTTTACCCAAAAACTAAAAACTGACCCTGAACCCTAAAAATACCCTTTACCCAAAAACTAAAAACTGACCCTGAACCCTAAAAATACCCCTTTACCCAAAAACTAAAAACTGAGCCTGAACCCTAAAAATACCCCTTTACCCAAAAACTAAAAACTGACCCTAAACCCTAAAAATACCCCTTTACCCAAAAACCCAAAACTGACCCTAAACCCTAAAAATACCCCTTTACCCAAAAACCCCAAACTGACCCTGAACCCTAAAAATACCCCTTTACCCAAAAACCCAAAACTGACCCTGAACCCTAAAAATACCCCTTTACCCAAAAACCCAAAACTGACCCTGAACCCTAAAAATACCCCTTTACCCAAAAACCCAAAACTGACCCTGAACCCTAAAAATACCCCTTTACCCAAAAACCCAAAACTGACCCTGAACCCTAAAAATACCCCTTTACCCAAAAACCCAAAACTGACCCTAAACCCTAAAAATACCCCTTTACCCAAAACTGACCCTAAACCCTAAAAATACCCCTTTACCCAAAAACCCAAAACTGACCCTAAACCCTAAAAATACCCCTTTACCCAAAAACCCAAACTTATAATATTTTTAATAAAATTATATACTTACCAATACTTACGTTGTAATGGTATGCGTTGTAAAGGTACCTGCGTTGTAAATACATGCGTTGTAATGGTATTTCGTTGTAATGGATCCTGCGTTGTAAAAAATGCGTGGTAATGGTAGGTCGTTGTAAAAGTTGCGTGGTAATGGTTGTATACCATAATTTATGCTTATTTATATGTATTATAAGAAATGTTGATAATATTTATTTATGAACATTCATTATTTATAGCATAATTGTAACGGCATCGTGATTTGACTCTGTTTGACAATCAGGAAATGACTGAGTATGTTTTTCATGTCTATGCCTATGACGTGGTAACCTTTGCACTTGCACTGTCACTTTAAATATGGGAGGCACTCAACATGCGCGTCATGTGATCAAGGGCACTGTGTTGCCGAAACGCGTCATGGCCGTGGTGCAGGGCGTTATTACAGAATAAAATAGCATTGCACCAAATCTAGGTCTGCGTCCGTTGTTTTGGAGTGAAACAGTGTCACGAAACGGAGTGAGCAGCATATATATATATATATACAAGGGGCTGGAGCGTTAAAGGGGACCCGAGGAAGCCAGAGGACATGCACATCAACAGGGATAAACCATTTGGACACTCAGCGCTTTTTCCCTGCAACAACTAATGTCCATTCCGGGCTCAGAACTAACATGCTGTACTTGCACATTACTTACCTGGAAATTATACCTTCTGGGAACTGTAGTTTCTACCGGACTGCAGTTGTCATGTGATTATGTACAAGCGGACTCCCACCAATGGGAGGGGGACATTACATTCAAATGCACGAGTGAAACATCACCCTGAGTACAGCGGCATCTGAAGAAGGCTAAATGAGCCGAAATGCATTATGCCCAATTTGTCCGTTAAAAGGTCTTCCAAGCTTCCCCTGAGTGGCCTCTGACTTCTTTTAACTGGAGGAGTTTTTGGATGGATATATATATATATATATATATATATATATATATATATATATATATATATATATATATATATATATATATATATATATATATATTACCTACTGGCGATAGCCAGTAGGTATATATAGTTAGGATTTTTTTCCTATGGGATTTTTGAAAATTCTATGTCGAATAACTTTGGTGTTTGAGGACAGAATTGGCTGAAATTTTCAGGAAAATTGAACATTTTGTTTCTGAGCAGCCTCTGAAAATTTGGGGGGGTTTCGTCAAGGGGGGGCCGAGAAAAAGGGGGGTCCCAAAACGTGTTTTTCCCATGCAATTTTCCATAGGGCGGTTGGCCTCACTTTTAGCCCGAACGGCTGAATGGATTTACACCAAACTTGGCAAAATTGTAGGGACTGGTAGCCCGATGTGCCTTTGCTATGTCTCAAGATATAGGCTTCAGTGGTTTTTACGAAAATTAACTTTGAAAAATATATATTGGGCTACATTGGGCTATATATATGTTGGAGCCCAAATGTAGCCCAATGTAGCCCAATGTAGCCCAAAGATGGCCACCAGAGACAAAAAACAAATGTAGCCCAAATATCAGCCAGATGTAGCCCAACTATAGCCCAATGACAGAATGTCCCAGAGTGTTCTAAAGAACAACTAGAGTGCTAACAGTCCTACTTATTACAAAGGTATGGCACACCTGAAGCCATCTTGATTGGAATAAAGTGGTAACTCTTAAAACATTTAATTTAAAAAGGAACAAAATGAGGGGGTTCATTTTGCCATAGAAAGTATGATTAGCGAATATATGACGAAATCCCGCATACCATCAGTCCGCAAAAAAAATCCTGCATGTACTATTAGGCCGCAAATTAAAATAACGAAAACTTTTAGAACGAATATGCCTTTAGCATACACTAAACAACTAAACTACCCTAAACCCTGAAACACTACCCCCAGCATGACCCTACACTACACAAACAGTACAACACTACCCTAAACCCTAAAACACTACCCCCAGCATGACCCTACACTACACAAACACTACAACACTACCCTAAACCCTAAAACACTACCCCCAGCATGACCCTACACTACGCAAACACTACAACACTACCCAAAACCCTAAAACACTACACCCCAGCATGACCCTACACTACGCAAACACTACAACACTACCCTAAAACACTACCCCCAGCATGACCCTACACTACACAAACACTACAACACAACCCTAAACCCTAAAACACTACCCCCAGCATTACCCTACACTACACAAACACTACAACACTACCCTAAACCCTAAAACACTACCCCCAGCATGACCCTACACTACACAAACACTACAACACAACCCTAAACCCTAAAACACTACACCCCAGCATGACCCTACACTACGCAAACACTACAACACTACCCTAAACCCTAAAACACTACCCCCAGCATGACCCTACACTACGCAAACACTACAACACTACGCAAAACCCTAAAACACTACACCCCAGCATGACCCTACACTACGCAAACACTACAACACTACCCTAAACCCTAAAACACTACCCCCAGCATGACCCTACACTACGCAAACACTACAACACTACCCTAAACCCTAAAACACTACCCCCAGCATGACCCTACACTACGCAAACACTACAACACTACCCTAAACCCTAAAACACTACCCCCAGCATGACCCTACACTACGCAAACACTACAACACTACCCAAAACCCTAAAACACTACACCCCAGCATGACCCTACACTACGCAAACACTACAACACTACCCTAAACCCTAAAACACTACCCCCAGCATGACCCTACACTACGCAAACATTACAACACTACCCTAAACCCTAAAACACTACCCCCAGCATGACCCTACACTACGCAAACACTACAACACTACCCAAAACCCTAAAACACTACACCCCAGCATGACCCTACACTACGCAAACACTACAACACTACCCTAAACCCTAAAACACTACCCCCAGCATGACCCTACACTACGCAAACACTACAACACTACCCTAAACCCTAAAACACTACCCCCAGCATGACCCTACACTACGCAAACACTACAACACTACCCTAAACCCTAAAACACTACCCCCAGCATGACCCTACACTACGCAAACACTACAACACTACCCAAAACCCTAAAACACTACACCCCAGCATGACCCTACACTACGCAAACACTACAACACTACCCTAAACCCTAAAACACTACCCCCAGCATGACCCTACACTACGCAAACACTACAACACTACCCTAAACCCTAAAACACTAGCCCCAGCATGACCCTACACTATGCAAACACTACAACACAACCCTAAACCCTAAAACACTACCGCCAGCATGACCCTACACTAAACAACCACCACAACTCTACACTACACTAACACAACACTACACTACACAACACTACACTACACAATCACTAACCCACGAAAAAATTAACACAAACCCACTTACCTCTCTCGTCATCGTGGTTTTCACAACGCAAATGCATTTACCATACATGCCTTTAAAACGTAATTCTTTGTAAAGGCATGCGCGATAAATGCACATGCGTTTTGAAAAAATGCGGGATAATGGTATGCGAGGTCAATGACCTTGCGGGATAATGGTATGCGGACTGAAAGTCTGCGGGATAAAAAATGCGGGAAAATGGCTGCAAACCATGATTAGCAGCAGACTTCCCTGGTGAGCACTAGCTTTACTACAGTGATCTAATGAGCAACTAGAGTGCTAACATTCAGAATTTATGGCAAATGTGTGACACATCTGAATGCCTTCTTGATAGAACCAAAGTAAACAAGCATTGAAAATGCAATAGATCTCGCCCTCGTTTAAGTTAAAGCCATTCTGTTTGTAATGAGGTGGCTTTTTAGCTTTGCTTTTATTAGTGTTTTTAAAACTTTCATGTAAATAACATGCATATGTATGCATATATGTATATGTATGCATGCATTTATATTTATATAGATATGCAGATTATATATGTTTATATATGTATATTACCTACTGGCGATAGCCAGTGGGTATATATGGTTAGGATTTTTTCTCTATGGGATTTCTGAAAATTCTATGTCTAATAACTTTGGCGTTTGTGGACGGAATTGGCTGAAATCTTCAGGAAAATGGCACATTTTGTTTCTGAGCAGCCCCTGAAAATTTGGGGGGGGTTCGTCCAGGGGGGGCCGAGAAAAAAGGGGGGTCCCAAAACGTGTTTTTAACATTGAGTTTTCCATAGGGCGGTTGGCCTCACTTTTAGCCCGAACGGCTGAATGGATTTGCACGAAACTTGGCAAAATTGTAGGGACTGGTAGCCCGATGTGCCTTTTCTAGGTCTCAATATATGTGCTCCAGTGGATTTTGAGAAATTAACGTTTAAAAAAAGATATATATCTGTAAGCGCGCTCCGGGCAGCGCTCCGGTCCGCGTACCTGACGCGTAACGGAACTTTGCGTAGCGAAGCTGATTGGCTCTCCGGTGTCTGTCAACATTCTAAACAGTCCGGAGCGGCCGCCATCTTGTCTCTCGGTAGGATTGAGAGACAAGAGGAGGCCAAAACAAAGGCGAAAATGACCATAAGGGGGCATACTAGATCCTCCCTGACCCCCTAGGTTTAATGTGGAGGTTTTAAAAGGGCCCCGCGGGGCAAAAAAAACAAAAAAAAATTTTTTTTTTTTTGCGTGGGGAGCGCCCGGTCCGCGAACCGGGAAGCGTTCTGGGCAGCGTACTGCAATGAAAAATGAATGATAGACTTTTCAAATGCTGTATGTTAATTGATTGTTGTTTTTGTTGATTATTTTTTATTTTCTTTATTTTTTAAGCATTTTTTTTTAATGTGATTGTGTTTCATAATTTATTAAACTTTCTAACATTTCATTGTCAGAAATTTCATAATTATCATGGAATATACATTGTAGTCTCTGAGGGTGTAAAATGTCCTCATTTGCAAGGAGGTTATCTACTGCTTGTACACATTGCAGTAGTTCATTGTCCCAAGTTTCATCGAAAAATTCAATGTCAATTTGATCAATTGTATCAATCAATTCTTGGCTGCTGTCTTGCAGGTCCATTTCAAAAGAAACTTGGTTTTCGCCTTCCATTTTGCCTGAAATTTGAATTAAAAAAATATATATTAGTAGAGATAGGGCAATGTTGGGAATAATTTTAGATAGGCATTTTTTATCAGTGAATTTATCTTTGGGCAGTGTATAGTATCAGAGTGGAAGTAGGAATATAAAAATGTGTATGTGATTTAACGTAAGTAAATTCATAATTATACAAGAGAAGCCTAACTCCATCCTTAACTATAACAGAGAAGTCTCTCTAAATCTATAACTACTACAGAGGGATAGTATATATCTATCAGAAAAAGTTTACCATATTAACTTATAGTGCACAATATACTTCAGTTTTAAAAATAAAAACTTACCTTTAGAAAGAAGTTGAAGGAATTAGTGAAAATACTATTGAAATGTACAGCAAGAAGTAGTAGTCAAAATGGCTGTGTTTTCTTCTCTTCCTTTATATATATTCAGGTATATAACCAATGAAATGTCAGGTAAAAAAAATAGAAAATGAAAGTAACATTTTCATTGGTTGTCAATTCCAACACTTCAGATGTGTTTTGTGAAGTAATTTACCTCAGGGTATTTAGAGAGGTCTACAGGCTAAATGACTAAATGGAATTCCAATCAAATTTGTGAAAATGGTAGGGATTGGTATGTAGTATGAGCTAATCTATATTTGGTGAAATTGTCTCCAGTGGCTTTTCTGTGAACTACTTTCCCACCTTTTTTGATGGTGCGCTTCCCAGGGAGCGACCCGGTACGCGAACCGTTGAGCGCCCCGGTTCGCGAACCTTAAGCGTTCCGGGAGTCCACCATTTTGTGTTTCGGTCGAATTTAGATACAAGATGGAGGGCAAATAATGTTCAGAATGGGTAGAAGGGGGCACGGTAGACTTATCTTGACCCCCTAGGTTTTGTGAGGGTGGCTGAGGAGGCCCATATGTGCGAAAAAAAAACATTTTTTAAAAAAAATTCGCGAGGTTAGCTCCCGGTTCGCGTACCGGGTAGCGCCCCGGGGAGCGTACTTTGTTGAAAATTAGTGAAAATGTTAGAGTAAAATAATAATTGTGAGTGATTAGATGTAGGGTAGCTCTGAGAAGAGCTTTTGGGTTTATGGTACATTTAGGTACTTATAAGTAGGTACCAATGCACATTCTTAAATTCAGAGTGAAAACTCTGTTGCCCTCATCTGAGAAGTGAACTCCATCTCCTCTGTAGATATCTTGCATGTAGTATCGCAAGTTATTGTTGTACAGGGAGCCCATTCCATGGTCTCTCATGTAAGCTGAAACAGATTTGTTTACATGCTTCCTCGACTTCTCAATTTGTGGACAAAATTGGTTTGACCACCTCCATTTCTGTCTTTGGCATATATTTGAATATACCAAGGCAGTCTGAGGAAAAAGTGCCATTAATTGCTCAAAGGTGTCCTTTAAAAGCATTTCCAGACCTACACCAGTCAAAGTGCCCAAGTCATTACCTCCACAGTGCACAATTAACAGGTCAGGTTTGGGCAAATGCATAAAGGTTTTCACCAATGGTATCAATTGGTGACATTTTAATCCTCTGTGGCCAAACCACTTAATTTCCACATCTTGTAAATTGAGGTTAGGTAATTTCCTGTTTTCAACGTACCTTTGAGCCCAGTGAATATAACTATGTCCAACAATCCAGACAGAAAACATGGTGAGAGAAGGTTCTCCTGCAGTCAGATGAAGTGTGGCAATGAAATGGCAGTTGAAAAAATGAGAGTTTAAAATGAAAAAAACTGTGGTGTTTCTGTGTTCATGAAGCAGTAACAGTGATTGGTGGATTTTGATTGCTGAAAACAGAAAGTTAGGGTGCACGGATGTGTTCTTTGAAAGATGTATTTTGAATGGTCAATAAAAAATCATTAAATGAAAGAATGCACTGGATATGCAGGTGCACTGAGAGTTCAGAGTTCAATTGCAACAAAGTTGTGTGAACTTGCAAACACCAGAAGTCTTCCAATGAGGTGGTTGCCATGCAGAAAAGACAGAAAGGGCAGAGGGGGGAAGGGTTTTCATTTGAAAAAAAGTGAGGGAAGAGTTTTGATTGGGTGACATGAGAAATATGTGTGAAGAATTACAGCATTTCTGTGCTTTTGATAGCTGCAGACTCTGGAGTGCATACCTTTTGCTCTGCTGAAGACAAATTGGTGTGTTTCTGAGACTGTTTTCAAACTCAAAGTATTTGCTAAGGTGAGAAAATATTTCTTTAACTTAGATAGAGAATAGTGTGCTTTAAGGAGAAAATTATGAATTATGTGGCGCAAATTGCTTGTAAATATGCTCCCACCTGTGCATGGAAAATTTAGATTTTGAATGTTTGTGTTACATAGCCATGTTAAAAGTGACCCAACCATGCAGGAAAGGCAATCAAAAAACGCTTTTATGTGTCTTAAGGACATTTTAAGTAATTTTCCCATGTGCAGTGTTTTGAAATTATGAATTGAAAATCGTTTTTGAGGTAAAGGAATTGTTTTTAAATTTATGACAAGGACATAATGGTGTATGCTTCTTTATAAGGCAATTGACTGTCCCTGATGTTATTTTTCCCATTTTAATGTAAGACTTTTCTCTGTGGCGCAAATTGCTTGTAAATATGCTCCCACCTGTGCATGGTAATTTTAAATTTTAAATGTTTGTGTTACATAGCCATGTTAAAAGTGACCCAACCATGCTGGAAAGGCAATCAAAAAACGCTTTCATGTGTCTTAATGACATTTTAAGTCATTTTCCCATGTGCAGTGTTTTGAAATTATGATTTGAAAATCGTTTTTGGGGTAAAGGAATTGTTTTTAAATTCATGACAAGGACATAATGGTGTATGCTTCTTTATAAGGCAATTGACTGTCCCTGATGTTATTTTTCTCATTTTAGTGTAAGACCTTTCTCTGTGGCGCAAATTGCTTGTAAATATGCTCCCACATGTGCATGGAAAATTTAGATTTTGAATGTTTGTGTTACATAGCCATGTTAAAAGTGACCCAACCATTCAGGAAAGGCAATCAAAAAACGCTTTTATGTGTCTTAAGGACATTTTAAGTAATTTTCCCATGTGTAGTGTTTTGAAATTATGATTTGAAAATCGTTTTTGAGGTAAAGGAATGTTGTTAAAATGTATGTGCGCCATATGCCCCCAAATTTCTTTTTCAGGGGTGCAGCAGGGTGTTATTGAGACACCCCTGCAGCTTTGGAAAAATTCCTAATTTGTGATGAGCACATTGTTAATCGCAAATTGCACCTTCATTTATATGAGCCTCCTAGCCCATGGAAATGAATGGGTAATTTGCAATTAGCAATTTTCTCATCGCAAATTTGGAATGGTAAAGAATCGCTATTTATTCCTTAAAATTCGCTTTTTTGGAAATGCAATATAGTTATATGATACATATGGCGGTTGATGTCTAACAAGATAAGAAGCTTAGGCATACATTTATGATGACTGGCGCAATGAAGTAGAAATCACTTACTTCATTGGTAGAGCTTTACATGTATTATCTCCTCTGTATTCTTCATCAAGCGTAACTTTAATCTGCAATCCTGAGTAGGCCTCACTTTAAACAAACCTCTGGATAGGCCACATCTTATTGTTATCTTGATTTAATCATTTAAAATGCTAGGGACAGATTTATGATAGGTGTATGCCTCTTTTGCGCCACTTAGAAAACATTGTCCATGGGGAAATGACTTAAAATGTCCTTAAGACACATGAATGTGTTTTTTTAAAACGTTTGCAATTTTTTTGGGTCACTTTTAACATGGCTATGTGACTCAAACAGTCAAAATCTAAATTCGCCATGCACAGGTGGGAGCATATTTACAAGGAATGTGCTCCATGGGGAAAGGTCTTATAATGTAATATGGGAAAAATGACATCAGAGACACTGAAATGCCTTATAGAGAAGCATACACCATTATGTCCTTGTCATAAATTTGCAAACCATTACTTTTCCCCAAAAACGATTTTCAAATCATAATTTGAAAACACTGCACATGTGGAAATGACTTAAAATGTCCTTAATTCAAAATGTGCGATTCCTTAAATGCAATGTATCAAACAAAAAATATGTAAAAAATGATATTAAGGATTTGGAAACTACCACCAACTTCTAGTTTGTGGTAATTTGCGAATTCTTTTCAAAAAGCATTTTTTTCCAAAAAACAAAAGGTCCCATATGACGCCCATACATGCCCTTAGGGCATGTAGGTGTGCCATATGCCCCCAAATTTATTTTTCAGGGGTGCAGCAGGGTGTTCTTGAGACACCCCTGCACGCTTGAAAAAATTCCTATTTTGTGATGAGCTAATTGCTAATCGCAAATTGCAACCTTCATTCCTATGAGCCTCCTAGCCCATGGAAATGAATGGGTAATTTGCAATTAGCAATTTGCTCATTGCAAATTAGGAATAGTAAAGAATTCCTATTTATTCCTTAAAATTTGCTATTTAGGAATGTAAAATAGTTTGATGGTAGATATGGTGGTTGATCTGTAACAAGATAAGAAGCTTAGGGATACATTTATGATGACTGGCGCAATAAAGTGCACATTACTTACTTCATTGGTAGGCCTTTACATGTATTATCTCCTCTGTATTCTTCATCAAGCGTAACTTTAATCTGCAATCCTGAGTAGGCCTCACCTTAAACAAACCTCTGGATAGGCCACACTTTATAGTCATCCTGGATTAATCATTTAAAATGCTAGGGACAGATTTATGATAGGTGTATGCCTCTTTTGTGCCACTGTGCGTCACTTTTATGATGCAGCGGTGGTGCAAAAGATTTGCTATGAGGCGACAACATTACAAATTGATGCATTTAGGCAGATATGTCATGGTGTAAAAAAAACGTACCACATGAAACCGATGCAGCAGTGATGCAAAAGATGCACCATGTCGTAAGACAGGCCTCACTTGGGGCCATATGTATCAAGCTAATTAGCATTCGCAAAGATCAAAATTCTACGAATTTTGGCCTTTGCGAATGTTAATTAGACAAATGGTATGTATCAAACAAGTTTGATGCAAAATAAGGAGTAGCAAAATTTGCTATTCCTTATTTTGCAATTGCACTGAAGGATTTGCAAATTTTGTGACTACTTAAATGCAATGTATCAAACAAAAAATATGTAAAAAATGACATTAAGGATTTGGAAACTATTGTGGTAAATTGGTGGTAATTTGTGAATTCTTTTCAAAAAGCTTTTTTTTAAAAAAAACAAAAGGTCCCATATGACGCCAACACATGCCCTTAGGGCATGTATGTGTGCCATATGCCCCCAAATTTCTTTTTCAGGGGTGCAGCAGGGTGTTCTTGAGACACCCCTGCACCCTTGGAAAAATTCCTAATTTGTGATGAGCAAATTGCTAATCGCAAATTAAACCTTCATTCCTATGAGCCTCCTAGCCCATGGAAATGAATGGGTAACTTGCAATTAGCAATTTGCTCATCGCAAATTAGGAATGGTAAAGAATCGCTATTTATTCCTTAAAATTCGCTATTTAGGAAATGCAAAATATTTTGATGATACATATGGCAGTTCATCTCTAACAAGATAAGAAGCTTAGGGATAGATTTATGATGACTGGTGCATCACCAGGGATGTGCCAGTCATCTTGCGCCGCTGTTCCGCCACCCATGGTGTGCTGCATTTACAATGCGGCGCAGCATGGGGCAAAAACGGCACAGATGCTTGACGCATCTGTGCCGTTAAGGTGGCGCATTGCTGGAGTTGTATCGCAAGTGCGATGCAGCTCCAGCAAGGCTCAGGGGTGCACCATCTCCACAATGTTGCGTCAAGACCTATGCCTGCTTCAAGCAGGCGCAGGGTTTTGACACAGGTTTCTCCTATCTGATTGTAAATGCGGCACACCATGGGTGGCAGAGCAGTGGTGCACGTTAACTGGTGCATGCCTGGGGATGTGCCATTTAACATAAATCTGCCCCTTTACATTTAAGTATGTGCAGGGGACACAGAGTCGGTGAGGCTTATCCAAGGTTAAGAACAGATGAGTCCTGTTCAGTGAAAAATTAGACATAGGCTTCACCTGCTCAGCATCGCTGGACATGGCTAAATAATAGCTGCAAAATGTTACTCTTGTTAAACAATTTTACTATTATAATCTGTGAGATTTGTCTCTTACTCTGCAACATCTCATTGTTGTTATCTTTCTTTAAAGATAAAGACAACCTCAACATGAGCGACAATCTGCAATCAGTTGATTTTGACCTCATCATTGAACTTGTAATTGAAACATCAGTGGATGTTGATCCATTGGATGATTTAAATCATGAGGATGAAGAAGAGCGTGATGAGGATGCAGATTTGTCCGAATTATATGATATAGGATGGGAAGCTGACCTGCTTGAGCCTTTGGAAATATAAACATTTATTTTTAAAATTTATAATTAATAAAAAGTAAAAAGGTAAACTGTTTAATTTAAAAATAAAGACACATTCAAAAGCAGGTTATGTGTAGTGTCTTCAATAAAATATTAAAATATGCTCATAAAATTAGATCAGATTCACATATAAAATAGCATAGGTAACATAAATATAAATGTCATTTATTTTCTGGTATTTCTGTATTGTAAATTTGCCAACGACTAAAAAATCTTCTAATTAAAATGTCAAGTAGTGTGTTAAGTTTTTTATCACTGTTACTGATTTACTGTTTGGTAATAATGGTTAATAACATTATTTATTATATTTTTCCACAGATTCAACTGCAGATCATTTCAAGATTTCACCATGCCTACAATAGAAAGACAGAGAAAGGCTGCAAAACGTCAAAGACAGCAGGTGAAAAATAATACGCAGCAGTCCTCTAACAAAAAGATTTGTCAAGTCACGAAGAAAGCACCGGGTAAGAGCACAAAACACTTTATAAGAAATATGTGTAATAAAAAAAATATTACTACAGAAAATGTTTCAGTCCATAAAACGAGAAGGAAATCAAATGGAAAAGAAAGGCCAATGAAAAATGTTACTGCTAGAGCAAGAGATAACTCTGTGCATGATAGTAGAAGGAAACAACAGTTTAGGGAGATTCGTAAACGAATGTTCCGGAACAGGATAATTGGCAATTTGTTAAAAAATATTAAGAAAGGTCAACATAAACTAGTTTTTTATAAAAAAAAAAAAAAGTTGAGAAAGTTATTGATCAGGCATTTGAAATTAAACGTAAGTTATTTATTTTGATAATCAATAGAATTAGGAAGCTAAACAAGGCAATTTTTGATTTCAAAAGAAATAGTAGATGGAAGAGAATAGTTAATCGTAGTAATTTTTGTGAAGTTTTTTCTGGAGAATGGATGCATAGTTCAAGCTGTGAGGCATTTTTTAATGAGGAGAGTTATTTCCAGGATAATGATTTGGTGCATGCAGTTGACACCAGTGGTCGTGCTTATGAAGTGAAAGATGGTTGTCCAGTTGAAAAAGAAAAACTTGTGACAACAGAGGCAGAAGAGGTGTTAGGTAATGAGGTTTTAGGAAGACGTGCTAAGGGTCCTGTGTACACCTGGAAGTGTAGTAGTATTTGCAGTGTGCGACAGGATTCCATCAATTTGCTTTGTGATTTTGTACGGTCATTTAATAAGAAAAGTTTGAAGCAGAAAATGATGTTGTTGCAAGAATTAGATCCTTGCAGAGTAAGAGAAGTGACAAGTTTGCATGGACATTCACTGGCTTGTCTTTCCAGGAGAGTATGCCAGAGTGTTTTTCATCATTTCAGGATGCTAGCAGTGCATCATAACAAAGTGAGGAAATTAGTTAGAATGTTGTATTATGCTAAGAGTCCAGCAATTATGCTTAAACAATTATGCGCTGCTCTTTTGCATGGTTCTGAAATAGATGTGAAGAATATATGTGAAGAAATTGAGTTTTGTTACTTTGGAAGTAAAGAGGAGAATGTTGAAATTGAGCAAGAAGAAGAGGGTCTTGTGGAAGATAGTGTACAGGTTTCCAGTACAGATAATTTCCAGAGGGAAATTGCGACGTTTGAGGTGAAATCAAGTGAGAGGCCGAATTTCACTTGTGTGTGTTGTCGACGCACTTATTATAAGAATCAGACTAAGTTAGTGGATTTATATGCAAAAAGTGAAAGGGAAAATAATAGTGAATGGAAGGATTTTGCAACATACTTGATGGTAGAAAATTGTTTTGATTTGGGATTGGATCAACGTGTGTGTACTTATTGTTCTTGCAAATTAAATCAAAACCAGATGCCTGCTAGAGCAGTTCATAATAATCTGGAATTGGTTGAGATTCCTTCTGAATTGAAGGATTTAAATACTTATGAATCTATTTTGATTCAAAGTATCCATCCCTTTCAGGCTATTGTAAGAATGGAGCCAAAGACAGGGAAATTGCCTCCATCAGATTTACAGAGAGGATTAAAGGGAAGAGTTGTTTATTTGCCTCTAGATTTGAAGAAAAACATTAACACAATTGGAGTAGAAAAAGTGGAAGAGGAACCTCTGGTTATCTTAGTTAATGGGGTTCCGACAAAGAATAAGAAAATATGGCAAGATTTAGTAGATGTTAGGAAAGTTAAAAAGGCAACATTGTATTTGAAAAAAAATAATAAATACTATAAGAATGTATATGTTGCAGAAGAGGAAGTAAGTGAGGAAGAGGATAGCGATTTGTGTGCTGGTCAAATTGAGAAAGTAGAACCCTCTACTAGTGAAGAAATATATGAACATTATAGTGTTCATCCTTTGCATTCCAAGGAAGTCATGGGGAATGCTATTGAGTTGTTTCAAATGAAACAAGCCAAAGGGAGTCCCATTAGTGTTTGGGAGGAAAGTTTGGAAGCTCGGTGTTTCCCACAGCTTTTTCCAACAGGTCAGGGAGGAAGATATGATGAGCGACCTCATCAAATTGCTGCTTCTGAATACCGGACTTTGCGATTGTATGCAGGAGATGCTAGGTTTCGACAATGCATTCCTTATTTGTTTCATCTCCTGTTTGAAAGCGATCTGTCTGGACTGTCATATGCAGTGGACCACATCTTGAAAAGTGGTATACACATGCAAAACATCTCGGCAAGTGACTTTATGGATAAAGTCAATGTCCAAGATAGTATTTTGGATTCTCACCTGATTAATCTCATGGCGTGTCAGCGTGGTACTAATGAGTACTGGTACCGTCGTCATGGTGATTTAAAATGTATGCTGAGGAACTTAGGTACTCCCACATGGTTCCTCACTCTGAGCTGTGCCGAGTATGGCTGGGAAGACTTACTTGAATTTCTACGAGAGGCAAATGCTAACGTAGATAACATCGAATTCAAGACACCCGGAGAACTGTGCTCTTTGGATCCAGTCAATGTATGTAGGTACTTCAATCATAGATTTGAAGCTATGATGTCTTTCATCATGAATAAGAAGAATCCACCTCTTGGAGAGGTGTTGGATTTCTTCTGGAGAAAAGAGTACCAAGCAAGAGGTGCTCCTCATATACATATGTTGCTGTGGATCAAGGATGCACCTAAATTTGTAACGGATCCAGAAGACTCAGTGATGAGTTTCATCCAACAGTATTCTACGTGTGCTGTTCCAAACGCAAAGGAGAAGAAAAACCTAAGAGAAAAAGTTCTGCGTTTCCAAAGCCATCGATGTGGAAAGTACTGCCGTCGTAAATTCCGAAACAAGGACAAGTTCTACACTAAATGTCGTTTCGGCTTTCCACGACCGGTGATTTATAAAGGAAGAGTAAACAGTTTGATGTCTTCGCTGCGACACAATGTCATGAAGAAATCACCTAAAAACACTTACAATTTGAAGAGGAACGAAGAGTCCAAGTACATCAACGACTACAACCCGGTGATTTTGTCCATGTGGAATGCTAACATGGATATACAGTTTGTGGCTGATAACTGTATGGCTGTGGCTCGGTATGTGACGTCTTACATCACCAAAAAAGAGAAGACAGAATTGAAGGATATGTGGGAGGACATTTCCCATGAAAAGAGCCTCAGCAAGAAGTTGTACAGTTTCAGTCTGAAGATGTTGTCGCATCGAGAAATCGGAGCGTACGAATGTTCTGACCGGTTGTCTTCAGCAAGTCTCTATGCCAAGTCCAGGAGTATCGTTTGGGCGAGTCTTGGTCTTGCTGCAACGCGTAATCGAGTTCTCAAACCTGTGCGGGAAATTGAGTATTTGGCGGAAAAGGAGCCAAACAGTACCGACATTTTGAAGACAAACATGTTGGATACATATTATCCAAATCGAAGCAGTCACCTCGAGAATGTTTGTCTGTATGAGGTTCTGCAAAATTACATATTCAAGAGGAACATCAAAGAAGATACTGAGAAAGGAGTGTATGCTGTAATAGGAAGTGAGGGATGTCTGGTCAAGCAAAGAAAATGCCACTTGGTAAACCATCGAAAATTGAGTGGCGAATCTCCTGAAAAAAAGGAGTTTTTCTATTTAGCACTTTTGCAACTTTTCAAGCCTTGGCGTGCAGAAGAGGAACTGCTTGGAGATTTCCTCTGTTACGAAGACTCTTTCAATGCCGCCAAGGAGACCATAGAATGTCCTGCTTTTCCCAAATATGTAGAAATGTTGAATGCGGAAATTGAGCAGGAAGCAACGATTGCAGCCGAGATTGCCAGAGACAGTTCTCAGGACAGTCAGAGTTCTGCTTCATTGAGTCAGGATCCACTAGGAGGACCTGTTATCGAAAATGAAGCTGCCACTGCCATGAATGAAGTGGAAAGAGCCATGGCACATGCTCAGGAGGATGCGGTTAACTTAGAAGAGTTGGAAAGACAACTCAACGTTGAGCAGAGGAAAATATATGACGAAGTTACCATGCAAATTGATCATGGATTAAGTCATGACAAGAAAGAGTGCTCATGTACGTCGTTGAAGCCTGTCCGACTGTACGTGAGTGGAGAAGCGGGAACTGGAAAAAGTTTCCTCATTAAAGCAATTTCATGCTATTTGCAGGAAAGGACAGAGTCATCGCTGTCTTGTGTTGTCACTGCTCCAACTGGACTGGCAGCACATAATATTAAAGGGATTACTTTACATCGTTTACTGATGCTGCCAGTGGAGCATGACAACAAATTACAATATCACAAGCTATCTGGAGATGCTTGTTTTGAAGTTTCAAGAATCTTGAGGAAAATGAAACTTCTTATCATTGACGAAGTAAGCATGGTTTCCAATGTCATGCTTGCCTTTGTGCATTTGAGGATGCAAGAAGTTCTCAAAACAGAGTATGATGTGTTATTTGGTGGCAAACACATCATTGTTTTCGGAGATCTTTTGCAGCTGACACCAGTGAAAGGGCAACCTGTGTTCAAAATGCTCACGCATGAAGATACCAGGAAGTGCCTAGGCAGCATTGGCAACGTCAATATATGGTTAAACTTCAATTATGCTGAACTGCATGAAAATATGCGTCAGGCGAAGGATGAAGTTTACAAGACTATTCTACAAGATGTTAGAATTGGAAAAGTGACCGAGCATGGGAAAGAAGCTTTACATGCACGATTACTGTCAAATTTATATCCAGAACAAGATGTTGTGCCTGAGAATATTTTTCAGAAAATTACTGAGAAGAAATCTGGAATATGTTTGATGCCAACTCTTGCAGAATGTGCCAAATTTAACAACAAAATGTTGCATTTAGAAAAGCAAGAGATTGTGAAACTGGAAGCTATTGATAGAGTAGAGCATATGGGATCAACAATTATTTTGTCTGAGAATCTGAAAACAAAATTGGATTCATTAGAGAAGAGTATATCTAAAACTGCAGGTTTTGAAAAGACTCTGAATGTGTGCTTGAACTGCCGTATAATTTTAAGAAGGAATTTACATGTTGAAAGAGGTCTGGTAAATGGATCAATGGGTAATGTTGTTGATTTTGTGAAATACAGAAATAGAGATGGAATTGAATTTTTAAAAATTAAATTTGATGGCATTGAGGAAGTAAAGCTAATTGGTCGTTGTTCCGCCAGATTTTTGCTTGTAAAAGACTTATATGTTCGCCGTAAGCAGTTTCCTGTTTGCTTGGCATATGCGGTGACAATTCATAAATCGCAAGGTTTAAGCGTAGACAGTGCATTGGTGAATATTGGCAGTTCTGTGTTCAAGGAGGGTATGGCATATGTGGCATTGTCACGAGTTAGAACTTTATCGGGATTGTACTTGATTGAGTGTGATGTCACAAACATTTGTGCAGATCTAGATTGTGTTAAGGAATACAATAGGTTAAGAAGAGAGTATGCGCCACATTTGCCTCAGTATCCTTTGTTTTTAGAAACGTGTGGTAGGCCGGAAACGAAGAAATGAGAACAATACTGGGGAGGTTGTAGCAAAAAGACAAAAAGTCAATGAACCTAAAATTACAAGCAGAAACAAAAAGGATTCTGTTGAAGATGTTGTTGGTTTTCAGTTTGAAAACAGTTCTGGTGTCAACTGCTATGCTAATGTAGTAGTTAATGTTTTATTTTCTCTAAAAAATGTAAAAGAAGAGATTGTGGTCAATTCTGATCAAAGATTTTGCAGTTTGTTAAATTCTGTGTTAGAGAAATGTACCACTGATAGAAGAAACATAGAAAGTGTGTCTGAAATTCGAAATCTGTTAGACAGATGTTCAGGCCAAACACAATTCTCTCAAAATATTCAGCAAGATTGTCAGGAGTTTTTAATGTATATGCTTGATGTATTACATGCTGAAGGTGTAGATGTAGATCAGCTGTTTGGGCTTTCTTATCAATGGCAGCATGACTGCGAGAACTGTATGGTATCAAGTACTACTAGTGTAGACTCAGAAAGATTTATATATTTAACTTTGCCAGACAGTAAATCAGTCTCCTTTAATAAGCTAGTAAAAGCAGCTGATCACAACATGGAGTGTAGCCAATGTAAATCTGAAATGATGTCCACATTATTTATACAAACATATGGCCAGTATGTCATTTTAATGTTCCAACGATGTAGGCCTGATGGAACAAAATTGACAACTTTAATTAAAAATTTTGTAGCTTCGCAGTTGTCAATATCAGGAAGGACTTTTGTAACTGCAGCAATTATATATCATGACGGCCCTTCAATAACATCAGGACATTACACAGCTTATTTAAAGTCTAGAAATGGCTGGTCATTCTGCAATGATTCTGTTTTAATTTTCAAAAAAAAATTGCCGTATGACCTTAAAAACTCTTACCTGGTGTTTTTAAAACCAAAATTTTAGGGAAAGAATCTCGGGATGTGCTCTGTGGAATTTCAAGAAGTTCTAATGGCTCCTACACAATTTGGCCTTGAGGATAAGTGTAGTTCAGAGACATAACTTCTAACCATAGGACTGGACATTATGGAGAAATACGTGCACTTTGAATGAGTTCAGAAAAACTGTATCTTTTTATAAACTAATTGAAGCAGCCAATCAAAACATGGAGTAGAGGGAATGTAAGTCTGCAATGCTGTCTACTGTTTTACATTGCTTTGTGATTAAAAGTGATGTAGAGAATTAAATAATTGTAGTAGTCATAGAGGTAGTGTAAGTCTGCTTGTATCAGTGTCATAGGAAAAGTAGAACATGACTGAGCAAGAAGGGGAAGATATTACTATTCCAGGATTGTGAAAATGATCTTCAACATTTTAATTCTGAAAGTTGCGGAAATGCCAAATGACGGGATTGGCTTACAAGAAATCCAAGAGTTATAAATGGCTCTGACAAGATTTGGCCTTGTGGAAAATTGTGGTAGAGAGCAAGAAGTCATTTATTGCATGTAACGTGTTTTTAAAAACGATGGAGATTTTCTTTCAGAAAGTGGCGGGCTGAAAGTAATAACAGCACAAAAGAGTGTAAGCTGTTCATAGGACATCCTTGGACGTCATGGAAAGTAAGTTAACTTTAAGGAGTTCTGAATTTTCATTTCTGATGTTGTATGGGTTTTTTAAACACAATCATTTTGATTGTGTTTTTTTTTCCCCGCTGTTACATGATGAATACCTTCAAGTCACTGTTTTTAGTGAATTTTGATACATTCTGAGAACAGCAAAAATAAACCATTTAACATGTATAATTAATTCTGTACTGTTTGCATTTATGATGTATATGTAGAACTGTGTAGGAGGCATGGAGAAGGTGAGGCTTCTGTAAGTGTCAAAGTTGTTGCATGCAGTGCTGCACTTCTGCGTATTCTTTCATATGCTAGACTACATCTGCACAATGAGATACCTAAGCAAAGGAAATGCAAGTGATGTGATTGAGAAATGAGCAAAATAAATTGCATGTATTTCAATTAGATCACCTGTGTTTCCTATCATTACGAATCACATTGTGCAGATCAAGTTTAGGTCTGTCCAGGGAAACATAGGAGGTTTGGACTTTGTTGAAGAGTACAGTGGACATGACTCACTTCATTGGTAGACCTTCACATGTATTATGTCCTCTATTCTCTTCAACAACTCGAAATTTCATCTGCAACCCTGAGTAGGCCTCACCTGAAACAAAACTCTGGATAGTAGACATCTTATTGGCATCCTGAAGCAATTATTTAAAATTTTAGTGTCTTGCGACACTTTTCTGAAACAACAGCAATGCAAAATATGCACCATGTTTTAAGATAGGCCTCACTTCATCTGCATCAAGATACTGTTAGTTTAAAATGTATATCTTTAGGACTGTGTAGGGGGCCTGGAGAAGCAGAAGCTTCTGTAAGTGTCAAAGTTGTTGAAAAACTGTTTGTCCTTCAATCTTTGCCCTTGTCTTTTGTAATTTTTAAATACATGTTTTAATATTTTTCAAATGTTTGTTCTCTCTTTCACAGATTGAAAGTATAAAAACAAAAAGTGAGTAATTTAACGACAATTATAAGGTAAATATTTTGTACTCTTTTCGTTACATTTCTATCACATTGAACTTCTATTAGTTCCACTGCTTCATTTCTTTAACCCTCAGTTTCCTGCCTTTGCTACTTCCCTCATTCCTTTCTCTATTATCTACTTACTCAACTCCTTCCACTCTTTTTCTCAGTCCCTCTCTTCTCATAGTTCCTCACTCTTGTTCACTCACTCCGTCTCTATTACTCTTAGTGTCTTTGACTGATCACTCTATCACTACTTGTTCATAATGCTTTCTCTGTGTAGTTGAAGCACACTAAGGGGAATATTATGAACACAGCCAATAAAATTATTGCTCTTTTTATTGGCAGAAAACTGGTTAAAAAGTGGTTTTAGCGGCAGTTTTCTGCCGCAAAAGCGGCTTTAGCGACACATTTCTGCCAATAAAAGCTGCAAAACTTTTATTGCCTATGTTGATGATATGGCTCTATGTTACTTACATTTCTTTGCTGTTTCAATTAATCTTTTTCTGTTATTTTTTGTTTTCTGTTTTCTATTTTTTCTCTCTGTTATTCCCCATATTTTAATCTTATTTTGAACATTCACTCACATTCTCCAAGAAACTCTTCTTTGTTAATGTTATACTCTCTTTTTTTTTCTTTCACTTCGTTATCTATTTTGTTTTTCACAATTATACCCTCTTCTGTCTTTTCTTCGGTAAATAGATCTATTAAACAGTATCTCTTCTTTACTCCCTATAGCTGTCTTTCTTTTAACATCACTCTCTGTTTACTTTCCTTATACTTACACTTTTTAAAAAAAAAAAAATTTTTTGGTTAGCTCCCGGTCCGCGTACCGGGAAGCTAACCCGGGAGCGAACCAAAAGAAATAGAGCTTGTCAGAGTGCTAAACATTGTAGCAATTTTTTTTGAAAGGGAAGGTAGTTCTGAAAATAACTTTTTTTAAATATTTTTGTTGTTTTATATTTTTTTTTTATTTTTTGAACATTTTTTGTTTTTTTTGTATTTTTTGAACGATTTTATATTTTTTTGGGGTTTTTTGGGGGGGGGAAACAACAAAAAACAGGCGTTGAAAAGGGCTAAACAGGAGCAAAAAAAAATTACTGGGGGCGGTTAGGGCAATCATGGTGTTCATATGAAAGGTTGAGTGCATTGATGCTCATGTTGCCACAAGCTAATAATGCACGACAGTGCATACATAAATGTATCATATGCCCAAAATTTTCTTGGATATTTGGCACAGTTTCCCGTGCCTCCTCTGGTGTTAAAGAAACCGGTATTGTTGGTCTGGCCACAGGAGTTGGTCTAGGATTGTCCAGCATATCCCTTAATTCCGCCCGGCTGTAATTTAGGGGATGTTTCCTCGTCATGTGCCTATGCATGGTGTGATTACCATAACTGTATTTTTTGTCCGTCCCTCTGGACAATTGTTCCTTGCATATGAGGCAGGTGACATACCTCGCGTTGACTTTTTTTTGTCCACGAGGCATCGAAAAAAACTGCCAGATGAAACTGGCTTTCTTTCTGGAAACCCGGGGCAACTCTTCCAGGAATTGTGGTTCTTCTCCCTCCTCATCCATTTCTTCATCTTCCTCCTCAGTGTTGGTAATCACCTGGGGAGGTGGTCCTCTCTTCCCATGAGGAGGTGGAGGTGGTGGTGGGGGTCCACCAGCTGAAGCAACCAATGAAGCCATTTTCACACAAGCAAAATAGGTCTTCCAACAAGCAAAATAGGTCTTCCTCTCACAATGATGAAAGTCAGAGTGAGGAAAGAAGGAGGGGTTTTCATCATTTGGAAAAAACAATACTTCTCAACCAATGAAAAGTGTTATTTTTAGGTCACCTGACCTAGCCTTCCATAATTATGAAACTAAAAGTGAAATGAACCAATGAAAAGTTTTATTAACAAGTCACATGACCTCTCACGCTGATGTTACGCGCTGCGGAACGCGCCCCGGTTAGCTTCCGGGTCGCTAAGCTTCGCGCCCCGGTCCGCGCCCCGGGACACTTCCGGGTGCGCTAACGCGATACGTCACAAGACGCATTTCGCGGCAACGCGATACGTCGCGCTTTCGCGCCGCGGATCGCTTCCGGGGAGCTGCGTTTCACGCCTCGGTCCGGGCCCCGGGGCACTTCCGGGTGCGCTAACGCAGTACGTCATAAGACGCATTACGCGGCAACGCGATACCGTCACTATGTTGATTTCTTACCGGTTCGCGGACCGGATCGCGGAATCAAATTGAGCTAACGGGAAGCTTCCCGGTTCGCGGACCGGGAGCGAAACAAAAAAAATATTTAAAAAAAATTATTAATAAACATATAAAATATATTTTTGGATTTAAATAAGAATAAATTTTACAGCTATAGATATTAGCTTTTAAAAAACCAATGAAATTCATTGAAAAAACCATAGGTTATAGACCATATATAGTTAGGAATTAGCATTTAAAAAACCTTATTTTACTCACACAAAACCAATGAAATTCCATATATAGTTAGTTGTACTAACTATATATCGCGCACCCGCAATCCACTGCTGATCATGTCACATATTACATCATTCATGACATGGTCAGTGACATCACTGATGACATCACTGATGACATCTCAAATGACATCACTGATGACATCACTGATGACATCTCAAATGACATCACTGATGACATTACTGATGACATCTCAAATGACATCACTGATGACATCACTGATGACATCTCATTTGACATTACTGATCACATCACTGATGACATCATTCATGTGATAATACGATGAACCTCTTCAGACTCTAATATAACCTTAGATACACTCAGTGTAAACACAGACTCGCAGATTGTCACTCATCCATGAAGTTACACACACACCTAGTCAGTCATGCAAACAATCAATCACACCTCCATTTCCTTAACTATACAGTTAAACACACCTTACTTATTCAAACATATACTAAACATATTTACTCACTTATACAATCCTGGATACAAGAGCACAATGATCCATACAGCCACTCACACATTCACTGGCTCTTATGCACAGTTATTTATATATGTCAACTCTCACATGTACTGTGTTTTACATATGTACTTACTTTGACATGTAGCACTGAGATATCCATTCACTCACCAATACAGTCATGCACACAGTCAACCACCCATACAGCTGTTTCCACATGCACTTTTGAACCCATACATTATGCACAGAGTCATACACCTTCCCAGCCACCCACACACACTCCCAGTTTCCCATACAAATGCTTGGGCAACCAATCAATAACCCATATAGTTACTCATATAGCTACTGATCAACACATGCAGCAGTTTACAGAACAACAGACATAATGATGCACAAATTAAGACAGTTTAGTCACTAACCCATGCACTCAATGAGACACATTTAACCACTCACTCATACAGTCAGTCAGTCATGCACCTACTAAATCCTTCATCCAGACACTTATACATCCACTCATTCTTCAATATGTAAGACATATTTTAACTTTACAGAAAAATACAGTCACTGGATGTTGTCATCAGTGATGTCATCAGTGATGTCATTTGAGATGTCATCAGTGATGTCATCAGTGATGTCATTTGAGATGTCATCAGTGATGTCATCAGTGATGTCACTGACCATGTCATGAATGATGTAATATGTGACATGATCAGCAGTGGATTGCGGGTGCGCGATATATAGTTAGTACAACTAACTATATATGGAATTTCATTGGTTTTGTGTGAGTAAAATAAGGTTTTTTAAATGCTAATTCCTAACTATATATGGTCTATAACCTATGGTTTTTCAATGAATATATATATATATATATATATATTCACTGAAAAAACCATAGGTTATAGACCATATATAGTTAGGAAATAGCATTTAGAAAACCTTATTTTACTCACACAAAACCATTGAAATTCCATATATAGTTAGTTGCACTAACTATATATCGCGCACCTGCAATCCACTGCTGATGATGTCACATATTACATCATTCATGACATGGTCAGTGACATCACTGATGACATCACTGATGACATCTCAAATGACATCACTGATGACATCACTGATGACATCTCATTTGACATTACTGATCACATCACTGATGACATCATTCATGTGATGATACAATGAACCTCTTCAGACTCTAATATAACCTTAGATACACTCAGTGTAAACAGACACTCACAGACTGTCACTCATCCATGGAGTTACTCACACACCTAGTCAGTCTTGCAAAGAATCAATCACACCTCGATTTCCTCAACTATATAGTTATACACACCTTACTTATTGGAACATATAATAACACATATTTACTCTGTTATACAATCCCTGATACAAGTTCACAATAATCCATACAGCCACTCACACATTCACTGGCTCTTATGCACAGTTATTTATATATGTCAACTATCACATGTACTGTGTTTTACATATGTACTTACTTTGACATGTAGCACTGAGATATCCATTCACTCACCAATACACTCATGCACACAGTCAACCGCCCATACAGATGTTTCCACATGCACTTTTGAACCCATACATCTAGTGAATCAACTGCTCACACATCTATGCACAGAGTCATACACCTCCCAGACACCCACACACACACTCAGTCTCCCATACAAATACTTGGGCAACTAATCAATAACCCATATAGTTAGTCATATAGCTAATGATCAACACATGCATCAGATTACAAAACAACAGACACAATGATGCACAATTTAAAACAGTTTAGTCACTAACCCATGCACTCAGTGAGACACATTTAATCACTCACTTATACAGTCAGTCATGCACCTACTAAATCCTTCATCCAGACACTTATACATCCACTCATTCTTCAATATGTAAGACATATTTTAACTTTACAGAAGCATACAGTCACTGGATGTTGTCATCAGTGATGTCATCAGTGATGTCATTTGAGATGTCATCAGTGATGTCATCAGTGATGTCACTGACCATGTCATGAATGATGTAATATGTGACATCATCAGCAGTGGATTGCAGGTGCGCGATATATAGTTAGTGCAACTAACTATATATGGAATTTCAATGGTTTTGTGTGAGTAAAATAAGGTTTTCTAAATGCTATTTCCTAACTATATATGGTCTATAACCTATGGTTTTTTCAGTGAATTTTCAAGGTTTTGTAAATGCTAATTCCTAACTATATATGGTCTATAACCTATGGTTTTTTCTGTGAATTTCATTGGTTTTTTAACAGCTAATATCTGTAGCTGTAAAATGTATTCTTCTTTAAATCCAAAAATATATTTTATATGTTTATGAATATTTTTTTTTTTAAATATTTTTTTTTCTTCGTTCCCGCTTCGCGAATCAGGAAGCTTCCCGTTAGCTGACCTTGATGCCGCGAAATAGACCGCGAGCCGGTAAACGTTTCTTTACCGCAAGTGCCGCGTTAGAAAACAACATCGTGACGCCTCCCGTCCGCATGACGTTCCACGTTGTCGCTTGATACGTCATATGACGTGCTACGTTAGCGAACTGGTACGCGAAGCGAGTGCCAAAGCGCAGGTTTCTGGAAGCAAACAGGGAGGCCCTGCAAAGCGCTTAACGTAAACACAGCAAGTCATGTGACTTGGTAATAACACTTTTCATTGGTTCATTTCACTTTTGGTTTCCTAATGATGTAAGACTAGGTCATATAATCTAAAATGAACACTTTTGATTGGTTGAGAACTCTTGTTTTTCCCAAATGATGAAAATCCCTCCTTCTTTCCTCACTCTGACTTTCCTCATTGTGAGAGAAAGACCCTTTGTGATCACTGAGCAATGGCTTCTTTAGTAGCTTCAGCTGGTGCTTCCCCACCACCTCCACCACATCCAAGGAAGAGTGGACCACCTGCTCAAGTTGTAATTCAACAAGAAGAAGAAGAAGAGGAACAGGAGGACGAGCACGAAGAGAGGCAGTTTTTGCCTGAGCAGCCCAAGACGTCTCACCGGAAAGAAAACTTCATTTGGCAATTTTTTTAAATTCCCAAAGGTCAGAAAAAAGTAAATGCAAGATACGTAACTTGCCTTATATGTCAAGATAGACTGTCCAGAGGGACCGACAAAAAATACAGTTTCGGAAACTACACAATGCATCGCCATATGACTAGGTGGCATCCTAACAACTACAGTGCTGCACAGTTTCGGAACGACCTAGATAATCTCCCTATTATGGCCAGAAGATCTGTTGTACCGGAAGTAACGGGACCAGAGGGCAGGGAGATGGTGCCAAATATACAAATGAGATTTGGTGAAGTAAAACACACCTGCGTATTTTGCGATGGATTCATTTCCTACGGAGAAAGAAGCATCACTCTGATCAACAGAGCTATTGACTATCATATGCAAGTTTGTCCGAAACGCCCAAAATAATAAATACTTCTTTTTTTTGTTTTGTTGCTCCTGTTGAGCCCTTTACAATGAATCGTTTTCATTGCCCCCTCCAAGAAAAACCCAAAAAAATATAAAACTGTTCCGAAAAATTCAAAAACAGTAAAAAAATGTTCAGAAAAATAAAAAAAAAAGTTATTTTCAGAACTACCTCCCCGTTATTAAAAAATTGGTACAATATTTGGAACTGTGCCAACCTCTATTTCTCTTAGTTCGCTTCCTAGTTCGCTCGCTGGTACGCGAACTGGAAGCGAACCAAAAACAGTAAGTATAAGGGAAGGAAACACACACTTATGTTAAAAGAAAGACAGCTATAGGGGAGTAAACTAGAGATACTATTACCCATAATCCACTACTGATGATGTCACATATTACATCATTCATGACATGCTCAGTGACATCATCAGCAGAGGATTGCGGGTTTTTTGGCAACATGCCTTATCCACGGTTTAATAACGCTGCCTTTTGCTTTATATAAGTTTTCAAATTGTATGAAATATATACCAATAGGTCTTTATGAACCTTTAGGTAGTGCTTTTGTTCATGAGGTCTGGTCGCTTCCATACACATACAGATGTTTCAAAGATGATCAAGAAGTTTATCTGAATGGAGAGGAATGCACTGAGACGCCAGATCATTCACTAATGTGTAGGCACATACAGTTACACGATTCATGCAACAAACACCGACCAAATATGGCTTGCGTGTTGCAAGGCACGCCAGTTCCTGCTATCATCCCCACGTTCAAGTTGTTGGAAAATGGTAGTTATTTGATGCTCAATAATGAAGATTGTTCTGAGTTAATTAAAAGTATTCCTTTTATCGTAACAGTAAGTGAACGGGTTATTTGCTGCAGAAATGTTCTATTTCCTCCCACACATGAACATAGGGAGTTTTCAATCTGGCCACAAATACCAACCTTGGGACACGTTTCAACGGCATGACAAGAATAAGAGCTCTTTTGTCTCAGAGAGAGGTGGCCTTGAGTTCGGCCCGTGAAACTTTCGTACTTCACATAGCGAACACCCGTACACAGGTTTGCCTTTCAATTTCAGCAACATGTTTCCGACTATCTTTAACGCATCCTCCACAAAATCCCTGGCACACTTTTTTAAAGTTGTTACCAGTGGTCTCGTGACTTCATTTGAGAAAATCTTTGGAGTCATCCCTGCTCCCTTTCATTCCATTTTCTCCACTCTGGTTCGTGGATTGCATTTTTACTTGCATTACCAGCGGACGCTCTTGTGCTTTTTTACATTTTTAAATATGGATGTCCCTCCTATGCAACCTCCGACCCTGCAGCTGCTGACACTGTTCCGCAATCGCATGCTAGAATATTATGGCACAATGCCGTTGGCGATATTAAGCACGGCATATGGATTATCTTTTCGGTTCTCCTACTTCACCTGTGTCCAGCCTGTATTTCACTGCCTGACCTGTGATTTCGATTGGGCCATTGATTTGTGTCTCTGCGGACCGGTTTCTCCTGACGTCGACTTTAATCAGCTGATGACTCCTATCATTACTCACGAGTTGATTTGTCCTGGCGAAAGGATTATGGCTGTGGCATTGATGCATGGACTACTTGGTCCCTGGAATTTACTGGCGGCAGCACAGTCTTTCTTGGAACACAGCTTTCTTGAAAACCCACCGAGCTGTCCTCTGATGGTGATAGAGGATCCGGTGCTGGGAGAGCACGTATGTTCTTTTCCGCTTTTAAATTGGATGGCTGAACTGTTTTCGGATGAAGACGGTGACTTCCTATTGGAGGCTGTTGCAGCTTATTTTGCATACACAGTTATGTCATAGACCTTTTTCATGTTTCATATGCTGAGTACTAGCATTTCATTGACAATTCATTGACTTATTTGTCAAGTTTTTATTATTTACCTTGCCTATTGGCTTAAGACTCGATAAAGTACTTGGCTGTTTTATTTTTCTTTAGCATTGAATTTTCCTAGTTTTTAATGCTTTACCTTGCGGACCGTCCACATATAAACTTGCAATCTGCTCTCATGAGATGGCACTTCTATTATCTTATTCAGTTCGTTTCCGGATCATGAGGAGGTGTCATCTAGGTCCTGGATATCTTTACATCGTGTTAAGTTAGCATGGGCTCATTACCGGTTTAAACGCCATTTTTCCTTTTTTGCAACTTCTGCACACGACACTTAGTTGTTGCTTTAGCTTTCCACCTAGTAGTTCATCGTGGTTTACATGAGAATAATATGTTATTGGTCTACTATCTGCTTTACTTGTTAAACTATATCTGTACAGCGAGTGCTAAAGTTTCAAGAACAACACGATACAGAATTGTTATGAGGTCTGATCTCCACGACTTCATACTCATAACATAAGTGCAACTTCTGCCAATTCTGGGCATGAGGCGGGTTTTATATTGCTTTGCCGAACACACATACACAACAGTTGATGCGGTTCACATGAAGAGAGAGCTGGTGTATGCTGATGTGATTCCTTCAAATCTAAGACACTAAAGTATGGGCACGCCCTAAACCAACACAAAGAGACCTTCTTAGCAAATAATATAATATGTGTATTAGGGAGGGTGAGATATAAGCAGCCGCGGGCCGTGGAGGGAGTTACGGTGAGGCAGGGAGGCGGGGAGGGGGAGAAGCAGGGTGGAGCCCTCTCTACCTTGCCCCTCCCCCTCCCCGCCTCCCTGCCCCACCGTAACTCCCTCCACGGCCCGCGGCTGCTTATAAGTGTTGCTAACTCTTATTCATTTACAGCATGTTAACATACTGTCACCATTCGCTTTTTATGTACTAGTAACTATGCTGGTAATTTTGCTACTGATAATATGTGTACTTGTATTCTCCACCCTGCTTCTCCCCCTCCCCGCCTCCCTGCCTCACCGTAACTCCCTCCACGGCCCGCGGCTGCTTATAAGTGTTGCTAACTCTTATTCATTTACAGCATGTTAACATACTATCACCATTCACTTTTTATGTACTAGTAACTATGCTGGTAATTTTGCTACTGATAATATGTGTACTTTTATTATCTAAGGTACTACGCCTGAGAAGACGGCATTAGTAAATAAACATTTCAAATACACATGTGTTCTTCTTAACTCCATGTTCTGGTTTCTAAGAAATATATAACGACCGACTGTTCATGAGTTCCACGTATCCTGAGGTACTATAAGTTCATATTCTGGATTGTCTAAACATTGAGAGTTTGTTATATCCAATGTGACACTGTACCTAGCTTGCTAAATAGTTTTTGATTACTAACGTGAGTTTTGGGACACCCTAATTCGCCGAGGTTCCAATCCTCTGTCCACAGTTCTGTGTGAGAACAGAAACCCTGCGACAGGGGCACCCCCGACCCTTGCTGGACCTTCATCACACTTGCGATACAACTCCAGCAATGCGCCACCTTTACGGCACAGATACATCACGCATCTGTGCTGTTTTTGCCCCATGATGCGCCGCATTGTAAATGCAGCACACCATAGGTGACGGAACAGCGGCACAGAATGACTAACACATCCCTGGTGATGCGCCAGTCATCATAAATCTATCCCTATGCTTCTTATCTTGTTAGAGATGAACCGCCATATGTATCATCAAAGTTATTTGCATTTCCTAAATAGCGAACTTTAAGGAATAAATAGCGATTCTTTACCATTCCTAGTTTGCGATGAGCTATTTGCTAATTAGCCGAATGTAGCCCAATGAAGCCCAATGTAGCCCAATGTAGCCCAAAGATGGCCGCCAGACACACAAAAAAACAAATGTAGCCCAAATATCAGCCAGATGTAGCCCAACTATAGCCCAGTGACAGAATGACCAATCAGCTTCGCAAACCTCCGTTACGCGAAGCGGAGCGCTGTTACAGATATATATCTTTTTTTGAACGTTAATTTCTCAAAATCCACTGGAGCACATATATTGAGACCTAGCAAAGGCACATCGGGCTACCAGTCCCTAATATTTTGCCAAGTTTCGTGCAAATCCATTCAGCCGTTCAATTATTATTTTTATTATTTTTTTTTGCCCCGCGGGGCCCTTTTAAAACCTCCACATCAAACCTAGGGGGTCAGCGAGGATCTACTATGCCCCCTTATAGTTATTTCCCCCTTTGTTTTGACCTCCTCTTGTCTCTCGATCCTACCGAGAGACAAGATGGCGGCCGCTACGGACTGTTTGGAATGTTGACAGACGCCGGAGAACCAATCAGCTTCGCTTCACAAAGCTCCGTTGCGCGAAAAGTCCGCGAACCAGAGCGCTAACCGGTCCGCTGTTACAGATATATATCTTTTTTTAAACGTTAATTTCTCAAAATCCACTGGAGCACATATATTGAGACCTACAAAAGGCACATCGGGCTACCAGTCCCTACAATTTTGCCAAGTTTCGTGCAAATCCATTCAGCCGTTCGGGCTAAAAGTGAGGCCAACCGCCCTATGGAAAACTCAATGTTAAAAACACGTTTTGGGACCCCCCTTTTTTCTCGGCCCCCACTGGACGAACCCCCCCCAAATTTTCAAGGGCTGCTCAGAAACAAAATGTGCCATTTTCCTGAAAATTTCAGCCAATTCCGTCCACAAACGCCAAAGTTATTAGACATAGAATTTTCAAAAAACCCATAGAGAAAAAATCCTAACTATATATACCTACTGGCGACCGCCAGTAGGTAATATATAAAAATATATATATATATAAATATATATATATCAGCTCCAAGGCTTGCCAAAATACTGCTCACTTAGGCACTCTGGGGGACAAAGCTCTTTTATTAAATGCAGACGCGTTTCAGCCGTAGCCTTCTTCAGTGCTTAAAAAGAGGCATTGAGATTCAAATGCACAGCGCGCTTTTTTAAACCATATAGTGTCTCTCGTGATTGGCAGTTCTTAAGTGGTGGCAAGTGAGGAGGGATTCAGATGATGTTTGCCTCCCCCAGCAGTCCTTTAGTAAGACGTTTTCTCAATATATAACACCTGGCCATATCGACAATTTTTTCATGGTGAGTCATTTATTATGCAATGTCAAAAAGTCTTACTGCTGCGAGTTACTTGCGGTTTCCAATATTGTTGCCACTATTAGCTGCGCATTAATTCCCCCACGACAAGCCTCCGATATCACACCAGGATGCATCCGTTGGCAGCGGTAAAATTACCGTGTGCCATGAATTTGTATAATTCACGTCCTTTCAGGCCGACAGGAAACATCCTTTGGAGACGGTTCGTGCTCCTGCAATAAAGTTACGCTCCACTCTCCACCATGATGCAGGCTTCGCTGAACTCTTAAGGCGGGTGCCACAGGTGTGTGAGGGTAGAACTCACATCTTATATCAGCTCCAAGGCTTGCCAAAATACTGCTCGCTTAGGCACTCTGGGGGACAAAGCTCTTTTATTAAATGCAGACGCGTTTCAGCCGTAGCCTTCTTCAGTGCTTAAAAAGAGGCATTGAGATTCAAATGCACAGCGCGCTTTTTTAAACCATATAGTGTCTCTCGTGATTGGCAGTTCTTAAGTGGTGGCAAGTGAGGAGGGACTCAGATGATGTTTGCCTCCCCCAGCAGTCCTTTAGTAAGACGTTTTCTCAATATATAACACCTGGCCATATCGACAATTTTTTCATGGTGAGTCATTTATTATGCAATGTCAAAAAGTCTTACTGCTGCGAGTTACTTGCGGTTTCCAATATTGTTGCCACCGTAAGCTGCGCATTAAGTCCCCCACGCCAAGCCTCCGATATCACACCAGGATGCATCCGTTGGCAGCGGTAAAATTACAGTGTGCCATGAATTTGTATAATTCACGTCCTTTCAGGCCAACAGGAAACATCCTTTGGAGACGGTTCGTGCTCCTGCCATAAAGTTACGCTCCACTCTCCACCATGATGCAGGCTTCGCTGAACTCTTAAGGCGGGTGCCACAGGTGTGTGAGGGTGGAACTCACATCTTATATCAGCTCCAAGGCTTGCCAAAATACTGCTCGCTTAGGCACTCTGGGGGACAAAGCTTTTTTATTAAATGCAGACGCGTTTCAGCCGTAGCTTTCTTCAGTGCTTAAAAAGAGGCATTGAGATTCAAATGCACAGCGCGCTTTTTTAAACCATATAGTGTCTCTCGTGATTGGCAGTTCTTAAGTGGTAGCAAGTGAGGAGGGACTCAGATGATGTTTGCCTCCCCCAGCAGTCCTTTAGTAAGACGTTTTCTCAATATATAACACCTGGCCATATCGACAATTTTTTCATGGTGAGTCATTTATTATGCAATGTCAAAAAGTCTTACTGCTGCGAGTTACTTGCGGTTTCCAATATTGTTGCCACCATTAGCTGCGCATTAAGTCCCCCACGCCAAGCCTCCGATATCACACCAGGATGCATCCGTTGGCAGCGGCAAAATTACCGTGTGCCATGAATTTGTATAATTCACGTCTTTTCAGGCAGACAGGAAACATCCTTTGGAGACGGTTCGTGCTCCTGCCATAAAGTTACGCTCCACTCTCCACCATGATGCAGGCTTCGCTGAACTCTTAAGGCGGGTGCCACAGGTGTGTGAGGGTGGAACTCACATCTTATATCAGCTCCAAGGCTTGCCAAAATACTGCTCGCTTAGGCCCTCTGGGGGACAAAGCTCTTTTATTAAATGCAGACGCGTTTCAGCCGTAGCTTTCTTCAGTGCTTAAAAAGAGGCATTGAGATTCAAATGCACAGCGTGCTTTTTTAAACCATATAGTGTCTCTCGTGATTGGCAGTTCTTAAGTGGTGGCAAGTGAGGAGGGACTCAGATGATGTTTGCCTCCCCCAGCAGTCCTTTAGTAAGACGTTTTCTCAATATATAACACCTGGCCATATCGACAATTTTTTCATGGTGAGTCATTTATTATGCAATGTCAAAAAGTCTTACTGCTGCGAGTTACTTGCGGTTTCCAATATTGTTGCCACCATTAGCTGCGCATTAAGTCCCCCACGCCAAGCCTCCGATATCACACCAGGATGCATCCGTTGGCAGCGGTAAAAATACCGTGTGCCATGAATTTGTATAATTCATGTCCTTTATATATATATGTTAATATTTTTTTTTTATCTCCTCTGTCTGGTTGGAGAGCTGACCTAAAACAATGGTCTAAAACAGAGTGCCTGCCTTACTGTTTTCGGACTTATCAGCATCATTTGCCACTATCACCACCAGATACTACTACACAGACTCCATCATCTCAGAAAATGCCCTAACATGAATTGTCTCATTACTCAAGAAAAGACAGAGATTAGTTTTCTTACCACAATTCGTTTCGCACCTCACACCTAACTTTGTGACATCTCTATTCAACATCTCTGTAACCCCCCTTACTGGACATATTTAGATCATTCAAATCACCAAATGCACCAAATTCAGTGAATCTAAAATGCTGCCGCAAGACTCCTCCATTGCCTTCACCACAGAGATCGCATGAAATCAGTCCTGCTAACACTTCTTTGGCAACCTCTAGCTAGATCAATGTTCAAAGCACTTTGCATCGTCCATAGAGCCTAACAAGAAAAAGGACAACTATACCTATAAAATAGATTGAAACATTACAAACAAAATATGACCCTTTCTCCCGGCTTGCTCCAAAGCACGTCATACCACCTTACAATAAGAAATCCATAGGAAGCCCTGCATTCTAAGTACAAGACATCAGCTTAGCTCTGTAATCCATTGCCCACACAGATGTTAAGTATCCAGGAGCATTCAAAGTTCAGAAGAGGAGTGAAAAAAAAATTGTTACCAAGATACAAAGAGCCATATTATCAAGCCTGGGCGATAAAATTATCGCCGCTTTATCGGCAGGAAACTGCCGCTAAAATGGCAATAATGGGCTTGATAATAGGCTCTATGGAATTCCAATTGAAGCTCATGTTAGATGTCCTTCACATCTAACATGGGCTTCGATTGGAATTCCATAGAGCCTATTATCAAGCCCATTATCGCCACTTTAGCGGCAATTTCCTGCCGATAAAGCGGCGATAATTTTATCGCCCAGGCTTGATAATATGGTCCAAAGTTCATACGATACTTAGAAGTTGCTAACTGCTATTTGCACAGAGGGGGAGTGGGAACTCTGAGATATTTCTTGGGAGGGAGGGGCATGCCAAACCGAGACCACATTTGTGTGTGAAAAGGGCCACTTTATTGAAACAGGTGCATATCATAAATAAAACACTGGCAACCGCCTTACAAAACTAAAACCTTACTATACATCAAATAACTGACCCCTTGGTCCCCCCACCCCTACAATCCCCTCATCAGTTCCCCCGCCCCGCCGTTAACATAACAAAAACCTTACACAGTATTCCATATAAAATTCATACCCTGCAATGAAACCCAAATCTCCTACCTGCCTCTCTGCAACTGTAACCAAACAATGTATCCCTACAACTTATCCTACCTGCCTACCCTCTCCCTACCCTGCTCACAAACTTCCAACACTTAACCAAAAAGGTCTGCCAACCAGCCTGCCAGCATCTGTTCCAAGTGACATAATGAACAAAACACCCTCTTATACACCTGACATCCACAAAACTGGCCACAAATATGACAACAAATTCCCCCAGAAAAAAACAGAAAAAGAACCCCCATGAAGAGGGATGGGAGGGCGGGCAAAAACTACCATCTACTACGCTACTCCCAGCCACCAGGTCACCAAACCTAAAATGGTGGCTGGGAATAGCGTGCTCCCCCTCATATAATATTGGGCTACATTTGGGCTACTTCACTAAAAAGCCCAAAGAGCACACAAAATGGCCGCTACTCTGCCAGCCCCACCCCCTCCCAATCTGCCCGAGGAGCAGACCTCAAGGGCTTCGGCTGCCCCCCCAAACCTCCTTTCGGCAATTCAATTGGTGGAATATTGTTGGGAGTTTTAATAACTGTCACAAATTTGTAATAATCTGAGCAAGCACACTGTAAGAATACCGGTTTTTAAAAATCAGTTTTACATGCGCCGGGGTTTTAAATAAGGATTTTCACCTTTTAATTGTTTGTAATATTAGGGAAAACCAAAGAGCAGACAACAGTGTGTCGGGGGGTCGGAAATAGGACACGGAGCGGAGCCATTTTGTGCATGACGCGCTCAAGTGTCTAAGTGGCAGGGAGGAGGAGTCTTGCCCCTCCTATAATTTGATGGGCAGCATGGGTGCACTAATCTTAGGCATAACCAGGTCAGTTCAATCTCCTAATTGGTGAAACAAAGTTGATACCTTATACTCAGAAGTTGCTAACTGAGAGTGCCATTTCTTCGGCAATCTGAACAGGTTGAATATTGTTGTAAGTTTCATTAACTGTCATGAATTTAAAATAATCTGACTTGCACTTTAAGAAAACCAAATTTTAGGAATCTGTTTTACATGCGCCAGGGTTTTAAATAAGGATTTTCATCATTTGTTTGTAATTTCAGGGAAACCCGAAGAGCAGACAACAGTGTGCAAGCAGAAAATAGGACAAGGAGTCACATACCTTTCTGATGGATGAGCTGAAGGGAGCAAAACCTCTCGGTTTTAGTATATCACCCTGAGCCAAATGTTTGTTTCCAGTGTTTTAGTGTATCACCCTTATCACATTGCTAAATCAGGCCATAGCCCCTAAATACATTGGTTATGCTAACTTTACCGTACATGGTGACTTTAACATCCATCTGGACGAGGTGGATGATCCACTGTCCATTCACTTTTTTGAAGCTTTAGCAACACTTAACCTTACATGGTCTGATATGGGCACTATGTATAAGGCAGGACATGCCATGGATGGCATCATGTCTAATATTACAGCACATTGGGTGAGCCTGGACCATGTGGTATGGTCAGATTATTTCCTGCTCCCTTTTTCCTGGCCTCTCCCAGGACCTAGGGAAAGTAGAGGTAACCCCCAGGAGCTAGGTAAATGAACATGGAATAAAGTATCAATCCCCGTCCTCCAGAGAATACTGAGCGCTTCTAAACCAATGCAATCAGTCACTGTCACATGTGATGACAGGGCTATCAATAAATGGCTCATGAAAGCAGCCAATACAGTGGCTCCGATTATACCCCCTTTTATTGGTGCTACAGCCGGTTCTGCATGCTAATTTTCTCTGGAGCTTGCCCTTGAGAAAATAGCATGTAAAAAGTTAGAGAGAGCTTGCCGACACCACTATAGGGAGGGCAACAAAGACCGCTTCAAACAGGCACTCAATCTTTTCCCAATCATTAAAGAGGCCCATAGTAAGGGGAAGGAGATTTTTAAGATCATAACAAGTGTAATGGATCCAAAGGCAACAGCCCCACCTCCTGAGACCAATCAAGTCCTCTGCACAAGACTTAGTGATATTTTGGACGACAAGATCACCAAAATTTAGGCCAACCTGCTGTTCCTTAACAGTCTAGAGAGGTATCAGGTTCAACAGCAAAGATGAACTTGCCTTTATTCCAATTTCCCACAATAGAGGAACTGAAAGCCCAAGTCTTAAGCTGTAGATCTGGATTCCCCATGACCCATTTTCCCTACATTTTTTCAAAGTAATTGCTGGCACTATTGCCCCATCTTACCATGAGCTGTTTTCAGCTTATCTTAAATGTGGTGTATTACCAGACTCATGGGAGAGGGCAAATGTATTCCCCCTACTTATCTAGGCCAATGCCAACCCTGAAGTTCTAGTGTACTACAGACTGGTTTTACTATTACCAGCAGCCACCAAGATTCAGGGAAAGACGATAACCACCAGCTCACAGCTTTTCTAACATAAGGCAATCTTTTGCACCATTCCCAATATGGGTTCAGGGCATGACACAGCACAGAGACAGCATTACTGGAGATTTCTGAGTACATCAAAGTGGACCTGGTTTCAGGACCTAATGTTGCCTTGATGCTATTAGACTTGTCAGCAGCGTTTGACATGGTGGATCACAATATCATGCTACATAGGTTGGAGTCCTTGGGGGTGACTGGGTCAGTCCGAGGCTGGTTGGGCTCATTTTTGGAAAATAGAGAGCAGGATGAGGCCCTTTTCTTCCAGAGCAAAACCTATGAAATGGGGGCTCTTCAGAGCTTCTCCATGAGTCTCATCCTTTTATAATGTATATATGACCTCACTAGCATTCTTGGTTGAGTCTTTCGGCATCAAGGTCATATCGTATGCTGATGATACACAGTTACTGCTCACTTATGAAGGGGACTCAGCGAGAGCCAAAGAAATGTTTTCACTCTGCATGAAGGCGCGACTTGGCTGGCATAGGAAGAACACACTGCAATGCAACCCAGACAAAACAGAGATCTTGTTGTTTAGGTTGGGCCCTCTTTGAGGGTGGACAGGACAGGAGGGGGGACCTTCCTGTACATAAACAATCTTTCCCTCAACACAAGCACCCTTGCACCGTGGTGCAAGGGTGCCTGCGTTGGCGCTAGGCAGCTAAGGTTAGCGTCAGCGCAGGGGGAAATGCAGGGCTGCACCATATTCTAGTAAATATGGTGCAGCCCAACATTTCTAAAGTGACAAAGTGTGTCATTAGCCTTCTTGGCTTAACAAAACGCTTCACCACTTTACTGTAAATATGCCCCTCAGTTGCTTGTTTGGAGTTATTTTTATCGGAATTATGCTTAACGCCTTAACCGCGGTGGTTTTTCCGCTGCGGTTAGGGCGTACTAAAGGGTGAGCGGGGCTGCGTCGGCCGTTGGTCGTGCGCAACACTGGGGAGGGAGTGCTGGTCGACGGGAGCACAAACGGGGTTAATCAGTAGCTTAATTGATCTGGCTCTCAATTATCTCAACCTGTGGGCGGATAGGTTTCAGCAATACTGTTTGGTAATGCACGCTCCTGATATGCAACGGGAATCTGCATGAGGTGTTGGCATAATGCCAATGTTGCTGCCTCCCTTTTTACTTTACTTAAAATATTTGAGGCAACTGTTAATTGCAAATTAATTTCATCCCCAAATCCAGGGTAGAAGCAGCCCCGTATTCATTTAGAATTTATTTTAGCATTTCAGTCAAAACAGCAACTTATGGTGTACCATGTAATTTGGTACATATGGAAGCAAAGACGGTGGCACAGTTATCCACTAGGGGAACCATACCAAGTGGCAAGCACATTGTAAGAATTTTATGTTTGTCTTGCGGTCCCATATAGGGAAACACGGCTTCAAGCTGGTGCAGCTAACTGTGGCTTCACAGCTTGAATAGCCCTTGTTTGGGTTGCTGTTATTGTTCGCATAACAAACTGTGTTAAGCATCTGTAAAGTCTAACTAGACCTGTAAAGAGAGTGCAAAGGTCTGCAAAAGTTAATGGTGCTAATGCTGGGTATAGTGTTTAGCAAGCCATGACTGGCTATGTTGCTCCCTCATTACTGAGGGCACCCAGTCTATAATTGTTTAATGTGTGTTGGAAGGTGCCTTGGAACCAATTCTGGTGTTCCTGTTATATTAACGGAATTTCTAAAGCTTCACAAGCCCTATATCGGGCAGGTAATACAGCTAGAATGTATGTGTGAAATGTTTAGGCATTGGTGTAGGCTGCAGGACACGCAAAGCATGTGAACCATAAATAGAATACCTCTATCTTGTATGCTTCGTGGGCCTGTGCCATGAAGGGAACATCTCCCCCGGTGAGAGGAAGCCTTTGTGTAATAATGCTGTTACAGCATGTCTGCTATTAATAGGAATCATTTCTGCTTGCACCCAGTATAATTAATGGAATTTAAAGAAACGAAAGTACTATGGTACGGTGATTCTTTTCAAGGTTCAAGCTTAAAAAACCTAGAAACAAAAACAGGGTTTCCTATCAAGCTGAGGAGGATTAATCCCTAAAACCACAGACGTCTCTTTTTAAGGTGAAGAGGAGCCTTGGACACATGCAAGAACTACTCACTAGACCCATTAAATAAGTACTTTACTTAGAATGTTGGTGGCCCCACGTCATACCGTTCCTACAATTAAGTAGGACTGTTTATCCGTACAACATAACCATCAGAATATGGGGGCTGAGTACACACATAGCATCAGAGTATATTGGCCCTATTCCTAGCTAGCTCAACGTACCCCATCTGAACCCCTACCCTTCCAGGGTACCAGATGGCATCTGCAGTCTCCAAATATGACCACTCTAATTCCCCATGAAAATCATCGAAACACATCCACCCTTTTGTTGTTTACTTTCGCATGCCCAAGATAAACACAAAAAAAGATAAGATTTGCCTTTTTAAACATTTATTGAAATATTTGTATTCTTGCATAGAAAGCGTGAGCTGCAATTTATTAGGTGGATGAAACAAAGCATTGTAACCAGCATTACAAGAATGTTGAAGAAGATAAATAGTTCAACCGTTATACCCTTACTCTGTGATTATGATTATATCTATACTCATATATGCAAGACAGTGGCAGTGTTCTAAGTCCGCTGGAGGGCAGCTTTGAAATTCAGTAACTCCAGCTTTCATTTTAACTTGATTTTAGCCTTGTTCACTGTTTTAATCTAACTTGTGTGAGGAGTTTAAAGGGGCTGTGCGTGGCTTACCTGTGCTCAATCACCTGGTCTCCCTGCCTCGGTCCAACGCGGTGTTTACCGTTGCGCGGAGGGCGGCGGAGACAGAGACAGGCACTTACGGTTGGGGAGAGCAGCGGTCTAGTTGCTGGGAGTGCTCTTCTTTAAATTCAACATGCCTCTGCGGCTGCTCAGCGGACGCGCCAAAGGCAGGCCTGTCTGCGCCAGTCCGCGGCCGACCGGGGCTAGGGGCCAGAACCCCTGCTGGTTTTAAATCAAGGCACCACTATAGTCCTCGAAGGCTTCGAGTCCTTTGTCCTAGCCTGACGGATAAATGCAAACACAGCATTAGGGTGGACGGTGAGAGCTGTCAATGTAGCCACTGCTCATTCGGGGCGGTTGCACGAACAGAAATGGGGGAGGGAGGTCTCTCACTCAGGCTATCTCTAATAAACTGTAGATCCTTGAGGAAGCATAGATTTGAGATATGTGGCCTACTATCTGAAGGTAAAACAGATGTCATATTCCTCACAGAGACATGGCTGGACACTGATTCTGCGCCTGAAATCCTGGAGGCACTCCCAAAAGGTTATGGGATAATGAGAGTTGATAGACAGTCTGAGAGGGGAGGGGGCATCGCAATCATCTACAAGCATGACATTCGATGCTCTCTCACACCTGCTGACATAGCTGATGGTGAGGCAGGTTTTTTCCTTATCTGCACTGCCACTAACCATGTCGTGAAGGGGCTATTGGTTTATACACCCCCGGGACCTCATTCCAGGTTTATACCCAGCCTCATTGACCATCTTGTCCAACCTGCCCTACGGTATGAAAAATTACTGGTGCTAGGCGATATAAACTTGCATTTTGATGATGCACTCAGCCCAGGGGCACAAGAGCTGCACCAGGAATTAGAAGTGTTGCAACTTTTTTAAAAATCCGTACTACCTTTCCACAGGTTGGGTCATTTACTTGACCCTATCTTTGCCAATTGGGATGCGCTGGAATTAGAGCCTCCGCTTCCGGTGTTATGGTCAGACCATTTTCTGATCACATTTAGAATAAAACTGTCCCGGTCCAAAACACAGGAGAAAGCTAAGCCCGGTATGAAAAGAAGGAGGTGGGCAGGTTTTTTCACAGGGGGCTTTTGATCTGGCCTTTCTAAAGAGGGGTCCCCCCTTTGGCCGTGATGTAAATGGGGTGTGTAAAGATCTCGAGAGCCATATAGGTGATGCTCTGGATTGCACCACACCGTGGACTATTAAAACATCTATTAACAGAGGCAAATCCGCACCTTGGTTTAGTGAGGAGCTACGAACCGCTAAATCATCCTGCAAACACCTAGAGAGGCGCTGGAGGAAAGATTTTTCAGCCCATCTGGAAGCAGAATATAAAATTAGCCTCAAGAGCTACCATTCGCTCATTAGGAAGGCGAAGGTAGCTTATTTTAACGGTAGGATTCAAACAGCGGAAAATTCTACTAAAGAGCTGTTTAAGATCTTTAAGGAAATCTCCTCCTTGGCATCCGTCGCAGAGCCTATTGTTAGCTCTGATGAGGCATGCAATTGAGTAGCTGAGTACTTTGCAGAGAAGGTCGAGAAGATTTGCTCCTCATTTCCTGTCTCTGCACGCGTTGGCATAAGAGTGGAAAAGGAATCCATGGGTGCCCCGAAGTACAGGGTCTGTTTGAATTGCCCGTGCCCCCCCAGGATACTCTTAAAAAGATTGCCATTAGCATCAAATCAGGCTCTCCCAGGGACTCAGCCACCCCTAGGCTGCTCAGAGGTAGTATTGATCGACTTGAGCCTTTCATTAGACATCTTGTGGAGCTGTCTTTTACCTCAGGAGTGGTCCCGGAAATGTGGAAAGAGGCTGTGGTACTTCCTTTACAGAAGAAGCCTCATATTAGCATTGATCAGCTTGATAATTTGTGTCCCATTTCTCTGCTCCCGTACTTTGCCAAGGTGGCGGAAAAGATTGTGAACATCCAACTCACCGCACATATTGCGAACAATAACCTTCTCCATCGCTCCCAATCTGGCTTTCGAGCTTTTCTTTCTACTGAATCGGCACTACTCTACTCCACCGAGACCATCCGGAAGTTTGTGGATGAGGGGCAGACAGCGGCCTTAATTCTTTCAGATTTAAGCGCCGCTTTCGACACTGTCGCCCACCATACCTTGCTGCATGATTTAGAGAGCGGTGATGTTGGTGGCAGAGCATTAAGGTGGATGGAATCTTTTCTATCTGGGCGCAGTTTCCAAGTCATGCAGGGTAGTCACTACTCTAGGAGCATCAAGCTGACTCAGGGGGTGCCGCAGGGATCTATTCTGAGCCCTACACTGTTCAATCTTTACGTTGCCCCCTTGGCTAAGATCTCAGATAAATTTGGGATTAATGCCTTGTCCTATGCTGATGACACCCAGCTGGTGGTCTCTCTGACCCAAGCCCGGTCGGATGCTGCCTCCAACTTTGTATCCTGCCTCCAAGAACTGGCTGTTTGGATGGCAAATAATTGCCTAAAACTGAATGGCAGCAAGACCGTGGTATTGGTAATAGGGAAGGCTCCATCAGTATGGTCCCCTGCATGATGGCCGCAGTCATTGGGACCCACTCCTACTCCTTGCGAGCAAGCTAGGAATCTTGGGATTTGGGTGGACAACAAGATGTCCTTCGCTTACCACACCATGCGGGTGGCAGGCACCTGTTTTGGTATTCTGAGGGGACTACGGAAAACCCTGGACACCCTACCCACGTCATCCAGAAAAATCCTCGTGCATGCTCTAGTAACCTCACGACAGATACAGCAACTTGCTGTATCTGGGCGCAAATGTTAGATGTTTGCAACGCTTGCAGTGCATCCAAAATGCAGCAGCAAGGCTAGTTCTTATGCTCCCAAAAAGGGCCTCTGCCACTGGTGTGCTGGCCTCTCTACATTGGCTCCCCATTAGGGAGAGAGTAAAGTTCAAGGCCTTGTGTGTGAGTCATCGGATTTTACAGGGAAAGGGGCCTAGGTACCTGCATGATTTCTTAACCCCCTATCTTCCGACCAGGCTATTAAGGTCAAGAGGGAAAGGGAAGGTGAACATTCCTAAAATCAGGAGAGCAAGAATGGGCGGCCGCTCCTTCTGTTATCTGGCAGCCCAGCTGTGGAACTCGCTTCCTCAGGCACTCCGGCTGGAGTGCTCTGAATCTACCTTCCAGTAGGGTCTTAAAACGCATCTGTTTCCTGCCTACTAATCTGAATTTGATCTGTTGAGGTGACTGTTGATTGCTGTTGTTTTTTTTTTGCTCCGTAGCGCGGGGACACACTGCCTCAGTGTAACCAGGCGCTTTACAAATGTTATTATTATTATTATTATTTATATAATACTACCTACTCTATCAAGAGCATACTGGAAGTACCCCCTGACAGATCTCTTGGGACAATCCAACAACCCATACCTGCGTATGATGTGTCAGGAAGCTGATCTGGTGTAGAGCAGGCTATCACCCATTGCAGGGTGAAGGTTAGAGTCAGCAAGGCTGCATCTCTGTCACAGTGCACAGCGTTCCACGACAATCTCAGCAGAAGTGCTCCTTATATAATACAAGCACTGTTCTAATCACACTGTGTCAAAGGTGCAGAGCTGATGTGATGGCTAGTCTGGAGTTTTAAAGCTGTCTCCAACCAGACAACCAAATGCAAGGTCATCACGTTTAATGTTCCTAGTCTTGGACAGAGTGTACCTGCAACAGGATAATATGCTTACTTGGAAATGTGCTGCATGCAGAATAATTTCTAAGTACAATGTCATATAAGGGCAAAGCACGTATAAGTCACCATTAGAAAAAGATGTCAAATTAAAGCATGGAACTAAAATGGAGACTGTCTGCGGGCCCTGTTGAACCTTTCAACAACACTGCTAAGCTCTGAGTCCACATAACAGAATATCTGTGCCTCAATGATCATTAGCCACAACATGGAAACAGCTCCCATACTGGATCAAACACCAAAGACAACTCTCTTCCAAGCACTCATCCTACACAGCATTGCTTGCTGGCCATGTAGGCAAATGCCTAAGTGACCTACATAAGAGTACTTGGAGATACATAAATTCTGCAATACACTCCAATGCAATATCTTGATCTGCTCTCTGTACATTAATGCTTGTTAGCATTGGGAATTCAGCTCAAAACATTTGTCCTCTAAATGAGTTCTCTTTGCTTTGCGCACTATCGTCCGGAGTCGGGAGGTCTGGAGGCTCCGAGATTCGACCTATACTATTACGCGGCACAGCTTCAACCAGCTGCACGCTGGTTCACCGGCACAGCCAACTGGGAACTGAGCCTCTTGGCAGGACGGGCTGATGAGGACACTCTACAGGTAGCACTGATGCAAGGAAGGGGAGCGGATAGGTCTTTACCCTATGTGGTGAGGCACGCTGCAGCGATTTGGCAAAGGTTTGTAGAGAAAATCCTGAGGCGAGCCCCTTTCCATAGGGAATTGCCAGTGTGGATTCTAGCGCCTGTAGTGCGGATGGAAGAACATATGTCCTTCCGGACCTGGAAGGGGGGGGGGGAGGCTGTGAAACGTTGGCAGACCTGTACCCGGATGACTCCTTTGTAACCTTCGAGTGGGCTACGGAAGCCTTTGGCCTGACGGAGGGACATTACTTACATTATAGGGGACTGCAGGACATGGCGCGGGTGACCTGGCCGCAGTTCCCGGAGGCGCCTCCGATGTCGCACACCCTTAACATCCTCCTTTCATGTGGCAGAGGCCGACGGCTGATTGCGTTGTTGTATTCCGCGATGCGGAGGGACTCAGATCCTCCGGTTTCTCCGGCTTGGTCTGCATGGGAGGCGGACCTCGGGGTCCCCCTAGAACCCGACCGGCGCAAACGAATCGGCACATTGACCCGTAAGGTTTCATGTAACGCACGGTTCAAGCTCATCCATTTAAATTTTATGCACCGCACCTATATGACCCCGGTATCCTTACACCGCATCTCCAACGACAGACGGGACGACTGCCCTAGATGTGGACGGGGTGGGGCGGGATTTCTCCATCTAGCCTGGGAGTTCCCGCCGGTAGCGACCTTCTGGGGGCAGATGGTTGGGCGCATCCGGCGGATCACGGGTCTCCGGATCGCTTTGGATCCACTACATTGTCTATTGGCCCTGGTACCCAAGCCTAAAAAGAGAAAATTGTCCTATAAGCTGTTGCAGCTGCTATTGGTGCTGGCAAGACGCAGGGTGGCCATCACCTGGATGGGATGTCGAGCCCCGGAGCTGACATCTTGGCTTAGAGACTTCAAGGAATGGTCCCTGGCGGAGGAAATACACATGCAACATACACGTAGGGAAGAGAAGCTGCAAGAGGACTTGTTAGCATGGCGCATGATGTGTGCAGTGGGATCTGTAGATAGTGATTCGGATGCCACCAGTGCTGAGCTGTTCACCGACAGGGGTCGGTTTCCGGGGAGGAGGTGGACGGGAGTGGAGATGAGGGGACTGTTACGAGCTAGTGTTGTCCTAATACCGCACGCATACCCTCTGTAAATAAGTGATTTGCTTGCCATCCCAAATGGATCTGTGTTTGATTTTGATATGATAGCTGCGCCCGGATGGGCCCTGACGACCTGAACAGACTGTATATGCCTGTGTTCTCACTGATGCCGAGTTTGTAGGGGGGAGGGGAGGGAAAGTTTTTTCTTTTTGTTCCAGTAAAAAGAAAAGAGTAAAGTGATGATGTATTTTCACCTGGCTGTAACTACGGCATGTTTATTGCTTTATCATGACTACGGAGTCCATGTTTCTGGTACCAAACTGCCGCCCAGCCCCCAGGATGTGGGCTGAATGGCTGTGTCTGTTGAGTAACCTCCAGGTCCTTGAATCATGGATGAGACATGTGCTGGTTTGCTCCAATGTATGTTCTTGCATCACACTCAAAATAAAAGAAAGTATTAAAAAAAAAGTGAGTTCTTTATCTCTCTCTTACAGCTATTTGAACACCTGTTTGGCCGATGGTCACTGTGCTTCCAAACAAGAGCCTCTTGGCAGAAGAAATTAGGGTAGCTGTCCATTCACTGTAAGGTTTATCATAGCAAGGTGAATGAGGTACGGTGCAGCCCATACTTAATATGTAAAAATAAATAATTGTCAGGCCCCAATGTTTTTTTTAAGCCCACAGACACTATTGAAGGTCAGGTCACAGAATACCAAGGCTGTAATATCTAGATTCCACCTCACGCCTCTTTCATCTTTTATCTCAGTTTTGTAAGTTCCTTTTCATCCCTGATTTCTTCCTTTGTTCACTGTTTTTCTATCCTTCTCTTCCTCTTTCTTTCACATTGTGTGTTGTTCTCTTTTGCTCTGGTTCACAGTTTGTTGAGGAAACATAAGTGCTGGTCTCCAACAATGTGGGACACACCTGCAACCTTCAGCTCTAATTAAGAACTGGGTGTTGCGCAAATCTGATATTGCCTTAAGAAAAGAAGCACTAATTCGCTTCCAGCACTGACGTGCATAGCGGATATCCCAGAACTCCCAAGGACAATGTTATTTGCAACTTAAAAATATTGTCTGCTTTTGCTCACTGAAGTACAAGTTAGCTCCTGAAAGCAATCCGACTTAAAATAATTATAAAAAGGAATACATTCACCTAAATTAGCCCAGACCTGTTGGCTATTACCAGTGTTTGTTTCTTTAAATATCAGCATTCTACAGAGTGCATGTGTTAGCTTGCTGTCTCCTCTGCATTTCTTTTGTTCCTTTTTTGAGGCCTAGTACCTGCAAAGTGTTCTTGTGCCTAATGCACTATGTTCTCAATTCCCACTCCCAGCTCCGGATCCTTTCTGCTCCCCATTATATTTATTTATTTATTATGAAGGCTTCAGGAAGGTTGGTGAGAACTTTGTTTTCTTTTTTTCTTACTTTTAATTTATCTATTGTTTTAACACAACCACCATCTATGTTAGAACAGTAAATTAAAATGTTAGCTAAACTTATGACACAAGTGCGTGCATGTGCATGTATCACAATGCATGCCATTGCACACATTTAGAGCTGAGAATTACAGATGCTGCCAATGCTTGTTTTTTGTGCGTCCATTTTTAGATGCTTTTGCTCAAATTTCCTAGTGTTTATTTTATTTATCTCAATAGTGTTTCCATAAAGGCATTGCACCATAATCATAAAATCATTGAACTTAGAACTCATAAAATTATAAATCGGATATAAACAGGATTAAAATTTAAGAAAAGAATCAGAATATTTTTTCATATAATAATAGATATTCGTAGTAGGCGGGTTTAGCCGTAAATATAGTGGATCCCCTAGGATCATACTAGATATTTAAAAAATATAGGTCTCATAAATTTCACTTGAAACTTTATGATTTCTGGACAAAAAATAATACATGAGTTATATCTTGTACATTAGTATTACTAAATTGGCACCTAGGGTGATAACTAGTCCCCTCAAGACCAAGTTAAACATTAACTCATAATCATTGAACTTACTGCCCAACACCCAACCCTTCAGTGCCTTACCCACTTCATCTAAGTACACAGAGAGGAGCATTTGCAGAGTGGGGGAGAAAGGAGGCTTGGTCTCCGATCACATCTCTGCAATCCTGCTGTCTGGGACTTACTAGAGGTCTTGTTGGCCCCCAAGGACCCTCAGCAGCCAAGGGGACTTCATCACCTAACCAGCATCGTGGCAGGAGGTGTGATTGCAGAGTGCTGGAGAAAGGGGCGGGGCCTCGGGTGTGTGTCTGTAGTGTTTTATTTTTTTTTAAATAAAAAAAGGGGGGCGTGTTGCCCCTTTTCCTGGGACATATTTGGCCATGGGGACCCCATTCCCCAGGGATCAGACATTTTTATAATGAGGAGGGAAATCAGGGGGCTCCCCTCCCAGGGTTGATTATAATCCTGGGTGCACCGTTCCCCAGGGCTCAGCATTTATTTTTTTAATTAAAGTAAGGGGTGCCATGTGGCCCCCTTCCCCAGACAGATTTTGGCACCAGGGACCTCATCTCCCGGGGTCTGCCTTTATTTATGTATTTATTTTAAATGGAGGGGTGCGTAGGGCCCCCCTTCCAGGCCAATTTTGGCCCTGGGGACCCCATCCCCCGGGGCCTGGCCACAATACTGGGTGCCCTGCTCTCCCCCAGGTCATAAGCAGTGCATTGCGGGGCGAGAGTTATGGTTTGCCCAAGTAACTATAACTGCTGAATTTCTCTGGTTTTGTACGAGTGAAAAGTTAGCCTAACTATAACATCCCTGTAAGGTTTTTTAAATTCTATTTCCTAACTATAAAGTCCCTCTAACATTTGTTTTTTCCAGTGAATTCCAAGCTTCTTTTAATTCTATTTCATAACTAGAACGTACCTGTGTTTTTTTCTATAAATAGATACTGAGCATCTGCATGGTGCACCACTAATTGTTGTATTTGTCTTCTATTTATTTAAAAAGTACATTAATCATCTTATTTCAAGTTTTTGGGATTTTCACAATGAAGTTGAGATTGCCAAGGACACACTGCAAAACCGTGTGTTTTTGACAAAGTGTAAAACATATATTTTGACATGTTTTACATAAAGTTTCAGTTTAGCTGTTTACTAAGATACTAATTTACCTTTCCCTTTTGTATTCATTTGTGGAAAAAAACTACATCAAAAATGCATTTTCCTTCTGCCAATATTACGTGGGGGTTGGGGAGTTCCAAACTTCGCATTATATTATATGGCGTGTCTTATACAGAACATCAAGTGTTTTGCGATTGGTGGAACTCCGCCTTTATTTGAGTGCCCCGATATTTTCTATCTTTTATTAGGCCCACAATCTCAACAAATGCTACTTCGGTTTCTTGAACCTAGTTACTATAAAAGAACTAGGTTTAAATTGGTGATGGCTGCATTTAAAGGATGGCAGTTTATACGGAAGCTTATCTCCTTTGGGCGTATTAACTTTTATACCCCTTGTCATTCTATTGAATTGCTTCCGTCAATATTCTCGGACCATACTATGGGTATATGGGGGCAAAAAGGTATATTAACTATAGGCAATTTGGTTAAAGATGGCACAATTGTCTCGTTTCAGGAACTAAAAGACACCTATAATCTCTCCCAACATGATTTCTTTAAGTATTTACAAATACGTGATTTTATTTTTAAACACCCAAATGTTTTACCGCTTTGTCATAATAACTTTATTGATATACTTAAAAAACCTTTTCGTATTGGTACTATATACAATCATTTGGTGAATTGGTACCAGGACGATTTGAGACTGCAGAACTCCAAATGGTGTAATAGAATGGGCACACTGGTTGTGCCCTTTCAAGAATCTATTTCTATAGCGGATAAAATTATTCTGTCTGCCAACTTATACTCACAACACTATAAAACTTTATTCAATCTTTATCATACACCACTTAAAATGATGAAATAAGGTAGTGCTAACAACGGGAAATGCTATAGATGCCAATCTGATCAAGCAGATATTGTACATATATTTTCAGATTGTTCAGTGTTAAAACCTTTTTTTATTTCTATAGAAAAATTTCTAGCTCATATTACTAAGTGTGATGTTATAATCTCAAGAGAGATGATAATTTTTATGTTTATCTAACGATGATAATCTATTTCTAGGGTATCAAAATAATAGATATGTTATATTTATGGCTATGGCGGTTGCGCGCCTTTGTATATCTTCTATGTGGCTGAAGCCAGAAGCACCTACATATGAAATGTGGCGCGCAAAGTTTTATAATGTTTTCTATTTAGAATATAATCTTTACCGGATTGGATCTGTTAGCAAAATCCGAAAAGGATATCAAATTTAGCAGGCAATGATTGATCATGTGGATCCATGACAAAAAATATGATTGCCTTTTTTTTTATTTTTTATTTTTTTTGGTGTGTTTATTTTTTGTTATTTTGATTATGATTGTGTAACTGCCATACAGATCACTTTGTTGTATGTGGCTTTGAACTGAATCAATAAAAAAAATGCATTTTCCTTCTTCACAGCAACACCAGAGGTGACGATGACGTCAGTAGTCATGAACATAAATGACAAAGTGTAAAACAGATATATAGACATATTTTATACAAAGTTTGAGTCTATCTGTTTGATAACATATTGGTTTACCTTTATTTTAACAACACATTTGTAAAAACAACAGTTCCAAAAAATTACTTTCAACATCAAAACTCACAAATAGAACATAACTACCAACCACCCATCAAATGACCCATTCTCACTCAAATTGATTTTAAAAATTGTGCTGGATTTTAACTTTTTTAAATATTTTTAAAAAACATGGCATCTGAAGATCCAGAGGAAGACCTAAAACCTGTTGAAGTTGTTGAACACCAGGAGGACTCAATTGTACATGAACAGTCTAATGATGAAGAACCAGAAATGAAGAAACAAAGCATATCTTGGGATTTTTTCACTATTCCATCTGGTAAATCGAAGACCACATTGGTGAGATGCAGCATACATAAGAAGACATTATCTCAGGTCACAGCAAAACAATATTCCTGTGGTACAACAAACATGTTGTGCCACTTCAAAAAATACCAGAAGAAGCAACTTAAAATTGCACAGAGAAAAAATAGAGGGATCATCAATCTCTAAGCCTCCAGCCCCTGCCCCTGAAGACAAAGTTCCAGCTTAAGTGGAGAGAAGATATAGTGAAATGTCATCAGAACTAAAGCATTTTGCTACCTTCTACATTAACTATAACATCATCGTAACAGTCAGGGAGCAGTCTATGGATGTAATTTTGAAGAATGTTAAAAACCATACTTTTAATTTCCACCCCCCTTTTATAGCAGCAGCTCAAGCACTGTGATAAAAATGTAAACGAAGAAAAAATGCATCAGGATTTAATTTTGAACATTACGCAAAGCAAGATACAGTGGTAAAGTGGAGAAGAAACCTCTTAGATTCAACTTAAGGCTGCTGGTATTATGGTATCTCCATTTAGTTTTTATCTGTAGTAACAGAATGTAGTCATGCAATGTTTTATAAATTCCTTACCTCTAGTTAAAAAGGGTCTTTCATTTCTAACAACTTGCTGTAGACAATACCCCTAATAGGCTGAATAATATCTCAGAAACACATAATTTATATACATGTCAACACAATACCACATTTTGTTATCCTAAATTGCCCTTTGAACTTCGGTTGTAGAAACTACCGGTATAGGTTTGGTAACTTTTTATGTAATCATGATTTGAATGACATTTCTATGTCATTGCACTCTGTCCATCCTCTTTGACATCTTAAATGTATTGTGTAGTGTGTAGAGGGTATATTAACTCCATCATGAAATAGGATTGGTATAGCTATGAATTTTATTTTTTAATTGGAAATTTGTCCAGCTACAAAGTTTGTAAATTCAGTTTCTAATTTAGTACCATCCACTCTGCATCGTTGTAGTACGACATATTTCCCACACCTTTGTAGAAACAATGTAAACCTAAGTTCTGATTTGCAGTTTGGACAGGTCATATCTTGATGGGCATTTTTTGGTTAAAGGCCACAGCTTTACAATCTGGTAACGTCAAGTAGAGTAATCGTTCCAAATTAATTTGAGTGCTAGAGGTAAATTTACATTTTTGACAGTTATGGTTCCATTTATAACTTAAACCAAATAATTCATTGATATTCACATCCTCTTCCTCTAATAGTCCTAGCATTACCTTTAAAAATTCTTGAGCATTCTGCTGAAAATGTTGAGAAAACACTACTAATCCAGTACACTACTCTACATGTTATACCTTTCTGCAGTTCTTTTGGTGGTATGTTGTCTGTGTTTGCCTCCATACCGAAATGGATAAGAATTGTCTCATAAACATTTAAACTTTGAAGTGGTTCTGGAATAGGAACCAGTACTAACTTGTTATGTACAGCTCTAACAGGAATGTTATCAACCTCTAATTTTTTGTAACAGTACTTACATATAACTTGCTGTGTGGACAAGACAAACACATTTCTCTACAAATAAGTACCCAGCAAACTTTCTCAGTTATCATTATTTTCTTTTTCACTTTTTACATACAAGTCAACAATCCATGTTTCAATCTTGTTGTGAGTGTGTCAACAACATATACAAACATACCCTTGATTTTTAACAGCACACTGTGTAAAATTTTGTAATCTCTTCTTCAAAGCTATCAACTATAATACCTGTGTCCTGTCCTGCTACTCCTCCTGTTATCTACTCTTCCTTTTCCGTAGATTACTATTCTGGACAAAAGAAACAAAACTACACATCATCACAAACCTTTTCTACGTCTGCCACAGTACCATGCAAAAGTGACCTATTCATTTCTCTTAAACATAAAGAAGGAGTTTTCACATAGTAGGGCTTCCTAAGTAAAGTTTGCATTGTTGAGAGGTATACAGCTCAAATCCTGGAATGACGAAAGGTGCTTTGGCACATTTTCTTTGGTAAACAAGGTAGTGAGTGTCCCTCCAAATGTATATGCTTTCTAACCTTGCAAGGATCCAATCCTTGTAAAGTACTTATTTTGTGTTTTAAACTTCGCCTTGGAAAGATATGTATAAATATGTTTAGTATATCAATGGATTGCGGTCAAATACTATAAACACTATCACAATTCCATTTGTATACAGGGCCTGTCTACGCCTTCCTTGTACCTCTTCTGCAATAACTTGTTCGACATTTCTAGATACCATCACCTCCTTCGATATAGGAGTGCCATTTTTTATTTCATAATATCGTCCTCTTTCATCAATAGAGTGAACCAATGTGTTATCCTGTAGATAGCTTTCTTCATTAAAGAAAGGCTCTATAGTAGAAATATGCATCCATTCTCCACTAAAAACTGTCCAAAAGGTACTTCTATTCACTAATCTTTTCTTCTGTCTCCTCATGCACAACACCATTTTGTCAAAAGTCTTCAGGCCAGATTCACAGAACTAACCAGACAAAATACTAAACTTACCTCTTTTGGTATTCACAGAAGGCATTTAGTAGTAGTAAAGTTAGGATTTTGTCTTAAGTCTGTCTTTAGTCTGTCCTACATTTGTCTTAAGTCTGTCTTAAGTCTGTCCTACTACTTTTAGTATTCACAGAAGGCATTTAGTACTAGTAAAGTTGGGATTTTGTCTTAAGTTTGACTTAAGACAGACTTAAGACATACTTAAGACAAACTTAAGACAAACTTAGGACAGACTTAAGGCAGACTTATGACAAAATCCTAACTTTACTACTACTAAATGCCTTCTGTGAATACCAAAAGTAGTAAGTTTAGGATTTTGTCTTCAGTTAGTTCTGTGAATCGGGCCCTTCATTCTATTTATGATCAAAATGAAAAGCTTCCTCTTCAAAGCAAAGGCCTTATCAACTATCCCTCAAAGTGTTCTTTCCTGTCTCCTTTTCCTATACTTCTTCATATTTCTCAGTAGATTTACAACAAATCTACTACGAAAAATCCTGGCAGCTCTGAATTCCTTAAACTGTTTCTGTCTCCTGATTAAAGTGTGCCCATTTTTGTTTCATTCTTTCCTGTTCTTGTAATATAGATATTGTCCACTCTTCTTCCTTCTCATAGTTTGCTTTTTATATTCATTATTTTGTAATCTTTGCAGGTGTCCACGTATATTTTTAAGAAATGACTTTCTCCTCTTAAGAGTAGTTCTTCTTTCACCACTTTTTCTGCATTTCCCCCTCTTGTGTCTCACTTCTGCATAGATACTATCGGTACTTCTGTTGCTTTTTCCTCCAAGTTTTTGTAGGCATTCTGGGGGTGATTACAATGTCGGCAACGTCTCGTAAACGGGATCGACCGGTCCGCCTGCCTCATTAGGATGTCACTGAACACTGTTTGGTTGCATTCAGACATTTCCCTATGAGAGCATGCATTACGCCGTAAACCGGCCCTAATAAATGCTCCCATAGGGAAATGGGAGGTGTTATTCATCCTAGCATCCCGTGGCAGGCACCTAAGGGTGCCTGCCATGGGGTGAAGGGATCAACAGGGGGGCACCTTAGGTGCCCCCCTGTTGATCCCAACCGGAAGCAGCACACACAAGGGGATCCTGCTGGGGGCCCACAAACACGTTTTCCGACAGGCCGACATGGAAACCATGCTGGAAACCGTGCATTGTAATACCAAGGGTGGAAAGGCCTGCCCTTTGGGATTACGAACCGGTTCTGACTGGCCAACGGGCTCCTTGAGCCTGTCAGAAGCCATCCGGAATGACCGGCTGGTTTCAATTCCAACCGGCTGATTCATAATCAGCAGGTCAGGATTGAAACCAACGCTGACCTCCATCGTAATAGGCCCCTTAGTCTGTAGTTATGTACCTATTTTTATGTTAAAAAAAAGTTTATTTTAATTTTTACTCAAGCCAATGTACTAACTACTTTACTACTGACTTACACATAATACAAACACAATTTTATGTTATGCTGCAGATGAACCTAGCTATGTAACTATATGCACTTAGTTTATTACACCAGACCCAAAGCCAAAAACAAAATGTTAGTTATTAGTTACCTTTTAACATTATAGCACCGTCTCCCACAGCACAACTCCACCATATCTCAGTTCTCACTTATACATGGTGAAAGACCAGTTTATCCCTTCTGTAGTAAACTTTAAAATGAACTTCAAACAAAGTGTGGAAGTACATACATTGTCTCAACACTGTAAATTCAAAAACACAGTATAAGAGCTATTTGTGTGCCTCTCTTTGACTATGTCACTGGTGGATTTAGTATCTCAGTACTTTTCTAATGTGTCAGATTTGAATTATGGGAAACAGTGCATTTAAAAATCTGCACAATTAATCTCTATCAGAGCATATAGCTCACTAATTCTTCTGAGTACATGCAAAGAGTGTGTGACAGGTTGCATATATAATTCACCCAGATCGTTCCAAAAGATACATAATCCTCAAATAAACCTGTAAATACATGTGTTTGTGGTTGAGTGCATCAATACTCCCTGGATGATAGAATGAGTGCATAGGTAGTGCTTAGGTGATTCCCTGAAGATTTAGGTAATGGCTGGGGGATTCCCTGAGTATGTGAGAACTCAATGGGTTGTTCCGTATCTGCATAGTTACTGCCTGCATGTTTCCATGAGTATATCACTACTATATGTGTGTTTGGATGAGGGCATCTGTATTTATTTATTTAATTTATTTAAAGAGTTTTATATAGCGCTGGCTAGACCCGTAGGTATCAGAGCACTTTACATTAGGTTACACAATGTTACAGAAAAAGATAACAATTACACATTACATCAAACATAAGCAACACATTGAGAGAGAAAAGAAAGGTGAGGCAAAATACGGTGGGAGAGACGAAAGGAAGTCTGCCCAAAGAGCGACTGGGCAGGTGACGTCCGAGGAGGGAATCCAGAGTCCGTCACCCCTATAGCTAACAAGGTAGCTCCATTGCGCATCAGACAAATAGCTAGGTCTTAACTGACAGGGGAAACGTCACAGAAGAAAGTTCAGTGGATAAACAGGGTGGGAACTATGAGCAAGGACGGTTGAGGGCAAAGGTCAATAGCTGGAAAGAGGAGAAGAGTGGAGAGGGGTAGGGGGTAGGGTGAAGTGGGAGGAGGGAGAAAAGGTCAAGAGAGACACAGGAGAGTTTGCCCAAAGACCAGCTGGGTAGGTGATGGTCAAGGAAGGAATCCATAGCCCTTCTCCCCTTTAGCTCGCGAGGTAGCTCCACCAGGCTTCAGTCAAAATGGCTAGGTCTCAGCTGTCAAGGGAAAGTTCTCAGAGTTAAATTGCCATGGTACCTGTGCAAAGCAAAAGGCCCTCAAAGAACTCCACAGCCTCAGGAGGGTTCTATTGGTAGTGGAGCGATCCTTCCTTCAGTAGAGCAAGGTGGTAAATACTGCAGTGCACGAGAGGTGGGGAGTTGGCGCCTCTTACCAGACAGTAGAGAGGTTGAAGATTGAGGTGAGGATGGAGCTGGCTTATAAGGGGTACTGCTGACGTATGTGCAAATTACTTACACCAATGTTTCTTGGGTTACCTTTGAGATCATGTTATTTTTGTGAGTTATCATCCACCAGAGAGGTCTGGTTTCATAGTACATCCCCTAACTCTGAGTATTTGAGATGGGATCTGTGGTTCTACTGAGGTGTGTGTGAGGCATCTGTTGGTTTGTCTTTCTGCCAGTCTGGGTCTTGATAAGTGATGCTCAATGGCTTCCATCTACTCCTGGGCGAACCCTGTTGCTGTCTCACTTAATGTGTGGTATGCATTACATATCTATGAATGCTACAATTTTCTCTTTTCAAATGCCTCAGGTAGATGGGTTATTAGACAAACATTTCAGAGGGAGCCCTTGATTTGCTGCCACTACCACAATCCTCAGTGGCTTGTGGTCCAAACTGGGTTGTTATTTAAAGTTGCTAACCATTTAACCTATCACTATCAAGAGGTCTGCCTAAAGTGTGCTGCAGGACAATAGCCATGCAGTGATGTGAAACATTACAAAAGGAGAACACAGGCAACACATATGTTGGATACATTAAACACCTGTCAGGTATAACCCGAATACAAAATAAGTAAGTGATGAGAGAAAAGCCTAAAATTCACAACAGTTAAGCTCACTCGTGTACGTGGCATACAAAATAAGTAAGTAAAAAGAGAAAAGCCTAAAATTCACAACAGTTAAGCTCACTCGTGTACGTGGCATATCTTCATGCCAGTGGACTTTTGATACACGTGGCACAGCAACAAATCCCTCGCCCATCACACAGGGTCAGTATATCTGGTGGGGGAATTATTAAAGCTGAAAGCTTGGGCCCAGGTAATTAAAATGTTCTACAATGACGATATGTATGAATTCCTGTAGGTTGGGACGGAGCCAAGGTTTGCCAACTGCAGAGAACTACTGCAAGTGGATCTACACATGACCCTAAACAAACACTATGAAAAAGTTGCAACCAGTACAATCTTTCGTACCCGTTTCATTGTATGCATAAACAAAGCAATCGTCTACAGACCACCATAGTAACTCTATACCAATTCCTGATAAAGGAATACACTTTACTGCAATACATTGCCCGCACATAAAACCTGGAAAGACTTTTCAGGACCAACCAAATGAGAAAATGCAGAATGATTGGATAAGTGCATGACTAATGCCTCAATGATTCAATACATGCATAGATAGTGGTTGGATGATTACATGAGTGCAACTCTAGTGCCTGGATGATTGCAGGGGTGCATAGATAGTATATAGGTGATTGAGAGAGTGCATGGATAGTGTATACAGGATTGTTTAAGTGCATGCATAGCACCTAGCAGATTGGATGAGTGCATGAGAAGTGTTTTAGCAATTGGAATAGTACATGGCTGCTACCTATGTGTTTTTGGTTGAGTAAATTTGTAGTGCTTGGTTGTTTAGATAAGTACATTAGTAGTGCCTGGATAATTGAGTTAGTGCATATGTAGTGCCTGGCTGATTAGATGAGTGGATGACTAGTGTCTAAGTGATTGCATGAGTCGATAGTTAAAGCTTGTGTGATTTGATGAAAGCAAGCGTACTGCTGGGATTATTGTATTAGTGCAAGAGTATTGCCTCAGTAATTGAATGAGTGCATGGGTACTGGATGGGTGATAGGTTCACTGCAATGGTACTCCCTGTGTAATTAGATGAGTGCATGAGTAGTGCCTGAATGTTTGAATGAGTGCATGGGTTGAGCCTCAATATTTCGATGAGTGCATGGGTTCTAAGTGGGTGTTTGGGTGAGTGCATAGGTTATGCCTGGGTGTTTGAATGACTGCATAGATACAGTCTTCGTGATTGTATAAGTGAATGGTTAGTACCTGGGTGATTTGATGTATTCATGGGTAGTGCCTGTGCAGTTCAATGACTACATAGTTAGTGCTTGTATGATTGCAAGAGTGCATGTGTAGTGCTTGGGTAATTGAATAAGTGCATGGATGGTGCTTGCAGGAGTGATTCAATGACTGCCTGAGTAGTGGCTGGGTGATTGGATGAGTGCCTGAGTAAATCCTGGTTTATTGTGAAAGTACATTGATTGCTTTTAGATAAATAACAGGTGTGACTATATCTGTGACTCATTGTTTAAGTCCTTCTGTCAGTATCAAGCTACCTGTTTTAGTGTATCTATCCTTTTCTACTGAGCTATGTGTGAGTGAAGTCTAGATATCACACTTGACATACAATTGGATACGTGGCTCCGTAGGAGCATACATTGCTCTGTTACTCAGCATACACATGCATCAGTAAGTTTCTAAAACTGAACACATCAATTCTCACTTTTTCAAAGCACAAAACCATTTCTTAATGGCATACCTACATCAGTTCTCAAATATTTCTTGCATCTTTAAAACATATATTCAGTATTTCTTAAAGGCCCCTAACACTGCCCCGGGGACCACAACCTCCACGGGTCATTTAATATGTAAATACGTGGGTCCGCAGCGGACCCCTGGCTCTGGGGATCACCACCTCCCTGGGGCTATTTACATGTTGGGAGGGGGCCAGCTCCTGCAATGTCCCGGGCTGCCCATCCCGGGACATTGCTGTTTGCTATCGCAGGGCAGGAGCATGGCTCCTGCCCTGCCATAACAAACACTGCGTTGCTTCTTGGAAGCAAGAGAAGGAAACTTGCTCTCGCTTCCAATAAGCAAAGCAGAATTGCTTTTGGGCAAAGAGAGCTGCATGTTAGCAGCTCCCCTTGCCCAAAAACAATCCGGCTCCCGTAGGAGGTGGACAGCCGGCAGGGACCATGAGGGCATTGAGGCTCCCCCCACAGTCCCCATCAAAGAGGTCAGGCCCTGTGGGATGGGGTCCCCAGGGCCAGAAGTGACTCTGGAGGGGGGCCACTTGCCATCCCTCCCCTTTATTTATTTTTTTAAAGGAAGGCCTGCCCCGGGGATGGGGTCCCTGGGGCCATAATTGGCCTCAGGAGGGGGGGCACACAGGTCGTCAGGGCCCAAAAAATACTAAAAGAAGAGGGGCCACACAGCCCCCTTCTAAAAATATATCTAAAAAAGAAAAGCCGGCATCTCGCCAGAGGTCCCGCCCTCTCCCTACACCACTCTGCAAACGCGCCTCTTGGCATACTTCTGGTGGGGCAATGAGGTCCTCTTGCGTCCTGAGGACCTCAGGACACAAGGGGACTTCATCCCCCGAGCAGCAGTGCACCAGGAGGTGCGCTTGCAGAGTGATGTAAAAAGGGGGCTTGGCGTCGGACCGCTCTCAGCAATCCAGCTGTGTGGGGCTTACTGGAGGTACCTGATGGGCCAGTTGGCCCCCAGGGACCATCAGGGGGCAAGTGGACTTCATCCCAACTAAGAGTGCACTAGGAGGCACATTTGCATGGTGGTGGACAAAGAGGGCGTGGCCTGTGTCCACCTCTCAGCAATCCCACTATATGGGGCATACTACAGGTATCAGGTGGGTTAGTTTGCCCCTAAGGACCCTCAGAAGCAAAGGGGACTTTAATCCCCATCCAAGAACGCGCCAGGGAGTGCGTTTGCAGAGAGGTGAGCAAAAGGACCGTGGTCTGCTATGACAACTTAGCAATCCCGCTGTGTGGGACTTACTGGAGGTCCTTGGGGGCCAACTACCTCTCCTATGACCTCCACTACGTCCCACACAGTGGGATTGCTAAAAGGAGGCCATGCCCCCCACTTTCTGCACCACTCTGCCAACACACCTGCTGGCACAGTACTGGTGGGGGGATGAAGACCACTTTACTAATGAGGGACTTTGGGGGCCAAGAAGACCTCCTGTAAGTCCCACGCAGCGGAATTCCTGAGCGCTGGTCGGAGGCCCAGCCTTCTTTCTGCACCACGCTGCAAACGTGACTACCAATTAAAGAAGCATTTGTAATGTAATAGATATCGCATTTGCGAGAGTTAGAGCTATTGTCGTTGTAAATGTAAAAGATTTTTACTAATGTTTTTTCGTGTAGAGTGGATGTATGTTGTGTGTAGTGGAATTATGTGGTATGGTGTGCAGTAAAATTATGTGAATAGAAAGTATGTGGTATTTAGTGTATAGGAAGTATGTGGAGTGGGATTATGTGTTTTGGAGAGTAATTATGTGGTATTGTAGTCTGTGTTGTGGCGTGGTAACCTCAGGTTTAGTCTTCCTTGTTTCCATAGAAGCTAAACTATAAACTAAATGAGACACAAAAAAAGAAGGAACCACTGAGGAGCACTTCTGGACCTCGTCAAAGGTATGAGCAGGGCCACTGGAATTATGTGACTGTTCGGCTGCACCAATTTTCACATAATTAAACATTTTTCGCATTTGCCAAATATTCCATCATCTGCTGCCTAATCTGTATATTTGAACAAAAAAAGCCTTGTTTCTAGCTCAAACGGCTCAAATGTTTCCAAAAATGCAGCGTCATGTGTTACAGCGTGGTGGAAGGCCCTTTGCAAAGCTGGAATGGTCATGTGTTACTTATTGCAAAATGTGGGTGTTAAACTGGTACTAATGGTGCACAAACCTCTCTTCTTCATGTGCCTCTCTTGCCTCTTTCTGCACCTCTGTTGCTTTTTTCTGCACTTATCTTGCTTCTTTCTACACCTCCCTTGCCTCTTTCTGCTCCTCTCTTGACACTTTGTGCATTTCAGTTGCCTGTTTCTGCAGGTCCCTTGCATTTTTCTGTACCTCTCTTGCCTCTTTCAGCACCTCACTTGCCTCTTTCTACACCTCACTCTCTTCCTTCAGCACCTGTTGCTTTTTTTCTGCAGATCTCTTGCCTCTTTCTGCACTTCTCGAACCTCTTTCTGTACCTCTCTTGCCTCTTTCTGTACCTCAAGTGCCTCTTTATGCACTTCTCGTGCCTCTTTCTACACTCATCCTGCTTCTTTCAATACCTCTCTTGCCTCTTTCTGCACCTCAATTGCCACTTCTTGCTCTCCCCTCACCTCTTTCTGAACCTCACTCTCTTCTTGCTGCATCTCTCTTGCCTCTTTCTGCTCCTCACTTGCTTCTTTCTGCATCTCTGTTGCCTCTTTCTGCTCCTCACTTGCTTCTTTCTGCATCTCTGTTGCCTCTTTCTGCACATCTATTGCCTCTTTCTGCAACTCTGTTGCTTCTTTCTGCACTTTTCTTGCCTTTTTCTGCACCCTTCTCTTCCTTCTTTCTGCACCCCTCTTGCCTCTTTCTGTACCCTTCTTGCCTCTTCGTGTGCCTCTCCTACCTCTTTCTCCACCCCATCTTGCCTCTTTTTGCACCTCTGTTGGCTCTTTCTGCACTGCACTTGCTTCTATCTGCACCTCTTTTGCAAATTTCTATATCGCTCTTGCTTCTTTCTGCACCCTTGTTCTCTCTTTCTGCACCTTTCCTGCTTCTTTCTGCACTTCTCTTGCCTCTTTCGGCACCCCTCTAGCCTCTTTCTGCACGCCTGTTGCTTCTTTCTGCACTACTCTTGCTTCTTTCTGTACCTCACTTGCTTCTTTCTGCACCCATCTTGCTTCTTTTTGTACCCCTCCTCCCTCTTTCTGTACCTCTCTTGCATCTTTCTGTACCTCTGTTGCTTCTTTCTATACTTCTTTTGCCTCTTCTGCACCTCTCTTACTTCGTTCTGCACCCCTGTTGTCTATTTCTGCACCTCTCTTGCCTCTTTCTGCACCTCTCTTGCTCCTTTCTGCACTTCTCTTGCTTCTTTATGCACCCTTCTTCCCTTTTTTGCATCCCTCTTGCCTCTTTCTGCAGTTCTCTTTCCATGTTCTCAGCCTCTCTTGCCTCTTTCTACACCTCACTTGCCTCTTTCTGCTTGTCTCTTCCTCCTTTCTACACCTCTGTTGCTTCTTTCAGCAATTCTCTTACCTCTTTCTGTACTTCTCTTGCTTGTTTCTGTTCCTCTCTTTCTGCACCTCTCTTGCCTCTTTCTGCACCCCTGTTCCCTCCTTCTGCACCTTTCCTGCCTGTTTCTGCACCTCTCTTGCCTCTTTCTGTACCTCTGTTGCTTCTTTCTGTACTTCTCTTGCTTCTTTCTACACCCTTTGTACCTCTTTCAGATCCTCCGTTGCTTCTTTCTCCACTTCTCTCCCTTCTTTCGGCACCCTCCTGCTTCTTTCTGTACCCCTCTTGTCTCTTTTTGCATCTCTCCTATCTATTTCTGCACCCCTTTTGCCTCTTTTTCAACCTCTGTTGGTTCTTTCAGCAGTGCTCTTGCTTCTTTCTGCACCTCTTTTCCAAATTTCTGCATGCCTCATGCCTCTTTCTGCACCCCTCTTCCCTATTTCTCTACCTCTCCTGCTTCTTTCTACACTTCTCTTGCTTCTTTCTATACCCCTCTTGCCTCCTTTTGCAAATCTGTTGGTTTATTCTGCAGTGCTCTTGCTTCCTTCTGCACCTCTATTATAAATGTTGCATCCCTCTTGCCTCTTTCAACACTCCTCTTCCATCTTTCTGTACCTCTCTGCCCTCTGTCTGCACCCCTTTTGCCTGTTTCTGCAACTCTCTTGCTTCTTTCTGCAGTTCTTTTGCCTTCTTCTGCAACTCTCTGGGTTCTTTCTGCACTTGTATTGCCTCTTTCTGCACCCATCTAGCCTCTTTCTGCACCCCTTTTGCTTTTTTCTGCACTTCTCTGGCTTCTTTATGTACCTCTTTTGCTTCTTTCTGTACCTCTCCTGCTTCATACTGCACCCATCTTGCCTCTTTTTGAGCTATTACAAAAAGTTCATATAGGGGATTGAAATGTGAATCATAACTCAGCTAATGATCATTTATATTTATACCAGTCGTCTCCTTTTTAAATGTAGTTTACTTTATTACGTGGCCTGTACAAAAGGGCACTGATCAGTGATAACACGAGACTGCTAACATCAGCTCTATTGTGTTAGTAGAAATAAAAGAACACTATTATGTGCTCATATTGGTGATTTGCGTACTGAGGAGTATGGCACAGATTTTGGAGGTCAAAGGATGTTATGTTGGCGGTGGTATGCCAAGGCATGTTGGGGCGTCACCTGCGAATCTTCAGATATTCACAAGCAGGCAAGCTGCCAACCAGGTGCCGTTTGTGGTGCTTCGATCTCCACCGCGTCCCCAATTCCTAGCGCCTTGCAGCCTATGAAAAGTTCCTAAAGTGCATTGTAGATTGGGAGAAGGGGAGCAGTGAACCATTTGATGCATTTCATTCATGACTGAGTGTTCAGGTGAGCACCTGAACTGTTGCCAACAATGGCCCTGACGCTACGTCTAAATAATTGCGAAGTACATTTACTGAATAAATCAAGAATGTACACAACATGCTGCCAATGGAAAGGGCCTAAGAACTGTCCCAGATCCCAGAAGCCACATTTCAGTATCACCCTAAAAGAAAATTCCACACAGCCGAACAACAGGATGAGGCACTAGAAAGGATCAACACATCCCAAGCCGCATTACCAGGCTGTCAAAATGTCAAGTTATGTGACTACTATTGCAGTCAATACCACACACGGAAGAATGCCGGTATGTGGAGCAATGTTCCAAGCAAAAAAAGGAAATCACTTTTTTCATGTCTGTCGCTATGGTGAAGGTACTTTTCTCCAGAAGCCAGGGGGAAATAAGTTGTTGAATTGAGATAAGTCTAGACCCAAGAAGCAATCAACTGCAGTAGCTCAGATGCAGGTGCAGTAGAAATAATAAGAGCCTACTGCAGTATCTTGTACATATGTATAGCTGGACCCTTCTGGTCCCTGATGAACTCCGTAGAATGACATAATCAGATGGGTTTTTCTAGGTGTGGTTAATGAAGTTGTTGATGGTTGCACTATGATGAATAAAGACGTGCACTACAGAGCTCCATGTGTGGCATAATCGTTTGCATGCTACCTGGTTGGGGAGGATACTACAACTGGCGACAAGTTAGGGGATCTGTAACTTGAAGTAACAAGAGTGTTCTCCCTGAGAGCTTGTCAATGCCCACCAAACTACTTGTGCGTACCATGCGTGTCTCCGAAGTGAAGCAGTCGGCAGTTGGTGTATGTGGAGTCAAGCGCAACTCCAGCCAGTACAAGGCTTTCAAGGAAGACAAAGGCCCTATGGAAAGTTCAGTCACATTCGGCCCTGAACCTGCTGGTAATTCCAAAAGAAGAGGCACTGTACTGCAACATAGTGCTAAAGGCAGCAACAACCAGGTACAGAGAAGCACAGAAGGCAGCGATAGCCAAGTGCAGAAAGTGTGACAAAAGCAGCATCATACAAATGCCATGAAATGCTAAAGATAGGGAAAACCAGGTACAATGCAAAAGATTAAGAACAGTAGTGAACCTATGCAAGGTATAAAGCCGTCACTTGCCGACAAAGATGAAAAAGGGAGCCTATGACATCATGGCGGTTGTGATGGCACTGATGCAAGCCTGTGGCTGGGGCTTAGAGATGGTTGAGTGGAGCAGGTCCAAGCGGGCCGCCAACAGCGCCAGAGCAAGCCCTGCTCTCAACAACAGGATATCCTACAGGTGGTTATGATTCCACCATGTTTTTGAAACTGCGGCTTCCATTCAAACCACCAAAAAACAGAATATTGGCGCCAGATGGACCTTCTGGATTGAGAAATTCAATGAATTCATCAACATGCTAAAAGAATTAAATGACAAAATGGTCATTAAATACTTAAAGAACCTTTCAGGTAGCGGTGTGAAAGAGGCAGTAAAGAAAATAACACAAGCTGATGACATAGCGTATGGTGAGTTTAAAGCGGTATTGAAAATCAAGTTCAATCCGATGCCAAACGTCAACTATGAAAGGTACATCTTCAACCAAGCTAAATAGCTGAGAAACGATGGATGAGTTTGCTGAAAGACTGGAGGCCCTCATCAAACATTGCAAGGTAAATGAATTCAATGACGAAGAAGCCATTCATCTCAGAGTCATCAATGTTTTCCTTTCCAACTCGTTCAGACAACATATGCTGCATGAGACACTCAGTCTGGAGAGAGTGCTCAACGCTGCAAGAGCAGAAAAAGGTGCAGGTCAACAAGCTGCTGATATGGAAGAGGGAGAAGCACAGAGGGAATGAGCATGGACCATGAAAAGCAAATGCAGACACAATGTTTAATGCCATAAAGTGATGTCTTATGTAAAAGAAATTGTGTTTTCAATGCGGATTCTCCTTTCTGCATGAAGATAAATGTCCCGCCATGTATGTCAGGAAGCTATCTCTTTAAGTAAAGGAGGAAAGGCCCCCGGCCCCGATGGGGTTCCGCTGGATTTATACAAAGACGAAACAGCGTTATGGGCTCCTATTTTGGTGAGGGTTTTTAATTGTGCGGCCGAAAGTGAATTTCCTTCCACTTGGGGTCAATCGATTATCATTCCCTTACATAAGAAAGGTGACAAGGCAGAGGCCTCTAATTATCGTCCTATTTCATTACTGGACGCCTCTGTAAAGGTGATGAGTAGGATTTTGCTGAAGAGGCTAGAAGATTGGGCAACGGATTTTAACATCTTAACTAGAGTCCAATACGGCTTTCGCAAAGGCCTGGGTACACTGGACCAATGCGTAAATCTGGACCTTTTAATCAGTAAATATACTGTGGCTAAAAGTGGCAACCTCTTTTTATGTTTTGCTGATCTGAGCAGCGCTTTTGATTTGGTTAACCATAACATACTCTGGGAGGTTCTGCTTGATGCCGGGGCACCTAGGGAAATAGTGTACTTTTTAGCTAGATTGTACGAAAGACTTTTATGTAAAGTCCGCTATGGCACCCTTGGCGAATGTACCCCGTTCTTTAGAGTGTCCCGGGGCATACGTCAGGGTTGTGTTTTAGCTCCGCTTTTATTTTCCCTTTTTATTAATGGTGTCGACCGATCTTTGACCGACATCCCAGCAGACGCCCCTTTGATTGATGGTAAACCTGTTCCGCTGTTACTTTATGCGGATGACGCTGTTCTTTTATCTCGAACACAGTTGGGCCTACAGCGCCTAATTGATAATTTTATGCAGTTCATTCAAGCTAGGCGGCTTCGTGTGAACAAAACTAAGACATATGTAATGTCATGTGGTCAGGCAGCCAAGCAGGTAAAGCACACTTTCTTCCTTGACAAGGAAAAGTTAACTTCTGTCAAGTCATTTTGTTATCTGGGAATAACATACAATAATAGAGGGTCTTGGAATGTGGAATTTGAGGCCGTAAAAACAAAAATGTTACGGTCAACTAGTAGCATATTTCGTTTTGCCTCTAAACTCGGCTCACGAAGTATCCCAGACATGATGAACATTTACAATGTATGCTGTGTCTCCTCTGCTCTGTATGGGGCAGGGGTGTGGGGTCACTGTGAGGGTATTTCTTTGCAGAAGGAGGAAAACAAGTTTTTAAGGAGAATGTTATGTGTTCCCCCTTCTGCCTCAATTCAGCTGATCCACGAAGAAGTTGGGATCGAGTATATTTCCGATTTGGCAGCAGTCCGGCCACTCTTATTGTGGCGTTCTATTTGGGCTAAACCGGAGACTCGATTCACCAAGGATATTATCCTTGACTGTATAGGTCTGGATCACTCCTCACGTGTATCATGGTTAAGATACATTCATCGTTGGTATCTACGTCTTTTTAACATTGACGTGTTTCGTGAGCCTGAAAAAGTTGTCTCCATTTCTAAAAAAGAAATCAAGCTAACGTTTCTTAATTTTCGTAAGGCCGAACGAGACAAAACCGTTGGTAATTATGTTACTATAAAATTTTATAAAGACCTAAATCTAGCTCCTGGACTACAATCTTATCTTGTTTTTGTGACTCGCCCTTCTCACCAGTATGTGTTAACACGGGTCAGATTAGGCATTGTACACCACTTGGTTGCTTTTCCTATTATAAAAACCAGTTCAAATATACCCTGTCCATGCGATAGCACCTCTAGGCAGAGTAGTTGCCATTTTTTGCTTTTTTGCAAATTTTATCAGTACTTTAGGATAAAATACCTTAAACCTCTCTTTATTAAATATAACATTTGTACTACACAAACAGCATTGATATTTTTATCTTCATTAGAGAACGAGGAGACTTGTTTCTTTTTGGCTACTTTTATTTTAAAATGTACAGCTGCCAGGAAAAGTATTGTATTATAATGTTATCTACTTACCTGTCTGTACTCATGCTTTACAGCTGCCAGGACCTGTTTATGATGATATTACTGTTTTACGCTCCTGTCTGTATAGTTATGCCTCCATTTTTAAAATTTTATATCAATTTCTGTAGTAAGGTATTACTAAACATGAAGTGGTCCACAGTATCGAATGATTATTAATAATTTTAAACGTTCAGTTCCCCATGAAAAGTCTAGTGAGTAACTCCTACTGATCCCCAGCTAATCAATATAAGAATGTCTGTATTTTACAATAATATTGGCCTATAGAGACGTGATCATTTCCAATTTGATGTATTTAGCCTTTTTTTTCCTTCTTGGTACAATTATATGGTGATTTTAACATTTTAATCATGTATTTCTGCTTGTATGATTTGTATGTACAAATCGAATAAAAGCTTTTTGAAATTTGAAATTTGAAATGTCCCGCCACTGGGCAAACATGCATAGGTTGCGGGATACAAAACCATTTTGCAATGGTTTCAAAGCGAAAGAGAAAACAATTGCATAACGTTGAGAAGAGAAAATGGATGCCAGAAAGTTCCAGAAATCCTCTGGCCATGCCCACAAGACCAAGCAGCGACATCAAGTGAGGCAAGTGGAAACTAAATGAGGGAAGTCGTCATTGAATTCATCCTCTAAAGCATTGTGTCAAAATCACATTAAAGGTTGGATGGTTGTTCCATACCTTTCATACACCTTCGATTAACATCATGGCAGTGGAACCATCTCCGGTGCCCAGTCTCACACCTTCAAAGAAAATGAACTAATGTTAACAAAAAGTGCTCCATGATGGAGTCACCAGTATTTAGGCAGTGGCTAGTGGGAGGAGTGAGGTGGTGCCCAATGACAGTTCTTGCCATCATGTGTGAAAATTCTAACTTTCAGCAGGAGCCAGACAGCGGGCTCTGAAGCCTGTGAAAACCCAGCCCCTATAAGGTCAGGAGAGTTCCGAATTTGGCTCTAATTATTACCCCATGGAGGGGTAGTGGAGCAGCAGTCTGAGGTCGGCTGCAGTTTGGGTGCTACTGTAATTATATTTCAGCTCCCAACGGGTACTTCTTTAACAATGCCTAGGTCAGCGGTTCCCAAACTGTGTGCCATGGCTCTCTGGGGAGCCATCAAACCTAGCCAGGGGAGCTTGCACCAAGCACTTTAATGCATTTAATGTTGAAGGGTCTGTTGGCTTCAGTTAAACTAATTAGACTTAAATAAATGATGTTGATGATTTGTAAGTGACTAAAACTGTAAACATACTGCTTAATTGATGGCATGTCGAGGGAGATGACCTCCATATTTCACTGGATCCCAGCGTTCTATCGCTCCCAAAGTAAGCAGAAGATGCCTAACTTATTTTATTAGACTCGTTAATAGTTTTGTTTTTTCCTAAATGCATTTTACACCAATGCAAGTTATCAGGAAAGTACAGTTGTCCTGGCTATTAAGCAAACTAAGTATTATTAAGTATGGGCATTTGTACTTGAATCATAGGCACTATCAGTACACATTTCTTTCAGTACACACACATTTCCAGACAGGACTGCTCTCTCCTTGAGCACAGGGAAGTAAAACACCATATACAGCATAATGCCAACATTTGGAAGCAAGAAAGTGGGACATTAAAAAAAATCAGGGGAATTTATTTTACTTGCATTGATCTGGAGACAATTTTAGGGAGGAGACAGAAAAAATAAAGCTGTATGTGGTTTAAAAAATCATGAGCCACCCTGCTAAGACAGGTGTGTTGGCACGTATGACATGGGTAGAAATAGAAGTCCATGCAAATATTCTTCAAGAGCAGAAACACTTTGGCAATGGCGCCTACATGCATAGCGGTGCTATCTAGCACTTTAAGGGGGATAAAAACATTTGAGAAGGTACTCTAAAACCAAGGCATGGGCAAAGAATTGTAATTAGGACTATTTTATTAGAGGTACTGCCTTAGTAATATGAAACATACAGTGTATATGATTATAAAACCTTCATCAGCTTCATCCAATTATTTTCAGGGGAGAAAAATGCAAGTACTCCCGAGGCCGAGGCTTACATACCCCACTCACCCTCCAAAAAAGGTAAGAGTGGGGACCCACAGACAATGGCCTTTGGGTCAAGGAAGCCGCAGGTCGAAAAAGTTTGGGAACCACTGGCCTAGGGTGATCTAGGAGATGGTCTAGCACCAGTGGACCAAGATATAACCAGGTTACCCAGGGCCATCTTCCAAAGGGTGCCAGGGACATCCAAATTTGGGTTGTCCTAAATGGTTTAGGGTCTGGCTTACTGGTTAACGCAAGATGGTCCCCTAGTATAAGGGAGTGGCTGAGTTCACATTGCAAAGTACAAAGTAGGGGGTCATAGTGGAAATCTGGGAGTACCAAATCACACTTTCTTGGAGATGGCGCTTAAAGGGACAGCTGGGTGGGTAACTATGATTTTGAGAATTTCAGACAGAAATTGTTTTTGTCTAGCCTTGCATTGATATGGACGTTCAATATCAAGAAATGTTATTTATGTGTCTGCAGAAAAATAAATATTGTCCAAGAATGTTTCATTCTCAAAACCAAGTTTGGTGGCCTCAATAGGTTGACCAGAATTTTAAAGTTAAAAACCGGGACATTTCCCCAAAATAGAAGATGGACTGCAATTTTACTTCAACCCAGCCCCCAGAATGACAGTGCTCCTTAGCAAAGAATTATAGAAGAGTCAGTAAGAACATACATAAAATGCCATTTTTAAAGCCAGTAGCATGCCTATTAATTATATTGCTTTCTTATAACAGCTGCTAACTAGCCCTGCTTTGCAAAACATAAAAAGACACTCACTTCGTTCAGCTGACCCTCTCTAAAAACCGGGACATGAGCTTAATTTCCTGAAATCTGCTGGGACAGGTGGCAAAAAAACAGAACTGTTTGGAGAAATCCGGGACGCCTGGTCACCCTAGGCCTCAGGCTACCTCATTGCTTTAATGTTGGGGTGGGGTAATGGGTCTGGTTTAGTGTATTCACCCAGATGCCCCTCCCACTCAACCTCAGAGACTTCCTCGCTTGTTTAAATGCCAATGCTTATCTATGGAACCAAGCTTGAGCTTTACAATTTCCTTTTCAGGCAGACATTCAATAGATGGGAGGCATCTGGACTGTGTCTCAGTAGAAGGTGCGTTAACACACAGGATTGCAGCTGCCAAATGGAAGTTGCCGTAGGGTAGTAGAAGGCTAGGTGGGCACCGGCTGCTGTGACAGAAAGCTTTGGTGGGTGCAGTGCCAGGTGCTGTCCATACACAGTGCCATGCAGATCGACTTGTTATTCTATTACATGTTCAGCAAACAAACACCCAGGGCAAGAGGCACGCACAGCACTCTGTGAGGTGGACTATGATAGTTCAGCACACAGCAGCCCTTGATACGTTGCTGTGGAATATTGCAACCCACGTGTGTCCCTACTGTGGTGCATATTACCCACCCTACTGAAGAAAATTACATATTTATATGTATTCGTGCCCCCACGCGCTACCCTCTCACCATCTGCCATGTTGAATAAAAACCCTGCATTACTTCACATTCAGAGGCCTTATTTCTCTGTCACCAGGCCCCTCCATGCCAGACCCTGAAAAAGGCACACGTTACATTTCTCTGCAGCACATTAGATATTTTTTTGAACAGTCACGGAGAAGAGGACCAGCCCGGGGTGTCTTAACAGTGTCAAACAAGGGTCGACCTGATAAAGCTGCATTCCGGCCCGAGCAGGAGGCGAGCAGAAGCCCCTCTGCAGAGATAAGGCCCAGTTTTGCTGTCGGCTCTCATAGATAAGTGGGGCCCATGTCAAGGGAAACCTCCAAGACAGTTACACAAGGGGTGGACAGGAAGGGCCAAACCAACTGCTAGTATGAAGCAGCAACACTTCTACAGATGAGAGCAATCTGCATGCTGCCCCGAGCTAGAGATAAGACCAGACATGCTAGTCACTCTGACACCCAGGGCCCTCCCTGGCCAACAGAAAGGAAACAGCCCTCATGGAGAAGTCTGATAAAGTTACGCAAACAGGCATTGCGAGTTTTAGCTGACCTTGCTGCCCCCTCTATGCACCCACCCACCTATGACTCATTACAGTGAACGCCTACATGCTCATATCTTTTTCTTTCCTTCTGCTTGAAGGGCTCCTCCCTATGTATGCAAAGAATGTATAAATATTGTACTCTGTAAATAAAGCTCAGACCTCTCCTGTGCCCGCTTGGCGCTGGAGCTCTCCCTTAACTCGAGTTAATGCAATAAAGCCCATTGACTCTAATACCACGGACTCTGCTCCTCATTTATGCTTGACCCTTTTGATATTTATTTATTTATAGAAATTATGATAGTGTAAATAATTTATTTACGACATAATCTGGCGCCCGAATAGGGACCCATCCCCTTCCCCACGCGCCGGCGATGTAGGTCCGGCCCCAGCCCCCTTCTACAGCCTAGACGGACTTCAAGTGTACACGCCAGCGGGACTTCCCGCCAACTCCCTCAGGCCCACGGAGGAGGCGGACTGCGACCAGACATCCACACGAGGCGGTGAGGAAGATTGCGGAGCGTCCTGACCCAGAGCCCAACCCGTGAGAGAGCCGAGTCCGAGGTCTTCAGAGGTCCGCCATTCCTGCGCAAGCGTCAAGCGTCCGATGACCAGGTCTTCAAGTTCTGCTTCCCGGTGAGTACCACTGAGAACGCATAAAGACGGGTTCATTTAATGAACACGGTAAAGATGTGTCTCCTTCACGAGACCGGTATGGTTGTACTGTATTCCAGTACATAAGTATATGTTGTATATGTTTTGAGTTTGAAATTGTTTTAGTTAGGTTCCAGCATGCCGTTGTTTTCAAAATTGCGTAAAATAGGCACTAAAAAGGGAATATTAGAAGAGGCAGTTAATGTCCCGCCAAGAGATACTCCCGGCCATTTTATGTATAACAAACATGGCATCAGCGCTATTCTCTATTTAGACCTCTGGGTAGATTACACAAAGGATCTAGAGACGGTGCATAGATGGCCTGCGACCGGCACATGGGATTCAGAATGTATTATGAGAGTAGAGGAACAACTATGGAAAAGGAAGTCGAGGCCCTCGCAGAAAGAGTCCATTGAATTATGGCGCAAAGAGGCTAATAGGAGGGCCCTGAAAGAACTTAACAAAGCCGAGAAAAGCAGGCAAATGTCAGAACAGGCAAAAGAAAAAGAGTTACTAGAAGAGGGTGAACAGGTTCGAGTGGAACAAATGGATGGGGAAAGAAATGCTCTTGTTGCTGGTATCTACCCTGTACTCTCAGAGGAGATTGCAGAGGAAGTTCCCCAAAATGTACCCCTTAAAATTAAACAAATGGCACCAGAGGCGTTCCTTTCCGCCTACCTAGCAGAGCCACCCCCAGCCTACATAGACGCACCATTTCCCCCGCTCCCACCAGAGGCCGCGCCCCAGCCAGTCCAGGACCAACAACAGGTTTCCGGGGGTGCGGAAGGGGGGGGGGATAAGGAAATAAAGGATGACGTTGAACTCCCTAGATGTATATATGATTTACAGCCAGGTATTACTGTTCCAATGCGCGCCATATCAATACGAGTAAGGCAAGCCATCGCAGAGCTAGATGGACTGCCTGATATGAATACACATTTAGATGCCTTGTATGAGTTCATCAGAACAGGACGGAACCATGAATGCGTAGCTCAAGCTATGGAAAATAGAAAAGTAAAAGCTAAGAACAACATCCTCCGTTTTATTGTCAACTGTCTGATCAGGGAACGTGATGAGGGTGATGGGGACGTGGAGGTTAGTTTAATAGAGTGGAGCGACAGCATCAATGACGGTAAACATGATAAGGTAGCGCAGACAAAAGCAATGACGAATAAGATTAAAAAGAAAATACTAGCAATACGTAACGCCGAGAAGGAAGGCAGGGATAGTGTGTCAGAGGAAGGGGATAATAACGAGACGCCAGACAAAATGAATTTTCTGGGCATAGCACGGCACTGTAATGGCGCCAAACACCATCGACCTCAGAAAACAAGGGTTAACAAGGAAACAAACATCTCTCCTGAGGATTTGTTCCAAACAACTGAAAAAGCCCTAGACCATTGGATGGACGACGAGCCACCCCTCACGCCACATGAGAGGGAGTTGGCTCGGTCGGCCACCCAGTGGGTGTCCCAACATCATGTATATAATCCCGACATAGTGGCCTAGATGTTCCTGAGCCTCCCACCACTCGAACAATGCCTGGCCAGCATCTATATGGTCCAACACTTGATCACGTTGTATGAGAGCCAATATCACCACCCTGGCAAATTATATAAAATACTGGAAAAGGTAATACTAGATAGATGGATGGAACAGGGCCCAGAACTGATTAACACCATTTTAGACTTGCGTCTCCAATATGAGCAATTCCTGTCCGCCTCAATGACACCAGACCCTCGCCCCAGAGGACAGTACCCTCTGTGAGAGGTCCACCCCATAAGAAAAATAGATGGCACTGTCCAGCGGGTATATGTCTATACCCCTCTCACCAAGCTAGAAATACTGGAAATGAAGAGGTTGTTACCTTCCCATGATAAAGACCCGGGGGGGGTTCACAGAGAAATAAAAGATATACTCCGCATAGGAGTCTATACTTACCCTGATATCCTAAGGTTACTAAAGGTCTTGTTACCAGCAGGCATTTACGAGAAACTTAAAGAGAAAGACTGGGATGTGGGAGATAAAATGTTGAAGTGGGCAGAGTTGCAAGCTGAAGATGCAGGTAGGGCCCCGGGGGATGGCCTTGGTGAAAAAATTAAGGGGCTCCCCGAACTCCTTATACAAATTTTACCAAGACTATTGACGACTAAAAAGGAAGACTGGGATGCAATTTCAGCCTGTAAACAGAAACCAGAGGAAGACACGAGCGATTACTACACTAGGTTGGAAAAATGCTTCGCTGTCAACAGTGGTTTAAAACACAGTAGTGAGGCCTATCCCCACCTTTTTGTGACCAAACTGGTAGATAACGCCCTTCCTCAGATTAGGAATAGAGTGCTGAAGGTTGAGAGCACTTGGCAAGCAAATAGCCCCTCACAAATGTTACAGATGTTGCAATACCACCAAAAATAGAATAAGGGAAGAGCAAGAACAAGAAAAGAAGCGCATGAAGGATACAAAAATGAAGGTGCTAGTTGCCCAAACAGTACCTGCAAACACGAACAAGAATGGTACCGCACCCACTAAAGGGACCTGCAATTATTGTAAACAACAGGGTCACTTTGTAAGGGAATGCCCCGTCCTAAAGCACAATATAGCCACAGGTGAAACAAAGGAACGGCCCGATACACCCAGACAGTACAACACTCAACAGACACAAGTCCCCACCCTGCCGCAGGTCCAGACGCCCGCTGCCGCTGCACCTCAAATGTATCAGTTCACGCAGTCAGACTACCCAGAATACCAATCTTTTTCATGAAACAGCCTCGAGAGGGAAGATTGCTTGCCCCTTATCCCAGTTCCTGTGGACCAAGAGGGTCCTTATGTACATGCTCGTTTGCTGGGGCAAGATAGAAAGTTTCTGATTGACACAGGGGCAAGCAGGACTACCATCAGTCATGACGAGGTCCCAGGGGCACCTCTCTCGGGCTCACAGAATATATCCCTGGGATTTTCTGGAAAGCCAATTGTCAACAAAGTATCAGAACCAGTCTCTTTAGGGGTGGGTCCACTGACACGCACCACAGACCTACTACTCACTAAGACATGTCCAGAAAATTTACTAGGTATAAAGACCCTAAAAGAACTGGGAGCAGTTATCTGTTGCTCACCAGAAGGAGTAAGACTGTTTTTGCGTGATTTCAAAGGGCATTTCACGGTTAGAGATTTTGATCCCAGACTTCAGGATGTCCCACAGTATCTATGGGCACAAGGTTTGACTGATGTAGGTTACATGGATATAACACCACACGAGGTCACTCTTAAGGAAGGAGTAGTCCTACCCCGAATACGACAGTACAGGATTCCACCTGAGGCTGAAACAGCCTTATTAAAAATAATTCAAGAACTCATTGAACAGGGGGTGGTGGTGGAGACAGACTCGAATGTGTGTAACTCCCCCGTCCTCCCTGTTCTTAAACGCACAGACCCTCAAGCACCCCCAGTTTACAGACTAGTAGTTGACCTTCGAGAACTGAACAAATGTGTGGTCCCACAATACCCAGTGGTCCCAGACATTTCCTCATTATTTACTGCCATTGATTCTGAGGCAACATTTTTCACGGTCATTGACCTGAAGAATGCATTCTTCAGCATTCCAATACATCCTGAGAGTCAATATCTTTTTGGATTCAATTTAAAAGGACGCAGCTTTAAATTTACAAGAGCTCCCCAAGGCTTTACAGAAAGCCCAAGTGTTTACAGTCAGGCATTAAAGAGACCACTTGACAGTATTAGTATGCCTACTAACACAGCATTAATACAGTACGTGGATGACATTCTCATCACAGCAAGATCAGAAACTGACTGTGAAGTGGCTTCCCTCACGGTCCTTCATTTTCTGGCGGACAAGGGGCACAAGGTGTCCCCTTCGAAGTTACAGTTCTGTGAACAGCAAGTGGCTTACTTAGGGCACTTGCTGTCCAAGGAGGGTAGGCAGCTGACACAAGAACGAATTAAATTGATTTCCAACATTTCACAATCCAAAACACAGAAAGAAGTACGTGCATTCATTGGCCTTACTTCCTATTGCAGACAATGGATTCCCCAGTATGCCCACATAGTCAAGCCACTCATACAATTGACTACATTGGAGGCAGCCACCTCTAACGTCCTCCCTTGGACATCAGAGCACACCTTAGCATTTGAGGAACTAAAATGGGCATTATGTCAAGCGCCAGTTTTAGCCACTCCTGATTACAAGAAACACTTCACCCTGTTCGTGACAGAGCGGGATGGAACAGCACTATCTGTCCTCACACAAGACCAAGCAGGGAAACACAAGCCATGTGCTTATTTTTCTAGTACACTGGACCCTGTAGCACAGGCTCTGCCAGCATGCTTGAAATCTGTTGCGGCCACAGCTTTGGCCATAAGACAAAGTGACTCGATAGTGCTGGGACACTCCCTAACAGTACAAGTACCACACGCAGTGGAAGTTCTCCTGAATAGGACACAGACACAACACCTGACTGTAGCAAGATTGACAGGATACGAGCTGACACTATTTCAACCCCACATAGAGATTAGAAGATGTAACATACTCAACCCTGCCACTCTTTTACCCTCAAGCACAGATGGCACCACACCCCATGACTGTGTGGAAGTAATAAATGTAGTGACGAAGCCAAGACAAGACTTGACAGATGTTGCACTCCCAGACCCTGACATAACGTTTTATGTAGATGGATCATGCATGAGAACAGGGGCAGGAGAATTAGTGGCAGCATACGCCGTAACTACTGACCATGAGATCATAGAGACACAAAGAATAGATATCCTGTCAGCACAAGCAGCAGAGCTCATTGCTTTGACGCAAGCCTGTAAACGAGCAAAACAGTTAAGGGTTAACATCTACACTGATTCACAATATGCGTTTGGGGTAGTTCATGACTTTGGGGTACTATGGAGGGAGAGAGGTTTTCTGACCTCACACGGGGCCAAGATACAGCATGGCCCTCTCATACAGGCCTTGTTAGAAGCAATACACCTGCCTACAGCCATAGCGATCCTGAAATGCAAAGCACACACCAAGGCCACAGATGTCATTTCCCAAGGTAATGACCTGGCAGACCAAACTGCTAAACAGACAGCTCAGACTCCAATTGACATAACAAACTCACAGGTATTACCACTGACAAGGACTATGACAGTCAGGGATCCCTCCAAAGATGTACAAGATATACAGACCCATGCCACTCCAGATGAAATAAAGAAATGGATTGAACAAGGAGGGGTCCAGACTGACCAGGGTTGGATGACTAAAAACAAAAAGACATGGTTCCTCCCAGACTCTATGGTACAGATAATAGAGACAGCACATAGCCCGGCACACTTGGGAGAGAAGGGAATGTTGGATGGCCTGCAGAATATCTGGTTTAACAAACACTTGCGAGCGGCAGCAAAGCAGAAAGTGAAGACTTGCATGATTTGTTGCCAATTCAACCCTGGAAAAGGCATCTCAGTGGAACAGGGTGGATTTCATCCCCCTGATCACCCTTTTGAGGTTTTCCAAATGGATTATATTCAAATGGACAGATGTAGAGGTCACAAGTACGTCCTGGTAGTGGTGTGTGCCCTAACCAGATGGACAGAAGCTTACCCAGTCCCAGATTATACTGCAGTTACAACAGCCAAACAGTTAGTGAGGGAGTTCTTCCCTAGATACGGGTTGCCACGTGTCATTTACTCAGACAATGGCCAGCCCTTCTCCTCTGAGCTCATGAAACAGGTGTCCCTTCTGTTGGGATATACCTGGAAGTTCCATTGTGTAAGGCATCCCCAAGCAGCAGGTCTAGTAGAGAGACATAACCAGACCCTCAAAACAAAATTAGCTAAAGTCTGTGCAGAAAAGGGCGTGGATTGGATGGTAGCCTTACCGGTTGCCCTCTTTTACATGCGCAAGGTAGCTCATTCTAGAACCGGCCTATCCCCATATGGAAGACCACCGAATATGTGGGGTACACCAATACCTAAAAGAATAACTGATGTTGACAGTACTATGCTCACAGATTACCTGGCTTCCTTGATGTCTGCACTACTCTCTTGCCGTTCGCAGGTTGCCGCTGCCTTCCCTGACAACACCCAGGTCGAGGACCATGCCATAGCCCCAGGGGACTGGGTGCTGATAAGGAATTTCGACCGGACGAGCCCTCTGGACCCCAGGTGGAAGGCACCAAAATTAGTCCTGCTAACGACGAGTACGGCCATCAAAGTCGAGGGAAGAAAGGGGTGGCTGAATGCCAGTCACTGTAAAAAAATACTTTGGGACTACCGGAACATTTGCTAAAAACAAAGACAGTACAGACTTTGAGCCCCCCTTTCTGGAAAAGACTCCCCAGCAAGAGTACACTTCCAAACTGAGATCTAGAAGGTCAGTCGACGTTTGATTGTCTAAGTCCACCCGGTGGTGAAGCGGTTGAACATTATGTCTGACTTGAATAAACTAGTGAACAGTAAAGAAAAAAGGACTAATATGAGAAAGAAATACTGCAAGCTATTACACAGCAGATGTATAGTGTCTCTGATTATTGTACTTTTTATGAGCATTGTGGTAATAAGTATTGGCTGGCTCTTACATGTTCTCTATCCACCTGCTGTCTCACAGAACGCCACCATAGTACACTCACATGTTGAGCTCCCAGTACACTTAGAGAACAGAAGAAATGAATTTAAGAACAATACTTTCATCACCCTTTTACAACAGCATCAACTGGCCATAAACACATCCAACTGCTGGGTGTGCGGTCTTCTTCCCCATACAGTTGCCAAAGGCATGCCTTTCATCACTCTCCCTTTTTCTTATGAAGGCTCTTGTACCGGTTGGTGGGAAACAAACAAAGCTTCCTATATGGCCAATACGGATACAAAAGAGCAGTCTCAGCTCAAATATCACCTATACATTTTATGTTGGCGAGGTGAAAAGAACAGGGCATGTGGTACCCCACTAGAGCAGGAAGCCTATGCTGACCACGGTAACAGATCTAATAAGTTATATTATCAGTATATGGACAGGAGAAAAAGATCCGTTTCACCTGTTTTTGTGGCATCAACGAAAGCCCCTTTTTGTGTCCAAAGTAAAGGAAAGATACGTATGGGTGATAGCATCTGCAATCACACAGTCAATTTGAATGGAACAAACAATACACGGCTTATAGCCGCACAGGGCACCTACTTCATATGTGGGGATAAAGGTTATACATGGCTCCCACAGGGCTGGTCCGGCACTTGTTACATTGCTTTTCTCCTTCCCCCCACCTACACTGCCCCTGTGGACTATCATGAAATTGAGCCTCTGACTGTCTATAACAGACGGCGAAGGGGGGTCATAGATACAGAAGATACAGCAGGGCAGGAGGCGGGAGACTTCTTTGCCGGAGTCATTCCATTTTGGGGTCCCATGGTAAACAGCAGGAACATCCGCCACCTCACATGAGTGGTGCAAAACACGATAGATGCAACAGCAGGTGCCCTCTCTAATCTCACAGCCGAGGTGGTCGCGGATAGACTCATGACCCTACAAAATCGCATTGTTTTAGACATCGTTCTGGCTGACCGTGGTGGTGTATGCAGATTGATCTCCACGAGTTGTTGTGTGTTTATTCCAAATAACGCACCTACGGTATACCAAGCCATTGCCAAGCTACACAAGATGTCAAGTCAGCTAGACATGGATAAAGGAGAATGGTCCTTAAGCAGCTGGTTGTGGGGATTAGTATCAACATGGGGATGGAAAGTGTTGACTGTAGTAGGATCAATACTGTTTATCATCTTCAGTTGTTGCTCTGCATCCAATGCGGCCCGGCCATCTGCGGTCTGTGCGCCACTGCCTGCATTCCCCGTCCACATGTGCAGAGCAGAAAAAATGAAAAGATCATGTTGCAAGAACACATTAACGGCCTGATGAAAATAGAGGTGTATTAGAGGGGTGCGCTTGGGGACAAGGAGGGAATGAAGAAAATTACATATTTATATGTATTCGTGCCCCCACGCGCTACCCTCTCACCATCTGCCATGTTGAATAAAAACCCTGCATTACTTCACATTCAGAGGCCTTATTTCTCTGTCACCAGGCCCCTCCATGCCAGACCCTGAAAAAGGCACACATTACATTTCTCTGCAGCACATTAGATATTTTTTTGAACAGTCACGGAGAAGAGGCCCAGCCCGGGGTGTCTTAACAGTGTCAAACAAGGGTCGACCTGATAAAGCTGCATTCCGGCCTGAGCAGGAGGCGAGCAGAAGCCCCTCTGCAGAGATAAGGCCCAATTTTGCTGTCGGCTCTCAGAGATAAGTGGGGCCCATGTCAAGGGAAACCTCCAAGACAGTTACACAAGGGGTGGACAGGAAGGGCCAAACCAACTGCTAGTATGAAGCAGCAACACTTCTACAGATGAGAGCAATCTGCATGCTGCCCCGAGCTAGAGATAAGACCAGACATGCTAGTCACTCTGACACCCAGGGCCCTCCCTGGCCAACAGAAAGGAAACAGCCCACATGGAGAAGTCTGATAAAGTTACGCAAACAGGCATTGCGAGTTTTAGCTGACCTTGCTGCCCCCTCTATGCACCCACCCACCTATGACTCATTACAGTGAACGCCTACATGCTCATATCTTTTTCTTTCCTTCTGCTTGGAGGGCTCCTCCCTATGTATGCAAAGAATGTATAAATATTGTACTCTGTGAATAAAGCTCAGACCTCTCCTGTGCCCGCTTGGCGCTGGAGCTCTCCCTTAACTCGAGTTAATGCAATAAAGCCCATTGACTCTAATACCACGGACTCTGCTCCTCATTTAGGCTTGACCCTTTTGATATTTATTTATTTATAGAAATTATGATAGTGTAAATAATTTATTTACGACACTACCCAAACTAAGATAGATAGCAATCATGAGGTAGTGGAGCAGAGTGACTGACTGCTCTCATCCACTGCAGTTGTGGGGAGTGTTAAGAGTAACTGCATGACTGTTAAAGTAACTGTGTGATGCAACTTTATTGTCAAACCATCACCCTGACGCCAATACTGCTTGACAGACTCACAGGCAACATCAATGCTTGGGCCATGGCTAACCTTGTTCTTTTTTTGGGATAGAACAGGCAGACAGGAGCATTTTACTCAGAGACTGCCCCCAGGGCCATCTTTGAAAAGTCCCTGGCCCAGCCAATAAGTGGTGGTGCCATCAACCACCAAAGCAAATTAACTGCTGCAAAGACCCCTATTAGCCAATATCACTTTGCATGTGCTTACGTTTTAGCCAGTACTTGGAATTTTTTTAGAAAGAAAAACTCAAGTGCCCCAGAATCCAAGATGCTGGTGGGAATAAATTCTAGACTGTCTGATGGACACTGAATCACTGCAATACAATTTTAAAAAAGAAAAAAAATGTTCTGCCCTTTTTTTGCATTTCTATAGCGCTTCCTACCCCGTGTCAAGGGTAGTAAATGCTATATAAATTCAATAACAAATCAGGGCCACTGGAATTATGCGATGGGGAAGGCCAAGTTATATGCGAGGGTTGAGTAAATTATGCGGAAAAAAAGGCAAATTATGCACATTATTGTGGCACATTTTGTGACACTCCTACTTCATTTTTTAAACATTTTTACACTTATTAACACCGTGTGCGCATGAGTTGCACCTCATTAGTACCAGTTTAACACCCAAATAAAGCAATAAGCAACAGATAGTGACCAGTCAAGCTTAAGGGTCCTCCACTGCCAGGAACATGCGTTGCTGCGTATTTAGTAACTTTGGAACTGTTTGAGCTAATAACCAAGGGTGGCGATAGGCGATTATCGCCGGTCTAGCGGCTGTTTTCGGCCACTAAGCGGCGATAATTCTATCGCTTTATTAGCAAGCTGTCGCTAACTGATGTTAGCGACAGCTTTTAGGCGATAGCGAGCAGTTTGGGCCCCGCTTTGCATGTTAGCGATATTTATCGCTAATGACATGCAAAGTGGTCGTACCCAACCTGTTAGCGACTGAAAGCAGTCGCTAACGTCGCTGTCGCCTATTAGCAAGGCAGACGTAGCAATGGAAATATTCCCGCTATCGCCAAAAACCAACGCCTACTCAGACCAGTTCTTAGCCATGTTATCCAATGGGAGGTGGATAACATGGCTAAGAGCATTTAGTCACTAATGCGTGAATATCGCTGTATTCTCAGTGATATTCACGCATTTCGCCGCTATCGCTGGATATTTTAGCACAATGGAGAAAAACGTTGCTAATAGCATGTTTTCTCCGCTAACATATCCAGCGATAGGTAGCAATAAAAAAATCGTCGCTAAGCCTATTTAGTCATAATTATCGCTACTTGTTGGTAATATGCCCCCAAGTTTTTTGTTAAAATCTGCAGAGTATGCAGCAGAAGATGGATTATGTGGCAAATCAGTAAATATACAGTTATATAAAAAATGCTGCGGGTGCACACTGGCATAATTCCAGCAGCTCTACATACAATATAATTTGTCATTTGTATCTTCTTGCCTTGTCAGTTGGGATTAGGGCACAGATCACCTTTCAAGTGCAAATGCTACCTCGATCATCACAGTGTTAATGCGTAATCATTGTCTCTCCTTTGAAACAATGACAAATGCGAAAGCACAAGGCTGTGCACAGCGAAAGCCCCTGCCATGGGGTCTGTGAACTAGTATTTTATTAATTACTGGTGACCTTCACCCTACTTTGAAGATACTTGCCAGCAGCAAGAGAAGCTGAACGAAAAAAAGAAAAAAAAAAATCAAACGCCTCCTTTCAAGCAGTGCCCTGCCCATGCAAGGACCTAAGACAAGCACTCATGAAGTTGAGGCTGGGCTATGGCACACGCCAGGGTTGAAGAGGGACTGAATCCCTTTTAGCCCAATGGACATTGCGCGCCTGCCACATGCTGTAATGGGTAGAAAAAAAATATGATTGGCGCAATAACTGATCAATGGATTAAGAGGGCTGACTGAAAGTTGCTATAAATAAGGATTTATTTATAAACTTTAGTAAAATCTGAAGATTTTGGCTAACACCAGATTAAAAGAGATTTGACAAACAAGTTACTTACCGTCTGTAACGTCTTTTCTGGTAGGGACTTATCTAACTGCAGATTCCTCATCTTGTAAATTTCTCAATGCGTCAGACATGATCCAGAAATTTTCATAGCAATTCACTCAAGCATCAACAGTGGCATCATGAGGCTTCATGTCAGGTCTGTCCTATCACAGATATGGCATCGGGCCTCGATAAATGCCACCTCTGCACATTTATGTCAGTTTCTTTCTGATCTCTGTCCTCACTGATGGACGAAGACCCATTAAATTCAGTTTCATGGCAGCGTGCAAACTTTAGGTTAGAATCTAAATAATGAACTGTGTAAGTCCAATCAACAAAAATGGGAGGAGGGTGGGTCAGTGTGAATCTGTGATTAGCTAGAGTCTGAACAAGAAAAGGTCTCACTGAAGGTAAGTAACTTGTTCTTCAAAAAATCCTGCAGAACAGACTGGGTGAAGTGCCCATCCCACAGGACCTGGCTAGCAAGGCAGTAATTCTTTTGAACATGTGGAGGGATGCCCATGTAGCCACCTGGTAAATGGCTATGGCTGGCCCACTACACGCCAGTTCAGTATGTGTGTTAGACTTGGCTTTTTCAGTGGGTTCACCCCCAGACTTTGTGCTTTTGGCTTACTGTTTTTCACCTTCTTTTTTTGGTTTTAGGACTTTACCGCTGCTGTTCAGTGCTAAAGTGCATATGCTCTCGACATAAATTGTGTTTATGGATTGGTGTTTCCATGATTGGCTTATTTGATTTACTATTAAGTTCCCAGTACAGTGCACTGTGTGTGCCCAGGGTCTGTAAATCAAATGCTATTAGTGGGTCTGCAGCACTGAGTGTGCTACCCACACCAGTAGCCTTTCAAAGGGGGTTCTCAGACCTGCCACTGCAGTGTCTGTCCGCAGTTTTTGACTGCTATGTCGACCTGGCACGTGCACCCACTTGCCAGGCCCTAACCTTCCCTTTTCTTACATCTAAGACACCTCTCAGGTAGGCCCAATATACCCCCATGGGCAGGGTGCAGTATATGTGAAAGGTAGGACATGTTGTGGTGTGTGTTACATGTTCTGATAGTGAAATACTGGGCAATTCGTTTTTCACTATTGCAAGGCTATCTGCCACATAGGTTAACATGGGAGTTCCTTTGTGACATCTTACAAGCGTAACTTTCCTTGGGGACAAGATAGAGAAATGGAGTTTAGGCATCCTGAACTTAAAAATACTTCTTGTAGTAAAGATGATTTTTATATTGTGTGTTTGAAAATACCCTTTTAGAAAGTGGGTATTTCCTTGTCTAACCATCCTGTGTGCCCCTGTCTTTTGTGTATTCCTTGTCTGGGTTTAGAGTGACAGGATCTTTGTATGTGCATTCACACTAGACAGTCACAAGGGGAGTTTGAGGTGTGCCCTGCCTTTCCTGGGTGACTCATAGCCAAGCTGAATAGACCTGGCTGTATTTAGAATAGTGATAGAAGTTGTTGCTTGCACATAAGTGGACTATGGCTCTCTCACAAAGCTGTCTCGAACTCCTGTGGTGAACCTGGCCCAAACCAGGCTGAACTGGTGTATGTGTGCCAGAGGAACGTTGTTTGTATCAACGTTAAAGGAAAGTGTGGTATAACTATTGGGCCCTGAGCCCAGAACTTTGGGTTACTGCTGGACTAAGGTACCTGCCAGGAAAAAGAATGGGAAGAGCTGTGAGGAGAGACTACCACTATGCTGTGTGTTTTGCTGGGTTGGCCTGCAATTGCTGCTTTTGTCTTAGGCTGGGAAAGGACTTGACTGTTCTTTCTGCATTCTAAGTATCTCCAAGGGTTTGATGTAGAGCTTGCCTCCTGTTGGAAGTCTCAGGGAAATCAAAGACTTCAACTTCTTCTGGGAATCGACTTCTGAAACTGGATGTTTCAGCTGCCACAGAGGAGAAAGGTTACCCGATGCTATCAATGACCCCTTGCCGGCTCCGTGACCTGATCGCACTGCAGAGGGTACAACCGCACTTTGCACCGCAACCCTAGTCTCACCAACTACACCTTCCAACGCCAGCACCGAGCTGCCTCTTGCACCTTGACCTGTGGGCACCACACTCTGCACCACCTCGCTTCACACTGACGCCTTGGTATCCTGACAATGCCGCAACACCATCACCGACGCCGCTGCACCGTGACCTGTGGACACCATTCGTGGAGAACACGGAGCACCGTCTCATGGAGCACCACTGCCCTGGTCTTACCGACGCCTCCACTCCAAGCTGACATTGATGCTGCTGCCTGCACCATGATTTGGGTGCACCGCTCGTAAGTTACACGATGCACCGCCTCACCCCACAACCCAGCCTTGGCCCACCGATGCCATTGCCATTGACTCCAGTTCGTCAACCAATGCTGCTGCCTGCAGCGCAACCTGTGGTGCCCCACACACCGCATTGCCCACCTCGAACCACAGTCTTGGGTCTTCTGATGTTAATGCTTCAGCAACGACACGACGCTGCTTACACTGTGCCCTGTTAGCACCGCAACAAGCACTATCCCACTTCGCTGGACGACTGTCACGAGCTACTGCCTGCACTGTGACCTGAGGGCACCTCTCCGCTTCACACCACAGCCCGACGCCTGCTGGCACTGGCGCTCCTGACTTCAAACTTAAGGAGTTGGACCTGCAAAGCATGTGACTTCAAGGGCCCGACAACTCCTGCACCGACTCTCAGAACCGAAGCCTGCGGACGCCGCTCCTCTGGAGCTCACCACAAGGTCCGACACCCTGCATCACCAAAGGTATTTTTTAAAGGTCTCCCCAACAACGTTGCTGGCATGTGACACCGCGGCCAGAACTGCTGGACCAGGCCTGGATGGAGCTACTGACTTCAAGGAACTGTTTTGAAAGTCTATTTTTGTTTTATGCGTAGTTTAATCACTGTATGTTGGCAAAAGCCCAATCTTTAATCTTTGCTTACCGTTTACTAAAAGCAAAAATGGACTGCCCTAATTATAAGCACCTATTAAAAGTTACTTGGTGTGGCAAGGAGGCCGACCTATTAAATGACCTACAAATCAAAACCTACAAAGCTGTTTTCAACCTCCCAAAATCCGCCTCAGCATCGCAAGTCAGGCTTGAATTTGGACTGCAAAATCAGAAATTCCGGAGCATGAGCGGCTTCGTGAAAATCTGTCACAAACTTCGATCTGCAGACCCAGTTACAATGGACTGGCTGAGCTGGGAAGAAATTAAAAAACAGGGGGACACCGGAACCCCGAGCACCTGGGGAAACCATTTGAAAACCTGTCTGAAAGAGCTGGAGCTGGAATCAGCATGGGAATCCGGGATGGACAAAGCATGCCTAAGCAGATCAGCCAACGTGGCAGCAAAAAGGAAATCCTTTCTAGAGGATAAATACATACTTGCAAAACGTCGGCACGGCTGGACCATTATCAACTACTTTACAGCATTAAAACCTCATGCATACCTCACATCCCACTTTAGCGGTTATCTAAAAAGAGCATTAACAGATTACCGGATGGGTTTGCATATCTCGAAGGATTTATTACCGTCCTGGAAAGGCTCCCATCAGACGGAGCAATGTCGTCTCTGCGGTTACAAAACCGAAACCCTAACCATCTTCTTTGTGTATGTCTGGCACTCACGGCACAGAGGCGACGACTTCTGAAACCCATTTTTAATGAGCTAAACATCCGTTCCTGCAGACATACCGTAACAAGTTGGTTGGGAGGTTTTTCCATAATTCTGGCATGCCGGGGAACCAAATTCCTGGCAGAGGTGAGAAAACGCTTAGGTCAAATCGATCAGGGGGAAGACCGAGGAGGTGGGACATTAGGGCCACCCTAACTCCAGGGTCTCTCAAGGAAATCATAATCAGTAAAAAACGACTGAGACCCTGAGACTGCTGGTGTTGCCATGGACGAAAGTTTTTAAACATTGTTTTTTTTATTCCATTTCTTAGACGTTGAGCAGCAACAAGTCCAGAAAAATTTATTAACTTTTGTACTGTTATTTTATGTGAAATTTGTAATAATTTTAATTAATTATGCAATAAATCTTTTATATTGGGTATTTTTCTAAAACTGAGTGGTGTCCTTTTGCAGTGTTTGTTTTCACTGTATTGCTGTTTGTTATGCTTTACAGATTGCCTCTGAGATGAGCCTGACTGCTTGTGCCAAGCTACCAAGGGGATAAGCAGGTGTTACTTTAGATGTGTCCTTTATCCTGACTAAAGTGGTAAATTCTGCCTGGCTTGGGTGCATACCCTAGTCAACCAGAAAACCCATTTCTAACAATGTGTATTTCTGAGGAAGCTGAAATATAGAACAACTCATTAGTGTATCCTGAAGATAAGGAGACGTATCATATAGCCTGCATATTTTTGTGTCTTTTTTTTTTTATTACCTGAGGGGAACAATTCATGTTGTAACTGCCTCCTTTCCATACCTCTTATGATTTCATGTATTTTGGGCTATACTTTTCTCACTGCTACATCCTAATTTTAGGTGGGTGTTTCACTGTTCGATTCATTTCTATTGTCCTGTTTGTTCTACCTTGCTGGGAATACAAAAGATGTCTCTATTTTCTCTTATAGATTGCACACTGCTCCTGTACATACTGTGATTGATTTATAAGTGTAAGAGGGGAGTTAAGCAGGTCGCGAAGGCATTTACAAACTTTGGGCCATTTTATCAAGCAAGGCCGATACATTATAGCCGCTTTTATCGGCAGGAAACTGCCGCTAAAGCGGCGATAATGGGCTTGATAATATGCCCTTGAGAATTCTCTTAGAAGCCCAGGTTAACACCAAAACTTGGGCTTCTATGGGAATTCACAAGGGCATATTATCAAGCCCATTATCGCCGCTTTAGCGGCAGTTTCCTGCCGATAAAAGCAGCGATAATGTATCGCCCTTCCTTGATAATATGGCCCTTTATTCTCTAAGCAGAATTGTAATTACTATTATACAACTAGCAGATACACTAACATTCCTATTCTGCTCTTTGCATACAGGGAACATCTAGGACTGCATTGAACCGTACCTTCTTCACTGGCTACATTGTGGGACATTTTTAGATTCTCTTCCCTTGTTCTCCCTCTTGCCCCTTTTCACCAGTTTTGCTTTGACTTTGTTGGGCATGCTTGGTGGGTAAGGGAAGTCTTCTTCAGAACTTGCATATCGCTCCTGCGGAAAGAACAGGTAAGACTTAAAACTACCATGGTGTGAAACCCCTTGTGGCCTGTCACCTCCACCTCTAATCTTGCAACCCCCTTCCAAAGGTCCATGGCTGCCGGGCAGGTCCAGAACATGTGTGCTATATCTACATGTGGTTTGTGGCACCAGGGTCATAGAGAGGAGGATCCAAACAGGTTATGCAATTTCGCAGGAGTGAGCTAAGTCTCGTGTATAATGTTATGTTGTATGTACTAGACTTTTGCATTTCAAGGCACTTTCCTCTGATAGGGCAGAGCTTTCTCCCAATCTTTGACCGTTAGATCCCAGCCTATGTCTCTTTTCTAGCATTGACGTGTTGCTTGTAAAGTAGAGTGTGGTGTGGGCCAATGCCCGTGTGAACCAGGTAATGAGCCTCACCCATTTCCCATGATGTGGAGGTTGGGCATAAGTGGATGTTGCTCCAGTTTTGAGTCTGTGATACCCCACAACCTCCCCAGCTCAGCCAACACCCTGCCATGAGCAAAGAAATGTCCAGCTGGCATGTCTTCCTCCTCCTGCAGTTGGGTAAAGGGGATGAAAGTGCCATCCCGAAACAGGTCACCCAGTCTCCTCAAGCCATCCTCAGTCCACGTCGCCACTCCTTCCCACCCAAGTACCTCACAAAAGGAAGCTTTGACATTCAGCCTGATATCTGGGGAGTAAGGTGTGATTGTTGGCATAATTCCTAGGCCCCCTATGGTAGCTTTCAAAGCTGATGCTCAGCAAGTTGTTGACCCCTCGGGAGGCCGTACCTGTGGGACCAGTGCACTGCCAACCATGGCTTGCACTAATTTCACATCCGGCAGGCCTAGTTCTTCCATCGGCGGCGCCAACCGTCTTGCAGGCCACTGCAGCTGCGCCGCCAGATAGCAGTGCTCAAAGTTGGGTGCCCCTAGCCCTCTCTTATCTACAGGCAGCTGTAACTTCCTCAGGGCCACTCGTCTCCTCCCCCTGTTTCATACAAAGTTACCCAGTGTGATATGTAGGGACCGGAAGGTGGACCGTGGGATGCGCACTGGAAGATTATGGAAGCACAGGAGGCGAGGGAGCATCACCATCTTCGACAATGATGTTGCAGAGAAGATGGAGCCGTAACGTGACTACTTACATCCAGTGCCTCTTCTCTGGCCCTTATCATGGAGGCCCGCACATCACCTTGGTGACGCTATTGAGCAGCGCCATCTCTAATCCTAGGAACTAATTTTCCAGTCGTACTAATATTCGACGCAACACACGCCCTGACAAAGTTCTTTCAAGAACGAAACACATTGACTGTTGTTTAATGTTCATGAATTTGGATTTATATGAATAACGACTTTTTTCTACGAAGGAACTCATCAAGTTCCATTATTAATTCCCGAACATTTTGGTAGTGCACCACTCCATCTTCTCTGCAATTTAATTTCCCGGTCATGGGTTGTACCCTTCAACGGTGGGTACAGGAGTTGTGTATGCACACCACAAAACTACAGAGACCTAAAGCAACTATTGGGGAATAATTAGGGTTCAGTGCGGCCCTTGGAGTCCACCGTTGGGCCTCTGCATGTTGCACATCTTCGACAATGATATTCTCCCATGAACCGTGAGAGGGAGGGTGCTCTAGAAAGTAACTTGGGGGACAGGAAGGATATGGCTCTAGTAAGGTTCCAATCAATAATAGCTTTTGTGTCATGGTACATTAAAAACCCCAGGTATCAGATTGTGCTAGGCTCCCATTTTAACAAGTGGGTGGCCACGGTTAGTGGCGGTTGGGGGGCAACCTACTCGTAGAGGGAAGGTGCACGACTTGGTCCAGTTCCCCCCTAGTCCTGAGACCTTATGAAAGTCCTCGAGAGCCTCTGCTATCCTGGTGATCTCCTCCAGGATGTGTAAGTCATCTGCATAAAGCGAGACTGCATGCACACTCCCAGCCAGGAGGGTCCCCCACTCCTCGCCACATTGACTGAGCCGTTGAGCTAATGGCTCCATCGCTAAAGCTAATAAGACTGGCGAAAGGGGGCAACCCTGATGGGTGCCTTTACTTACTGCAAATAAGGGTGGCAGGAGTTGCCCAGTTTTCCCTTTGGCTGTGGGTGCAGTATATAGGAGGCAAATGAGGTGCTGTAGCTGGCAAGTGATACCTGCAGAGTACGGGACAGCAAAAAGGTAGCACCAGTCTACCTTGTCAAAGGCCTTTTCCAGTTCTAATGCTAGGCAAATCGCGTATGGGCACTGGGCTGGCACTTGCTCCATGACTCTATGGAGGTGTTGGATGTTGAGGGTGGTGGATCTTCTGGAGATGAAACCATTTTGATCAGGGTGGACCTGGTGTGTCATGAGTTTTTGCATATGGCCATGTCTGACCTGGGGTGGCGGAGTGAGCTAAAGAACGGTGATGGATTAAACCCAGATCAGTTGACTGGGGGTGAGTGTTTGTATTGTCAACGCTCCGTCCATCACGACCTTTGGTTTTTTTTTGTTCGCCCTAAGTTGGCAGGGTATGCTCAGACGTGAGTCCCTTGCTCACTTTGCCACTGGAATCAAGCAAGCCCGGCTGAAGACGACTGTAATGTCAGAAACCGGTCCTGGGAAGCTTGATTCCGGTCCAGGGAACACATGGCTTGGCAGTTCGGGCTGGACTGTTCCCATGAGGCACAGGGTCAGACTGATTTGCATATGGCCATGTCTGAACTGGGGTGGCGGAGTGAGCTAAAGAATGGTGATGGATTAAACCCAGATCAGTTGACTGGGGATGAGTGTTTGTATTGTCAACGCTCCGTCCATCACCCCCTTTGGTTTTTCTTTGTTCGCCCTAAGTTGGCAGGGTATGCTCAGACGTGAGTCCCTTGCTCACTTTGCCACTGGAGTCAAGCAAGCCCGGCTGAAGACGGCTGTAATACCAGAAACCGGTCCTGGGAAGCTTGATTCCGGTCCAGGGAAGACATGGCTTGGCAGTTCGGGCTGGACTGATCCCATGAGGCACAGGGTCAGACTGATTTGCATATGGCCATGTGTGAACTGGGGTGACGGAGTGAGCTAAAGAACGGTGATGGATTAAACCCAGATCAGTTGACTGGGGGTGAGTGTTTGTATTGTCAACGCTCCGTCCATCACCACCTTTGGTTTTTCTTTATTCGCCCTAAGTTGGCAGGGTATGCTCAGACGTGAGTCCCTTGCTCACTTTGCCACTGGAGTCAAGCAAGCCCGGCTGAAGACGGCTGTAATGCCAGAAACCGGTCCTGGGAAGCTTGATTCCGGTCCAGGGAAGACATGGCTTGGCAGTTCGGGCTGGACTGTTCCCATGAGGCACAGGGTCAGACTGATTTGCATATGGCCATGTCTGAACTGGGGTGGCGGAGTGAGCTAAAGAACGGTGATGGATTAAACCCAGATCAGTTGACTGGGGGTGAGTGTTTGTATTGTCAACGCTCCGTCCATCACCACCTTTGGTTTTTCTGTGTCATGAGTTCTAACAGATGGACTTCTATAATCTTACAAAGTATTTTATAATCCATTGCCAGCATTGACAACAGACAATATGAGATGACTTTCAATGGATCCCTGTCAGGTTTGGGCAAGGACACAAATAACGATTACCAGATCAATTGTGGGAGACAGCCCTCCGTGTGTGCAGCCTGGTACATCTTAACAGTTTAGGGTCCAACAGGGGCTCAAATGATTTGTAGAACTCGACAGGCAATCCGCCAAAGCCCAGTGTCTTCCTTGTGGCAGCGCCCCCTGATTGCACAATGGATTTCCTGGAGCATGAAGAGGACGTTCAGAGTTTCCCTATCTACTGGGACAAAAGTGTTCAGCCCTATATCGCGGAGAAACTTGTCGATCTGGGCCTGACGATCAATGGGGGACGGGCATATAATGCGTTATAATGCGTTACAAATACTGAATGGATGTCTGCTTGAGCCATGATCATATGAGTTGGAGATTCTCTGAGCAGTGTGATGGGGACTACAGGCCTTCCACTGCGCAGAAACCACACCAGCAATCTGCCTAATTTATCACCTTCCGCATGCATTTTGGCCTGGTAGACCTTAAAATCTAGGCAGCGCAACTGCTCTCTCAAACATGTGTGGTTCTCCAGGGCCTCTGTTACAGCGCGTCACTCAGCAGGGTTCGAGATTGCTGCTACTTTTAGCTGCCCCATGGACTCCTCAGTTTGCACCAGGTCTCTATGCAGGACCGCCCTAGCCTCCACCACTGTTCAAATGCATTGACCTCTGCTGATAACCTTGAGCACCTCGCACTCGAGTAGTCTGGAGGTGGATGATCCCCAGTTGTCATCAAAATAATGTGTGATAGCCTCTCTCGTCTCCTCCTTGAAGACCTGTTCTTCTAATAAGGCGACAGAAGACTCCAGGTGGAAACCAGGGGTCACGACATCCCCCACTCAAAATGTATCTATAGTGGGTTGAGGTCTGAAAAGATTTTCCTCAGGTATTGAGCTCCAACAACCAGTGGTTGGAAAGCGGAGTGGCAGAGGATGTGGTCTAACCGCACATTCAGTCCATGGAGAGCGGAGTAATAAGAATACTCCTGGGTCCCAGGGTGTCGGACCCACCAGCTCTCATGAAGGGACCAATGAGTAAGTCATTGCGAAACGCAAGTGGCGGCTGTCACCACCGGTGAGGTTGGCAGTGGGGGATGCTCCATGTGCGGATCTTGGATGCAATTAAAATCTCCCCCTAGGATCCAGGGGATGTGAGACCAGCCGGTAAGAACCAGGGCCAGGCGAGCAAAGAACGAGGCTGTGCCGTGTTTGGGGTGTACATACTCCTGTTATATTCCATATTGGTATCATAATATAGGCCTCTGTAATCTCATTACCCTTCACCTATATTCTCTCCCTACATTACACTTGTCACAGTTTACAGGGACTACATTCAGAACCAGGTTTTCCCTGGTAAATCTCATACATTATGCATGAGGATTCTTGGAAGCACAGCAGGACTACCATCTCCTGTGTAAAATCTATGTGTAAAGTTCATGCCCAACATCATCCTTAGGCCGACACAGTAATACAGCAAGGTAGGACCCCTTTGGAGACATGTGGGTATATATAAATCACATCTTGCTAAGATAGACACAGGAGACTGAGACTTCCCGGCCGACACACTGACCAGAGATGCTGAGGTTCCTGCATGCAGATACTCCAGCTTGCAGTGGGCTAACAACCCTCATGGGGTGTCCAACTCGAGACCAGGATGGGGTCCCATAGTCTCTTACTTCAGGTAATGGGGTTGACTAAATCTTAGAGGGATTCTTGGCTTAACACCTACACACAGGCTAGGTACATTTAGGCTTCAAACACAATCAAAAGCAGGGAGAATCCACCGCTCTTCTTTGGGGACGAGAGGCAATCTCGAGGAGAGTACAGCCACCTGTGTTACAACACTAACTCACCACAAAAGTACACCCCCTAACGACCTCACCACTGTTAGGTGGTCAAGTAACTCTGGACGATACCTGAACTCAGCTGGATAGAACATCAATGTTAAGATGCTGGTGAATCACCACTAAAGCGTGGGGAAGAAGGCACTTCCTTTTGTTTTATATTCCCTCACACACCCTAGTGGTGTCATGCTTCATCATTAGGACACCCTGACACCTAGAAGTCAGGGTGGGCTCGACCATCTTTCAGGGAGCTCTTAAGGAGATGTTTTTGGCCAGGGGGATAAAGATTAAAAATCCACCAACAGATCCCAGTTTCCCTTTATTCTTGGATCTATTAGGGACAATAAAAACAAGGAAAAACGGGTCACCAGGGTTATTATAGTCTTAGGACCCTACAGCCAACATGTTTCAGTCCTGTTAAGCCCCATAAAGGGTGCTGGATTTTCTTCAGGGCGGAACTTGAAGCCCCCTGGGATTCTTAGTTGAGGATTACCCTACACTACTTTTAGTAGGGGCAGATAGCTGCACCCTATTTCCCTAGGTTGTTTTGTTAATAATGTCTCCGGTGATCACTCCATCAGCGGGAAAAGAAAAATAGAGGGAGATAAAAAAGAGGGTGGAAAGGTTGGGGGGGGTTGGTTGGTTGGATGTGGGAAGGGAGGGGGGTTGGGGGTGGGGTGGATGTGGGAAGGGAGGGAAAAGGAAGAAAAAAGGGGGGAAGGAAGAGGGGAAGGGGGAGAGACTGCACACAACCATAATTATATTAGGGTTCAGGATCATGTTTTTTTATATGCGTTTATTCTAGATGTCCTGTTCCACTAGCCGTGAAAAACACCATATCAACATCGTGTGTGATAATCAAATTTCGTTCCACACACTTCTGTGATTCCAAGATGCTTATTAGCGTGGCGGCTTGGTGCCGCATTCTATCTACATCCGTATCTATACTCAGTGACTGGTAAAGAACAAGGTATCCATGTCTTGCACACCCACACACATAGACAGAACATAAAATCGCCACCTGTATCATTAAGTTAAAGGGGCTCACAACTCGTATATCCATGCTTGTGCCTGCCACCTTATACTCGTATTCCATACTTATGTTAAAACTGAGATACTCCTGACCCCGACTTGGGAGAGGTTAGACTGCTCGTGAGAATTGCAAAAAACCCAGTTGATGGACAGAATGTAGAACAATGTCATACATTCACATTAGCAACAGTCCTGCGCACTCAAAAAATGTTTTAACATATCGTATGAAATAGTATTTCGGAGCAATAGGACCAATCAAACGCTGGAGTCTTTGCTTTTTTCTTTTTTCTTTTAATTGGTCATCATACATAAGTTACAACAGCCAGCCGACACGTGTTTCGTTGTAGAAAACTGTGTTCGACAACTCTTCGGGGCTGTGTGGCTGAATCCAAATTTGGAGAACCCACATCCAGTGATAATTCCAACCCGGCAGAGTACCATGTAATCTTGGCAATCAATGTTCTAAAACGGAAGAATACAAGCCGATCAGCAGATTAGGTCAGGATGTGAGACCAATACAAAAAAAGTCCTCGTAGTATCAGAGTAGGTAAAATCATGAGCGTGTAACATGGGAGATAGTTGGCTATGGACCGGAACAATCCCGGTGGAGCACAGGTGTGTGCTCAAACAGGCTAAAGTCCGAAATGAAGGTTCCTTTCTGGCGTCTTAATTCAATCACATGCTTTATTTGCAGCAGTATCTAATATTGCCTTTTCCACATCCGCTTCCTGAAATAAATCCATAGAGGCGGATATACAATTCTCTGGTGGTATAAAGGGGTTTAAGTTATCATTGCTTGCATAAATGGACTCAAAGTGTTGCAGCCACTCGGTCTCTGTGATGTTCGTTTCTAGTATCCCATTATCTTCCCCAGTTAACAAGGGACTATTCACAATCGCGCAAAATTTGGCGCTATCTTTCAGGACAGCAGCAGATGTTAGGCTATCCCATGTTGCGTCTTTAATATCATTTTTACGGGTTTGTATTGTGTTTTTATATTCCTTTCTGAGTGTTGCAATGTGTACTTTGTCCCTAGGATGGGCTTTTAAAGCTGACTTTAAATTGCGATGAGCTTTTAATTGTTTAGCGCTCTCTTTAATGGATGGGACGCATCCAAAAGTGTGTGATGGATATTGGGGGGGATCTGCTTATTGTGCCTCCTTGGAGCAGTGAAGCTAATTTGCGGGCGGACTGATCCCATTTGTCTGTAGCGCCCCTGTTGTTTGCGCTGTGTGGCCAGCCAGCCAGCCCATATTGTTTCCATTTCTCAAACTTATTAATTGACGCTGGCCCCCATTTGATTCTTCTTGATAGCATATACAATTCTTCTCCATTTGATGCCCCAATGCTTCGTAAAGTGTGGCGAGTATCTACTGTGAGATTTAACATGGTCGTTAGGGCGACATGATCGCTTTCGTTTCGTTGGTGTACTGTATAGTTTACCATGAGGTTTTATATTCTTCCACTTAATAAGATGTCATCTATTGTCGTTTGGTTGTTATATGTGGGAGCAAAGAGTGCCCCTGGTGTATTCCTTAAAAACAGAGAGTGTGCTTTTAGCAGATTATAAGACTGCATTAGGGCGTTGAAGACGTCTGTAGATGCAGAATGGGTCCTTTGTGATGCAGAGACCCCTATATTGTGTGTGTTAGAGTCCCTAAGGATGATAGATTCCATAGGAGCGAACTGTAAAAGTAGAATTTCTATTTGATTTATCAGCTGGGTCAGCTTGTCCTTGGCACCCGGCCCATGAGAATTGTGATAAACGTTAATTAAGAGTATTGAGAGCAGACCGTTAGTTGTAGAGAGGCCTTTCAGGGTGCCTGCCAGAAACTTACTTGACGTTGTTTTTATTTCTGTGAATTGTATTTTCAGGGAGTGCTTGATGTATATAGAAATCCTCCCTGATGGTCTTCCAAGTATGTTGTCTTTAATAGCTGGTTTGCAATATTCCGCATAACCTCTTATTGATATTGATTCAGTAGCCCACGTTTCTTGGGTGCAGATTATATTGGCTCCTAAAAATGCCAATGTCGCTGGGTTTTGCACGAGCTTTGAAATCCCTGCGACGTTCCAGGTCATGATGTTTAATCTTTGAATGCTGACCGTCGAGTTACTGTGCTTGGTTGAGCCATTTTTTGGCAGATGCGGTGTGGTCTCCTTGCTTGCAAGGGGATGGGTGTTAGGAACTGAAATTTAAGGCTCTTGATAGCCAAGACCAGTCTTCGCTGGTATTCCCCTTGATTGAGCAAGACCGAATGCCTTGTCCCGGGTTTGTTGTTATTTTAATTAGGCTGTCACTTGTTAAATGTATTTTTGTACCGCTTGTAGTCCCATGAAGAATGGACACTGCTGGTGACAGTAAGTAAAGCGAGTCATTCATGGAAGTCTTTTTTTGAGTGTTCTGTTCCTGAGAAACTGTTGGTTCCTTCAAGTTGCTGTTTTTCAGGAGCATTGGGTATTTTAGCACAGCCTGGGTCAGGATTTTTATGCCCCAGTTTTCCAATTGCTTCTTGTTTCTTTTCAAGGCCTCAGCCATGGCTAGGTTACTGAAAATTAGCTCTGTGGTCTCATTGGTCTCGCCTAGACCTGGGGTAAGGAAGGAAACACTCTCAATATCCATTGTTGTTATGTTTTCTAGACCTGGGATATTGGCACAAAGTTTTAGGAGATTGCTGCGGTTAAGGATATCCCACTTGCCCTGTGAGACATATTCAGGGAACAGTAATATTTTCAGGTCATCGTAATTTATAGAAGGCGGGTTTTGTTGGATCATAGCCTCCTGCAGTTCATGGACCTTCATGGAGTTTGGGGTTTTCTGTGCTAGGGTATCGACATTAGCCTTTGCCCGGTTTGAGTTGGCCACCATCTGCTGAACTTTCGTCTCGATCTGTGATCTAGTCGACGTAGATTCCATCTCTCTGTTTTTGGTAGACTCACTATTAACTTGAGATGCCCTGTGACCTGGTGCTAGGATGGCAATTTTTTTATTTATTTTTAGAGTTGATGGAGCAAGGATTCGCACGTAAAGCGACTTGCTTGTACTCATGAACCTCAAATAACCCTAATAGTATTAATCAACTTGTTTGTCTTACTAATTTCCCCTTTATTCTGACATTTTGGGTGTCCCAGAGACGCTTGCCTATGTGTTTACTAAGCCTAATACGCTTGCAACCTAAAATGGCTGCTGCTACGCGGGAATTTCTTCTGCGCATGCATCGGTCATACCCATGTGACATGACGTACTCGCAGTTCTGGTGGGAAACCTTTTGCGCTTGCGCAGTAGAGATAAAATGGCTGCTTTATGTTCTCACATGCCTGAAGCTTGCATCGCTGCTTTTGCTAAGCTGTTCGTTCTGCTTAATCTTAATGCTATAGTTTATTATAAAGTAATGGGAGTAATGTAGGGATTCCTGGTATACAGTGCATTCATTTTTTCAGTGTTCTAAAACTGTTTCTTTTCCATTTCATGTTACATTACGAAATATGGCCTGATGTCCCCTGCTGTACTCCATTTTGCTTGAAACTGAGTCTGCGCAAGATCTGCGAGTCTCCACAGCAATGACCTTTGGAATCTTACCAAGTGGCAGTCCCAGCCAAGATGCGCCTGGGAAGAGGCACCTTCACCTAGTCGAAGAGGCCGAATTGTACTAAATGTATTACAATGTATAAAATGTTAAATTCACCATTGTTATGTGTAAGGAACATGTCATGGGAACCCGAAATTCAAGGGGCGGTCTCGGAAGATGCAAATTATGAGCTAGAGAAAGTCAAATCCTAGATGATGTGATGACCTGTCCTTTCTTTTGTCCAATCAAAATTGGGGATCCTTCCACTTGCAACATTTGGGGGGTGGTACACTGACCCGAAGACAGTATACCTAGCCTAGGTTTAGCTAGAGATTTTGTCCAACTTGTCTGTTTAGCTGACCTGTCACTGACCCTACTCACTTAATAGCTGATCGAGAAACAGAGGTGCTGCGGAGCACTCTGTCCGACAGACTCACAGACCCAATCGGGGTTTTGAGAACCTTAAAGTGCTTGCGAAGCACTTTGCTGGGGAATTCGAGAACCCAATCGGGGTTTTGACTGATAGCTGCAGAGAGGGAGTAGCGCAGGCGTTGCAACTGAACTGCGGGTGCTGGTCTTACCTTGGTGCTCCTGTCCTGATCCTAATCTGGTTTTCCTGTCCTGGGTTTCCATTCTGCACCTGCTGGCCTACTGGCGACTGCATTTCCTTGGGTTCCTACTGTCCTTAACTGACCCGTGGCCAGGGTTGGTCTCCACACCGTTCTAGGTAAATATAAATCTGTGCAGGAAATACACTTACGTCCTTTTCTTGCTTTCTGAAACTGCTAAAGTCTTATTTGCGCGTTTGTTCCTTTTCTTACCCTCCCTGTGCTGACCAATAAATAAAGTCTTACACTTTAGCTGTTTATTAGTATGTTCCATTTTCTTCCCATCCTTTAAGGCAATTATGAAATACTGCTCATGAAATATAGATGATCCCTTTCTTTACCTGTTCCTTTAGTCAAATAAAGTGGTCGTTCAAGAATCATTAGCGTGTTCCATATTTTTACCTTCCCTATAGCTACATGGTATCTTCAAATTCCTTTAGTAACAAATTAAAGTTCTTTTTTCCTTACCCACCTTCGAGGGGTATTCAACTGTGACATTCTAGCATGTTCCTTATTTTTCCCGTCCTTTAGACACACCATATCAAGTCTAATTTCTTAAAATTTCATACTAGCATGTTCCCTGTTCTAACCTACCCTTTAGAGTTCTAAATGGTTGGCATAATCTATTTTCTACATGGTTACACTATTTTCATGATTTTGGTTATTGATAGTTTGCTTACTGTAAATCTTTTGCTTTCTGACATTGATGAAAACTAGATAAAGGTTTTCAAAACTTCCTGAGTCTGTGGTTATTATAAAGAGTGCAAATATTATAAATGTTATTGTATTTTGGTGCCTGCTTATCTTTTACAGCTAGCTCCCTGATCCATTGTGATCATAGGTACCCGTGACGAGGATTGGTTAGTCGGGTACATTGGAAATAAATAGGAATGAACTGGGTTACTGGTAGTAGAGTGTAGGTTACCCGATCAATAAATATGGTAAATTGAATTTATGGGCCCAAGTGTGCATACGGTAAAATTGTTGGTCGGGTGACCTGCGCGCTCTATCAGTAATTGTCTGATAGCAGAGCTATGGTTAGGGACTAGTTAAAGGTAGGTAGGACTAGTTAAGATAGGTACATAGGTAAACTGCTGTTAACTGTGAAAACCTTTTGCTTCTAAAAGTATCGATCGATCAAATGAAATTGTTTTGAAATGTATTGAAATGTTTTGATTTTTTCTGGTATGCTGTTATAGTGATTTATGTACTAATAAACTCGTTAGAGATTGTTAAATGTTTGTCTGGAATCCCCGGGGGCAGAATAGCGAGTGGTAGAATAGAAGCCACGTCGCAGTGAGGTCATTTGCTCGAGGAAAATTGGTGCGGGTTGGGCAGTACTGGAAGCACTAATTAGGGTTTCTGTATAAATGTATGAATAAATGATAGCAAAGAGTTCGCTGGCAAAACTTCTATTGTGAGATAACCTAGTAAGGGTCACACAGAAGGAGTAGAAGGTTTGTCTGAGCTTGATTGATAGCAAAGGGGTTCACTGGTGAAACTTTTGGCTTAGTATATATCCCTGAGTGGATGAGTCGAAGGAGTAGCAGGTTCTCTGATGCTTGTGTGAAGAGTAGGCAGAAGGGATCTACTCGCAGTATATGAAAAGTAAACAGAAGGGATTTACTTGCAGTGAAACAAATCTTTTCTTTCTAGACACTCAAGTACAGTGGCAAATGTTTTTGCGTTGTAAATTAAACAGAGCACTTGCACTTTAAATAAAAGAATTAAAGTTTACGATACCTTGTGAAGGAGGGAGTCAGTAGCGGAGCTGTGCTGACGTCACTCAGTGACGCGCTGGTATTGGTCGAAACAGCGGGCGTGTAGCTGAGATAGCATTGTAAAGGAGGGGTGAGCATAGGAGCGTGAGAACTCGTTTCACGAGAAACGCCGCACACCCATTGGTTGAAATTATTTGAAATCGCGCATTTGATTGGTTGTAGAAAAATAAAAGACGCATTTGTATTGGAAGTGATTTTGTAAACAAAGTAATTTGTGGAAAAGGTATATGTGGTATCCAACTCATCCAGAAATTCGACCTGACCCAAGATATCAAGGTTTTGGGAAAGATCAGTGGAAAGGTCGTAGATATATCATTATGTACGGAAGTAAGAGAAAAATGATATTTGTAGACAAGGTAAAGAATTATTTCAAGAAAGACAAGCCTATCAAAACTAGAGAAGGAGTTATCATTCCACCACCTAATACTCCCGCATCATTTATGTTATTTGACAGAGGCTACCATGCGTATGTATGGTTAGAAAATTGGGTGGAATATACTAAAGATGATGGAATTTTGGCATTTCCTTTAGAAGGTACATTTAATGGGAGAATTGTGTTTAATTTGAGAACCCAAATGAATGATTTGCATCCCAGGCCCAGACTAACGCAATATGAGGCCTTAGAAGAATGGGAAATAGAGGCTTTTGAGCGAGACAGATCCAGAATTGACAAAGGGTTAGCTAAATTTGATCCTAAAGTACAGAAAGAAACCCGAGAAAAAAGAATGAAAGAATGGAGACAGAACATGATGTTAGAAGGACTGTACCCTGTAATAACAGTAGAGGAGCCCATGGGAGGGAAAAGGACAGAGAAGACAAAGCATTTAATGACCAGTGGTGATTCAGATGATGATTATCTGGAGGATTTGTTAATGAAAAATCCACCACCTTCCAAAGAAGAACCGAGATCCCTAAGCACGAGAAATCCATTCCTGAAACCTAATTATGGTGAGGGACCAAGTATGACAAATCCAAGTGCCCCGAGTTATGGTCCTTCCTTAATTCCGCAGATAGTACATGAAACCTCCATGGATAAGGTACTGCAGGATAGAGAACGAGAGGCTTTAATCAAACAAAGAACAGAACTAATTCAGAAAATCTCCCAACTGAATACCAGTCCTGAAGCTCTGACAATTCCAGTAACTATTGGACCAGTTGTTCCTTTGTATGGGGACAAGCAAAGTAGTCTGAAAACTCCAATTATAACCCCATCTGCAGTACAGCCGAGAAAAGAGCCCTTGATAGTAGATGATCAGGCAAGTGAATGTGAATCTGTGATTTCCTTGATGGATCCAGAAGGGAGTTCACAGAGAAAGAACACTCCTTTTACCTCAAGAGAAGTTCAAATTGAGTCATCTTCCGGTACCAGAAGTGCTACGGTAGTGACTCCTGAAGAAATAGACAGATGGACCCGAGAATTAGATAAACCAAATCCTCAGCCAAAACCATTGGATATATACAAACTGAGAATAGAATTAGAGGAACTGATGGCTGGGAATGTGGGTTTGGACAGACTGAACACCCTTAGTGAAGAAGAATTATTATTATTTGCAACAGCATAACCCGTAATACCAGAGTGTACCATGAGAACTTAATGGACACTGCAGCTAGTAGGGGAATAGACATTAGCAGATCTAAGGTGTTGCAAAAACCTTACAGAGCAGAATTCTCAGACAAAGATTTGGAAAACATGAATGTGTCAGAGAAAAAGGTACAGATCAGAGAATTGTTAAACCTGTTACAAAAATGGAGAGATTTACAAAAATGGAAAGCCAGGTGGGCCAAGAAAAAGGAAGATAGTAGATCAAAGCAAATGACTTCGGAGTATGTTTTGAAAGAAGCAGAAAAAGTGGAAAAATTATATCCTAGGCGAGAAGTGCCAGGTGGAGGATATGTACATGTTCCATGGACCCGACAGGATATTGTGTCCTTTACAAATGACTTCCCAAAATTACGAGAAAAACCTGTAAAATGGTACAGACAGGTTGATAGATTTGTGAAAGTCCAAAAATGTCTCCTGAAAGATCTAGATGGTTTCTTTGACATTGTAATTCCCGTAGATTTATGGACAGGATGTAAAGTTGCTGTTGATTGGCCTAGTGAAGAATGCGCCAGAGACCCAAAGACAGGAGCTCCTTCCTCGGATGTGATAAAAAGTACAACCAGGTAATGTTGTATTTGAAAGGAAAGGTGCCTGCGCAAGAAACTGATTGGACCCGAATAGATAGAACTACCCAAAATCGAGATGAAACTGTACATTCATATTATGAGCGACTGTTACAGGTGTTCAAAACATACAGCGGTCTGGATGACATTGAGATGAAGGACATGACCCACTTCATTTATCGATTTGTGTTGGGTTAACGCCTGAAATCTCACAGTGGATCAAAGACAATAAAATTTGCTGGCAAGCTAAACCAATTGATGAAGTCCTTAAATATGCTAAAGACTGTGAGGATGAGCTAGAAGACAAACGAAAGGAACTGAAAGAAAAGGTCATGTGGGCACAGGTAAAATCAGCAGAGCACCAAGAACAGCAGCTGAATAAAATGACTAGTAATCAGAATCAGGGCCCTGGGGGAGGGGGAAAGTCGAGAGTAAAGATGAGCAGAGAAGAGGCCTGGAAGAAATTCCCCTGCCACAGGTGCGGAAAGATAGGACACTGGAGAGACGAGTGTAAGGCTGTACAGAATGGTAATGTGCAAATTAATTATTTGAATCCACAGACGCAGAATGAGACACCACGCAAGACCCAGCAGCAGGTAAAACAGAATCAGTTGCCTCGTGCACCTAGGCCAAATTACAGGAGCAAAGCACAACAGAGTGAAGACACTGAAGTTTGGGAAGGAAGGGAGGATAGAAATGCAGCAACTTCACAATTTTTGTTAAATGACACGTTTCTCTGTGACGACACCTACTGACGGTGCCTGAGGGGGGAGAACGAGGAGTGCGTGCTTGGCGACTCCTTGCCGGTGGACCAGTCAGGGCCATACATTGAAGGAAAGGTTGAAGGAAATGACGTCACCTTTCTGTTGGACACTGGTGCTACCCGTTCTACTGTGAGAACAGCAGACGTTCCAAACCTACCCCTCTCGGGAGAAGCGATCCAAGTAGTGGGCGTTTCTAATTAGCTAATTTGTACCCCAGTAACAGAGCCTATGGAGATTAAAATTGGGACTTTTAAAGAAATGCATAGATTTGTTGTTTGTGATTCCAGTCCTGTGTACCTACTAGGACGAGATTTGTTGTGCAAAATGAACTGCACTATCTTTTGTACTCCAAATGGTGTTGAAATTCAGACCCCAGATGAAGACGGAATTTACAAATTAATGTTAGCAAGACCTGACTCAGAAATTAAAAGACTGACAATGCAGGACTTACCTGAAGAACTCCAAGAGACAGTGAAACCAGAGGTATGGGATTTTACAGGAAATCTGTAGGATTAATGGCAAATGTGGACCCCATAAAAATAGCCATAAAAGAAGATGGAGTCTACCCAAATACCAAACAGTATAAAATGAGTGCAGAAGTGAAAGCAGGAGTTGCTATTGAAATCAAAAGATTACTAGAAGCAGGAATTTTGCAAGAAGTATTGAGCAGTCCTTGTAATTCACCGATAATTGGCATAAAGAAACCTAGTGGTAAGTACAGGGTCGTACAGGACCTGCGCAAGGTTAATAAAATCGTAGTTCCTTGCTGTCCTGTCGTACCAAACCATGCAGTGATTCTATACCAAATACCTTGGAATGATGGATGGTTTACCGTCATTGACCTTTGTCATGCATTCTTTTCAATTCCATTGCATCCAGACAGCAAATTTCTTTTCTCATTTGAATTCGACAGCCATGTATACGTCTGGAATCGTGTTCCTCAAGGGTACACAGAAAGCCCTTTTATTTTTAATCAAATTTTGAATAAGTGCCTTGAAACCCTGGTATTGCCGGGAAAATCAGTCCTGGTGCAATATATAGATGACCTCTTGGTGGCGTCTAAGAGCAGGAAAGACTGTGTTACTGACACAATTGCCTTACTGAACCATTTAGGTGAAGGAGGACATAAAGTATCACCAGAAAACTACAGTTCTGTACCTCTTCAGTAAAAGACCTGGGGCACCAGATAGAGAGAGGTATCAGGAAAGTTACCACAGAAAGAATTAGAATAATTCGAAACATGGAATTTCCAAACACCCAAAAAGACATCAGAATGTTTCTAGGAGTTGTAGGATACTGCAGGCAGTGGATTGTGGGATTTGCAGTCCTAGCAAGACCATTGATAAAAATGACAAAGAAAGGAGCAAAAGATACTGTGGAATGGGATGACGAAAGCATGACTGCTTTTGTAAAATTGAGAGAATGTCTGTGTACAGCTCCTGCATTGGGAATGCCTGACTATTCAAAAGATTTAGCACTTTTCTGTGACACACGAGACAATCGTGCACTTTCAGTCCTGACCCAAATTCATGGTGTGACCCGATGTCCAGTGGCATATTTTTCTTCCACATTGGGCCCTGTAGCAGCTGGATTACCTAGATGTTTGGAAGCTGTAGCTGCAACATGAACAAGTCTTGAACAAAGTGAGTCCATTGTGATGGGACATCCAGTAACTGTGTATGTTCCACATTCTGTTGTAATTTTGCTGACCAGAACTAAAACTCAGTATCTCACACCTAGTCGGCTGACAAAGTATGAGAGAATCCTTGTAGGCGCAGGAAACGTAACCATTGCTAGATGTAACATTCTGAATCCAGCCACATTACCTGCCTAATTCATTCGCAGCAGAAGTGAGGGAGGAAACTGAACATGACTGCATTGATTTGACCGAGTTTAGTACAAAATCACACCCAGACATAAAAGAAGACCCTTTAATTAATGAAGATTATGAGCTACTTGTAGATGGCTCATGCATGAGACATGAGGAAGGAGGCCTAAGCGCTGCCTACTCAGTGTGTACATTGGGAGGCCCAGTGGAAGCATCCTATTTACATGGAGTCAAGTCTGCACAAGTAGCTGATTTGGTTGCATTAACAAAAGCTTGTAAATTTGGGAGGAACTCGAAGATAACCATATATACTGATAGCCAATATGGTTATGGGGTTGTGCAATTATGGATGCAAAGGGAGTTCCTGACTTCTTTAGGCACCCCTATCAGAAATGGAAATTATGTGCAGGATTTACTGGAAGCAATCCAGTTACCAAAAGAATTGTCTGTGGTCAAGTGTGCTGCTCACAAATCTGGTGATGACAAAGTGACAGCAGGTAATTGATATGCTGGCCAGTTAGCCCAACATTGTGCAAGATACCGAATAGCAATCAATATAAAGGTTGGGGAAAGCGGAAACAGCTGCCAACTTTTGATGCTAGAGGGAGTGAATACATGGGAGGAAGTGAGAGACTTACAGGACACAGCAGAGCCACAGGAAAAACAAAGGTGGAGAAACTTTGGTTGCCAGAGGAGGGTGGAAGATGGTGTCATTGTTTACCTGGATGGTATGCCTGTGTTGCTAGACTGTCTGCTTGCTCCTATGGCTAGGTTGATACGTGGAGACACACATTTGGGAAGAGATGCGATGATTCGCATGTTCCGCCAGACATGGTTCAATTCGAAATTCAGAAACATAGCAGAGGCACTCTGCCAGAGGTGTCTGGTTTGTCAGCAATTTAACCCCGGAAAGAAAACTGTGGTATTGCCAGGAAAAATTGGAAAGGCAGAGGGCCCCTTTATTCAACTACAACTAGACTTTATTCAGTTACCCCCTTGTCGAGGAATGAAATACTTACTTGTCATTGTCTGCCTATTTTCAAAGTGGGTGGAAGCTTACCCTGCACGTAGAAATGACAGCATCACAGTAGCCAAACTAATACTTAGGGAACTCATACCTAGGTACGGAATCCCAGTCACAATTGAATCAGACAGAGGAGGGCATTCCCAAAGCGAAACAATAAAACAGATTTGTGAAGCATTCAAAATCATGCAAAAACTGCACTGTGCATATCGCCCAGAGGCTTCTGGAGTGGTAGAACAACTGAATGGCACAATAAAAGCAAGATTGGGAAAAATGTGTGAATACACTCAATTGGAATGGCCTGATGCTTTGCCACTTGTGTTGATGGGACTCAGAAGTATTCCAGACCGGAACACGGGCTTGAGCCCCCATGAGATACTAATGGGAAGAGCAATGCAGCAAGCATGGGTGCCAGGGTACAAACTGATAAGCATTTCTGATGATTTGGTACTAGAATACTGTAAAGAACTGGCTGACCAAGTGCGTTCTATCGCTCACCAGGTTGGGGGAGACGCTGTCGCCAGGCCAACGACTCCAGCACATGACCTGAATCCAGGTAACTGGGTCGTAATAAAGAAACATACATGGAAAAGTTGCCTTGCACCAAGGTGGGGAAAGCCACGACAGGTGATCCTAGTAACCACCACAGCTGTGAAGTGTGCAGGATTACCTCGCTGGATCCATGCCAGCCATACGAAGAAAGCGACTGAACCTGAAGAAACTGAGGCTGAAGGTTGTGCAGCTGAAGGATCCCAAGATATCGGTCCTGAAGTAGCTGAAGAAGAAGAACAACCGAGATCCAGTCAAGATGATTGGATCCCAATAGTCGACCTGACTATAGATCCTATGAGAACAAGAAGACAAATCTATTTAGATAGACAGTGGGATAGTGAGGACGAGACAGGTATAGAAGAAGGTACTCAGATCATCGAAATCCAAATTAAATCTGATTCTGAGGAGGACCAGATAGGGAAAGAACAGGTAATTGACGCTCCACCAAGAACACCTGAGCCAGAAGAGGGACAGATAGAAACTAGGGCGGAAGTTCCAGCGAAAGAAAATCAAGAGTTCGAAGAGCTTGAACAGGACCAGACAGGAATAGACAATTGTGTTCAGGAAGAAGAAAACAATACAGGCCAAAGCCAAAATCAGCATACACCTGAACAAGGCCAGTTTAGGGACCAGGCAGAAGAATCAGTTGAAAGACCTGGACCTAGTCAGTTAGGGTTAAATACTGAAGACGAACTTGAAACAAATGTGCCACAACTGAACGAAAACAAAAGAGGGTTTGAGGAAGGTCAAGAGACAGTGCCAGTTAAAAGACTCAGAAAAGGTGACTCAGTACCTAGATTTGTGAAAAGACTGAGACTGCGACTAAAGACAATAAACAAAGAACCTGAGCAGATAAATGAAGTATCGAGTCAAACTGACCCAGCTGTAACAAAACCCAAGCGAAGAAGTGCCCATATAAAGAAACTGAATAACAAGTACCAGAGTCCTGAGTGCACTTACTTTGTATTGGAGGAATTTTAAAATCTGGAAATAAGTGACGAAAGTGAGGAAGAATGTATTATTGACCAGGCTGAAGAAGAAGCAGAACCAACCTGAAAAGTTGCTCGAGTAAGCAAGCTGTGCAGAGTTACAAAGAGGGGTTGAAACTTCTTTTAAGCCAAAATGTCTGATTCTTTGGTGAATGGGAGACCGAGACGAAGTTGTTTAAAAACATGCTGTTAAGTGTGTTTATGTAGTGTAGCAATAGTACTGATACTTTGGATAGGACTAACAATAGCTATTCCTTCTATGATGAGTAAAGACCCGAACTTGTACCCAAATAATCACTTACCAGAACATACTGTAGAATCACACACTAGAAATACACCACAAAGAGTAGATGCACCAGAGAAGCCACTTAGCCTTAAGCAAACAAAATTAGATTTAGAAGCACCAGATGAGGAAGGATTACATTACAATAAAATCAAGAACAAAACTCATTTAAATGTTTTCGCAAACCTGTTAGTACATTATGTAGAAGCTATGGAAATAGATACTGTTATGTCTGTATGAAGCTGCCTACTTCGGTTGCTGAAGGTGTGACGTATCACCACTTGCCCTTAACCTATGGAATTTCTTGTAGTATACTAACTAGTTTATTTTATAGAAGAAGACCTTTACAGTATTATTACTCAAACTCTGATGTGACATTTCCTGAACTTCCTGTGCAAAGAAACCTAAACCCTGTACATATGACAAGAGGTGTAGCAAAATACATGAGTGATTATTTTCTAACTGTAGGTAAAATAAACATAGATGACGCACACAAAGATAACTTGACCTGTTCATTACACGAAAAGGAGAAAATGTTTTTACATATGGTAGAGAAGAGAAGAAAAAGTTTCCAAAAGAAAGCCAAAGACAAGAATCAGAAAATTCCTAAATGGGCTGAAAGCATAGAGAGCACCTCAAATGGTAGGGCTAATGCTGCTATGTTGCTGGAGTTCGAAAAGAAGGGGAAACTTTGTCTTCAAAGAGAAAGAACCAGTTATTATAACAATATATTCATTGGTTCCAGTGAATGCCAACACAATTACAAGGTAATTGGGGGTTGAAGTTTCAAAGATGGGTCAGAGTCTGTGTTTCCTGGAATTTATTTTATATGTGGGAACAAGGCTTATTTCAAACTGCCCGACCATTGGTACGGAAGCTGTTATTTTGGTATTGTCTTCCCAAAGATATACCATGTGGGGGAAATCACTGGAAGCACTGAAAGAACTAATGAATTAGTACGTAGTTAAAGAGAAAGTGTTGGTGAAATAGTAGGTGATATTTTTAGTGCAATGATACCTACAGTGAGAGTGGCTCTGAATACACACAGAATTTGCAAATTGTCAACAGTAGTAGATCGGTTATCAACTGACACTGCTGGAGGTTTCCTGATGGCCAACACCGAAATGGTTGCGATCAGATCAATGGTTTTACAAAACAGACTTGCTCTTGATACGTTATTGGCAAAAGAGGGCGGAGTCTGCAGAATGTTGAAAGCGCAACATTGTTGCACTTACATACCTGACAAAAGTGTGGATATCAAAGGGTATGTAAGGAACAATACGAATTTGGAAAAAGAGCTCAAACCAGTTGAGGTTGACAGTGCATGGAAGAGACTTACTGATGGTCTCTCTGCTATAGGTCATTGGTTTTCTAACCTAGGTAAAAGTCTTTTGAGGAAAGTACTGATGCCGATTGCGGGAATAGGTCTAGTAGTATTCATCATAATAATCTGCTGAAAATGTCGAAAACACCAAAAGAAATACACTGTGAACAAGAGAGGAGTGAAAAGAAATGTTGATGAGCTTGAATTAGAGGAACTAAATAATCAGATTTATAAAAGGGTGAAAAATTCTCACCCTGATAAAGAGACTGAGAAAAAGCTGAATAGAATGTTTGAAGAGATTGAACTCGGTAAAATATGAAAAGTTGGCATCTGGTTCCATTAATTTGTGACGATATAAAATATCATCAAAGAGGGGATTGATGGAGCAAGGATTCGCACATAAAGCGACTTGCTTGTACTCATGAACCTCAAATAACCCTAATAGTATTAATCAAATTGTTTGTCTTACTAATTTCCCCTTTATTCTGAAATTTTGGGTGTCCCAGAAACGCTTGCCTATGTGTTTACTAAGCCTAATACGCTTGCAACCTAAAATGGCTGCTGCTACGCGGGAATTTCTTCTGCGCATGCGTCGGTCATACCCATTTGACGTGACGTACTCGCAGTTGTGGTGGGAAACCTTTTGCGCTTGCGCAGTAGAGATAAAATGGCTGCTTTATGTTCTCACATGCCTGAAGCTTGCATCGCTGCTTTTACTAAGCTGTTCGTTCTGCTTAATCTTAATGCTATAGTTTATTATAAAGTAATGGGAGTAATGTAGGGATTCCTGGTATACAGTGCATTCATTTTTTCTGTGTTCTTAAACTGTTTCTTTTCCATTTCATGTTACATTACGAAATATGGCCTGATGTCTCCTGCTGTACTCCATTTTGCTTGAAACTGAGTCTGCGCAAGATCTGCGAGTCTCCACAGCAATGACCTTTGGTATCTTACCAAGTGGCAGTCCCAGCCAAGATGCGCCTGGGAAGAGGCACCTTCACCTAGTCGAAGAGGCCGAATTGTACTAAATGTATTACAATGTATAAAATGTTAAATTCACCATTGTTATGTGTAAGGAACATGTCATGGGAACCCGAAATTCAAGGGGCGGTCTCGGAAGATGCAAATTATGAGCTAGAGAAAGTCAAATTCTAGATGATGTGATGACCTGTCCTTTCTTTTGTCCAATCAAAATTGGGGATCCTTCCACTTGCAACATTTGGGGGGTGGTACACTGACCCGAAAACAGTATAATTAGCTTAGGTTTAGCTAGAGATTTTGTCCGACTTGTCCGAATAGCTGACCTGTCACTGACCCTACGCACTCAATAGCTGATCGAGAAACAGAGGTGCTGCGGAGCACTCTGTCCGACAGACTCACAGACCCAATCGGGGTTTTGAGAACCTTAAAGTGCTGGCGAAGCACTTTGCTGGGGAATTCGAGAACCCAATCGGGGTTTTGACTGATAGCTGCAGAGAGGGAGTAGAGCAGGCGTTGCAACTGAACTCCGGGTGCTGGTCTTACCTTGGTGGTCCTGTCCTGATCCTAATCTGGTTTTCCTGTCCTGGGTTTCCATTCTGCACCTGCTGGCCTACTGGCGACTGCATTTCCTTGGGTTCCTACTGTCCTTAACTGACCCGTGGCCAGGGTTGGTCTCCACACCGTTCTAGGTAAATATAAATCTGTGCAGGAAATACACTTACGTCCTTTTCTTGCTTTCTGAAACTGCTAAAGTCTTATTTGCACGTTTTTCCCTTTTCTTACCCTCCCTATGCTGACCAATAAATAAAGTCTTACACTTTAGCTGTTTATTAGTATGTTCCATTTTCTTCCCATCCTTTAAGGCAATTATGAAATACTGCTCATGAAATATAGATGATCCCTTTCTTTACCCGTTCCTTTAGCCAAATAAAGTGGTCGTTCAAGAATCATTAGCGTGTTCCATATTTTTACCCTCCCTATAGCTACATGGTATCTTTAAATTCCTTTAGTAACAAATGAAAGTTCTTTTTTCCTTACCCACCTTCGGGGGGTATTCAACTGTGACATTCTAGCATGTTCCTTATTTTTCCCGTCCTTTAGACACACCATATCAAGTCTAATTTCTGAAAATGTCATACTAGCATGTTCCCTGTTCTAACCTACCCTTTAGAGTTCTAAATGGTTGGCATAATCTATTTTCTACATGGCTACACTATTTTCATGATTTTGGTTATTGATAGTTTGCTTACTGTAAATCTTTTGCTTTCTGACATTGATGAAAACTATATAAAGGTTTTCAAAACTTCCTGAGTCTGTGGTTATTATAAAGAGTGCAAATATTATAAATGTTATTGTATTTTGGTGACTGCTTATCTTTTACAGCTAGCTCCCTGATCCATTGTGATCATAGGTACCCGTGACGAGGATTGGTAAGTCGGGTACATTGGAAATAAATAGGAATGAACTGGGTTACTGGTAGTAGAGTGTAGGTTACCCGATCAATAAATATGGTAAATTGAATTTATGGGCCCAAGTGTGCATACGGTAAAATTGTTGGTCGGGTGACCTGCGTGCTATATCAGAGTTTCTTGGTTCATGCTACTCATATTATTATCCACCGGTTTAGTCAACAAGGGACTCTTTGAGCTAGGTTCCTGGATTCTTTGTAAGTCGTGCTTTCCATCCCTGGCTTGCTGTCCTTGTAAGCGGTTGGAGCACCAGCTGACTTTTTGTTCCCTCATATCCACAGGATTTAACCGATGGTCCGTGCGGTCATCCGCAATATCGTCAGAGTTAGTTTCGAAGTTAGTTTTACCCAGTATTGCTGAACATGTAGCGTTTTTTAGTGGTTATAAGGTCCTTGGTGTTTTGCTGGGAGTATACGATGTTCCGTTGCCTGCTAGCTTCTTCCTTGAGATCCTCAATTAGTGTATTCATTATCTCTGGAAGCTTTTCTAAGTTGAGTAGTATAGGACTGCAGCCACAGCCCTCTTGTTTGGCTGTTGGTATTGCGTTTGCCTGGGCTCTGTGCTTCAGAGAATTCATTTTTTTTAAAAATATATTTATTATTTTTTCATTCAGCACATACTTTAGACAGAGCAGCACAGTTTTGAAATCCATGATTTGTAACGCAAAAGGAAAAAGAAACATTAAGCATAAACGTTGCATTATTTAAATTTCCAAAAATAAAAATACAAACAGTCCCGGTATCGCATGCATAATCCTACTTACAAGCATTTCCTAAACGTTTCCTAAACGTTTACCCAGATACCTACCCCATCCCCGCTCTCCATTTACTAATAGGTTCCCACATTTGTAACCCCAGCTGCCTTCCTTTCCTGCCTTTTCTTGCATAGATGGGTTTTTCCAAATTGTATGCTGCCAATAGGTTAGACAACCAATTTTGCAAGCCCGGGGGATTCTTATCCAGCCAAGCCCTGGCTATGCATAATCTATACACAGCCATGGCAACAAAAATGAACTCTCCCTACGGGATACTATCTTCAGGGACTACCCCTAACAATATGTGTACGGGTCTAAGACTTATCTTAATGCTTAAGGAAATCTCAAAAAAATTCTCTATTTCCCTTAAAATTGTGTGCAGCTGTGGACATGTTGCAAAGATATGTATTATGTCTGCTTCTGTTGAATTGCAGCGGGGGCAGATAATACCTGTAGTCCCACCCCAACTCGCTATCCTAGCCGGGGTATAATACAGTAGATAGAGGGTTTTATAATGTTGCGATTGCAATGAGGCAGAGCAGAGAACTGTCCGTCCTAACTCCAGTGAGTCCTGAAACCACTCTCTCTCACCCTGAAGTTTTCCTGCCCATTTATCGCTATACTTATCCATATCATCTTGCTTTGTGTCTAACAAACTGGCATAGAAACTTTGTATCGAGCGGTCCCCCCCGAGCTTATTTTCTCTAAGATCTCAATACTGTTAAACCTGACCTGCCCCCCCTGTTTATTCCCTAGAAAGCTCCTTATCTGGAGGTACTTAAAAAAGTCCTGTCTATCCAATCCAAACCTATCCCTCAAATCTGAAAATAACACAAACCCCTCCGAATTCCTGACATCCCCTAACTGAACAATCCCCTTTATCACCCATCTTTCCATTGTTGTGTCCCCGAATATCTCAGCTGGGAAAGATCTATTTTTAAACAACCTTGTATACCGTTACATCTCCCTATGCCCAACTTTTTCATAAATGCACTCCACACCTTGATACCCGCCTCGACTGTCTTAAACCTGGTTCTTTTGTAGTATCCATACTCTACGCATATAAAAAAAACAGTTTTCCACATCCTCTCCCACTACAGCGGCGTAAATTCTAGAGGAATAATCTGTTATTCTTTGATCTACTCCGCCCCCTCCTATCAGCCCTTGCAAATACTGGATTGAAGCAGCCCAATAGTATAATCTAAAATCCGGTGCCCCCCATCCACCTCTTTCTCTTGGTAGTGTCATATATCTATATGCCCTACGAGTTTTGCCCTGCGCCCAAATGAATCTATTAAGAATACCTTCCAATGTATTGAACCATCTTCCTTCGAAAAAAAGGGGGATTTCCCTAAAGTAGTACAAAAATGTAGGCAATATAAGCATCTTGATTATATTTGTGCACCCCATTATAGAGAGATGGAGGTTATTCAACTGATCTAGATCCGACTTTACACTAACCATTAAGGGAGCCATGTTATTCTGCACGACCATTTCCACATCAGCTGATATTGCCACTCCCAAGTATACTGCTGACTCTACAATTCTTGGATCTCTACCCCCTTGTACATACTGATTACAGATTATCTGGGTCTTGGATTTGTTCAGGCTGTAGCCAGAAACCTGACCAAAATTCTGAGCCTCCATCTCCACCTCCCTAATAGCACCCTGCGGACTAGGAGTTAAAATGGCTACGTCGTCTGCATAAGCCAGTGTCTTCGCTTCGCAACCATTCAGGCTCATTCTGGGGCTTCAGAGAATTCAAATGTTCTATTCCTGAAATCAGACCAGCAACTGTTTGTAGTATGTTTATTTGAACGTCCAGTTTATCTGCGTGCATTAATGCAGCACTTGCCATTGAGGTCAGGGCATCAATAATTAGTACTAAGTAATTTTCAGTTACGGGGGGCTTTGCTCTTCTTCAGCTCCCTCTCTGAAAGGGCTGGGGATCAAGGGATCATTATCGTGTACAGGGCCATTGTGGTTTGAAGAGTGGATTTCTGATATTTCTGGTGCTTCTGCGGTTGAACCTATTATATGAGCATTGCCTAAACTGGTTCCGTTGGCTCCATTGGCCCCATTAGCTCCATTAGCACCATTAGCCGCAAGGCCCATTTGCATGTCCCATGATCGTTGAGTTGCTGAATTGTGTGGACTATAATGGCTAGACATGCCTGGCGCCATGTTTGTTTGTGCTGTTCTCCCCCCCCCCCGAACCATGATTATTTCTGGCGAGAGTGGGATGGCTAGGGGCCTAGGTAAATGGGGTCTTAAAGTTATGTTACGGGCATCTATGGGTGGACTGACAATACTGATTATTTGTCCTAAACATGGTGAGCTCACTACTCCTCTGGGTTCACCAAGTATGTCGTTTGGCGTTGTATGATGCAGAAATTCTCTTATGTCTCTATTGCCGTCTGTGCTGGTTGTTCTTTTTCTAGAACTGAGACTGTTCTTGTTAGCCGTGGGCTCGTGTGGAGTAGGAGCCTTTCCTAATGGAGTTGCAGGTGCTAGCACTGGAGCTAATAATGGCTCTCCTGTTTGCTGGTCCTCCAGGGGGCCCTCCTTGAAGCTTGACCCCAAATTGGAACTCCCTCTGCCCAGAGGGTAGAGTAGGTTTAATTTCTTTTGTCTTGCTGATTTGTGGGGGCGAGGCTTCTCTTGATGTTGTTGCAGATTTGAGTTTCTTGTTCTCATGTTTGTAGTTGCACTAAGGCCACGTAAGTGAGAATTAGTCTTGTTGAGAGGTTGAGATCTCCTTTTTAGATTGCTGGTATGTAGAAGCTACTAACTATTTAGGCTGTTAAGCTGTTGAAAAAGTTGGTGTAGAAATAGTTGGTAAATCAATGGAGATTAAATTGAGAGACTGCCAGACTATCGGGCTCTCGGGCTATCGGGCAGTCCGACTACACAGGTCCAGAGTCTATTTCTCGGGGGGGCTCCAGGCTATTAGGCGTATAAAAATTGTGTTGGGGCTGCAGTTATACTTATTAATGCCCTTTAGAAAGAAGAATAGCCCTTGAGATGGAAAGACTGCAACAATCAATTACCCCTTGCTTAGTCCCCAGTTTATTACGCAGATGTAAGTGGAGATATAGATAGAGAACTTGGTACTTTGGTACCTACAGGAGGGCTTGACTGACCCCCCCTTAGTGCGTGGTACAATGATTGTTGTGCTTAAATCTGCTTATGCTGCTTTGGCCACTCCGAGATCAAATGGCGTTTTGCAGTTTTCAACTGAACCGAAAAGAAAAAAAAGAAAAAAACAGAGAGATACCTCGTAATTGCGGCCTTACAATCAGTGTTTGTCGGTGTTTTTTGCCACAACCACGCCAGCAGCTTAGTGGCGTCGCAGTGGCATTGGCAACCACCACCGCGCTGAAGAAATGACAAGCTGCTCCCTCCACGCTGAACAGAAGGTTTTGCAGGGGTTTTTGCAGCTCCAGCCGCGTCAGGTGGGCCTTGGTAGTGCCACAGCCAAGCAAATTTACACACCCCCACCCCGGCCCCAGAGGCGTTTTTGGAAGGGCGTTGCAGGGCGTTAGAAAGCGTCTGCGGCTCCTGCCGTGGTTAAGTCAAAGTTGCGGCTCTGCCCCGTTACTTTAAAGATTGCCGCGTTTGGACAAGCGTTGGCTCACCGTGTCTCACTGTATCCAAAACAGAAGGCTGCGGCTCCAGCAGTGCCTGTGCACTTCGGCGCTCAGGTGGTGTCAGCGCCTGGGGGATGCCTCCACTCGCCGAGAAGCCCCGATCCCACCGCCTGTGCCTGCACCGCCAACGGACCTCAGCAACCTCGGCAACAGGCAAGGTAAGGCAAGGCGTAACGAGGCGAAGCTCTCTCTCTGCTACCTCAGCTACCCCGCAGCTGCCTCCAATGCAGAGCCGTGCCGTGCTGTGCAGCGCTCCTTCCTGCTTTTCTTTGCACAAGTGGCTGGCACTATAATTGGGGGAAAAACAAAAATCCTCAGACACAATCCTCGCTGGGATGCATTGACAACGTTACAAAGTCTAATGGATGAAGAACCCAACCCCTATTGACAATTCAGCCCCTGGATGAAGAACCCAACCCCTATCGACCAGTCAGCCAACATTCCTGCTACTCCCTGGAGGGAAAAACCAGAGAGCTCCAAACTGAGGCCTCACTACTATTCCAGACCTCAGCAACATAGATGCAAGAATCACGGAGGTGGAGGGGCGGAATCAGAGACCAAGGATACTCTAAATACTTTGCACACCACGGTCTCAGACCTAAAATAAAAACAGGTACCCTAACTGGATGCATGAGCATATGATACGGAATGGCGCTTCTACTGCAATAATCTTAGCTTGGTAGAGATTCTGAAGGGGGTTAGAGGGCACTTCAGTGACATGTTTCATACCGGATTGGCTGCCAACATGGGTCCCCAAAGCTAAACTCTCTGCTTGTTTTGCGATTGACAATGCCCACTGATTAATGGACCCAAAACTCACACACCCCATCATCTCTTGAGTCTATAATTTCGCAGACAGAGAGTTGATACTCAAGGCCTCCAGGAAAATAAGCACACTACTGTGCAAATCTACACACAAGAATTCCTGCTAGCCACCTTCGATAAAGCCTTTGACTCGGTACACTGGGACTATCTGTTCTGCCATCTAACTAGATTGAACTTTGATCCTAAATTTATCAGGAGAGCAACTGATATACTCTGACCTTTTGGCCAGAGTCCGGGTGGGTAGAACCTTCTCCGACACCTTTCGTGCAAACAGGGGAACACGCCAGGGATGCCCCCGTCACTATTTCTATCTGCCACTAAGTTGATCCCTTCTTTTTGTGGCTGAGAGTGGACGGTTTGGTCAAAGGCCGGGAGTGGGGCCAGGCATCTCTGACCGTATAGCATTATACGCAGGCAATGTCTTGATATTCCTGGTGGAGCCACATAAGTCTGGGCCCCGCTGACCTTTCAGATACCTCAGATTTTTGGCACCTATTTGGGCTCACTATAAATAAGGCCAAATCCACAGTATTCCCCATTAAATACACCTCTGTGGAGTGTGAGTGGGCTGGGGACCTGCAGATTGAAACACAGGGCTTCAAATTCCTCGATGTCTACAGTGAGGAGCAACCAGCAGAGGGCATGGGAGAGGAACATCCAGCCCATCTAGAGCAGCTAACCCAGGAAATAGAGTTTTGTTCCAAGTTCCAGTTATCTGTCACAGTTTGTTCCTCCATCTATAGGATGATAGCTTTACTCCGCCTACTATACCAGCTATAGAACTATCTCTTCCCCTCCCCCAGGCCTTCTTTAAAAAAATTGGAGGCACTTCTGCATGGCTTTCTGTGGAACCACCAGGCTCCAAGAATTGCCCTCTCCAAATGCTACAAATTTCCCTATATTGGCAGTATTGCTACCTCGGACAGGACCTCCTATTATAGAGCATCTCACTTAATTGTTATAAAAAAGTTGTGGTTCAGGTCTGTGGACAACCCAGCCGTCACGTCCAAACACTGGGCGATGGGGAACACCACCCTTTTGTGTCTACTCTATTGCAACCCCACAATGGACTGTCTCCAACTGGCCACTAGAGCAGTGGTGACACACTCACAAGCACTGGGGTGTCCAGGACGCCTGATCAGGGAGACCCTTCTGTGGTGTGTGTCCTCACTGTGCAAGGTGTCAGCTCTACAAGGCTTCAAAGTTTGGGATATAATTAGCATCTCCAAGTTGGGAGCTGTCATGATGGATATAGTGCTTAAATCCTTTGCCAGCCTATAAGAATAATATGAAAAGCAGAAGAATCAATTCTTTAAATACCTACAATTCCGGCATGCACTCACCCTATACATAATGTCCCTTGCCGAGGTACCAGACCATAATCCTCTCAAGACTAAAATTCTGCTAGAGTATTTGGCCACCCACCAAATCCTGCAGGTCTACCATAGCCTGGTGATTTATTCCAAAGACACATTCAGCACACTAAGGTAGGCCTTGGATGAAGATCTGGGCCGACTGACTGACGAAGATTGGAGGGAAGTGCTCACATACTCCAGATAGATGGCGATAGACTCACAATTTTGAGTGATCCAACTCAAACATACCATATGGGAAAGGCTATGAAAAATAGGGATGATTGCATCTCCTAAATGCCTGAGATGTGGTACACAAACTAGGGACTTCCTACATACAGTATGGGAATGTGAGGGGTTGTTACCCTTTAGTGAGGGTGTGCACACATACCTAGGTTGGATACTGGGGTGAAGACTACCTAGAGACCCTATGTTCACTCTGCTACATTTCTCCACAGATATTGAAAGCAACAGGTATCAGGCAGCCCTGATGTGGCTGGGACTGACCATGGCCAAGTGAAACACTGCCAACGCCTGGAAGAACGAAGACCCCACTGATGTAGGGGGATGGAAGGCAGGCCTAGACATATTGTATGAGCTTAGAAGTCCCCTTTTATAAAGCAAGTGGGGATCCACAGAAACATTAAACCTGAAATGCCAGGTAGCATTTGTGGGACTGCAGAACAGAGAATGTTATAATATGCATCTTGCAAATTCAATGTCACCATTTAGTCTCCTGGATCAGGGTAGACAGGACTTGGGCCAGGGTGAGCATTTTGAAATCGTCCTTCTGAAGGAAGAAGTTCAGAGGGCGACGATCTAATTTAGAGTGGAGGCCTCTGTCCTATTTCGGCACCAGAAAATAACCGGAGTAGCAACCAGTCCTGATTTATGATGCTGCACCCTCTGTACTGATCCCTTGGCCAAGAGAGCTTGAACATCTCCAGGAGGTGTTGTGGTGCATGTGGCATGCTCAGGAAGGGAGGACAGAATTGGCAGGGAGTATCTCTTCGACACAATCTGGAGCACCCATTGATCGGACATGATTCTTCTCCAGCAGTGGATGGTTAAGGTGATGCAACCTCGTACAGGTCAATTGTGCACTGCCTGGACAAGGAAAAGTAGTTTTGAAGCAGCTGTGGGGGGAAGGGGTTGGGGGTTTGGGTAGCCTTCCTCTGGGAACCTGGAAGTTGTTGACTTGATCCCTGGCCTTGAGCTCAAAAGAAGTGGGAGGCCTGTTACTTTGCTCAAAACAGCATAGAGCCATCAAGGGGCAGGTCCATAAAGGATTGTTGGACATCCACTGAAAAAGCCCATGGAGCTAATCCAGGTGTGGTGCCTAAGCTCCATGCTGGTTCTGACCCACCTACCAAGACAGTTGGAAGTGCCCAGACATGATAGAGTATTTTGTTGCATCCTGTTTGTCAAAGACCAGCTTCTGTATGAACGTTGTCGGAGACCATTGGCAAGATGTCTACCAATTTGTTCCATAATGAGTGTGAATATTTGCTCAGGAAGTATGTTGTGTTTACCAACATGAGAGCAAGGCTGGCTGATGAGAACCGAATGTCTCCTTTCTTTTTGATTCCCAGTCAGGGGGGGAGGTAGGGAATCCATTGGGGTTTCAAGCATATCATTGATGCTTGGACAACAATTCTCTCTGGGTGTAAAGCAGCACGAGGAAGTCTGGATCCCCAAGAGCTGGTTTATGCCTCATTGCCACTTGCTTACTGATTGGAGGACAAGAACCTGGTTTTGGCAAGGTACCCACCAACACGTCAGTTAAGGACTAGTTGAAGGGGAGCAAAGGTTCATGAGTAGATTGTCCATGGGTAAGGATTTCTGGTAGGAGAGTAGTTTTATCCTCCTGGGTTAACAGAATGCCGTCAAGCATCTCAGCCATGCTTCTAATCATTGAGGCAAAGGAGGAGGACTCTTCATTAGCCATGGAAGGATTAGGTGAGGAGAGAGCAATATCTGGGGAGGTGTCTAGACCGCTTGTATCTTGAAGCACATCGAAGATATTGTATTTGTCATATTGTCAGTTGTCATCCTCATCAAGATTGTACAATTGGTAATGTGGGGCATAATCTGGCTCAGAATGAGCATGTGCTCTGAGTGGTAGAGCGTGGGTCTCTGAATACGAAAGTAAAATCTGTTCCCCTTCTGGAGTTGATGACATTAAGGTCGGCATTAAGTTGGGCAACAATGGTGTTGGTTGCGGTGCCAACCACTGCGTTGTCCATGGCGCCAAGCATGGAGCCATGGATGGCAAAGGGACTGGGTTTGGTGGAGGTGAAGCGAGGAGCAAAGCCAGCCCCAAGGCAAGGTCAAGGGGTGCAATTGACATCGAAGATGGATCTGCCAATGATAGACAAACTGAAGGTCCCCTCGGATCCGTGGGTTCCGAAGCACACCAGAGTGATCCAATATAGCACCAAAAATAGGTCCCCTGGTAACCTTCAGCTGTTGGAGCTGTTGGAGCTGCTGTGGTGTCACTGTCTGTTTGGGGTGGGACCAAAGCGGGAGAAGCCTGGGATCAGCTCCTCAGGAAGGGAACAACTCGATGACCATAGCAGTGCTAGGGGAAATGCGTGATTCCGAGTACTAAGAGTGGCTGGATGCAGGACACCCATGCTTGTATTTCTTATGTTTCTTCTGGGGCTTCCTCGACTTACCTGAGGCCTGTGACCTCCAAGATGACTGGCCACAGGAGTGGCCTCAGAAGCAAGAGTACGTCCACACTCTCAATTTTGATTGGGAATGTCGAGCCTTCAACTTTAACCGTGGGTGCTTTTTCAACTTTCGGAGTTCTAAGACTGCTAGTTTGACTTCCTGGTTGTGGGTGGCTTTTTTGTTCATCTTTGTGCAGCACAAACATAACCCCAAGTTATGTTTGAAGCTGAGGCACCATAGACAGAGGTTACAGGTGTCTGTTACTGACATCTGGTGGTGACAATCACAACACAGCTCAAACCCTGTTGTTGTAGGGGGTTGGCACATATATAGTGGCCCTGACTTCTTGTCTGGGGTGGGATGGGCCTGATTTGGAGCTGCACAATCCCACCTGCCGATATACGAGTGAATTTCTACGAATGTTTCCGGATCCAGTCTGACACCTAGGATATTGATAAGGTGAGGAATCTGCAGCTAGAAGTGTCTATCATGAATGGTCAATAAAATGTATACACTTTGATAATTAATGTTCAATGCCAGTGCAGAAAGTAAAGCCTTTTAGTAGCAGACCTGCACATGGTTGACTGAACCAAAGTCATACTTGTCTTTTAACATTTGACCTAATATGAAGGATCTCCTTTTCCCACTAAAGCTACCAATCTTACAGAACTTAGTCTAAGCTGTTACTGACTCCACCCTATCTCCAGTGGCCTTTCATAGGCACTGGCCTTTTGATAAATGCCTTGCCTTGAACATAAGCCAGCCCATACTCTGAGCCAGTAGAGGCTCATGGAGGGAGTGCTGCAGGGATTTGGGGTGGAGTGGGGGAGGGGCAGGGTGGGGGGTAGTAAACTCCATTTCACGGCGGACCGGAGTAAGGTAATGAAATAAATAAATTAAACAAATTTCATTGCACAACCTGAAAAGTGAAATGTGTTTCAGCGCGTGCAATAACATTTATTTTTTTAATTTATTTATTTACATTACTCTGGTCAGCCGTGAGTCGGAGTTTACTACCCCCCACCCTGCCCCTCCCCCACCCTGCCCCACCGCCCGCAGCATTCCCTCCACGAGCTGCTACTACTCTGAACTAACATAAAGAGGGACTTATGATCAGACTCCTTCATTCTCAAATTAGTTTGGCTCAATACCTTTCAGTCATTGTAAAACATGATATTTACTCTTTCAGGTAGGTAAATGGGTAGGACAGTATGACATTGTGTTATAAACCTGAGTGAGAATTCCAGTTGTCCCTTTCTTGCTTTGTATCTCCTTCTCTATTTCTCTTCTCTCGATCATCCCTTGTTCTGCCTCCACTTCTAATCTGACTCCGGTGCTTCTGTATCTCTCTTTTTTTTAGGTCTTGTCTGCAACATCGATTGTGCTGCATGAGCTCTTGCTTGAGAGAGATATTGTATGCAACTTGGGACTTGCAGTACGCATATTGCTTACAATTGTTGGCTTCATTATCACTATTATTTGCTGCCTTCTAATTGGCCTGTGTGCACTGCCTCACTTCCTCTTCTTTCGCCCGGAGCATGGACCAAGTACTGATTACTTCAGATTGATTGCTGTCCCTCCGATGCTCGTGCTGTGATTAAAGCACTACTTTTATTTTTTATTTGTCCCTGTCGTCCTTGTTGAACTTCTTGCCATTTGTAGCTATATTTTAGTATGCCACACACACTTCAAAGAAGCCCTTTTCTCCTTTGAAATGGATGTTTATCGTTACAACAGCTGTTATCTGTTTTCATTATGACACAAATGTTATCTACTTTTAAATATATTTTCACTAAGACGTGGACATTGGAGCACTTTGCTTTCTCTATGTGATAGGTTTTTTGCCAAAGGTCATATGTTTTTTTCTTCTTCACGCATTGGGAGATTAACTGATTCACTCAGAATCACAGGATTTTGTGCCAAGACCTAACAAGCATTGGCAAAGACAATAAGTCTCGCCTTTGAGACTATTGGCTCTGCCAATGCCTTTTGTTCGGGATGGGTTTAAAAAAACAATGGTTCTCTGAGGCCAATAGATCTTGAAGGTGTTTTTAGAAGAAAAAAAACACAGTAAGTCCTATATATTTTTAGGGCCCAGCATTATGCACTGTATCATAGGCAAGTATAGGGCAGGACACATTTTGACATTGTCAATCAATTAATGTATTCATTACAGAGTATTATTTCATTTTTTTAAAGTTTTTGATGTACTGCTCACAGATAAGGGAAAAAAACGTGCTGTGGTGAGCGAGAAGACCTTAAAACATGCATCGATTTAAACAACAAGAAGAGACTCCTTTTGGACAAATATTTTATTTAATAAAATAAGGAGTTAGGTTGTTCTATGGTTGACGTTTTAATTTCATGTATTTGAAATCATCTTCAGGACAGGTGTGTGAGCACCTAATATTTAAATCACGGCTGGGTCAGTCATGCGTTGGAGGCAAATCAAGAGAAGGCATGTACAATTGGCTCAGGGGCGTAACACAGGCCCCCGCGGTGCGGGGGGCCCACGCTCCAGGGGCCCCTCACTTTCAGCAGAGGGAGATGGCTGCGCCTGCAAGCAAGCCTCTTCAGTGACAGTCTTCACAAATAAAATGGTGCTCCTGCGCGCACGGCTTCCCCAAGTTCCAACAAATTAGACTGTGCCGTGCACGCCACGGTGACTACCTCTAAGCCTTCACATCTTCCTTCCCTCTCTGTCTCACTCCCTAGTGAAAACCGAGACTTCAAGAAACAGGCATTGCCCTCTCTTTCCTCCGTTCGTTTATTTTCTCCCCTGTGAAATGAATCCAAAAAAGAAAAACATTTTTGCTGGAAACATTGTCTTTTTCTGACACAAGTGCAGCCTCAGGGTGGAGAGAAATAAAACATTCCAAATGCGAAAAATAAATAACTAATAATTTAAGCAATACAGAGTGGTTGCAAGGTGGCCAGATTGATTTATTTATACCTACACACATTAGCGCCACTTTACAGTGCTTGCCAGTGAAGTGATAGATTTTTTCTCCTCTCTCTTTGAACAACATTGTTTTCCCTGTGTGGGAAAGTGCACCTTGCCTGGAGGTACTGAAATACCTGCTTGATGGGTGAATTGGAAAACAAAATGTGTACAGCGACTGTGTGTTTACGAATGTGGTCTTTTTAAACCATACTGCCTATGTTTTGAAAGGATATAAGCAATGGGCACTGAATCGGGTGCCTTCGGGGCCCTGTACAGGACCTCCAGTATGTCCCGATTTCGCGGTTTGCCGCGAAATCGGCACTTTTGTAAAAATGCCGCGATTTTTACAAAAGTGTCCGCGAAATAAACACTTTTGTAAAAATGCTGCCATTTTTACATAAGTGCCTGCGAAAATGAAGGAATGAAGGGAAAAGCTGAAGAAAACAGTACACATGTGGAGTTCCTGGAAAGATCAGAATGCATACATTATGCGTTAAACACATCTTTTTTATATGATGAGCACTTTTTCGTTTTTCAGATTAGTTGTTAGGGCAATGGTTTAGGGCTTATTAGTTAGTCTTAAAAGTTGTATTTATTTATCTAATGTATTTTAAGGGGGCTTTTTCTTGGTTTTCCAGATTACGTAGGCTGGAGGAGTGCTGTGCACAGAGCATGATAAAAGGGGAGCTAGGTCTGTTCTGGTGGCTGATGGGAGGGCGTGCCCACTTGTGCTACTCGAAAATAGAAACCAGTGAAGTTACTGATCAGAGTCTATACTGTATTACAGAAAAACAAGATAAGTCCTAGGTATAAAAGGGACCTGGTGTAAGCACTGTTACAGAACAGCAGTCTTCCCTACAGAGGTGAGAACAACAACGAGTATCAGACAATACAATTAAATCAAAACAATATTTTTAGTATGTAGCGATCTATTAATAAATAAAAATGTAAAAAAAAGTACTGTAGTGGGATGTGAGTTTTGAAAGGTGGGATCATCACGAAAAGTTTAATGTAAGCCTGAGTAACTGTCACTCAAAAGAGTGATGTCTGTCAATAAATAAATCAAGCGCATGAAGTGGGCCCCCACTGTAGTCTGGAATGGTTCTCAAGAGGCGGAAATATAAACGGCGCAGAATATTGCTAAATACTGGAAGAGTTATATAAGTAAAAGTATGCCTGTCAGGATAAGATCCAAAAGCCTGGGACAATGTCAGGCATACTGGGGCTGGGGCTACCATACTGGCCAATCTGAAACATCTCTGTATTGATAACCTATACAGGTGAGAACCGGATCTCAAATGTACTCAACTGTAGCCTGCAAATTTACAATTTAGAAACCGGGTGGGAAGGCAGGTGGTCCCAGAAGAGTAAATCACACCTTAAATATACCGAATTATTAGCAGTGACCGCATACTGTAGAAGATGGTCAATATATTAGCAGTGATTCGCTATTAAAAAGGATGAAAATGGATGATTATGAGTAAAATAAAGTGCCGCAAAAATGCCGCTAAATTTCCATATTTGTGCTGCTACATTTCCATGTTTGTGCCGCTAAATTTGCTAATCCATGCCGCAATATCCTGGGGGGTCTGCCTTTAGTCATGGCTTTACCTTTTCATGCAAAAGCACTCACTAATTTCAGAATAATGAGTGTAAAAGGAAAAAGGTAAAAATGTTGTTCCTGCTTATATTTCACATGCTTTACTTAATCTTGCATTCCCTATGAGTGTTTGCTTTTTCTAGGATGTTGTTAATTTTTTTAGGCAGCATATCGCTCTTGTCTAGTGTGTAAATAGAATTTTTATAGTTTATAGCAGGTCAGTGCAGTGCAAGTTTCTCTAAGTGGGGCAGTATGGTTTTCAGTGGGGGAGAGGATGTAGCGCTATGGTCAGAGCTGCTGAAGTGGAACTGGTGAACCAGGTTCGCCTTAATGACCAGGCTCCCAGATCACTCTCCTGAGGGAGCACATTCCTGTGCTACACCTTAGAAGGCGCCACAAGATCTTAAAAGCCCTGGTGTCTTAGCACCAGCAGGTGGACCCTAGCGGTGGCAAGTGTGGATTAACCTTGAAGGCCTGTCCACCACTATCCATGAAGTTCACCTCCAGTCTTGGGGATAAACCTATAAAGCAGCACACCATAGAGTGGCAGTGACTCTGTCACTGAGGTCTCACAGGACCCTTGAGCAGGGTGGCTCCAGGGCAGTGCGACCGCACCGGGTGCTAACTTTAGGTGGGGGTGTCGTGTTTGTAAGTATAATATGGTTTTAAAAGCACTTGCTGCTCCTTCCTGGCCTCCAACATTTTTGAGCAACAATAAAAATGTCTTGATAACTACAGTGATTAATGTTCTTAGTAGAGAGAGATGATGTTTTGTCTAATGGAAGGTTTGACTCATGAAAAGGGATGGCAGAGGTGTAATGTACATACTGCTAAGAACATGTGACTTGCAAATCACAAAGTGCACATAATGTGAATAGGTCAGTGGGTTACTGCTTTTGTGAGAGAGACCCTATTATTACTTGCAGTTAATAAGTTATAATCCTAACATAGAACAGTAAGCTATTAACGGTCATGTAAGAGCTGCATGCAAACTCTAAGGTATAAATTAGAGCATTCTGTTTTTTCCCCAGTCTCCGATTATCCTAATGTTGCAAAAAAGGGTTCATTTGGGTAGAAAACCATTCTGATTATTAAAGAGAACCCCCAACCATGGTATTATGTTTTGAATTCTGAGTTTGTGTTTCTGCAGACCAATCACTATTAAACTATGCTGCCTACTGGTATGGTTGTCATGTGACTCCTACACCTTGTAGTCTGTTGTCTTATGTAACATTTCCTACACAGTGATTTACACACATATGAATGATTTGTCTCTGTGTAATATGTGTGATGTAAAGGCCTCTGACACCCTACACTGGTATTAGTGGTGCTGTAAATGTTCTGATACTTTATTATTTTTAAATGTGTGGCGCCGTGGCCAGGGCGACTGACGCTGGAATCTGGGGACCACGGTTCGATCCCCGGCTTCGGCGGCAGGTAAGCCCAGCACCATGTGACTCTGGGCAATAGCTCGCTTAATCTTCCCGACGGCCCCCCAGCGCCTAGAGACCCTTACGGGTGATTGTGCGCTTTACAAATGTGGACTTTACTTTACTTTTACTTTATCAGTTTCTTCAAAGATTTTTCCTTATTAGTACTAGTGGAACATACAACTGCAGCAATGAGAAAGGTGACCAGTCAACCTTTGCAAAGGGCCCTCCACTTCACAGCAGCACAAGTCACATTTTTTAGTAACTTTTGATGTGTTCGGGCTATAAACAATGTATTAGCTGAAATCGTCAGATTATGCAGCAGATGATGTATTATGTGGCAAATATGGCAAAGCCATAGATATGTGGGAAACATTTGCAAACTAGGATATTTTGCCAATTATGTTTGAACTTCTCTTGTGGCAAAAGGGAGACGTGCTGATGACAGAAACTCCATGGCTGGGAGACAAATGGCGTGCAATTCCACTTTTAAGGATGTTTGGGACATTCTGTGATTGGAAACGTATCCCACTTTTTGAATGTATTTTAATGTCAATAACACACATTTAACCTTAAATAAACGTGTATCTATTGGTTAAATTAAATAATGTAATAAGCTGTAACCAGTTAGTGAAATGGGAAGTGAATATTTTAAAATTGGGATATTTTGCTCTTTCTGCCACACCTCTCACTCCGCCCACTGACCCAACCCATTGGTTATTCCCGCCCTCTGATTCTCCTCCCACGGTTCCCCTACTTTTTTCCCCCCACTTCGACCACTGCCTGGCGCTAATATGCATTAGAGACAACTGTGGGCTTTTACCACTGGGTCTCTTAGAGAATGACATCTCAGGTCCAAACAGGGGCTAAACACAGCACGTTTCTGGGTTCTCCGCACAACGTGTTTGCTATTTGATGCCAGACTTTTGCAGCTTGTGTTGAGGAAATTAAACATCCCCTTGTGCTTGTATAAAACATAGCTGCCAAGTGGCATTGGCACCATGTTGTGTCCATTCACAGCTTTTATCCAACAACACTTTCCATGCTGGAATGTTTAACCCCTTACTTACATGGTCATAGCACAACTCTCAGAATGTAAGGCGCTGTTGGCTTAAAATCCAGGCCTGGCTGGCGGTGTCACGCGTGACCATAGAGCCATTTGGAAGCAATGGTGAATCTGTAATTTAGCAGGCGTGTCTATACTCTTAGTAAATTGTAAATACCGCCAGTGTTGACACACTGAGGTCTGAGGCTTCTGTTGGTTATGAAGTAAGGCCTAGTCTGGTGGTTCAGGTCAGTCCTTGTGAGGGAAGCTGCTGGACTTGTTTTCACCATGCACTTTGAAAGTATTTTCACCTTGATGTAAGACGAAAGTTGGATTGTTTTACAAAACATGCTTGATTGTTGTATATTGCTGGACTGGTGATTGCTTTATTTTGCACTCTGAAAGTATTTGCACTTTTTCTTTTGCTTTACCAACTACAGTTTGTATAGATTGTCATTAGGTACTTGCTGGTATGGTTTGTTTTTATTCTACATGCAGTGTTATTTATGGTGTTGCACGCACTTGTCTGTAATACGTGTAGCTTAAATCTTGTATTTAGCATTGTTTACACTATAAAAATGATAAATTAAAACAGACAAACATCTGCATCAATGTTCTGAAGCATCCCAACAGTTTTCTTCCTCAGCTTTGTTTGCCTGCCTGTTTTGCAGTGCTTACTAATAAGACATTATGATTGAAATTGCTTCCTCAGTTCATGTTATTATACCCTTGACAGTCGCTAGTGTGTGGCATGCAGATAATGCACCAGTCTATTTCTCTTGACTTTCGCAGGACACTGAGTTATAGCTTGTGTACTTCTTATGTATAATGTCAGTCGAGTTTTCATGGAATTGCAGGTTTGGGTTGGTCTTTCACAGTGTCAAGGTATTGTCAATACTGTTTCAGACCCTTCATAGTTGTTCTTTGTTCTTCAGCCACAGGCAGTTCCTGAGACAATAGGATCACTCCTTGGCATTGTTCTGATTGCTGTCTCAGTTAAATAATCTGCTTTAGAGAGTATTGTCACAAATGACATAACTTGTATGTTAAGAGTGTTTCCCACTTTCGCATTAGAACTTAGAGAAAGACAATATAGAGGCATTTCATCGAAATGTTGGTGGTTTCAAATAAAAAAATATGCTTGATTTCTGGGTGGTAGGGCAAAGTGATAAAGGGTGGGCTCCGCCGCCGGGGGAGGGGGGATCCCCCCAGGTGCTTTGCAGGGGGGACCCCTCAAGTTTTGTCACGCAACTGAATTGGCTCACAGTAGGAAGCCCGAGGGGGCTATCAATTTCTTCACTGGTCTGATGTCTAGGTGAGACTTGGCAAGGAACTGGCATGGAGCAGGTTCATGTTCGAATAATTGCTGATTTTGAGTAAATCGTAGTATTTTAGGTTACAAATCAAGTAGGGAGTTAATCGGGAGGCCGGGCTGTAACTCTGGTATCCAAGGCAAAACCTCAATAGGTTGGTTAGGATTGGGAATAGATCGAAGTATTATTGGCGATCAATTGCGTAAGGAGTTAATCGAGAGGCCGGGCGATGGCTCCGGTGTCCAAGGGAAAAAGTTGCATGGGCATTGCTGACTTTGGCAATGTTTTGTAGCCATGCTGTATAGCTAGGGTCCCAGGCGTCCCGGATTTGCCAGGACGGTCACGGTTTTTCACCAGCTGTCCCGGCAGATTTCAGGAAATTTAACTCATATCCCGGTTTTTACAGAGGGTCAACTGAAAATGGCAGGAGGTGCTTTTTTTATTTTTTTCAAAGCAGGGATACTTAGCAGTTGTTTCAAGAAAACAATTAAACTAAAAGGCAAGCAACTGGGTTTAAAAATGTAACTTTTTGTATGTTCTTACTGCTTGTTCTGTAATTCTCTGCTGAGGAGCTCTGTCATTCTGTGCGCTTGCTTGAAATAACATTGTCGTCCTTCTTCTATTTTTGTGATATGTCACGTTTTTTGGCTTTAAAATTCTGGGGGCATATCATCAAGGACCGGCGATAATTATCGCTAAGCGCACTTAGCGCTAGGATAATAATCGCTGTGTAACGTGGAATTTTATCACTGAGATCGAGCGCTATTAGCAACGCTTATCTCAAAAGCGATAAATTCCAAGTGCTAACTGCTAAATGTGAGATTATCGCTGGAAATCCAGCGATAATCTCACAAAGTTTGGCGTTAGCTTGATGATAGTGCAAGGCATACTTAGCCATGATATGCACCTTACATAGGATATCATGGCTAAGTCAGCCTCGAAGCAGTCGTAAGGAAAGTAGCGATAACAGAGGTTATCGCTACTTTGCTTGTCGCTCTGCAGGTTAGCGTGCCCCTTGTAAATTGGAGAAATGTCGCTTAGCGACATTTCTCTAGTATTGTCAGGGCAGGAACGCCCACTTAGCATCTCATTAGAGATGCAAAGCTGGGCGTTCAGTCAACAGGCGCTGATGCAAGGTTTCACGCGATAGCATGACCTTGCTGATTTGGCGATAAAATTATCGCCGCTTTTCGTCCGAAAACGGACGCAAAAGCAACGATAATTTTATATCCCCTCGTTGATGATATGCCCCATAGTCACCATATGTATAGCAGCGTGGCTGCTG